>NC_080192.1:116386980-117011980 GCF_030028045.1 Hippopotamus amphibius kiboko
GTGGCCCAGACATTCTTCTACAAATTTGAAATAGAGCAATGAGCAAAACATATAAAACCCTTGCCTTCACATGACATATTATTTTGAGACAAGGCAGACTAATACATAATAAAGTAAGCAAAAAAATACATATCAGAAGGTGTTATGTGCTGTGGAAAAAAGTAGAGCAAGGAAGAGTGATAAGGGATATTGGAATGGAGGTGAGGGGTTGTCAGTTAAATAGTGAAAGAAGGATGTTCACAGAAGAAATAGAAGAGGTGGAAGTGGGGATTTGGGGAAGGTTTATAATTGGCCATTGATTGAAATTTGCTAACTGGAATGATACCAAATAAATGTAACTTACACTTAGGTATTTATTATGTTTTAGTCTTCAATATTCCAGGCTAAATATCTTTAGTGCTTTCATCATTTTGCCATGAGATATGATTTCTAGATCGTCCGTGTCTCTGCCTTGGATATACTCAGCCCAGACCACTATACTCTAAAATGCAGAATAGAATGGGAAATTTACCCACCACCCTATTCTGTTTTCTGTCTTCTGGTGTGAGTGGTACTTCCTTCAGAATGACTTCCCAACTCCCAGATCTCAGCTCTTGTCTCCTGTATGCATTACCTGAGCTGCATTATGCTGTGTTAAGCTCACCTTAAACTTGGCAGGCTCCAGGCTGTCTTCTAAATTATGAGCTCCACAACACAGGTGTGTATATATTCTATTTCATCATCATGTGTGACACAATGGCAGGTGCTCAGAATCATTTGTTGAGTTGAAGGAGTCACTCTCTCTCACAAACCTAATAGTCTACAATTTTAATCTCCATGGATTAGGTTCCAGAAGGACAGGAACTTTTATGGTGTTTACTGCTATACCTGCAGCACTTAGAATAGGACTGATACATGGTAGATACTCAAAAAACATGTTTTGGAGGACTATACATCTTTGAAACAACCTAGAAAAGTGTTGGGTAACAACAGTTAAGTATGTGTAATTGGCAAATAATTCTAAAAACTCAGCCTTATGTTAATATAGCGCTTTATGTTTCACCAAATACTTTCTCATGTGTGTTTTCATAGAATCTTACCAACTCCATGGGGTAGGCGAGATGAAATGCTTCATTTCTATTTTCTAAAAGGAGCGATTTTATGAAGCTTACAGAAATTAAGGATTATTTGTGGTGATGCATGTTGTCAGGCTTGAATCCAGATCTTCCACCTTAATGTCTTTTTTTTTTTTATTCCACAACATGTAAGTTAAGTTTACTGCAGGTTTGTCATGTGGAATGGACATGTCTTTAACATATGCAAGTCGGAATGTCACCATTGACAGCACTTGGCTTTTCATACCACCTTGATTCCTTTGCTTTTATGCCTGTATTTATAACCCCCCTGGCTTAGTTATAGGTCAACCTTGTTCACAGTCAATCTCAGGCCCTTCATTTCCCAAGACAGAAGAGTGTTCTGTCCTATGGACTTGATGCTCTGTTTTTTTCATCTGTTAGATGATGCATCATAGCTAGATAAAACCTTCCAAAATTTCTTCATCTTTTAAGATTTGTCAGCATGATATAGAAACGTGTATAGTTTTTTATAAGTTGTAAGTTTCTATTAAAAAATGAATCTTGCCCTATCTTACCAAAGTTATCTTGACATTGTCACACTATTTGTAATTTAAAAAAAAAAACACACCTGTTTTAACTCATTACAATTGCTGCAATCATTTCAGATTTCCTGTCAACTTTATTGCCTTGGGGTATATTGCCTTGAAAATAGAGTATTTTCAGACAGATGCCTAAGGTCAGTAATGTTTTATTTTAATGAAGGGTGTGCTTCCTCTATATGACTGATAGGGAAACATTATTTTTAGGCAGAAATAGCAATTCACTGTACTTAGTTCACAATTTATTACCATCTCAGTACATAGGGTGATGGGGTAAGTAGTCCGTCCCTATTTCACAGGAGCTTAAATTGTGCTGGTGCCATGAGAGTTTAGATGTTGATGGATAAGATAATCTAGTTCAGAAATGTGGTGGCAGAGTATTAAGTAAGATACTCTCTGCGTGGTTAAGACTTGTCAGATAAGACCTTCAAGGTAGGAAAGAAGTGAATGAGACTGATATGGGAATGCAGTGGTCAAGCATGCAAAAAATGGACTTGAGTGAAAATTCCTGGGTCCAAGTCTCAGCTTCAGATTTTATTAGCCGTGTGAACATGGGATTTTCTCTTTCATCTACAAAATAAGGTTATCAATACTTGTATCAGAGAGTGGGTCTAAAGATGGAACAGCATAGTACGTAGAGAGGCTCCATGTACCACAGGACATTAGCAGTGGAAAAGGTTTCTGTTTGAGCAACTGAACCTTCAGTGTAAAGATGCCTTCAGCCCAGTTCAGTAGAAAATAAGCAATTTCACAGGTGATGAGAAGCATCAAATCTAGACATAAAATTTTAAAAGTTGGCTTGTAGAAATCATAGTATATAGAAACCACTTCTCTGTTTATAATCTGCACCATAAAATCTAAGTGCAGAAGAACCAGTGGTACCTGTTAGGGTTAAATGACAACTGGGAATCTTCTTTATTTACAACTGAAAATTGATGTATTGGGTTTTTTCAATTAAAGAGGTGGTTATTGCCGGTTGAAAATGCTTTTCTATTCATAAAAAATAAAATTTCAATTTTTTTATAGTTAATTGTGAAACAAATTCATGTATTAATGAATGTAAGTAGAGAGAGAAAATTACTCAAATGCTACCATCCAGAAATCAATAAATATAAGTAACATTTGAAAGAATAGACTTTCAGAATTTTTCTATGTATATATCAACATATCTGTATCTATCATACAAAATTATTCTTTTTACAAATAAAACATCCAACTATACATAATGATTTGTAACATGCTTTTAACACAATATGTGTTCATGCCAATAAAGATTTATACTCTATTTGACCTACAGATCGTTCTGTTTATGTCAACATAGAGCTATAATTCCATTTTTAATGGCTGTCATGGTGATCACCATGTGTTAGATAGCCTATTGTTACACATGTAGATTGTTTGCACTAATTTTTTGCTTCTATGAACAATGCTGTATTGAATTTCTATGCATTTATATTTGTACATACTTTTCAATTATTTTCTTAGGATAAGTTACTTGAAGTAGATTTACTCTGACTAAGGGGATGTGCAATCAAAATAAAAAAATTGCCAGATTGCCCTCTAGAAAAACTGTTTAGATTTAAACATAAAGGGAACTTTTTAAAGTCTCTATAAAGTATGGAGTTTTAATTAAACTAATGCTATTTTAAATTTGTACTTACATCCTGTTTTCCAAAGGAAACGCATAGACTTGTGGATCATTTCAAATAAAGGAAAATATGAAAAGAATGTACACAGGGAGAATTTAGTCAAAGTATTAAAACATTGTTTAAATCGAACTTCAGGGTAACCAAAGAGTTGATGAGAGTTTAGGGGAGGAAAAATAACTTTTCCTCTACCCTCTAGGCTCTTGGCTGAGATGCCTGTGATAAAAGGCAGATTAAAAGGTGAAAAACAGACAGAAATTTGATAACATGTATACTATCTATGTAAATGGGAGATACCCAGGAAATCTGAGCAACCCCTGAAATGGCTCAAGCTACCACGTTAAATGCCATCTCCAGCTAAAGACAAAAGAAAAATGCTGTGACGTTCAGGCGTTGCTTTAAAATAATCAAGCCTGTAAGGTAGAGGGGAGATCTGTATGCCACAAAGTTGACTATCTGTTGTTAACCAGTGAAGCTGAAGATGCTTACATGGGAACTGGTTCTATTTCTCCCTGTACTTTTATGTATATTAGAGATTTACTACAATAAAAAGTGAAGAAAGTATTTAAACATAGATTATTACATATAAAAATTTATGCACACTAGGAATACACAAAACACACAAAATACAGTAGAGCTTCTCTTTTTTTAGTAGAGCTACTCATAATTAAGAAGAAATTAAAAATAAAAAATTATGATAATCTAAAAGTACTTTCTGTTTCAGAAGGAGCTAAGAACCATATGGAAAGAATGAACGGTCTTCATAATGAAAATAATTGGGTGCTTGTTGATTTTAAAAGTAACTGTAGGAAAGAGCCCATTTCTGTAAAAAGCAATAATAGTAAGTAGTAATAAGTAACGATAGTAAATAGTCAAAGAAAAACATAAATACCACTTATTTTTTAAAAAGTAAGTGCCACTAAACTTAGTGTTATCTCAAAGTTATCCTTCCAAGGAAAATGAATGACTATATTTTGAACACGATTAAGAGAATTCCCAATCACTGAGGGGAAAGTTAATAATTACATATCACCTCTCTATGACACAGCGTAGAACAAAAAATGGGAAGTGAACTTTGAAACCATGAATAAGTATTGAGACTTTATACCATGGAATCTCAATGTTTTAACTGGGGGAAGAGACAGAGATCAGTTCCACACTTCCATTTTACAGGTAATCATCCTGAGCTCGAGGAAGCTGAAACAATTTGCTTAAAGTTGTACCTACACTTAAGAGTAATTAATTTTTGCACAATCATAGATCATATACGAAGAAGTCTTTGTTCAAATTTTGTTATCAAAAATTACTTTGTGACGATTACAAAGGTGAAAGCCATAAAAATTTTATATCATTTAGTGTAATATTAGATAAAGATGGTGAACTTCATCTGGAGAATCCAAAAGTGTCACAGAAAACTACTATCGTTTTATCTGGAGAAAAAAAATGAAATTAATCAGGATTTAATTAAAGTGGACAGCATTCTGAAGAGAATAACAAGGACAGAAGTTATTTATGTGAGTATCAAATGCAAAGAGATATGTCTCTTAATTAAGGCAGAAATTGCCTCTGAAAAGAGCAAAAAGGTAGCAAATCATCATTCTGCAGGAGAAAATAGGAGACAAAGACAGAAACCACCAATGTTTTTAATTAAGAGGAGAAAGATATTTTAGAAAAGTGAATGAAACAATTTAGACATTTGTCCTCCCTCTGGCCATATGTAATAGCACTTAATAGCACTTAATATCACCATCACCCCTTTGTTTAGGAGGGACGTGCTACCGTGTGATCTATAGGGTGATGCTCTATAGGGCAAACCCTGCTACACTGAGTTGTTCCTTTGGCAATGAGATTGAGTTTCCATCAGTCCTCATCACACTCTCACCTTGTGCAGAAGGAGATTTTTTCAAGATGGGCAGCTTGTGGTTAACAGTGGAGTCTTTGAACAGGTGAAAATTGAAGATAAACAATTGAAAAAGCTGAAAAATTGAAACTGACCCTCCTGAGGGTCAGACAGGTACCCTAAGGGACAGGATAAACACTATGTTCTAACCAGCTCAGCCTCCAGCCAGCCTTGGGGATCCACTCCGCTCCTTTCAGAGGATTTAATTAGCTTCCCTCCCGGTGTGCACCAGGTGGGATTTCACTCAAATTAATTCACCCTTTAAAACACTTATTCTGCTTCTTTCTCTCTTTGCACATTTTGTTTTCCAACCACTAATTCCTATAACATTTATGATTAATCTCAATATCTAGACAATTAATATTTAATGCTCTCTTGGGCCATTTAGAAATAAGTTAATGATATTAAGTAATCATAAATAGTTTTTTTTTTTCAGGTACATAATACATGTGAATGGAGAAATTAAGCATAAATCATTAGAAAAATGGAGATCAAGTCAAAATTTTCAGCATCTGTGCTCCTTGGGGTGGGGGTGAGAGGGTTGAGGAGGAGGATACAGTCAACCTACTAACATGAACTATTAGATATCCCTACACACACCACGTGGGTCTGAGTCCCATGGAATGCAAGAAGGTAGAGAATCATATTTCTTTTTATTACAGAACATTTTATACTTGTTGTACCAAATAATTCTCACAATGATATTGAAAGAACAGAAAATTTCTTAGCATTGTCCACTTGCAAGGGAAGTAAGGTATTGTTGAAACTCGGCCTCTGTTCATTGGTGCCAAATAGAAATGCGAAGACAGAGTTTCGAGTGCAGTAGGAAAGAATAGCTTTATTGCTTTGCCAGGCAAAGGGGGCCAGCAGGCTAGTGCCCTCAAAACTGTGTCTCCCACCTTGGAGAGGGTAGTGAGGAGTCTTACAGTGTCCAAGGAGCAGGGCGTGATCATCTCATGGACATTCTTCTGATGGGCTGGTGGTGAGGTACGTGGGAGACAGCCTCATCAACCTTCTCGTTCCAACAGGTCTGGCGTCTGCGTGCTTGTGGGCAGCGTACAGTTAACGTCTTCCACCTGGTGAGGGTTTCAGTAGCTGCAAAACAGCTCAAAGGACATGGCTCAGAATACTATCTAGAGCCTTTGAGGAAGAACTAAAGGTCCTTGACTTTAATGGCTAAAGTATTTTTATTTTGTCTTGCTTGATTATTTTCCGTTCTTTTTGCATTTTCTCACTTCTCTGGTTAAACTTATTCTTTGACTAAAGTTTTTTTTTACAGACAAAAGGTAGGCAGAGGACACGGGTGGGGGTCTATTCTGGGAAGATCTCGTAGGGTCCTGCTTGGTTACAGTGGTAGTGAGTTTACCACCAACTAGTTAGCAGCAGAACTGGAACTATATATTCTTTCCACTCTTCAATTGTGTGGCAGGTAGCTGACCATCCAACTGGATATAATAGCTGCAGAAAAGACCCTTGAGTCATTTTCTTAGGAGAGCCTCCGGTGGGGCTCTGGGGAAGCTCTTCCCTGCAGTGGCTTCCTGAAGGACATAACACTCCAGAAATGTTTCAGTTTTAGTTATTGAAAGAGCCTCTTATAATTGACTCACCCCCTTTCATTTTGAAATTTCAATCTGATAATCATAATTGATTTAAATTTCTCTCCCAACTTTTGCCCTTGCCACAGCAGGCTGCATTTGTAAGTCTTAGAGAGCTACAAACTTAGAGAGGTTATCAATTCCTTCAGACCATCTTTCCCCTTTTATAAAAGTACATTGTAGCAACTTTTTGCAACATTCTGAATTAAAACTAATTGATAATATAACCTATTTCCTGAATAAATTTTTCAAATTCTACATACGACTCTAACTCTATCTGCCAGTATTTTCTAATAAATCAGTATGTAGTTCAACTTATGAAACTCAGGTCTCACCCTAGAAGACATGATGGAGCAGTAGATGTCTGTCCCATTATGTAGTGCCCCCTGCCCCCCCACCAAGAGCAACAGCTGCAAATGCTGATGAACAAGTAACACTGGCATCAGTGAAGTGATGTACCAAAATGGTGACTAGCTCTTATTAAATTCCAAATGAAACAAAGTATAATTTCTTTTCTCAAATACACACTAGTTCCATTCCTGGAACAATCAGTGTAAGTTACAATGTGCAAAAAAATACTTAATTCATATGTAAAAACCAGAGTAAGTTTCTAGGCTTGGATAATAATAGTAGAACGTTTGAAAGGTATATGGAATGAAGGACAAATATTCATTGTATGGGGCCATCTCACACATTACAAGATAATGTTGCATCCTTGGTCCAGCCCCATAAATGTCCATTGCAATGTTCATATTATTGTGACAAGAAGGCATCCCGATGAATTTCCAAATTGCCCCTAAGTAGCAGTACCACCTTAGTTGAGAACCATTGCTTGAGGGACTTGGAGAGGAAGGGGATATGGTCTACCTTCTCCTCACCCTGTTCCTTTATACTCTGGTTGTGATCTGGCAGGCAGGAGGGGAGGGAACAGCTCATGTGGCAAGGTTGCAGCTCCTTCATGGTGGTACCTGCTGCTGTCCCATCTCGTTGGTTACATGCTCAGAATCGTTAGGTAGAGTCCGCCACTGTCCCCCTGGGGCAGAACCCTTTACTCAGCAACTCCTCCAAACTTTGAGGAACTTCTTTGTGACCGGAGGACTATTATTTTAGGCTAAACCCACCCCCCACCGCCCCGCAATGATGGCTTCACGCAAAATACATCTCATGGTCTGAGTCCTTGGGAGGTCTGCTGTCCCTATCTCCTTTCACCACTAAAGCCCCACTTCTGAGACCACCCCATTCCATTTCTCCCCAGTGGTCTTTCCCCCACTCAAGGAGTACATAATTCAGAAGTAAACTGGAGGTTAAGACTGGGAAATCAGATGCCAGTCTCGCTTTTTTACAATTTTTAAAGCAATTCTTTTGGGAGCCTCCTCTCTTGACCTTAAAAAGGAGGAACCAGTTGAATACTGTCCTGCAGCTCGTCACAGAATGAGTAGCTTACTGGGCATAATCGCCAGTTTATTTATATACTGCAGTACAGACATGTTCACTGCAAATAAACAGGTGAAAATGTAGGACTGTTTTAAAGTTATGAAATGCATTGTCTCCTTCCAGAACTGAGCCAGTGCTTTTTAATTCACTTTGGCTATCACCATTTCTTTTTATCCGTAAGTAAATGAGAGTAATTTAGAAGAACATGTCTGGAAGATATGTGGGCATAAAAAGATCAGGATTCCACCAAATAATCTGAGAAGCCAACTGGTAGAGAATTTTGGACATTGTGGTGATTACTGATCATCACACAGGAGACCCCTGAAAAGGCACAACAGTGATAAGTAAAATGTCTAGAATATAGTATATAACAAGTTAAGTCTTTCCCTTAATATCAAACTTAGAAGGAATTCTGGTAAACCATGTGTGAGCAAAAAGAGTAGGAAAAGGGAATTGAGTTTAGTGATAAGTTATCTTGATTTTAAGAGTGAGACCAAATACCAAACCCTACAGTACTCATGGCCCTGCCTACCCTGTAGCCCCTGCTAACACCCCTCTCTTCCTCACTTTCTGAGCTTTACACCCTCAGAGCTACTTAAACTACCTACACTGCAACTTCTCACCACAGGGCCTTTGCACCTGAAGCTTCTTCTGTCCAAAACTAAACTGAATTCACCCTCCTCTGCTAGTAGCCAGTTCCTAGCCATCTTTTAGAGCTTAACAGACTCTCCTAAAAAAGATCAGCTGCCTCTGTTAGAAAATCATGTAATTTTGTTAATATCTTTTCCCCCAAGATGAAAGCCCCATTTGTTTATGCGTTCAGTGATGACCCCTTTATGTCTAATACAGTGCCCTGCTTAATAGTAACTTTAAAACACTCAAATGAGTGAATGAATAATGGACTTTTATTTGTGATTGTATAGCTAGAACGTAAGTACCAAAACTTAAGCCCATTTCCATAAAATTCAAGCTCATATCTGCTCTGCTCATAAGACACCATCTCTCACAGAAGAAGGAAAGAAGTTTCCAAACTTGTCAGAAAATTCATTAGGTATTTTTCTAGCATTAGTATTTACATACAAATAACATTTTATCTGATTTATTTAAATAATTTTATTTAAACTTTTAATTTTAATTAATCATTAAATATTTTAATATTTCTTAAATAAAATAAGTAACATTTCACCTTAAAACAAGGAGATAAAGATCAAAAAACCTAGCATATGCTTTCCATGTAAAAAAATAAGTCTTATAATGTCAAGTAGCGTTAGTGTTAAATTAATGCAAGATTTCTGCTAATGACGAATGTACAATTTTGTAGTTTATGTCAGATTAAGGGTGTGTCATGAGATGTCAAAAATACATATGAAAAATCAAACCACTGATTTTATCTATTTGTTATCCAACAAATAAGACCGCTTTTAGCCAGTGTTCTTTTGAGTTCTTTTAAATATATGTGTGTATGTGTATAGGTGTGTATATATATATATATATATATATGTAAAATCAAAAGACAAAAAGATTTGATTAAGTGTAACAGTTCTATTCAGATTCCCTTCACTGACTCTGTATATTTCTAAAATAATATTAAAAGCAGTTGTAGTTAGGGGAAGCAAGAGGCTCTTTATAAAGTCCATACTTCATCAAAATTGGCTCCATTCGGCTTTCCCACACAGTGGATTTAAATGTCTGGAGATTTACTCATGGAGAGGTGGGTGGGGTGCGTGTAGGAGACAGAATCTTTTCACCTGCTCCCTGGTTACAATTCCGCTCTATACGTCTTAGAAAGACGACCAGATAGTCTCAGCTTTCTACAACCTATTTAAAAGGAAGCCTCACATCCAGGGGACTAGGCAGTGCGAAGAATCAATTTAAGGTGCAGAGATTAAGGGGGTGCTTAGTCTGCAGAGAATTTAAACACAATGCTAAAACCAACCAAGGGTCCTCTGCTCTTTACCATCCTGTTCAGCTTCTCAGGGATAAAACGCTACCCCCTGCCTGCTAATGAAGGCTACCCTGCCCCCCATCCACTTTAGCAGGCCACTCTTTAAGGAGAGATTCTTCCCAGAATACGAACAGCCTTATAGAAGTCAGATGTGTTCCAACTGAAACCATCCATGATGGTTCCTCTGAAGATGAAAACCCAGTATTTTTTTAAAAATACTGGGCTGGGTGAGTGAGGGTGGGGGGTAATGGGACTCTGCCAAGAATTGAGCCAAAGCGAAAAGTTGCCATTTTCTTCCCTTTCTTTCTTCTTCAGTCATTGCGTAAGGTCCTCTCACCTGGCCTTCTGTGGGGTTACTGTAACCATCTCCTTCTGGTCTCTTTATTCCTGACACGCCCACTCTTACACGTCATACACTCAAGACGCATTTTCATAAAGCACATGTCTGGCTATACGACTCACATGCTCAAAAATCTCCAGAGTTGAATTCTAGCTGCTAAACCGCTAGAGGTCGTGGGTGGTGTCTAATTCAATTTTTGTTACCACAGGGCTTAGTTCGTGGCGGTGAATGGAATAGTCACTTATTAAATTCTGCCCGAATGATTTAAAAATTCAGCCAGTAAATCTGCGATGAAATTTTCTTCACATGCCTGCCCTATAATAAGGCATGTTCCATGAATTTGCATCATTTATTCACCACATACTTATTGATCATTTTGTATGAGTTAGGTAGGCATTTTCTGTGTTGAATGGTTTTCGGTCTAGAATCTGCCTTTCCTTGAGCAATATCTGTATTTAGAAATTATCTTTTTGACGAAAGAAACAGGAAGACAAAAAATGCCTCATTCAAGTATCATTTTTAGGCTTCAAATCTATCCTTGTTCATCTTAAAAGAGAGCAATGCATGCGCCACAATCCGCTTTAGCCTGTGAGCTTTTAGGTAGACTTGAAACCAAGTGTATGAGATCTGGCAGATAAAAGACCATTCTTGCTACATGAAAGTAGAAACAACGAGAGGTTGGCTATTATTTTCATGTGTTATTTGCTAATTTGCAAATGGTGATTTTCCAATAGTTAAATATTTGGCCACTGTTAAGATTCACGGATGTGAGTGTATGTTTGTGTAAGAGTGTGTGTGTGAATGGTGTGTGTGTGTGTGGGTGCACGCACACATGCTATGTATATTGTGTAATGTCAGATAAGAATGTAGGAAGAAGGAAAAAGGAGGCGTGACAAAGCCATGGAAAGAAGAACCGACACCATCATTAAGTTACACATAAATGATTCCCCTCCCGACTCACCAGAGCTGTTAATTTTGTGGCAAGAGGTTTACCCATGAGAACACACTTGTGTAATATTTGCCATCCAGAATGCATTCATTAGATGCTATTCTTTAAGTTAAACCAAAGGGAAACAGAATGCTTGCAGCAACTCTGCCTTGGAAGGAATACAACCATTGTATGTGCAGCCTCTGAGAGCAGTCTTGTCTTTTTGGAACAACTCTTGAGTCTGTATCACAAATACGAGCTCTTGACTGCAGAGGTGCAAGCAGTGTGGCCAGGCCTCTGCGGCTAGCCCTGACAAAGCCTGGGGGTTCTGAGGTGGGAATTCCTAAAGGAACCTCAACCTCAACTCAGGGCAGGAACAAATAATCAAACAAAGCATTGTGCGCTATTGGTTCATTGGTCTGGGACTCTCATAAAAGGGATCATGTTGTCAGTGAGCCACCTTAACTAGGGTCTCTGCAAAGCTGACCGTCTAAACTAATATTTGTTTCCCCAGCTTCATTTCTTTCATGGCAGTATCTCCATCTGATACCCTATGTGTGAATTTATTTTGCTTGCTGCCTGTTTTTCTAATGGAATGTTAAGTCCTAGGAAGGTGGGAACTTTTACTGATGTTTTTGCTGTTGCATCCTAAGCATCTGGGACAGTCTCTGGCCCAGAGTAGGTCCTCGTAAATATTTTTTGAATGAATCCATGAAGGAATGAATGAAAAAATGAATTAATATGACTCTTCTCAACTGTGTTTATTTATTTATTCTTTGAGGAGAGCAAGAACTAGTTTATTTACTCATGTTTTTACTTTTTTTCATCTTTATGGGAATATATTGCTTTACAATATTGTGTTAGTTTCTGCTGTACAACAAAGTGACAGCTATGTGTATACATATATCCCCATATCACCTCCCTCTTGAGCCTCCCTCCCATCCTCTCTATCCCACCCCTCTAGGGCATCATCAATAATCGAATTGAGCTATCTGTGTTATGCAGTTGCTTCCCATGAGCCATCTATTTTACATTTGGTAGTGTACATATGTCAATGCTACTCTCCCACTTCGTTCCAGCTTCCCCTCACCCCCCCCCACCCCGTTTCTGTTCTCCTCAGCTTTTTGCTTTTAATTAGAGTTGCTTAATGACTGATTTTGACCCTCTCAGGCACTTCACTGTTTCCTTGATTTTTGAAAAATAATAAATGATAAAATAAGCACAATGTCTATACAATACATGCCTAAAGAACCCCTCTTAACAGGAAATAAAAGATCCTCTGACATGCTTACAAACTGGGTCATTCAAGAGCTTATAAGTAATTGCTGAGATAACTGACAAGGGGTCAGCTTACAGGCTCAAGCCTGAGGCTCGGTCAGATTGCCATCTCTGGGTGGTCTGGCCTCCTGCAATGTCACAGACAATCTGTCTGTCATCACAGAGCAGGTGGCCAGGCAGGACTGTGGGTGTGGATATGGTGACTAGGTCAGTTGCTAACTAGGGCCTGCACTATAACTAGGAGTAGATGATTGCTATTAAGTTGCAATTTGCACTGGACAGGGCCAAAGTGTTTACCCTATAACCCAAACCCATCTTTTGTCCACATAGGCCTGTCCCCCTACAGGGGACAGTATGTGCTTTGTTAATTCATCTACCATGAACCCGAACACTGCTCTAGATGCTGGGGTCTGACTGTTCAAAAAGACAGAAAGAGGCCCTGCAGTCTTGGACTTGACTTTCTTGATCATCCCTTCCAATCTGCTCATCTATCTTCATCAGGTCAATTACAGTACCCACTTGTGTCTCTTACAGACTCAAAAAAGGCCCTTAAACAATTGTAAGTTCTCTTAAATTTCCAAGAAGAGTCCCCATTTTTATATTTTGTTAAATACCAATGTTCGATGCAGCAGCAGAATAGAAACAGCGTTATGGCAGACGTAAGGGGATTTTTTTCACTTGCCTTTACCACTAGCTAGCTACTTGATCTTAGCCCCATGGTTCTCAGCTCTGGCTGAACCTAGAACAAACCAGGGAACTTTAAAAAATGCCAGTTTCCATACTCTACTTCAGACCAGTGGGAGCAGAATGTCCAGGAGTGGCCCTGGGCTTCAGTATTATTTTGAAACAACACAACTGATTCTTATGTGCAGTCAGGGTTGGGCAAATCTTTTTGTACTTTCTCAACTTGTAAAATGAGGGTAACCATAATTCCCTCCTTAGCTCATAAGGATTTCTTATCTAAAATTTAGGTTGTAGATGTCAAATAATTTTAATAAATAATTTTAATATCTACATAACGAACATCTGTTTTGGTCTGCCTTCGCAGAAATTCTTAAACAAATCCAAAGATGGCTAAGACTTTTGTGTGACAGGATAATATTTTAAAAGAAAGAGAAAATAGAATGTAGTTTCTGAACTTTTCTTACTCATAATTGCTAAGGACTCTTTAGGTCACGCTATATAAGATTCTGAATTTTTAAAAAAACAAGAACATAGTGTCATTATTTCCAGACAATTGCAGTGGTAGCAGAATCAGCTGCATTAAAACCATGGATTAAGACACCCATAAATTCAGTCCATTTCCCCCCCAGGTATCTTTGTTATGACCATTTTCAAGGGCTACTGTCTGGGTACTGTGGTCACCACTAAAACATTGACAGTTCTCAGAAGATTCTAATCAGTGGCCAGCAGTTGAAGATGCAGTGAGGGAGCTATAGATCATAGACAATGCCAAAGAAAAGAGATTTATTGAAAAAGCTGAAGTACAATCTCAGGGACACTGCTTCAAACTGGATTTTGAGGAACAACTGCCCAGTGCAGAGGACCCCGGGGAGTTCATCTTGAGCCCCTATTGATGAAGTCCTTGAATGGATGTTGAGTTTGTGTAAACTTAGAGAAAAAGTTTATGTCCTCTAGATAAGGTCCCCAGTTAAGAAAATTTATGTGACAAGCAAAATCTTCCTTGGAGTGGAATTTGTTTAAAATGGCTCCATTGGAAATTAAACCTTCAGATTATAATAGAGAAGGGATCACAGGAAAAGACGAACATACAGGAAAAGAAATACTGCGATGCAGCTAGAATGGGGTACCCCTTTTATGGACCACATAACCACACTCTGTACTTACAAAATCAGAAAGTGCACAAGCAATACTTTCATTACAGAGAGGGAAAGTACTCTTGTACTATAGGGGTGTCCGCTTTCCTGGATTATTCACTGTATAATCTGCATAACAAAAACCATAGCATAATCATTATGAGTAATGCGATGGCCTGAATATGTTGAACCCAATTATATAGAATTTTTTTTTACTTTATATACCTCATTTTTATGGAAATTTACCAATAATAACAATAACATTTACTAATTACTATGATCAGGAACTATGTCAAGTACACTAATACATTTTATTCATTTCATAATTTCTTGAAGGAGATTTATGATCTAGGTTTTCCAGACAAAGATATTGTGACTCAGGGAGGTTAAAAAACTTCTCAAGGCTGTATAGCCAGAGGTGAGATTCAAACTCAGATAGTCTGACTCCAAAGCCTTGATTCCAGTCTGTTCTTTTCTGACCCACGAGTTGACCTAGATAATGATTCTGTCATTGCGTTACTGACTTGTGACCTCATCATTGGTAAGGTTTTGGGGTACAAACTGGATAATGTCTTCAGTGCTCTAAGGGGCAGAAATGGAAAATGAAAGTGTCAGAATTTGCACAAGCCCAACCGTTGACTATAAGTTCCTCAAATGTAGACGTGCAGACCTCTGGTGTCCAAAGACTGTGACAGATTCAGAGGAAGTGGATGATTTTACAGTGACGGACCACTGAGGAAGGATGGGTTATAACTTTAAGTCTACTGGGAAGGCTGCTCCCACCCACCAGCAGGGGCCACTGACTAGATGGGGTTCAACTGGTCAAAACAAAATTGAGAAGTAAATATTTAACTGCAGGAACAAGACCCCAGGGAGGAGGAAAAATAGCACTTAGAAGTCACTAAGGATCCCCACAGTCACCCTTGAAGCAAAAATCCTGGATCCAATCAGCAGCAAACAAAACCTGGTCCAGCGGTTCACCTGAAGTTCCTGGGTGTAGGAAAATGGCTAATGCTAAGCTCCACTCTTTTGCTGGCCAGGCTGCAGATGCTAGCATGCTTTTTTCTTATGTAGAACTCAGTATCAGCCTGAACCTGCGAAGGAGCTGATGAGTGACTGGGGAAGACAGGCAGAGTAGGAAATGAGGTGGGAATAAACCAGAGCTATATTAACACGAGGAAGGTGCTCCAAGCACTGAAAACAAAAAACAAAACAAACATTGATAGTACCTCTGACCTAAGTAATTCAAAGTACTGTAAAACTGAAAGAAATTACAACGAAGTACTTGTTTTCCCCATGATGAAAAAGTGTTGACTGTTTTAATATGATATTAACTATTAAAAATAAAATATAGGGTACCCCTGATCACATGTCTAGTTTTTCTGTAGACTGGCCTAATTCACAACATTTTCATTTGGTTTGAAAATGAGTGTGCTAAAAGATCCCCTGAAGGTTTGCAGGCAAATAGTTCATGAAAATCTGAACCACCTTTAGAATATATCAAATCTTAGTGATATCCCTGTGGAGTCCACAAAATGGTCATGCCAACTGCTTTGGGTAGATAACAGTGGAGGCCCATAACTGATTCTTCAGTCCAAAGGAAAGAATGGCATTCAGTATGCAAGAATACAATTAGGAAATAGTATTGCCATTGGAATATAAATCACCACCTTCCTACATACAATATTTTTTCTTTCCAATGTCAGAGCCTGTAGCAGCCTATTTCCTTACCTAGAGCTTTGTGGCAGTGATGTAGCCTTTGATAATTCTTGTAATAAAAATCCAGTCATGTATGACATTTAGGAGGGAGCAAAAGGTTTGATTTGCCTTGGGGGCCTGGAACCCTTATAAAAATGCCTTTAATGAGAAATGAAAGGAAAAAAAAAAATTAGGGGAGTCAGAAATTGAGCCAAATGGAAAATGGTGCCAAATCACTGCACCAGGCTACCTTTTAATGGTTCTAGGTAATAGAGAAGACCACTTCATGTAGTTCCCCCCCCTCCCCCGTCCCCGGATATCCAAATTAACTTAAATATCAGTCTAAATTGGGGAACAAAAGAGGAATAAAGAGAACCAAGAAGTCATCTTAATGCCTTCTCAGCTGCTGACAAGATGGATTTGGGGCACTACTGGAATACATATATTTAGGAATAGGGCTTTTATCACCCCATGTCACAAGCATGCTTACACTTTCAAGAAAATCTGTGCTTTCACTAAGTGGTCCACAATAGCAATAACAGGCCTCACCCTTTCTACAAAATCCATTCCAACGAGATGTAGTCCACTCACATTTTCATTTAGTGCCTCCATTCAATCCCTTCAGTTAGCTTTGTCCTATTTCCTATGGGTGGAGTCTTTAGTTATATGCCTTTCTCAGTGTCATTTACAAAGTAGCCACTTTTCTCTGCAAGCCCCTTTCCTTGAGTGTGAGCCAAATGTCTGCCTCTCTCACTCGAAGTCAGGACTGTAAGTAATTTTTGGCTGAGGACATATGCTAACAGAGGGGTGGTGACCTCCTGCATCTCCCCATGTCATTCTGTTCACACCCATTGGTCAGTGCAGCCTAACAAAAAGTTTGCATGGAGAGTGGCTTCCAAGAAAGTCTAACCCCTAGCAGAGGAAAGGAAAATGTTCTTAGGGAGTAATGATTCCTGGGAATATACAAGACAAGAAGAAGCCTGACGTTTCCTCTGTCAAGCTGAGTGTCCACAACCACTAGGAGGAAGCGACAAGCCCCTGCTAATTAAAGAGTGGTTCTCATTCAGGCAGCATCACCATCATTTGTGAGTTTGCTAGAAATGCAGATAACAGGCCTGTTTCAGATCTACTGCATAAGAAACTGCAGTCTCCAGGTGATTCATATGCACATTCACGTTTGAGGAGCACTGGCCTAGAACAGGGTTCTCAACCTTGGTTACACATAGGCATCAACCAGGAAAACTTAGAAATAATTACTGATGTCCAGGTCCCACCCCCAGAGAGTCCAAGCTACTCTGTCTGGGGTGTGGCCTAAGCACTGGGATTTTTAAAAGCTCCCCAGGAGATTCTGAGGTGCAGTCAGAGTTGAGAGCCACTGGCAAAGAGGCAGAGGAGGGCTACTTTTCCCATCCCTCCTGCTCTTTGCCTCACAGTCAAATGGTGGGATTCCTGGAGTAAGAATCTCTCTTTACCTGTGGCTGGCTACCCCAGAGCTGTGCTGTAAGTATGGGGGAAAACCCTACTGAAGAACCTTAACTTTCTATCTAGTGCTTTGGATTCCCTCCCACTCTCACTCTACACATAGCTGCCCCTGATCCTCCACACTTTAGCAAACCACACGCGTGGTGAACATCAACTCGTGCTTTAAAAATACTAACTTGGAGTCCGGCTTCAGAGCAACATCAGAGTGTTGAGATAGGATGCTACAATCTGCATTTTTAACTAGCTTCCCAGGTGTGTCTGATGTGCAGCCAGGTTTGTGAACTCCACAGTGGGTCTAGCCTTTCATCCGGCCAAGTCATTAAGGTTTTGTAAGGATGAATGAGCTGTCAAGAGAGCAAGGGCCTGGTGCAATGCTCCTTTATTAATTATGGCGAAGTGATGTATTGGCAATGATGATGCTTCTCTTGGAAAGGGCAATGAATGGTTCGTCGATTGCTGCATTAGATCTTTCCCAACTTAACCTTAATGCTCAGCTTTTACTCCTCTCTGTAGTTTTAAAAGCTGCAGGGCTTTCACATTAAACAGTCTCTTGGTCTTTATTCCCAGGTGAGCTGCAATCTTTGAGGCAAATACCAACAGGGAGAATCTTCCGGAGTTCTTAGCTGGGGAATTACCCCCCTTCCCCTCCCCGCCCCATCCTTATCTGCTGGTGTCAGCAGCTCCTAGCCAGCGTATTGCTGTGCAGGTCTGATAAGTAGGAAAAACACGGAGTGAGAATTTCAGAGAAAATCACTGATACATCCCCGAATCCCTTTGCTATAAGAAAGCTTCCTTTAGCAGAGCGATAGGAAGTGGAGAAAGAAAGATACATCTGGATGAACAATTTCAGAGGTGAAAAACGGGTGGGCGAGCCGGGGTTGGGGGTTCTCTCTGCGGGTGAGGCGAGGAAGGTGGTAGAGAAAAGTTGCCGCGCCGGTCTGCGCGTGTAATCCACGGGCTGGGCGCCGGGGAGAGCGCTAGCGCGCGCGCGGCCGCAACGCACTGCGGGGCCGAGAGCCGGGAGGACAGCGACAAACCTTCGCCGCCGCAGAGGCTGGGAGGCTGGAATTGCTCCCCACTCGCCCGGAGGCCGCCGGGGTGGGGGCGCGCGGGGGGCCGGGGCGCCGGCGGCGGCGGCGGGGCGGAGCGCGCGTGAGAGCGAGTGCGAGGCTGCTGGTGGCGGGCGGCGGGCGGGCGGGCGAGTGTGCGCGGGAGGGAGGGAGGGAGGGGAGCGCGCGCGCCGCCCGGGCCCCGGCCCTCCCAGCCTCCCGGCCTCCGCGCTGCCTCCCGCCCGCGCGCACCGGCTGCCCGCTGCCGCCGCCGCCGCCGCCGCTCCTGCTCGCGCCGGCGCTGCACGGGAGCCTGCCCGCCGCCGCCCGCTTTGTGCTTCCCCCCGAAGATGGGAGCGACCTCTCCTAGCTCAGGAGCTATTTAAAAGGAGGGAAGTGCTCCGTCTTGCCTACCAGCGTGGAGGAACTGGGGAGGGATCCAGCCACACTCTCCCAAACCAGGTAGGATCTTCTGATGGGCAGCAGAAGGGATTTGGTCAGATACCGCCAACTATTTTCCATTTGTTCCGAAGGCTACACTTCCCTCCGCTTTGGCAAAGAACCGGCTCCTAAATTGTGTGTGTGTGTGTGTCCCTACCCATTTTCTGGGGGTGTCCGCGCTTCTCGGGGGAGTGAAATTGCTCGGGCTGGTGCGTCTGGGCATTGAATGTGCCCGCCTGCCAGTGCCGGCTGCCGGAGGAAGAAAGGGCTGCTAAGGAGAGATGCTGCACCCTGCACCGCGCTGGGCTTGAGGATTCAGGGCGCGAAGAAGCGAAGTCCACCCGGAATGCAGCGCTGCTGGGGATCCAGGTGTCCCCACCCACTGGGCTATGCTCGGCGGTCATTCCCTCCTCCCGGTAATCCCTGGGGTCTTCCCCAAGGCCACACTCTCGAGCTTCCTCTTTTCTGGCCAGCCCTGGGTGCTCCTTCAGCGCGGACTGCGGAGAGAGGGAGGTGTGGCCGGGGCGGGGGGACAGGCAAGGAAGAGATGATGCGGGGGAGTGGGCTGCAGGGTCCCAGACGCTGGGTGCTCTGCCCGAGCGTGCGTTGGGGATTCTGCACGCGCAGGCATCTTTCCCCAGGAGATTCTCGAAGGGAACTTTGCCGCTGCATTATCTGCCTCTGGAGCTTTGCTCTTGGGGAAATGGCCTGTGTTCTGAGATGTGAGGATATCCTTCTTGGCTCCTCCTTAATGAAGGAGAGGGAGGTCTTATGGGTGGACGGTCGGCTACAGAAACCAAATCCGCCCAGGAGATGCTTTTAAAAATACAGTATGTGTGCATCCTTGGTTTTTCAAATTCCCCTTCTCTCATGGATTCTGTTGACTGATGAATGGCTTGGGCTGGCAATTCGTATTTCCCTCTCCAGACAAAGTGGCAATGGTTGGGTTGCGAGCAGAGTGATCAAATTTAACAAAGAATTTTGTGAAGAAAGCAATGTGCATGGTGTCCGCAGTCGCTGGAAAGAAAGTCCTGCTTTGCACTAGGTATCTGTTTAACCCCCCCTCTGCCTGGCTCCCTTGCTGGCGCTCTCTTTCTACTGCTAGTCAGCCACTAGTGGTTGTGAACATAACAATACAAACTTTGTCCTGCTGGAGGTGTAAAGACTAAAAAGAGAAAAAAAAGGATATCAGTAGGAGGTGTAGTGGAAGAAGCTTTTTAAAAAATGACGGATGTAAAGACAGTACAGGCATCCCTATCATGGAGGTGCTAGTGGAGTAGGTGGAGAGTCTGATCAGATCCGGTTAAAGGCATAGCTTGAGTCTCTCCAACTAGGAGCAAATGAGCATCCACAATCCAGCATCTGTGTGAAGATTTCCTAAGGGAAATGAGGAGCAACCAGGAGGGGATTCTGAATGCATACCTCCCACGTACATCCCCCAGCATACACACTCACTCACTTATGTTTTCTCTTTCTTAGAGCTACTCCTGCAGCAAGTCAGGAAAAGAGGGAGGAAAATGTATTTAGATGTTTCATTCATTTCAGACAAGAAAACAAAGCCGGAATAGGAATGACTGCTTTGAGGTTCCTCTTTCAAATCCTGTGTTACTTGGATTTACCTCTATGGGTTTGCTAAACTTGCTTAATTGTGAGGTTAGTCTCACGTGAAAAAAAAGGAGGAAGGAAGAGGGAGCTAGCTCGCTCCATCTTTGGGGCCTTGTGAGTGAGAAGGTGGGGAAAGATTCACTTATTTCATCAGAAGCAAGCTGTGATTTCTTAAATGGTTTTCATTTTAGGGACTCTGCCTGCTTGAAGGATTCCATTTGGATCTGAGGGCTTTTAGCTATGACTTCTCCCACCTACTAAAAAAGGAGCCTTGATTTTTTCCGCCTGAACTGGCTCTTTTATTAAATATGGCATGATTAATTCCTAGGGAAAAAGAAAAAAAAACTGGACAGAGATAAACTATTATTCACTGTTGAGCTGTGCAGGGACAGCTAAGGATGTTAAGTGTCCATGACAATCAGACTTCATTTACTCTGTCTTGAAAGCTTAGCAGGTCTAGAAGAGGAGTGCAATGAATTAAAAGAATATGAAGGCTGTGTTTTATATCTATGTGCGTATCTATCTATCTACCTACCTGCCTACTATTTTTGTTTACTTTACCATTACTACTTAATGGTTTCTATTGTATCATTTTGGATTAAGATTAAGTACTAGATAACCCTTTTGTTGACCATGAAAGGGAAGAAAAAGGCATGGCCCTAGCAGTGCTTTAACTCCAAATGAAATTACAAAAGGAAGGTGAGGAATAGTCAGTAACACCTACAGGACTATTTGCAGGAATTACATTGTTCTTTCAAACTTACTACGTTTTGAAAATAAAATATTCCAAGAGAGCTTCAGCATTTTGTTAGCAAGCTATATTTAACATGTTTTTTATCAGACAAAAATAGACTTTTATTTATCTTACAAAGTAAACGCATGGTTCTTTCCCCGTAAGTACTTAATCTGTTTCTTTGACAAAAGAAGTGGTGAGAAAAGCTCTGTAGATCCAACAAAGTTGCATTCCCCCTTTAAATCAAGTATAAAGCGTGCATTTAGCTCATGGATCGGTTTTTTTCCCAATGTAAGTGCATTTTAAGACTGTACCCTCTGATTTTTGTGTTGCAGTTCAGTAACAGAAGCCCTTTCTCTGTGATGCCTTCAGGTAGGGGGAGAAAATGTAGGTAAGAAGCTAGCAGTCTGTCCCATCAGCATGGGAATAAACAAGGCCTAAATTGAAATAGAAATTATATCTGGAAAAAGAAATACACAATTAAAAGAGGATGGTGGAGCACAAAACTTGCATGTTTGATATTTTTGCACTGTGTATGTATGTTGCTTTTCTCTAAAAATTAAATTGTTGCTTTACATTTGCTAACAACTTAGGAATCACCATGCAGAGATCTCACTTCTTCCTGATCCTTCCATCCTCTTTTTTTTGTTTCCTCTAAGAGATAAATGTCTCCTGTCAAAACGTCTACCAATATTGTCCACACCTCCTGGTCAGACCCTCATTGTAACCTCTACCAAATAGTCTCCCATCTGATCAAATTCTCCTGCTCCCTCTTGTGGCAAATGTTCTCCTTGACTTTCCCTAGATTTCAGACTCCATTCCTTCAGCTGCTTATCACTTTGATTCTAATTTTCAGTGATAATTGGGGCTAACGAAGCCCGTGGATTGCTGAACTAGCTGCTTCCAATTTTCTCTCCGAACAAAGGGAGGTCTATCCCCTGGAGACGTCCTTGAGCTTTAGTGAAAGTAAATGTCAGGTGTTCTCCGACCCATTGAGATGGACTAGGTTCTGGGAGAGTGAGCTTTCAGAATCTTGCCTCTGAGATTTTGATTTGGACTCAGGGCTAGTCCATTGGGGCCTCATTAAGTTCAGTGGGATTATTTACAGTTTTCTTTTTTTCTCTTCCAAAAGATGTGTGTGTAAGTGAATGTGTCTGCACCTCTTCTCTGCTCTCTCTCCGCCTCCCTGCCTCCCATCCTCTTCAGGATCTTGCACTTGCGCACACACTTCACAGAATACTTTATACAACACATGTTTTGAAAACTTCAACTAATCAGTGACTAGGTTCTCAATAGGGTTCGTAAATTAAGCAGCTCATTTTCTGCACTGGAGACTCCTAGGGTAAACTACTCTTACTGGCATGTTTTCATCACAAGCAGTTGAGAATACAAATGAGATCAGGCGCCTTTTGCTAGTGTGTTGACTCAACTTGGAAGACAGTTGCTCGCAGCCCTTTGTGGCCTCAAGTGTTTTTTGTAGGCTCTCTTTGCTAACAACTCTATTGAAACCTAAGTGTTCTCTGTCTACATCTGTGATCGTCCTTTGATCAGCGCAGCCAAGAGAGTACAGTAAATAACAGGATAGAAAAATGTTCACGAGACTCCCATTTTCTCTTCACCTGAAACTTTCTAGCCAGTTTCAGGAGGAGGAGGAGAATGTGGGGAAGGAGAAAAGTCAGAAAGTGATGGAAAGCAGCTGGAGTGGTGGAAGTGCGTTTGTGATCAGGGCAAATACGTTATAGGCAGCTGTCTAGAAAGTGATTTGAGAAACACGAAACATCCCTGAGTTCAAAGCATTTATCCATCTGCCAATGTAGGATCAGAAATTCTCACTATTAGAGACATTCATTTGAATAAAATAATTCTATCTAGTAGATTCCTAATAGAATGCAATGAGATTACCTAGGGAAGAGCTACCACTCATTCTCACAAACCTTTCGCGTCTGTTCATTTATTAACTTGGACTGGTTTATCAGATCAGCTGGCAGATAGAAAAGTCCTGAGGGTCTGGGACACAGGAAGATACAGTGGAAGTGAAAGAAGTTTGAAACTAGGTTGCTGTCCAATTCTTGCCCCCAGAGGGCCCTTCTGGTGGGGAAGTGCCTGAGAACTGAGCTACTGAAGCTGGGGTAGAGAGTAGCCACACAGAGGCAAAGAGAAACTGCCACACTGAGATTTTACTTCCAGGGCAGCAAAACTAACAAAAGTTTGCTCTTTCTTGAAAATTTAGCCTGTTGAAGTCTTCTGAGAAATGGGCAGAATATGTCCCCTAGTGTAAAATATCCTTAAAATCTTGAATGGCTTCTACTGTATCATTTTGGAATATTCATACCAGTAACCTAGAAAACTAGTGTGATACTCATTCAGACAAATGGTTTTTTGCATGTGTAACAGACAGAAACATACATGTAAATACTAAAGTCCATCTTAATTTTTTAGAAAAGACAAGAAAAGTCATCACTCTGTCGGTGTCATTGCATGTGAAGTCAGAATACTTAATAATTTCTTGGTTGAATCCAATGTGAGATGAAGTCAAACAGACAAGAGAGTGATTCAGCAATTTCCTTGAACTCACCTGTGATATTTATTGAGCACTCAGTGTATGCAAGGCACTGTGCTGGGCTTTTCAGAGAATGCAGATGCTGAAGAGGAGTTACTTGATGTTTGCGGAACACCCATTATGTTCCAGACATCAGTCTAAGCACGTTGTACGTGCTTCCTCACTTAATACCTTTGCAAGGAAGCATCCTGGTCCCAACTTCAAGATGAAGATGATGGCTCAGTTAAATAAGTTGTCCAAGAGTGGACAGGTGATGGTAGCAGTTTTTGAGGCTGTTGGGCCAAATGAGATAGATGTCTGCAGCTATCTAATGAGCCCAGTGCTTCAAAGCTGGGAGGAAGAAGAGAATGTTGGAAAAGGCTTCATGGAGGAGGAGGCATTTTACTTCGTTCTCAAAGAGTGAAAGGACTTAGAAAATAAAGCCTCACTATTTTTAAAACATGTAAACCAGCCCCAGCTAACTTATGACAAGGACCACCCCCGAGCAAGGTTAGGGCCATTTCCAGACTTCAGACGAGCTGCATGCCCCAGTTATGACCCTGCCATGGGAACTGTGGATCTGAAAGTGCGAATCTGAGGGTTATGGTTTCTCTGCTGTCACAGGTGGTTTTTCTTTCTTTCTTGAGCACCGAATGGCTCTGGTGTTTCTTCCTTGAACTTTCCCAGCTCCTCACTTCTGCTTCCCCCTAAAGCACGGGACCCAGGTCCTGTTTGGCTCTGCTCTGTTCAATGTGTAGCGCTCAGTGTTAGCAGGCTTAGATAATTGGACTGCTTACTCTACATGCCAGCCCTCCCTTCCTCTCTGCAGCATGGTAGAACCCCCAGAGTGAGTGCCATCAGCCAGGGGCAAGAGGACAGCGCTTGGGGGAGGGACTCAGTCATCTATCAAGTGTCTCTCAGAAGTTGCGGGTCGTCACTCTTCCAAAATCATCCACCTTTCAAATGTTGGGGGTTGTGAGCCCTCTAGAGCTGACATTTGTGAGTCGACACAGTTGGTGGCTCTTTTCTCCCCTGACTCCTTGCTGTCTTTCTTCTCCTGGCCAGGCAGCTGTCCATGGCCCTTTTTTAGAACTTCTCTTTTATCAATTCTTGTGCTGCTTAGACCCAAGGCTAGCTCTGGAAGACACATTAGAGGTCATCTAGTTTTTTTGTTGTTGTTTGTTTGTTTTTAATAAATAAGCAAATGGAGACTATATGAAATTAAATGACTTGATGAGAGTGAAATGGGACACAGTTGAATCCAGATCTATGACTCTGAAGTCATTTCACCAAAGTCATATCTCCCTTTTTTCCTTGATACTATAGAAGGCCTCCAGAAATGTGCCTGTGTTTTCTGGCCTCAGGAGTCCCTGGATGTCTCACAATGACTTCCTCAGGTGGAAAGAGAACTATGACTTTGCTTCTAGATCGAGGGTATTGACGAAGGACCCTATGGTACTGAGACCGAAGTTCTCTCAGCTCAGCAGGCATACCATGTTAGTTTTAATATGTGTTTGAATTCAACACATGGCATATTTAACAGTGTGCAAGGTCCTTAACTTTTCTGTGCCTCATTTTCTTCATCTATTAAATGGGAGTAGTGATAGTAAAGAGCCTTATGAGACTTTTTGAGGAATAATACACTAGTACTTGTACAACATTTGGAACTGCTTCTGGCACATGAGTGCTCAATGAGGACTGGTCTTTCCTACTTGAGAGATGACTGGTGAGAGAGCAGTGTCCCTACCTGTGTGCCTTTGTGTGGACTTAACTGCAGAAGGTTGCCATGGAGAGTGGAAGATAAGGACACACAAGATGATGTACACCAAAGCTCACAAAACTGTTTTTTAAAGGGCCACATAGTAAATATTTTTGGCTTTGGGGACTGCAGGGTCTTTCACAGCTCCTCAACAGTGCTGTTATAGCATGAAACAGCCATTGACAGTACTTCAATGCATGCACATGCTGTGTTCTATAAAACACTATTTACTTACACTGAAATTTGAACATCATATAATTGTCATGTCATGAAATATTTTTTTAAATTTTTTTCAATCACTTCAAAATGTAAAAAAAATAAATAAATAGTCATTATAAAAACAGGTGGTGGGCTAAATTTGAGCTGTTGCCCATAGTTTCCAACTCTTGAGACACAGACTGTGAGTGATACAGGCTATCTTAGGGGGCTGCAGGAATTCGAGCAATTGGGGTTGGTGTCCTGTGAAGGGAGCTGGCCTAGAAACTCAGAGACCTTGTTTTAGAGCCTAGCTCTGTCACTTCTGAGATGCGTGGCTTTGAAAAAGTCTTTTCAGTTATCAATGCCTGACTTTCCATGTAGGGAAAGGGGGAAGGGGCAACGTTAGATGACTTTTAGGGGACTTCCTAGCAATAAAAAGTGGTTTTCTGAAGGGGAATTGGAAATTCAAGATGGGTCCTGGAAGACAGGTACAAAAGCATGAGAAAGGAAAACAGGGTGCATATTTGGGTCAGTTGTCTACCAGGAACAGTAAACCCGGGAAGGTAGACAGGTGATTTATTGTGGATGATGACCTTGAATGCCAAAGTGAGGGATCAGAATATCATAGTTTTGCGTTATTAGCAAAGCTCCTCAATTTTAAAGATCAGGCTGAGAAAGGGAAAATGACTTGTCCAAGGCCACCTGACTGTCCAGCGAGAGCCAAGACCAGCGCCCATTTCTTCTGGCCTCTAGACCAACAAGCAGCGCAGTAGAATGCAGTTAGTTTCCACTGTGCGACTGTGACCTCAGAGGGGGAAATTCTCATATAAATTACAGAAGCTGTTTTCAGTATTTTCTAAACATGATCTCATACCCCAGTGTATCTAAGAAGGTAGGTCTGTGAGTAATCCCATTACAGAGAAGGGTAATTGCAAAAGTGTCAGCCTAAGGCCTTGCACTCCAGAAACCTTTAGCCTGGCTTCCTGCTGAGTGTCTTTTAAAAAATTTTGGCTCAGATGCTGTTTCATCAGCAAAGCCTTCCCTAATACCCTAGTAGGTCAGGTCCTCCATTACTGACTCTCTTAGGACTGTGTTTTTCCTTCATATCAATTATCAATTAATAAATGCTTCTTTTTGTAACAATTTAAATAAATGTGTCTTTTGGTAACAACTTAAATGAACATAATAAATTCTGGGAAGAGAGAGATTGTGTGTTATTTAATTAGTTCGTGGTTCTAGCCCCCCATTCCTTGCCAGACACATAATAGACATGCAGTGTGTGTTGAATAAATGAATGCATGTTCTCTCATTAGTCGTTGATACTGGTGAAACCTGTCCTTGTTTAAGCAAGGACTTAATAGGTGGGAGTTACTATCTTCACTTGTTAAAGAAATGATTAAATGATGAGTCTTTCTCCACTGAATTTTTTCTCTATCTTTTTCAGAAGCTCCTATCTCATTCTCACCTATCACAAAAAGACAAAAACATAACAGTTGTGGCATCGTTACTGACATTAAAACCATAAGCCAATATTTAAACAATTCTTCAAATATAGGTGTATGGGATTGGTTTAAAGGACATATTCACTAGATGACTTATCTAGTAGCAAAACTGTATGTTTCATAAATTGTGCTCAGGGATTTGTGTAGAAAGTTCATATTTCACCCCCCCCCACCCCCAGAAAGCTACTCAGTTTATTTCTCTAAACAAAACATTGGTCAGTTCCTATCTAAGCTGCTTCCATTTAAAAAATGGATTTGTTGTACATACGTATACATTCAGCTTTAGAGCCACGTCACTGTGTATATTGTCAGGAACTTTAGAAAATTGTAACAGAATATTGATGAAGGATCACCATTATGTGAGCATCTATCAACTTGAGTTCTTTAAGAAAAAATATTTCTTTTTACTTCCTACTTCTGTTCTCCTCAAGAGCATCTTACTCTTTAAAGGATTGTGCTTTGAGTCTATGCAGGAAGATTTAAAAGACTTTACAAACTTCCAGTTGATAGGGTCCCATCCCCCGAAAAGCAATCTACTTGAAGATGAAGCTTAATGACTCAGGGAAAAAAGCTGATGAAATTCACCAGCCTCTTGCTCACATAACCAGCTTT
Source organism: Hippopotamus amphibius kiboko (assembly GCF_030028045.1). Lineage (NCBI taxonomy): Eukaryota > Metazoa > Chordata > Mammalia > Artiodactyla > Hippopotamidae > Hippopotamus > Hippopotamus amphibius. The sequence goes on from NC_080192.1 coordinate 116,415,136, forward strand.
TTCCTTGTTAAAAAAGATTTCCTTAAAAGGCATCCTGCATGTTCCTATCACATGGCTTGAAATTGAATTCTCTATTAAACATCCCGAGTCCCAAGAGGGACTAGAAAGCCAAAAGAGTGATTGCAGAGATTTACTCTTGAGTTGAAGGGAGCAGGGGCAGTGGTGAGGCTGCATACAAAGCCTCTTATTTAAGGAGCACATCTTTCCTCACCGCCTAAGGATTCCAGGTTGCGATTTATGTTTCTGCGTATTGTCAACCTCCATTCAGGGCTTGTGGATGGAACCTGGTTAGGAGGTCTTTGAAGACTTCCATGGATCTGGTTCTTTGTCCTGTGTCTATGTAGGGTCCTAGCCATCCTCAGCTGTTTCTCCTTAAGGAAAGCAGAACGATCCCTCAGCAAAATTACGAAGTACGTATACGTTACTCCCAATGATTTAATCTCCTCTTTGGGGGGACCCCGTTGATCTCCTTTTAGGGTCCATCTTTCTCTACTCTCTTCTCTCTTATCTCCTACATGCACTCTCCAAGGGGTTTCATATTTTGATACTGTCTGGAGTCCCAGTCTGTGACAATGAGCGCCCATCCCATGCACTGTTTCACACCAACATATTGATACTACGACAAATGCTATCTTCCAATTTTTAGGCACTGCCTTCCATCAAGGACCTTATTGAAGTCCTCTGCTCTCCAGTGTGTGTTTGCTGAACGTGTCCAATGCCCTTTATGCCAGTTCTGCCCTCCTAACCAGTTCTGCCTTTCATGCCTTTCTACCCTTCATGCCAATACCAAGACCGCCTAAATTAGAATCAACCAGGCTGCTTGTGAAAATTCAAATTTGGGGGTTCCTCTTTAGAGCTACTGCATATCTGATGATAGGGCCCAGGTATCTGCATTTTAATGAATTTTCCGGATGATCCTTAGGTGACCTGAAGTTGAAAAAGCATTGTTCTATGCCTTTAGTCACATCATTTCTTCCTTCTGGAATGTCCTCACTCTCTTCGACTTCTGTCATCCTTCCAGTCCCCTCCTTTTGTGGAATTTTCTGTATTCTTTCTCCTATTCATGGTCATTTGAGTAATGATTGCTGGAAGACTGTAAGTTCATCCAGAGCAGGGACCCTGAGTCAATCATCTTTGTGATCCCCACAGAGTTTGGTCTGAGGCTTTGCACATAGAAGCCATTCAATAAATGCTTGAGAAACAAATGAATGGTCCACTCTCTAGAACTAGAAATACCAAGATGGCTATACTTCACTCAAACAAGTGTCTGAAGGCGAAATGTCAGCAAGCTAGTGTGGAAAATATTTTTAGGTAGGAAATCTTTTTGGTGACCCAGAAATAAATGCATGCATATGACCTCCTTTTTTTTTTTTTTTTTTTTTTTTTTTGCAGTGTGTAAGGTCGAACATCAAAGAAAGGCTGCTCTTTCTCTTCAGGGTGGATGGTGAACAAATTATTAACTGTAATAGTTACAATTGTCCAACACAGGGCCCTGAAAGATTCAGAGTACAGAAGAGGTGATCCAAGGCCCTCCTCTGAGAGTTTACTACATTTGAGATCTTTTGGTTGCAGGACTGTACACTGAACAGTTGGAGGTTTCTAGAAGCCTGGTTGTATGAGCCCAAGATCCCAGGTGTGTTAACCTGAGAACTAGGTGGTCCACTTTGAGAGCATCCAGGTGTAGTCATGACCTCGCTGTGTGAATCCCTGGAAACTGTCTCCTCTTCTGTGATTCCCTAGTAATGGAAGGGTTCTGTCTTCCAGAAAGGGGACTCACGCCTTGACCCTTTTAATGTCCCACTGGAATGTGAGCTTCTTTGGGGATATTATCTTATTCATTTTTGAAACACAGTAACTGGCACATACTAGTGGCTAAGAAAAGCTTGGCAGACAAACCCATGAATAAATGTGTTGTTTTCCCATTTCTTTGGATTACTTACCAGTTAAAAAAATTTTTGAAAAAATAACATCTTGACCCCAACACAGAAACTTTATGGGCTGTGTTGAGATTCTTGAAAAAATATTGATTTATTGTTATTAGAGCCAAGTATTAACTTACTTGTTAGGTTAAAATTCAGTATCATTCTCCCCAGCTTTCTGTATTACCCTCTTTTATTTTAGTTTTGCTTGTTCACTGCTAGGATTTCATTCTCTATTTTCATTTTTCCTGACTGAATGGAACAACCTTGAGATTATTCCATGACTTTGGAGGGATTTCAGACCTCAGATTTCAGCTGATGATCCCACAAGTGGATCATCTTTCCCTTGTTACGTGATGAACAGGAGTGCTTACAAAATCCTTCCTTGGTGGGTGGGGAGGCATGAGATAAGAGAGGGAAACGTGAAAGGCTCTGGATGAGATGGTGCAAAGACACATTAATTCAGGTAGGAAAGAGAGGCAGATGGAAAGGTTATTCTGTACTAAGTATTGATACCCAGGTAAGGAGCTCTTTGCTAAGACAGAACAGTATTGTTACCCTGTGTAGTGAAAACAAACAAATAAACAAAAAGGTGCTGCCAGTTTGGAAAGCATTCTGGTTATCCTGCAAAGTAGCTGGATTAAAATCCTAGCTGGCACTTATGTTTGTATGATTTCAGCCCAGTTTACCTTGATGAACCATTTATTTTTCTTATTTGTAAGATGGGAATGACAATATCTCCTTGCAATATCATCAGAAAAGATAATGAGTGCAGAGGAATCAGTATAGCACCTGGGACAAAGCAAGTGCTCAGTCAATGGTGGCAGTCAGGATTGTCATAAAGGCCCCTGAGTAGGGCCCTTCCCTTGGCCCTGGCAGGACAAATCTGAGGACAGTCCTGGCTGACTACATGGAGACTAAGCTTAGCAGAGTATCTTCCCTTCAAATTCTTCCTTACTTATTTACTATCGGAAGACTCTCTCTTTATTCACCGGCTGCCTTCCTTCTACCCATATTTCCATGTCAGTATGCAGAGGTAATATATTTCAGTTCTTAGTGCTCTTTCCCGTTTATGCAGCCTCTGTAGGAGAGGTGATTTGGGGTTGGTGTTTGACTACATGTCTTTTTATTATCCTGAAAGGAGAGAAGATATGCTCCTTTGAGGATGTTCAAAAATATTAGGACCCTCTCAACAGAGCAGATGATCTTGGCATGCCAAAAGAAATCAGCAAGCCAGGGCTGGTACAGAAGAACCCGTACCCAGGTGCTGGGGAAGATGTCAGGGTGCCAGCCCCTCTCCTGATGCTGGAGATCAGGTTTTCCAGCCTGAGGTTCTCTGTGCACGACTCTGAATCAGGATCCCTCTCCTCTACCCAACACTGACATTAGCTTTTCAGTCTGATACTGGCCTCTGCTCATTTTAGGGGCATCCATTTTGCATAGGGAACGTTTCTAAATGCATATGTCTAGGTCCAGCTCCCAGATTCTGATTCAACAGCAAAGATTCGGTGACTCAGCACATTACCCACTGAGAACTGTTTTATTCATTTAATAAAAGCAGGTGCTGTGCATCTTCCATATAGCAGACTCTGCTCTAGGAACTGTGTGCACAAAAGAGAAAGAAATCAGTAAACAAAAGAGACAGAAACTCCTTCCCTTACAGAGTTTACATCTGTTAGAGAGGGAGACAGAGACAGAGAGGGACAATAAGCAGAACCACTGCATAAATTCTGTAGTGCATGAAGAGTAATAAGTTCTAAGACTCACAGACTTAGAGAACAGACTTGTGGTTGGGAGGTGGGGGAGGGGTAGACTGGGAGTTTGCAGTTAGTAGGTGCAAACTATTATGTACAGAATAAACAACAAGGTCCTACTGTACAGCACAAGGAATTATATTCAATATCCCAAGATAAACCACAATGGAAAAGAATATAAAAAGAATGTATATATGGATATAACTGAGTCACTTTGCTGTATAGCAGAAATTAACACAGCACTGTAAATCAACTATACTTCAATAAAAAAAGTAGTAAGTCCTATATAGAAAAACAAAGTAGGGTAAAAGGGTCTCATGACTTTTCAATAACATCTTCATTATCCTAAATCCTAAACCCATCTTTCTTTTCTTGGCCTCATTGCCTGATCAGTACCCCAGTTGCTACCTTTGGTGACTGCGGTGGGTGTTTTCTGACGTGGAAGAGGATCCTGACTCTAGTCTTGTAAGTTTAGGCAGGAGGGCCAGAGCCCCTTATGTGATGTCTCATTGCTTGTCTCCTAGAGGACATGTCCTCATTTATCAGGCAGCAAAGAAGCTCTCTCTTTGGGGAAAGAAAAAAAGTAATAGCAGGGCATTGCTGTGGAAACTGAACGAGCTCCTTTCTGAAGTGTGTTCACGGCCTGGTGGCCTGAGGTTGGGGCCAGAACAGTAATGGGTACCCTCAGTGGCTGATCAGATAAGGAAAGTCATCCTCTGGCATCATCTCTTTGTCTAGAAGCATTTGGAAGTGCTTGCATCTGTAGTGGATAAGAATTTATGGCTGCTTTACAGTTGCCTTAGAAACAGATTCATTGCTTAGCTTTGAGGCTTTCAGTCAGCAAGAATCACATAGAAGGGGATTCCAGGTCCTGATGGAGAGTTAAGGAGTTCCTTGGAATAACCCCAGCTGCCAATCAGCAGAATGAGATTAGGCCGCCTCAAGCACAGGACTGGTGAGAATGCCAGAGGTATTCCTTCTCTCTGAGTCAGTTCTCCTTGTGGTCACAACTGCTATAGCTCCCCACTGCTGGGCTGCCTAACTACTCCTTGGACCTCCGCTGTGGCGGTTTGATAAAGATCTGTCTTGTAAGTACATACTTCCATTTCTGTGACCTCTCCCTTCAACACAGGTTGTTGGGCTCACACACTTTGAAACCGGTTCAGCATCCTTTGTCAGTGCCATTCAGGTCTGCCATCAATAGGTTCTGGAGCTGTTTGGTCTGTTTTAAAATAAATAGTGAGCAGAAGATAATGTGAGTATTCTTGCTACTGTGCTGAAGGCTCATTTGGATGATGTAATGGATATTTCTAAGTAAGAACTGACCGTGGATGTAAGAGTTGATCTGCGACCACCATGAAGATCAGTCTACCCCTTGTTATGGAGTTCAGTAGATCAGGGCAGGAGATAAGAAGGCCAGGCAGCAGACCAACATATCAACAGCCTCTAATTCCTGCTTAATTTTGATGGAAATATATATTTGAAGATTCAGGTGGGAGAGTCAGCTAGATCTGTTTGCATGTGATGACAGAGGCAAGATCCCAAAAGAATGGAGACAAAAAGTGAAGAAGGGACTCTTATTTAGATGACACCTACCCCACATCCTCACAAGCATTTGAATTTGGTGTTAATTTAATAAAGAAAGAAACTGAAGTCCAGAGAATTCTTTCCAGATGCTTTAATGGCCAATACGCTATAGCAGTGTTTTTTGTCCACTGACTTCACATATTAGACTACTGACACCTTTTGAATATAATTGTGACATTTTTGAGTTAACCTCAGAAGCCCCCTTCCTTTTTCTCTGATGGTGATGATGGATTTTGACTGCTCCATCCGCTCTTTTGGCTGAGAACATATTGGGAGATGTAGGTTGGGGCAGGTCTTCTTCTCAGCAGACTTAAGAGATTGCCCTGAGAGTACTTGCCGGAGAGGTTGCCAGGTAATTGCTAAAAGGATGGGAGAGTGGGGCGGGGGGCAGCTGTCTCTAGGAACATCCTAGCCCACAGATTACCTCAGAGCTGTGGATGCTTGTCTGAGTCTCTAATCCATAAGATAAAACCAGGCTTGTTGGAATCCTTCCATGGGACTTTGCTACCTAGGTGCTCTGCTTGGAAGCCAAGAGGTTTTCCAATGTGCTAGTCCAAACCCAAATCCAGTCATTCTCAAAGATTGCTTTACACATTATCAGGGATGGTAGAATGGAGAAGTAAATAATATCAGTCTCAGAGACAGACCAGGCTTTGAATCTTAGTTACTATCTGTCTGACTTACAGCAAGTACTTAACCTGTCTGAGCCTCAGTCTTCCCACCTACAAAATGGGCTTGTATCTATTATACTGGGTTATTGTTAGGGTACTGTGCACTGCACAAGTCCAGGGGTTGCTATTCACACAGACTCTAATGGAACTGGCAACATCAGGAGTCATGTAACAGGGCAGTGCTGGTTCTTGGAAGTATTAGATATAATGACCCCTGTAAAGAATTTAGCATGGTGTCTGGGACAGTGTTTGAGAATGGAGCCTGGTATTATAGTCTCAGACAATCAACTGTGACTTGCTGTTATGCCATTTTGAAACTTGCTTCTAAGAAGAAAAATAGTTTGGGACACAGAAAACACAATCTGCAAAGACCTGGAGGTAAGAAGATGTTGTCACGTTCAGAGAATGGAGAAGATTCCCATATTCTGGAGCTCAGAGGCCAGATCCTAAAAGGTCTAAACAGCCTATTGAGAGGGTTTGTGTTTGTCTTCAGGGCAGTAGGCAACCCATGAAGGGTTTTAAGGGGAGTGAGAGCGTCTAATCTGCACTTTAGGAAGTTTGTTTTGGCTGAAATGTGAGGAATGGAATGATGAGGTTGGCAGTAATTTGAAGGGAGTGATTAATTCTCTCAGTCCTGGAGACAGGCATAGCCTCGAGGCTCTGCTCAGTGTTGGCTCTCTGTGTTCTGTACTCTTCTCTGTGAGCAAATGCTTAACCTTTCTGATCCTTACAGGTTACCAAGATGTTTTAACTTGCAAACCTTCCAAAAGGGTCGTGGCAAATGTTTCTTTCTCCTTTTAAAACTTTAGATCTTTACTGTATCATTTTATATACCTGCCAGGCATTGGGGTCATTTATAAATCTGAATTTTTTTTTATAATAGACTAGTACTGGCTTCCTTGTTTCTACTCTTAACCCTATAGTCTATTCTTCACTGAACCAGCAGAGAGATCATTTTAAAAGGAAAATCAGCTCATATCACACTTCTGATCTGAACCTCCCTATAAATTCCCTCTCCCTCACAGTCAAAGCCAATGTCTTACAGTGGCCTCAGTGCCCCTCATCCATCCCCACTGTGTTCCCAGCTCCTGAGCCCTGCTCCCCTTACTCACTGCCCTCTCGGGCACACTGGTGTCTTCGTGGTTCCCAGACTATGGAAAGCACGATTCTCACCACAGTCTTTGTGCTTATCTTGGAATTCTCTTCCTGCAAATATCCACAAAGCTCGGGCCGTTTCTTCTTTCAGGACTTTGCTCAAATGTCACCTTATCAGAGAGGCCTCCTTTAAACCATCTATTGTAAAATCATGCATGCTGTGTGTGTACACACCCTGACACACTCACACACTGACACATATAGACTTCCTGTCCTATTGAAATTGCTCCCCACCCCCCACCAGGACAGCACTTTTTACCATCTGACATATTTATTTGTTCGTTTCCTCCCCATTAGAATATAAGGTCCATGAAGATGGAGAATTTTTTTAAAAACTTCATTGATGAATTCTCAGGACCTAGAAGAGAGCCTAGCATATCCTTCTAAAATTTTAAAACCTGGGCAGCTCTCATAAATATGTGGAATAAATTGCTGCATAAGGGAGTTAGAACTAGATCTGCCACTGCTCTTACAGGCTGGTTCAACGTCATCTTATTTAAAGAAGAGACCCTATAACCCACCTAAGCCCGATAATGACTGAACAAGTAGACACACTGACCATGAACTTTGGCATGTTTTGAAAATATGCTTCTTCTATTTTTCGACCTTTTATTTAAAATGGAATTCCACCACCACATCCCTCTGCTATGTCTTCTTTAGCATGGGAAAAATGTCAAAGCTTATTTCCCAACAGTGATGAGCTTTTTTAAAAAAAAAGGGCTTTCGGTGATGGTGGGCTCGCTGAAGGGGTGCCAGAATATGCTGGGTCAGGGTGGGGGTTCTCCTGGGCCCTGGTGCTGTTTTCTTTTTTATTAATTAATTAATTAATTAATTTATTGGCTGCGTTGGGTCTTCATTGCTGCACGTGGGCTTTCTCTAGTTGTGGAGAGTGGTATCTACTCTTCATTGCAGTGCTCAGGCTTCTCAGTGTGGAGGTTTCTCTTGTTGTGGAGCACGGGCCGTAGGTGTGTGGGCTTCAGTAGTTGCGGCACTTGGGCTCAGTAGTTGTGGCTCGAGGGCTTAGTTGCTCTGAGGCATGTGGGATCTTTCTGGATCAGGGATCGAACCTGTGTTGCCTGCACTGGCAGGTGGATTCTTAAACACTGCGCCACCAGGGAAGTCCCATAATTTTCAATATAAACCATCAGCAGCAAACCCTGGCCAGAGAGTGTAGGTGAATGTGGGAGTGACTCTCACACAGCCTGAGGCTATGAAGGTACCTAACCCGGCTCCACTTTCAACTTCATGTAAGGCCACAGGGCTAAGCTCTGACTCAGGACCCTTCTTATCTCCATGTTTTCTGATGTCGTAACTGGTTTTCCAGACCACAGTTACCCTGACTTGGAGCAGACCCTTCCTTGCTTCAGCACACCTCCCTATTCACCAAAGCTTTGGAAACAGAGGTGAGACAAGGTTGCTGAGAGGCACAAAGCTTGGTAAGGAAAGCGAAGTGGTGGGTGGAGCCACCATGAACCTGCCTTCCCCCCACCAGTGATGCTGCTACCGTATCGCTAACTGCCTACAGCCCTTCGTCGTGTGTATACTTTGTGCTCACTGTCATTTTGCCACATGAGCTAATTTAGATGGGAATTATTGCCCCTTCATTTTGGGGTCACTTGAATCCTCCTTAGAACTAATATATGTTTTAGAATGACCACGGAAAGTCTGACATCGACACGGAGAAGGAACATTTTATGGCTGATAACTCTGATTTCACAGCCTGCCAGGCAAGAGTCTTACACATGCCTAGACCTGGGCGTGCTTATCTCCCTTTCCTGTTGTGGGCAGCCTGCAGATTCTAGAGCGAGATCTGTGCACAGATGTGAAGAGCAGTGCTTGAAGGACCAGATGCCTGGCTGCTAACGCATCAGGAGACCTGGGCTGGCTGAAAATTAGGAGGAAATGTGCTCTCATCAAAACAGGCTTTTAAAAACTGTACTTAATGTGTAGAAATACTACCTTACAGCAGATTTTTTAGCCTCAAGTACAAATACCATTGAGCTTTGATTGCTGACAAGCTTGAAGATTTTTCTTTGTTTCCAAGAGCCATAGCACACAATTTCATGAAAGGCAGTGGAAGCTATGCTCCAGAATTTAAGATCATCACCAAGCCTTGCGCTGGTAGGATTTTTAGAGTCTAAATTTCATAGCATCACTCTTAAGGTGATTTTGGCAAGGACACAGTTTCTGGAAGGTAATTGTACTAACCACAATTTAAAAGGAAATCTGCTTTAGCAACAAGGAGAGAAGTATTTAATGCGTCAGAAGTTTTTGTTTTTCTCTCATTGGCTTTTAGCATGCATGCATGTGTATTCAACAAGGCAAGGATATAATTGAACGTTTCATTCCAATAAGTCAGCTGTGTACATTGCTCAGTGAACAGGGACTACATGTAGAAAATCCACAAGTGGAGAGACTGGGCTGTAAACGTTACCAAGGATTGCTTAATCACAGATGGGTTCTTAGAATCATGATTCACCATAGATGTTGTGATAGTCAAATATAAACAAATCGTTGGTAAAAGTAATAAAAATAAGTAATTAGTCATGCTTTGGATCTGGATCTAATGATGTGATTTTTTTCCCACCCTTCCCCTATCTTATTTTTTCCAGTAGGTTGGGACAATTGAACTCTGCCGTTGTCCAACATGCTGCAATTCAGTCTCTCACCCACCTTTTCGATGGGGTTTCATGTGTTAGCCATGGTGGCTCTCTTGTTTTCTCACGTGGACCATGTAAGTGCTGAGACAGAAATGGAAGGAGAAGGCAATGAAACCGGCGAGTGTACTGGCTCCTATTACTGTAAGAGAGGAGTGATTTTACCCATTTGGGAGCCCCAAGACCCTTCCTTTGGGGACAAAATTGCTAGAGCGACTGTGTATTTTGTGGCCATGGTCTACATGTTTCTTGGAGTCTCTATCATTGCTGACCGATTCATGTCCTCTATAGAAGTCATCACGTCTCAAGAAAAAGAAATCACCATAAAGAAACCCAATGGAGAGACCACCAAGACAACTGTGAGGATCTGGAATGAGACGGTGTCCAACCTGACCCTGATGGCCCTGGGATCTTCAGCTCCAGAGATTCTGCTTTCAGTAATTGAGGTGTGCGGCCATAACTTCACCGCAGGAGACCTCGGTCCTAGCACCATCGTGGGGAGCGCCGCATTCAACATGTTCATCATTATTGCGCTTTGTGTTTACGTCGTCCCGGACGGGGAGACAAGGAAGATCAAGCATTTGCGTGTGTTCTTTGTGACGGCAGCCTGGAGCATCTTTGCCTATACCTGGCTTTACATCATTTTGTCTGTCATCTCTCCTGGGGTCGTGGAGGTCTGGGAAGGTTTACTTACTTTCTTCTTCTTTCCCATCTGTGTTGTGTTTGCTTGGGTGGCAGATAGGAGGCTTCTGTTTTACAAGTATGTCTACAAGAGGTACCGGGCTGGCAAGCAGAGGGGAATGATTATTGAACATGAAGGGGACCGGCCATCTTCCAAGACAGAAATTGAAATGGATGGGAAAGTGGTCAATTCTCACGTTGACAGTTTCTTAGATGGCGCTCTAGTTCTGGAGGTCGATGAAAGGGACCAAGATGATGAAGAAGCCAGGCGAGAAATGGCTAGGATTCTGAAGGAACTCAAGCAGAAGCATCCAGAGAAGGAAATAGAGCAATTAATAGAATTAGCCAACTACCAAGTCTTAAGTCAGCAGCAAAAAAGTCGAGCGTTTTACCGCATTCAGGCTACCCGCCTGATGACCGGAGCGGGCAACATTTTAAAGAGGCATGCAGCTGACCAAGCCAGGAAGGCTGTCAGTATGCACGAGGTCAACACGGAAGTGACTGAAAATGACCCTGTCAGTAAGATCTTCTTTGAACAAGGGACATATCAGTGTCTGGAGAACTGCGGTACAGTAGCCCTGACCATTATGCGTAGAGGTGGTGATTTGACCAACACTGTGTTTGTTGACTTCAGAACAGAGGATGGCACAGCCAATGCTGGGTCTGATTACGAATTCACTGAAGGAACTGTGGTCTTCAAGCCTGGTGAGACCCAGAAGGAAATCAGAGTTGGCATCATTGATGATGACATCTTTGAGGAAGATGAGAATTTCCTTGTACATCTCAGCAATGTCAAGGTATCTTCTGAAGCCTCGGAAGATGGCATCCTGGAAGCCAATCATGTCTCTGCACTCGCTTGCCTGGGGTCCCCCTCCACCGCCACCGTGACTATTTTTGATGATGACCACGCAGGCATCTTTACTTTTGAGGAAGCTGTGACTCATGTGAGTGAGAGCATTGGCATCATGGAGGTGAAAGTGTTGAGAACATCTGGAGCGCGCGGAAATGTTATCGTTCCTTATAAAACCATTGAAGGGACCGCCAGAGGCGGAGGGGAGGACTTTGAGGACACGTGCGGAGAGCTTGAGTTCCAGAACGACGAAATTGTGTAAGTTCTTTTTTTATACCTATGTGTGTGATTGAGTGCGTTTGGGGATGAGCAAATGTGCGCGTGTTTTTTAAAACTAAATGGTGGAGAAAGAATGGAATACTTTACGAGACCACTTTAAAATATCAAAATACCCTAGTTTCTAGCTCGTGTGCCACTGATCAAAATACTGTATATGCAGAGATCGTAATTTTATTTTATTTTCACTTTTATACTTTTACAGTTTTTAAGTACATTTATAGATCATGATAGAATGAATCTTCTGACACAATTTATCCAACCATTTATGATGGGTTGAAAATTTGTATTCTGTCTTGATCATGTAATATACACACAGAAAGGGAATATTGAAAACATCACATTATGCCCTAACTTCATTACTGAGTACAAACTGGGAAGGCCCAAAAAGGAAACATCCCTGAAGAGAATTTCCTGACTATCAGGGCTGGCTGAAAGGATTTCTCCTGCTTTTATCTGACACTGTTTTTTGATAATATAATGTTTCTGCTTAAATGCTAATGCGTAATTATGACTTAATGACCAATCCTGCCTTTTCAGTTTTATGCCAATGGGGAAAAGTCATAGAGCTCTTATTTAGTTCCAATTTGATTTTACTTTACATGATTAAACAAACCCTTTTACCCTACTTGTATAGGGATGGGGAGAGAAGTAAGATACTGTCCAAGCATCTGAGTTGACAGGGAGCAGGTCAGAGAAGAGAAGTGGGAAACAATTTACTTTTCCTATTGACACTTTACAGTGACACTTGCCAATGCTTTAACACAGAATGTCTGGTTGTGCAATAATTCTTCCAAAGGCAGCTGCTGTTTAGAGAGCTTTTCCTCCTTCCTTGCCTAGGGCCGGGAGCACTGCACTCACCCAAAGCAAACCAGAAAATGTGACTCAATGAGCAATATCCAAACTGGAAGGAAGGAAGAAAGGAAACTATTTACAACATCTGCAGTGCAACGAAAGGACATTCAAATGAATGATTATGTTGGTGGAATCATTGGCAACTTAGGAGTTTCAGGAGAAACAATATAAAATATAGTTTGTTCTCAAAATGGTTAACTCTTGTGTAAATGGCATGTGATATATCAAATGGCAGGTGCATTCTCTCCAAGATGAGATTTCTTCTACAGTAAGTGAAGGGAAAACAAACGGGCTGAGGGGTGGAGGGGTGGGGATGCACAGAGGAAACAGGTTTTCCTGAAGGAGCCTTCCAGTGTTTTTCAGCTCTTTGACGTTTTACAGCGATGAACAATTCATGTGATGTCACAAATCAAGCAAAGAGAGATAATAGCCATCTTCAGATGAGTGTGTGGGGAGATCTTTTGCTGACTATTTTACGTTGGTTCCTATGTTGTTAATGTTCTACTTAGTGAGATGTGTTTTGTTGGGACAGATATTTTGCTGAAAGATAGTAATATAATAGCAAATGGATATCCTGCACACCCAAGGAAGGATTTTCGCAAAGGCCTACATTGAGTGTGACCCTCCCCATATTAGCACATAAACTTTATTTCTTTGCTAGGAATTCTTGCTCATTACATTTTATAGTCATTTCAGTTATTGAATTCAATTATTGAATTATTGAATAATATCCAATTGTATTGGAGACACTTGTACATGGATTACAGGTGCTATTTCATGTTGTTAAAGGAACATTGCATGTTATTAAATGAACTCACAAGGGTACCTCTTAAATATGACCAAATTGGTGTTTTATTTTGTTTACTCATTGTACTTAGGATGTTTTCTCAAGAAAATTTGATCTTGCTTTCTCTCGAGAGTAATGGTTCTGTATGTGTTTGAGAGGTAGGCTTTCCCTGTCTAGTCTGCTGTCCAGGACTTTTATCAAAGCATAAATAAATAACTTTCTTTTGGGCACAATGTAGTAGAAGAAGAGGGAAGAAGAGGCAGTGATTTGATGGTATAATTTATTCTGTCAAGCTCTGTTTCAAACATTCACCCTATGCCATTAAATTGATTTAATTCTTGCTAAGGAAGGAATATTGCCAAATTTCAGCTTTACAAATTTAGATATCTTGTGAAAACTGGTACGAATTGGTGGAATTATCAACATCTCTTTATGTATGCTCTTAGGAGTATTCTAGCTCAATGGCCAGTTCCTAGTTTTAAAAAATTCTTCCTATATTTTATTTGCTAAGTTGAAATAAGTTTGCTAATGTTTTAGCAATGGCAAAACATTATATTTATAAGTGAAGTGAAATTACAGTCCTACATTCTTTTCTCCCTTCTATAATTTTAATTTTAAGGAGTTTTTGTCTTAATCTTATAGAGTTTTACTACTGATGAGGTTTGTAGATGGTTAATAGGTTTGTTGCTTGAATAAATTTGTCATGGTGACTGGGACTTAGCCTTAAGCTAGGCACCAAGGATTCAAACAGAATGCTTCTAGAAAAACATAATATTATCAAAGATCCCTCATTCTTTCTTTTTATGGATCATTTTCACTCAGGTAGTTGTTTCCAGTGTCAGGTCCACACAGTCAGATCCAAGTGAAAGAGAGTTTGTCATCATGCAGTCTAGTTGAACCATGTAGACACAATTTATCTTTAAAAAATGAATTTGTATTTCATCCACTTACATAGTTAGTCTTGAGAGATGACTTTCTCAAAAACCTAGTACATAGATGGGACTATTGACACCACTATATATATATATATATATATATATATATATATATAGGTTTGTCTAATGATGTACATGAAGCCAGAATTTATGATTCTTTCCAGAGCAGCATAAAGAGATTCCTGAAAAAGCCTGGATTTAAAGTATATCTAATTTTAAGCAGCCATGAACCAAGGTTGAAATAGGGTCCAATCTTATCAGGGATGAGATCAAGAGGCAGTCAGCTTTATTGACTCATTGTTTTCAAGGACAAGATAGACTCCTAATCTTTGACCTCATATTTAGTGTAGAAGTCATTTAAATTTATAAAATAAGCATGTCTGTATCTGTTCATTCATACTTTGTGTGAATGACTTGAATTATTTCAACTTGACCTTTTTTAAATCAAAGTCCATATTTGAGGAAAATATTGATAAGTGGTAAGCGGTGCTTGTAGTCTGTAATAAAATGTAATCTATGCAAAACATTTGAAAATGACAATGCGAAAACTCATTAAATAGATATAATTAACACTTAGAATATGCTTTTGTATAAACTCAATCAATGACAAATACTAAGCCCATGCCAGCTAACCTTGACTTTCAACAGGGAATTCTGTCTAATGTTAACAGCTAATAAAAAAATAAGTGAAAAATATGCTAATTTTGATTTGTGGTTTGGTAGGTGACATCCACAGATTTGAAGTGCTACTAATGTTTATTCTTTAGTGATGCTAGTTTAGTGGTAATAATTATCACAAAATATTGTTTGGGTTTTCAAGGTCTAACATTAGCTCGACTGTTCTGGAAAATGTTAAGGTTAATTAACTAGTGTAGATACAAATCAAATTTAATTACTTAGTTATAGCCCAGCAATAATATCATTTTTGGAAGGTTACTCAAAAGATCATAAGCATTTACCATTATACATTTAAAATGCAAAGTTGGAAAACAAAGTATGTAGGTTGAAAAATTTACAAATGTCTTGCTTAGCAAATCATTTTTCTGGGAGTCTCTAGCCATAATTTGTTAAGCAATGGATCTGTCCAAAATTAATTTGGCTTTAATGACTATTATGGTTTCAAGTTTGATTGTAATTTCATTAACTCTAGCAAATACAATATGCAAGACATGTCAACAAATGTAGCTCTTGTATGCAAAATATTTACATCACTTTTTTTGAAAAACACATAGAAAAGAAATTTTTAGTATTATATTGGTTTTATGGAATCATTACTATATTCCAGAAAAAATAAGGTACTTTGTTTTAGCTATTTATATTACCAGTGTTCTTTTCTTGCTCTATAGAATCTCAAGGAATAAAGACAAGGCTATATGAGATAGCAATTCAATTCTGAGAGTAGAACAAATGTAATATGAGAAGGCAGTCAGCGATAAAAAAAAATGAAAAAAAATTAAGAAAATTTTAAATGGTCAGAACAAGAATGACACTGTGTATGTGGGGAGTCAGAAGTGATGAACAATGCTAGAGAAAATACAAGAAAGGCTATTAGCACATACTACCTTGAATCCAATGTATTCAAGATTTACTTTGTGGCAGGAGAATTTTACGTGCAACATTTAGCCTATCAAAATGATGGAAACATGATATTTTACATTGACATAAAATTTTCCTGTGTAATGTAAAAAATTTAAGTGAAATAATTTTAGGGTTTTAATGGACTTCTGCTTTGGTGGATTATCTTTTCAGACCGGAATATTTATCTCTTCTTAAAAGCAAACCACACGTAGTTTCATCTGAAAATCTAAATTATAAATGCAAGAAATGTTTTTATAAATGTATATGTTTTCATGAATGCATAACTATTATAAAAAAAAAGGACAGGGTAAGAGCCAAAAAAAAAAAAAAAAATTTACAAGTTCTAATTCACAACTGCCAGGAGCCTAAGTTTGCCTATGTGCAAAAGGGTTGTTTACCATGTCAACCAGATTACCACGTTTGCTGTTGTAATCTCATTTTCCCACTGCTGATTAGAGTTTGGGGTTATAATATAGTTATGTAAAGAAATTTTATCTCAGTAAATAAGGAGATGTCATAGTTTAGACACACTGAAGTGCTGAAATTATGGATTCTCTTCTGAGTCATCATTCAAGGCCATCACATAGGGGGCTGATCGCTTCTCTGGTTCAGGGTTAGAGAAGAATTTTTATATCAATCAATCTGCACATACTTATTAAGCTACTGATTTGCGTTCAGCACTGGGCTAATCATTATGAAAAAAACAGAAGAAATATCCTCCAAATACTCTAAAATGGGAGATAATGAGATAACATATTTTGATAAGTACAAACATCATTACAAAGATAAGGTATAAGTTGTAGGAGAAGCCTTAATCTGGGGCGAAAATTTGCATTCACAGAAGGCATAATTGGAGAGAAAAATGTGATGTGCATTTTAAGATGCAATCATAACTTGGTAAACCTGGGTATATGGACATTTTCGGTAAATAGGATGGTTCTCCATGTTAATGAAAGACTCAGTGAACATTCATTTTATTTAATGGGATTTAATTTTTTTAATTGAAGTATAGTTGATTTACAATGTTGTGTTAATTTCAGCTATACAGCAAAGTGATTCAGATATAGATACACACACACACATACACACACACACACACACACACACACATATTCTTTTTTATATTCTTTTCCATTATGGTTTATCCCAGTATATTGATTATAGTTCCCTGTGCTATGTAGTAGGAACTTGTTGCTTATCCATTCTATATATGCTGCTTTGCATCTGCTAATCCCTTCTCCCATGCTCCCCTCCCCCTTGGCAACCAGAAGTCTGTTCTGTATGTCTGTGAGTCTTTCTGTTTCGTAGATAAGTTCATTTGTGTCATATTCTAGATTCCACATACAAGTGACATCATATGGTATTTGTCTTTCTCCTTCTGACTTACTTCACTTAATATGATAATCTCTAGGTCCATCCATGTTGTTGTAACTGGCATTATTTCATCTAATGGGATTTAAGTCATTATGAGGGCATTTAAATTAATCTGAGTATATATCCCTTTAAGCCAATCACAGAGCGACCAATACTGCATGATTCTACTTATATGAGATATCTAAAATAGATAGGAGACATCACTCATAGAAGCAAAGAGTAGAATTGTGGTTGCCAGGGGAAAGGGGAGGGAAAAGGGTGTGTTTTAATTAACAGGTATAAAGTTTCAGTAATGCAAAATGAGTACATTCTAGAAGTCTCCTGTACAACTTTGTACGTTGTAGTGTAGTTAACAATATCATGTGGTACACTTAAAAATCTGTTAAGAAGGTAGATCTCGTCAAGTGCTTTTTACTATCGATACAATAACATAAAAATTGTTAAATAACAAGAACCTTACTTTTAACAAAAAGCTTATGTGCTCACCCCTCTGTATCTCATTGCCTCTTATAGTTTCTAAACGAACTTTACAAGGTTTCTAGTAAAATGTTGTCAGTATTTTCTTTAGCACTTAGTGAATTAGTTCTTGGTCTCTAGAAATGGCTTTGATTTCGTTTAATCCTATAGCCACTGGAGCAGCCCTTAACCCATTTTGCCTACTCCCCTCGCTCCATTTTCTCAGCGTTACCAGTGTATGACCACCATCTTGGTAGAACCCAAGCAGATGTCACATCAAATTGTGAAGTGGGAAGAGATTTGGTTTTCTTTCCTGAGGACAGTGGAAACCCATGGAAGGAGGTTTACGCATGCCTCATTGTTTTGAATGGAGCCACCTTGAGGATATAACATCTATAATAGGGTTTTATTTGTTGTTACACTGCTCTGTCTTTGTTAGCTGAGGTGTAGAAAATTGCCTATGGGTTACAGTATCTTGAGAACCACAGAGGTTTTCCTATAAAGTATCTCCATCATGTTCCATCATGGTTCCTGAAATCTGTTTGCTGGAGATTCATTCTTTGGGATAGGAAAGCTATTAGGCCCCATTACGTTGTAAATGCCATGCAGCTCTTAGGGGTCATCCTTGCAACAGCAGAATAGTAATGGCTGTGGGCCAGGTGGCAGGAAAGCAGGAAAGGACTGCCAAATGTAAGGTGGGTCCATGGCGCTAGAGATGGTCTTTGTGACTGCCTGGGGTGAGCCAACTGAGGGGAGCCCTGTGGAAGGTGTCGACGGAGCCGACCAGCCGCTAGTGGGGTTCTGCTGCCGGCTTCCCGCACTGCCTGGCCCTTTCTGTCCTGGGAGTGGGGAAGTCCAGAAGGTCCTGGAAGGGAAAACAAGCGTCAACAATACGGGAAGAATGAAAGGAAATCTCCTCATTTTCTTCCTCTCCTGGCTTAACAGACTGCCTACGTAATACCAGGTCTGTTTGCCAAAGGTTGAGCCAGCCAGAGCTCATTCTTTTCGCAGGCCTGTAGAGCTGTCTCGCTGTAGAGCCAGGTGAACTAAACAATGCCTTTTCATTTCCTGCCTTTCTCCCCAGGACTCGTGCTCTACATGACATTTTCTTTCCCTCTTACAGTGTCCCCACAGGGTCAGATAGGGGAATAGGCATTGTGTTCTTTGTGACAGTTGAAGATATGGAGGCAAGGGGCAAAAACAGCCAAAAAAGCAGAAGTCATGGAAATTTCACTATGCCTGGTAATTCAGATATCAATAATACAGCCTGGGATATTTTATTTCTAGATACAGATTTTTAAGCTTAGGTGTGAGAGATTCTGAATGCTGGGTACCCTTGAAGCTCTGTGGTGACTCCTGAAACCAAGACTACCCTGCTTTTCCATGTTAGACTTTCTGAGATAAACGATGGACTTAGGAGGAGCCCTTAACTTGGGTTCCACATCCAAGTTGGAGCTCTTTGAACCCTACTAGTTTTGTAACTTTCAGCAAATTACGTAAGCTTTGAGTTAGTTTCTTCACCTGTAAAATAAGGATGATGGTGGTAAAGGTGGTGATGGTGTTGGTAATGCAGGTGATGGTGGTAGTGGTGATTATAGCAGTGATACTGGAAGTGGTGGTGATGGTGTTGGAGGTGGTGACTTTGGATAGGGTGGTGGTAGTGGTGTATGTAGGTGGGGGTGGGGATGGTGGTGGAGGTGGTGAAAGTGGTGGTGGTGATGATAATGGTACTGATGGTTGTGGTGATGGTGGTGGTATTGGACGCTGTGGTTTTGGATATGGTGGTGGTGCTTGTGGTAATGATGGTGGTGGTGTTGGAGGTGGTGGTTTTGGATGTAATGGGGATGTGGGAAATGACAGTGGTGGCAGAGATGGTACTTAGAGGTATTGAGAGCCAGGTTTCATGCTGTTTTCCTTGCAGTATTTATTTGACTTAATCCTCACAACTCTATTAGTTAGGTGCTATTATATTCACTTTACAGATGAAGAAATTGAGGCTTAGCAAGTAAGTAACTTTCTTTGGGTCACACAGCTAATGGGGGATCTAGAATTTAGCCATGGGACCACCTGACTGTAAAAGCTACATTGCCTCCTCTGGGCCGTTAGTCCCTCCCCCAGGTGGCTTTCATGGGTGAGACAGGGACAAACATGCAGGTCATGGTGCTGTGACCCTGGCTACATGTGGGCATGCAGTACCGAAGATGAGCAACTAGAACAGTCATGTATCTTTTCTGGAATTCTTGAACAACATTGCCCCTGACACTCCATCAACCTAGAAGAGCCACAATTCACTGAGTTTGAGAAGCAAGAAAAACTCTAGATCCCTCCATGTACCTGACCTGCCGAAATTATTGTCTGTTCCCTTCTCTCTCACAGTATTTATTTCCTCTTTTCCCAGAGTAAAGAAACCCTATTGGTAGCTTTCTGTTATTGCCTGCAGTGTCTCTGTAACATTTAACTTCCTTATATGGCTGAGGAGTGAATGTAGCTTTTCTCCATTCTTAAAATAGTAGTTTCTTGCTCTTTCTTTTTTGTATATTATAAAACAATGTAAAGTAGTGGTGACATGGGGTACCAGAGGATGCTTGTTACCTTGTGTCAGCACTGCCACTAAGTTTCAAAAGTTATAACCTCTGCCCCTGGAGGTCATTAACAGAAAGAATTCTTGGTTAAGGAGGTTTTCCTAGAAGGGACCCACATGGCAGTTCAATGGATACAAATCTACCCACAGCAAATGGAATTTATAGCTGCTTTTTTCAAAGTCCAATTCCAAGTCACTCTTGCTTTTGACCTGCATTCTCTCTAGGGCACAAGAACAATGACAGCAACAACAACAACAAAAAAACACTTCGAACTAAAATCAGATGACTGTCCAAAGACAACTCATATACACTTTATACAAACTCAGTATTCAGGTGTGTCTGTAACTCACTTGCTTTCAAGTAAAGTTTTATTTTATTTATAAAACTTTTGCAGGTGAATGACTGGTCTGTTTGGAGCAAATTCACGGCCAATATGTTTATAAATATAATTAATTACAGCATTTAACAGAAGCCCCCAACTGTTCCCTTTCAACAGAGAACTTTTCTCTCGCGCGCACACAGATTTATTATTTACCAAGATAGGGGTGGGAAAACAAAATTAAGTCCTATTAACATAGAGTTTAATTTTTAGGCCACAATAAAACAAAAACAATTCCCAAAGGATAGCTTTCATTCTAGCACATTAAATGTTACAGTCTTAACTTGACACCGTGTTTAAAATGAGCTATTCTGTTTAATTTGTAGAAAGAGAAGGGGAGAGAATAGAGAGGCAATGGGAGGAGGAGGAGAGAGAAAGAGAGAGAAGTGGAGGCAGGGAGAGTAGGAAAAGGGTGGGAGTAGACAGAGAACAACGAAAGAGGGAAGCAGGAAGGTAGGAAGAGGGACAGAGGCAGAGAATATACAGCCCTGATTAGATTTCGGCTGTTACTAAAATGAAGTGAAGCCTGGAATTATTTCAGATTCTTGCTCAAGCAAACAAAATACAGTCTAAGAGTAAGAAAATAGGCAAGGGATTCACTCAAACTGCTGTTTTATTAAAAACAGACAGCCACTTTTCCTTGGAACCAAATGTATATACAGTTGCCTGAGTATGTTTGAGAAGCCAGAGAAAGCTGGTGGGATCCAGTGGGGCTGGTACCTGCTCCATTGATGAATGGAGCAAATGTTTTATGAATACCTGTCCTGTGTCAAATCCCTTGTAAGATGCTGGGACAAGAGTGGTGACTAAGACATGGCCCTTGCCATGGAGAACCTCATGCTTGAGGAGGTAGCTGTACAGATATTCAGTTCTACACTGATGTGACTGTTGCGCACCCCTAAAGCTTCTCTGTGCCTTCTTGCCTTCCTTAGCACCATCCTCTCAGTGCCTTTTGATGGGGTTTTTGCCACTGGTGTTTGGGCTGACAAGGAATGATGCTGAGCTGTCAGCTAGGCTGCTAGCAGCAGCAGTCACACGATGTGCCTGCTCTTCCCCAGAAGAGAGCCACACTGCTCCCTCTCTGTCCCGCTCCCCCAGGTGGCTCCCATCACCATCTGGCTGCCCTCTCTAATAGAGATCAGAAGAGTAGAGATTGGGAATGATTCAAATCTGATTCATTGTTCATAGCCATCGTGAGCTCAGAGACACATGGAGTAGGGAAAGGTCACAACGTTGGCTTTGAACCTGAACAGCTACATGTCTTCCACTTTGTTTCCTAATCCTGTGCCTTATGAGGGGAAGCGGATATCACTCATCTCTGAGTCTTTCCTCTAAATGATTTGAATTTATTGAGCATAAATGACAAAGCTAATATAGACATTGGAGCCACCAAGTCAGAAATTCAATCAGCTGGCTCATTGCCTTTGGGGTCCCAGACTCAGGTAGCTCAGCATCTCAGAATATCTGGACACGATGTTGGAGGAGGATCGACAGATTAACAAGGCAAGAAAGAAAGCTGTGGGAGTCCTTTCTGAGTTGTTAATATGGAAAAAGAACTCTATATGGATGAGTTCTGGGATGGTTTAAATTGGTATGTTATAGGAAGTGATTCATCTGACCTACACATAGTCTAATAGGATGGTAGAATATTGAGTAGTAATATAATGTAATAATAATACAATAAATATAAACAAGTATAGCTATAAATATAAAAGTAAATATAAGAAAAATAAATATAAGAAATGTAAATAAATCTATAAATATAAAAGTAAATGTAAGAAAATAATATAAAGAATATTAAGTTTTCATTTATTTGACAGTATCTAGAGCTAAATTAACCTGCACATATTAGTTGTTTGAATAACTGGAGCATATTCTATAGGTTTGAGTTTTTGTAGGAAAGGAACATCTTTCCTAATATCCCATGACTTCCATAGCCATTGTGAACTATATTCTCTTATTATGTTCTTATTTGGTTGTTAATTTAAGAATCAGTTCTCACATAGGAAATCCTTGGGATGTTTTGAGGTGGATCTGGTTCTTTGGTCTTACAGTAAAGTTTTCCAGTCTTTAAGTCTACTGAGTTTAGAGTCCTTGTATTTACCAGGACTATATATATATATATATACAGACACACACACACACACACACACACACACACATACACACATATATGGATATATACATGTACCCTTTTTATAGTTAGGCTGTCAGTGTGCCTAACTCTGCTATGTTCATTTAAAATGTGTTGCTTCCCTAACTTGCATACAGAGTGAGAGTAAGTGGTAGGTATTCATTATGGACACAAATGACAGTCTTCAGAGTGAAGGTCTTAGCACTTTCCTTAGTGGATGGTCTTTGTGATGGTTGTCACAGCCACCCAGAACCATCATCTGCAGTAGTGTAACGAGCGAGGGCAATGATTGTGGTCCACACCAGCCGGGGTTTAAATCCTTGCTCTGTCGCTCGTCAACTGCTTAGATTCATAAATATTCAACCTCTCTCTGTTTCAGTTTCATCATCTATAGAATGAGGATCATAGAACCTATTTCGAAGGATAAAATCTGGTTAGCCCATACCCATAGTATAGTAAGGGCTCAGTAAATGTTAGGTGCTATCCTGTTGCCTTTAGCTACTTTCCAGCAGGTTATTTATGGAAGTCTAAGATAGGCTTGCTGGGAATTAGGCAGAGGGATTTCTTCTCTTCCTTTTCTTAAAACACACACACTACAGAGTTTTGCGACTGTGTGTATGGTGCATGTGTGTGTACTTGGGGGTGTGTGTGTATATATGTGCTTGTGTTTAGGGGAGGGGCACTCAAGGCAGTTGTCTCCACTAGCCTAGTAAAAATGATAGCTACAGAAAATGATCAAAAGTATAAGAGGCAGCCCAGAATACACCCCGTCAGCAAAATCATAATTTTGGTGGAGGGTGGGAGGGGAGCAAGATAAAATATGGAGACCAGAGAACTAGGGCTAGTAGAGAACACAGGAGGGTCAGAGATCAGACTTTTTCCTTTTACGTAACACTGTGCTATTTTCAAGGTTCCTATGTCTCTATTTCATCTTCACACCAATCCTTTGAGACATTAGTGCATTTATTTCAGGGCAGAAAAAGTGCCACAGTGAGCACACATAGTAGGAGCTCCACTAGTCATTTTTGAATAGATAGCAGAAAGAAAGAGGGAGGCAACGAAGACTTCTACACATGAGAAAACTTAAGTTCAGAGGATGAGATGAGTTGTAATAAATAGCAGAGCCTAAGCTGGAAGCCAAGTAGTTTATTGACACCTCATCTGGTGTTCCTGACCCTACAGCAAGTGGTTGGTTGTTGGGTCTGGTACTTATCCTACAGCTCTTTCATATGCTATCAGCAAGTCAGACTCTGGAGAAGCTGCCTGGCTGGGTACCCACTCTCACTTCCACAAAGCTTTCATGGCAATTATTTCTTTTATTATCCTTTTGAAGAGTATTTTAACAAGATTCCACTTAGATTAAATTGTTTGGCCAAGGAGGGGGAAGGTGTCGCATTTTGATTCTTTGCACTCTGCATCTCCTTGCCTCTGAGGGATACCTAGGATGATGATGTAAACATGCCTGAGAAGTTTTTGTGAGATCAGTCAAGTTGCAAAGAGAGTTGGGTGGAGGGTTATGACTGAAATAATAAGAATAGTAATATGCTGTGTTGAAGTAGTGGAATGTCTACTTGTATTATGATTGCTGTGAAATGCAATTCCTCATGTGATGATGCCAGGATTGTATTCTCAGCCTTACCCCCAAATAAACAGGCCCTTGGACTTGGGTGATTCCTTTTATGTCAATGTTAATAATGCTGCCTTAAAAGAAGCTGGTTACATTAGCTACTTACCCATGAACCCTCCTCATGCCTGACAGGCTGCTTTTGTCCACATTGTCTAAACATCTTCATTCCTCACCAACTCTGTTTCTTGCATCCATCCATGTATTAACCAACCAGTTAATTCAGCAGAAATCTATTAACTTCTTAATTGTGGCTTTTGTGCTTAATCTAGAGATTTGAAGAAGATTGAGAGTCCCTTTTTTCCAAGCTTAAAATTTAGTGGAAAAAAGAACAGTAATTATAACACAAAGTGATATAACCATGATGATAGAGACATATACAAAGTGCCGTGGGAGTTCAGTAACCCTTGGTCTGCAACTGTACTAGATTAATTTTTCTTCTTTCCTTTCTTTTTCTTCTTCTTTTTAAAATAATAATCTCCAAACACATTTGTTAAAAAAAAAAGCTGAATCCTCTTAGTAAGTGTGATAAGTATGGTGAGAGCTCATCTGAACTATCTGAAAATGTGATGAATTTTTTCACAATTATGACCATACAGGATATTCACAGCATATTGACTGATTCCATGATGGTAAATAATCTCTAAGTAAGCATGATTTGTCTAAATTTGTATATGTGTTAGACAGATGGGGGCATCAAATATATGCAAGAAGAAATTATAGTATAATATATCTACTAAATCTTCATACAAGAAGAGTTTACTGATATGATAAATTCAGCAAGTAAACATATTTCCCTGAATTCAAACACACATTCTAATTCAACTCAATATCTAACACAGTATTTCAGTCTGTGTCAGGAAGGAAATAAAAGCACTTTAAGGATGGGATTTTCACTATTTTTAAATCCATTGCTTTACACACATTTTTTAAAACTTTTACCTTTAAATGTTTGGCAAAACTAATCCTAACACTTGCTTTAAAGCCAATTAGACTTTGTCTTAGACTGAATATTAAGAAATAAATCTTGGTTTTGTTTTTCTTAGTTTAGCTCCCGATCCCCTATGATGTCTCTTTAGACAGTCTTCCTAAAGTTCCTATTCTTTCCTGTGAAAGTCTGTTGCATTGAAGTCAGTGACAAGATGCAGAACTGGGAGGATCTTCTTTGCATTAGTTTAAGAAGCAATCAAATATCAATAGTCTAAGACATTTTAAAATGCTGATTTATGGAAACAATCTTACTTTGGCCCCTGAGATAAAAGTTGGTAAACTAAAATTTGTATTTTGGGTCCTTCATTTTTTTGATCTATTGATAACTTTCCCTATTGAAAAATGTGATGCTTGAGGGAAAGCTAGATTCTAATGACTTTTCTCCATGCTAGGAGGATCTAAATAATTAAATAAAGAGTAAAATTCAAGAGACAGAATGGAATGCAGAAGGAAACACATGTTCACATGTGTGAATCCAAGTCCTCAGACCCGACTCTACCATTGACCAGATCAGCAGCTTGGGGCAAGTCTTTTAATTTCTCTGAGCTTCAGTTTTCTGTAAACTCAGTTTTCTGTAAAATCAAAGAGTTGAAGTAAATGATCTATACATTTTCTTCCATCTCAAAAGAAATGGTTGCTGTCCTTTTGAGAGAAGACATTTTAAAAAAATCACATGACACTAATAATACTTTACAGTGAAGTATGAGGAAACTTGATTTGTAGTTCTTTTTGTTTTTAAATCACTCTGTACCTTAGTTTTCTTGGCATAGTCATTTACAAAAAAGAAACACATTGAAAGACAGCAAATAATATAATAACCAAATAAGTGAAGCTTAAATCATTTCTTAGGGAGTCTTGACATGTTCTGAAGTTGCAAAATTATATACATCCACTGGATTAATGTGTTAAAATGGTCATATCAAATTTGTTACAATGTCTTATTTAAATCAACCTTCCTGTCACTGGGTATTAGGGTAACTGTGTATTGTCCAAATCAGAACACTTTTTCTAGTAAAGGGGAGCATTATTAATAATTATGCAGTTGCAATAATTAGGAAGTATAGCATAATGACCCTAATTTTAACCACTCTCCATGTGGTGCTCTTTCAGAAAAGTAGAGATTGCGTTTCTACTAAAGACATTTGTAGTAAGAGAGCAATAGTCATCAGAAATGAGAGACTTTGTATTTGATGTTTCTGTCTGTTTGCTTCACTTACCCACATCTTATCCATTTTTTTTTTCAATGAAACTATTCAAAAATCATCTTAATGCTAAGTAGCTGGTAAACACATCTGCTGGAATGTAGACAGATATGAGGAATTAATTAGATTAGAGGCAATGGAAGAGGGAATCCGTTATGCCCAAACCACAACTCTGGTGGTTTGCTAGTCCAACCACATTGGCAGGTTTCCTTTTTATTTTTTATTTTTTGTATGGATTAAGCAATTGATTTTTTCTTCTCTGTCTTCAGGGAAATTGTAGAAGCAGATCTGTATTGTAAGTGTAGTACTGTCTGTGGCACTCAAAAAGTTACCAATTACGTCTTTATTTAAGAAAAAAAAAGAGAATCTCCGAAGTCCCTTCCAACTTTAAAATGTAATCACTTGCGGCATTACACCCCCCTGAGACCCCATGACCTTGACTTATCTCATCTGTGTTCTTAGACTTGGTTGTGGAAGCCTAGAGAAATGCTTGGTGAGCTTCTAAGCTGCCATACCTCTTTAGGCTATCCCCGTCATTATTCATGCATCCCAGGGACACCCCTCAGGGCCCTGTCCGTACATACTCCTCTGTCCCCTCCTACAACAATCATCTGAGCCAGGTGGTCCATGCTCTTTGGTATCCAGATGACACAGATCCATCTGTGTCTTTTTCCCCCAATGTTACTATCTGCATAGGGCTTTCTCATATTGATTCCTGCTGTCTTATTATAAATATACATCATTTTCTTCTTTTTTTTTTTAGACTATGGTATTTTTTTCAGGATGGCTGCATAGGAGTAGAAAGCACGATATATTGATCTCCAGGCATAAGCCAATTCATGCCAATCAAGTTAACTCTCTGTTTTCTATAGTACATATATTGACTCATCATAAAGATATGACGAATGAGGCTTATTTATTGATTTATAAAAAAGGGAAAAGGTATGGCAAAACTACATGAACAGTGAATAAACTTCCAAGAAACTAAAAAAGTCTTCATTTGAGCATGAGTGGATGGAGCAGAAAAATATTTGAAGAATTCAATATTTAAATTAATGAAGTAATGGGTGATTATAGATCAGTCAAGGCAAGAACAATAGAGAATTTAGCACAAGGAAAAATCAATCAGGCAAATACAGAATCAGAATTATTAGACCTGGAAATATCCTGTAGTGAAAAATAAATCTAAGAGTTTTAATTGACCACACTCATGTTACTCAGCAGAATATACAGGTAACATCATGCACTGGTCCCAGTGTGCTCGGCACACATCAGTCACACCGTCACATTAAAACACAGCTGGTTGCTATGTCTCACGTGGAACCCTATATACAGATGCCAACATGTACAGATGTTTACTTCCCCACAGTCTGTCTCAGCAGCTAGAACATCAACAGTTTCCAGGGTTTTGGTCTCAATATTGGATGCTGTTTCCCAATAAAATCAATACCTAAAATAAAAGACAGCAAACAATGTAATTTCAGTCATAAGTAGCCCTGTAATCACTTTGATTTGTGTTTCATTTTATAAAATACTTGAAGGGCATGAACAATATTTTTACATTAGGGAAATCAAGGTTTTAGTTTTCTGTTTCTAAATTGTTCTTATAACTAAGGTGCCATTTAAACATTAGGTTATTTTTCTTGCATTACTTCTTATACATTTCCTCTTTCAATTGGTATAAAATATGAGACTCAAGAAGGGAATTTTCTAAGAAGCTGTTAGGTGATAAATCAGTCTGTATAATTCAGGCAATACCTAGTGAAACACTTCACCAAGTGCCTTGGTCAGCTTATTGTTCATGAGAACATATGCATCTTCTTTTATTTACATCTGTTACACTTTTACCTATTTATCCAGAGATTAGTAAATATCTGCCTTATAAACAAATAAAATTGGAATAAAACTTCTTGACACACATAACGCCTTTGTATACATTTGAATTCCTACTTAAAGGATGTTGATTTAGGTTTATCATGCTGTGTAGTGATATTTTATGTAATAAAGCCTCAAGAGCTATAAGACATGAGTGTTTTCATGTGAGTTGAAACTCACATGGTATTTAGAGAGAAGGAACAAATATAAGGTGTAAAGTAAATCCATGCTAGTAATATCTGAATTCTTCCATAATTTTCCTTATTAAGAAAAAAGGGATTTGATTGTAAAGATCCTTAAAAGAGGTAATTTTAAAGATCAAAAATGATAGCCAGAAAAAAACCCTCTAAATTAGACTCTAACTTTTCAGGGAGTACTTAAATGGAATCAATAACAACAGAAGTGTCCATCAATAATTTTCATTTATAGTAAAATTGTGTTTATGTCTTTCTAGTTGATACTATCATGATAATACTCTATATTTTTATTATTGTGACTGACTTACACCTTTGCAAGTTTAGCAGCTTTGGTTTTGTGGACATTATATTTGCCAGTGGAATTTAACAGGGATTTTTGAAATCAGTACGATTCCCTGTGCTGTCTTTGATCTGTGCAGGGAGTAGTTCCTAAGAAGCATATTTTTAGCAAAGAAACAGTCTAAATATCCTTGCTTTTAAAGTAATGCTCCCTTCCTGTGGTCAAGAAATAGCTTCAATTAAGAGCGCATGCCTTTCCAAAGCAGTGTTAAATTTATGGCATTGAGCGCTATCACTAGATAATTTTTCTCAGACTTTGTTCCAGTGCCTGATATACTGTAAACAGATGATCACAAATGGATGTAAATAAATGTACTCTCCCTTTATGTTAAACAGCCTTTGCATTCACAGAAGAAGTAACACATTCGTGAAAACTGGTTATATATAGGGTAAGTTAAATACACTTCATACACCATCAGAATCACAAGCCATCTCACCCACAGGGTTATTCAGCTTCATAGATGAGCGTCACAGTTGTAGGAGATTGCTTTCTCCGTGACATTAACATGTTCTGACACATCCCTAAGCCACCTGTATAGTATGAATACTAGAGTGTGGTCCTGAAGAGTGTGAGTCTGCAGTCAGATGATTTGGTTCAAATCCTGGCTCAGATGTTTATTTGGAAGGTGGTTTTGGGCTGGTTGTTTAATGTCTCTCTGTCCCAGTTTTCTCACCTATTAAACAGGATAAATAGCTCCACATCAATGATTTTTATGAGAAGTAAATGAGATAATATATGTAAAAAGGTGACAACCATGTCTGCCACATGGTAAAAATGCAATCCGTGTCGACTGTTACTAAGATGCTGACTTTAAAATAGTTTAGGTGTCTGTAAAAAAATCATGTACCCAATATAAAATATTTTCAAAAGGTAAGGAGAAAATTGTAAATAATCTCACAAACCAGAGATGATTACCTTTTACCTTTTAGTATATATAATCTTTGTTTTGCTATCTCTTTTTCTCTGTGGGTATGTATTTAAAATATTCCTTATATAAATAAAATTCTTTAAAATAAAATCTTAATAGCTGAATAATATTCTAATATATAAATACAGTTTACCTAGTGAGGCCCCTATTATTGGATTTCATTTTGATATTGTTTTGTTTTCTTTTTACAGATGTTTACATATAAACAATGAATGCCATAGTGAACATTTTGGAAAAAAAAATCTTGGTGGACACTTAGTTCTTTAAGTTAAGTCCTTAAATTGGAAGAAATAGATCAAAGTATATAGTCATATTAAGGCTCTTAATAACTTGGACCACGTTATTCTGAGAATCTGTACCAATTTACATTTCTAATATCTATGCATAATTTTCTGATGAGATTATTTATTAGAAAAACTTTTCTGTACTTATATATAGAAGGGCTTCCTTTAAAAAAATTTTGCTAGTATTTATTGTCTACTATGTGCAAAATATGATGCCATCCATTTTCATACATTAAATTTGTTACCTTTGAAGTGTTCCTGGATTCCTATATACCACTATTCTTTAAAGTCCTTCTTGTATTCCTCTTTTGAAATTATCTTCAGAGCCATAGATAACATCTATTTTAAAAAATTTCATATGGCATTATCTTTCTGATCATTCACATTATTTAAAAGTCTTAATGCCAGATAACTTTAGTCTGGTTCCAAAATCAAATCCAACCTAAAAAAAAAAATTATTTTTCAAAATAATTTCTTAAGCTTGCAGCTGTATTGCAGTGTTTTTTTTTTTTTTTTTAGAGTGTACAATTTGGTATTTTTTTTTCTTATTACTAATGTATATATGGCAATCCCAGTCTCCCAATCCATTACCCCCCAACCCTCCCCGCTTTCCCCACTTGGTGTCCATATGTTTGTTCTCTACATCTGTGTCTCTATTTCTGGCTTGCAAAGCGGTTGATTTGTACCATTTTTCTATATTCTGCATATATGTGTTAATATACAATTTTTGTTTTTCTCTTTCTGACTCACTTCACTCTGTATGACAGTCTCTAGGTCCATCCATGTCTCTACAAATGTCCCAGTTCCATTCCTTTTTACAGCTGAGTAATATTCCACTGTATATATGTACCACATCTTCTTTATCCATTCATCTGTTGATGGACATTTAGGTTGCTTCCATGTCCTGGCTATTGTAAATAGTGCTGCAATGAACATTGGAGTGCATGTGTCTTTTTGAATTATGGTGTTCTCTGGGTATGTGCCCAGTAGTGGGACTTCTGGGTCATATGGTAGTTCTATTTTTAGTTTCTTAAGGAACCTCCATACTGTTGTCCATAGTGGCTGTATCAATTTACATTCCCACCAACAGTGCAAGAGGGTTCCCTTTTCTCCACACCCTCTCCAGCATTTACTGTTTGTAGATTTTCTGATGATGCCCATTCTAATCAGTGTGAGGTGATACCTCATTGTAGTTTTGATTTGCGTTTCTCTAATAATTAGTGATGTTGAGCAGCTTTTCATGTGCCTCTCGGTCATCTGTATGTCTTCTTTGGAGAAATGCCTATTTAGGTCTTCTGCCCATTTTTGATTGGGTTGTTTCTTTTTTTTGATATTGAGCTGGATAAACTGTTTATATATTTTGGAGATTAATCCTTTGTCTGTTGAATCGTTTGCAAATATTTTCTCCCATTCTGAGGGTTGTCTTTTCATCTTGCTTATAGTTTCCTTTGCTGCGCAGAAGCTTATAAGTTTCATTAGGTCCCATTTATTTATTTTTGTTTTTATTTCCATTACTCTAGGGGGTGGATCAAAAAAGATCTTGCTGTGATTTATATCAAAGAGTGTTCTCCCTGTGTTTTCCTCTAGGAGTTTTATTGTGTCTGGCCTTACATTTAGGTCTTTAGTCCATTTGGAGTTTATTTTTGTGTATGGTGTTAGGGAGTGTTCTAATGTCATTCTTTTCTATGTAGCTGTCCCGTTTTCCCAGCACCACTTATCAAAGAGGCTGCCTTTTCTCCATTGTATATCCTTGCCTCCTTTGTCATAGATTAGTTGACCATAGTTTATCTCTGGGCTTTCTATCCTGTTCCATTGATCTATATTTCTGTTTTTGTGCCAGTACCATACTGTCTTGATCACTGTAGCCTTGTAGTATAGCCTGAAGTCAGGAAGCCTGATTCCAGCAACTCTGTCTTTCCTTCTCAAGATTGCTTTGGCTATTCGGGGTCTTTGCATTTCCATACAAATCGTAAAATTTCTTGTTCTAGTTCTGTGAAAAATGCCATTGGTAATTTGATAGGGATTGCATTGAACCTGTAAATTGCTTTGGGTAGTATAGTCATTTTCACAATGTTGATTCTTCCAACCCAAGAACATGGTATATCTCTCCATCTGTTTGTATCGTCTTTGATTTCTTTCATTAGTGTCTTATAGCTTTCTGAGTACAGGTCTTTTACCTCCTTGGTTAGGTTTTTTCCTAGGTATTTTATTATTTTTGTTGCAATGGTGAATGGATGTGTTGCAGTGTTATTGAATAGCCACCATTCTTGGGGTCAAAAATCTCAGTTTGAATCTCATTTGCTGCCTTTATGGGCATAGCTAATTTAGTTATATGTTCTTAAGACTCAGTTTCTTTATCTAAAAAATGGTGAAAATATTTCTTACTAAAAGTGCTGTGCTCAGTATCATGAGATATGTAAAAATGCTTTGTTAATAAAACAGTATTGATAATATTATCAAATATTCAAGATAATTTATAGGTGATTTCAAAGAGTGAGAGGATGTGTAAAAATGGCATGTTAGAATTATGATGATGACTATATTTATATGATAGGAAAATCTCACAGTTCTGTTTTTTCACCACTATTTCTGCAAATAGATATCTGCTAAGTTTTATTCTTTACCGTAATGCTCATAAGTGTTCAACTATTGGTAGAATATATACACTTCTTTTATTAGTCACCATGTAGAAAGCTTTTAATGCAAACCAAGTAAAATTACTTTCAGTGTTATCCTTAGTATGGTATGTTGATTTCATCCTTATTCAGCCAGTAAAAGTCAAATGGAAAGATTTTGCTGGAATTTCTAAAAATTGGGATAGTTTAGTTTTCTGATGTTCTGATTTTTCATTACATCATTTCAGTGCCCTCAGAGGGATACTATAATAATCTAAGAAACCATCTCTAAGATTTATTGCCTAAAGCTTTAGTGAAGAGAGGCAGGCATGTGAAAGCCCCATAATGTTTTGAAAAGTTAAACCGGAAAGTTTGTATTTAATGTTTCCTCTAGTATTTGCTTCTGGAGGCTGCCTCCTTTCTTCTTTTTCTTTTCTTTCTTTGTCTTCCTTTTGCTTCTTCTCACTCTTTGTCCATGGTTGCTCCTATTCACTGGGCTATTTTTATGTAGCTCATAGCACCCCGTTTTTGGTGGTGAAGGGATGGGAATAGGGACTAACGGCTAATTAATAAATTAGCAGTTTCATTGGTTGGTTGATAGGCAAAGTAGGAACAAGGGGTCCGCATGCACGTGACTACATTCTCACTACCACTCCTGCCCGCTAGATTGATAATGGCAACCACTGGACAATATGGAAGTGGAATACATAATTTCCACTGTTCTGAACAAGGTGATTCTATTGTAATTACTTCCAAAAACTTGAATATTTTATTTCTCTTATTTCCATTCTCCAGCCTCATCATTTGCCACCACCTCAGACTCTTTTTCTAATAAGCTAGGTGATGGTTGGAGTTTGCACTGTAAGAATTAGCATAT
Source organism: Hippopotamus amphibius kiboko (assembly GCF_030028045.1). Taxonomy (NCBI): domain Eukaryota; kingdom Metazoa; phylum Chordata; class Mammalia; order Artiodactyla; family Hippopotamidae; genus Hippopotamus; species Hippopotamus amphibius. The sequence goes on from NC_080192.1 coordinate 116,448,698, forward strand.
TCTAAATCGATGACCACATACCCACTCTTGAGAAACTGAAGGTCTAATGTGGTATTGTGTGTGTGTGTGTGTTGCTGAAGGTTTGTGAATTTAAAATTCTTCACAGGGGTTCAAATTCATTTCTGGCTAGCAGCTTGCTTTGGACAGTTTTGAAGCAGGGAGTTCTTGACAAAGAGCCTAAGACTCCATTATCTTTTGGCTACGAAGCAGGTCAAAAACCCTGATTTCTCTGTAGTCTCCCAAGTGTATTTCTGAAGCCTGAATCTGCAGAATTATTTCACCAATAGAAAAAAAAATGAGAATATACCCCTGTTAAAAAAATATGATGGAGCACCTGTAGGTGGTATTTCATTCAACTAATAGGCCATTTCAAATGAGGACCAGAAGCTGAACCAGTGTAACTATTTCAGGAAGATCTGTTCTCTCTGAGGAAAGTACCTTGCATTCTTGCCTCATGGTCTCAAAAAAAGAAAGAATTTTGCAGGCCTTTCTTGAATTGGTATTTTGCAATCATGTCAAAAGTTATGTTTAAGTATAATCACTTACTCTGATTTAGAGCATGCTGTATAATTATATTTTCATTCCTGTGAGCTGCAGTTAAGTGACCAAGGGAAATTTGTTGTTGTTGTTTTCTTAAGGCTTCTTAAGACTATAAATTATTTCCTCTATTAATGTCTTTTAACTCAATATCATAGTTAAAATTTGCTCCAATGCTGTATTTCTCAGCATAGCAGAATTGGTCAAGCCCAAGGGACAAAGAATTTATATTGCTAAACCCTGATCAAGCACATGCATTTTAGGGCCTCTCCAAAATATAGGCCTTTGGTGCTATCTTACCACTCTTGTGAGCACGAAGGCATGCTTCAGTGTGCAGTGCTTTGTTAACTAGCAGCTCTGTCACTACTCTTTCTGTTCCCAGTTGGGCCACCTACTTCTCATTCCCTTATTTCCCAATGGTAAGTACTGTCTCTTTTAGCCCAGATTCAGGCAGTGGAATTATGTTTTATTGTGTCCTTTGCATGGAGGGAAAGTCCAAAGTGCCCAAACTCCACATGCTTTCAGACGGGACATATAGAAAATAAAACAAGAGACAGTCTCTCTGCTTTGTATTTCCAAATGGGCCTTTGTTTGTGTGACTCTGCAGAGGTGTGCCACAGCAATGAAGATATCCTTGGTCTAAAGGAAATATGGATACGTTAAGGCTGGGAGGGGCATCTGAATGCTTGCCTATCTAACAGAAAACAACGTAAAATGAACACTTGAGGGAATGAGTGTAGATTGGATATGATCTGTTTCAATCCCAAACTTTCAGTCAAAATGTACTAAAGGATGCTTGATGCCTCCAGCTATGTCAGGAGTTGGATGGTGGGGAGGAAAGAGATACAGAAGGAAGTTGAGAGAGACAAAGACATGTGTGTCTTTCCATGGCCAAACTCACAGTTTAGTATGATAGAAGATGATTAAACTCTTATGGAGAGAATATATCTGTGACTTTGTTACTTATGGAATATAGTCGTTGGTGCCCGATACAGTTATTTGCCTGTACTTATGAGTACATACATGCCAATGGACGAGTAATTACAAACACTAGTGAAGACCCACAGCTCGGAAAAGTCACCTCAGAGGAGACGGAACACCAGGCCAGCTCTTTCTGAAGAGAGTTGGCCAGAAAAGCAAAGAGCGACTCCTTCTGATCATTGTTTTTGCCTAAGGGAACCCTCCAAGAAGGTTAGAGAAGTCAGTTATTCAAAAGATATCTACCGAATGCAGTGCTGTGTCACAAAGTTGGGAAGGTAGGATAAATAAGAGAGAAAAGGTCTTTGTTGACAGAGGCTGATGGTTTATGCAGGTAAAGCAATGGGATGCTATGTGCTAAGAGCCATGGGAGCTGCATTTCCAGACTGATGATGTTTTCTGAGGCAGGGGACCCATGAGGGTGGGAGGAGGAGCTTCACTGAGGTGAAGGATTAAAAACTGGGGAAATAGAGATGGAGAAATGGACAGAGGCCAGAGGCAGGGAGAGAGCAAACTACCAAGAAAGAAGAAACCATTGACATTTAGAAGTGCAGGAACCCTAGATAGCATCTAGTTAAACATCTCCTTTTACAGATGAGGAAACAGTCCAAGAGCAGTCTAGTGAGTGACTCGTTAAGCTCATGCAGTTCAGAAGGGGCGGAACTGGGCCTAGAACCTACTTAACCTCATCCGCAGTCCACAGTTGGCATTGCCATCAGGAAGTAAGAAAACTGGGGAGAAACGGGAGATCACAGCCCAGAGACGGATTGTTTTGTTCCTGTTCTGTGTCTATGCAGTTGGCATGTCACATAGATATGGGGAGTACATAGCATATGGTAACTTTCCTAAGGTTAAGCCCCAAGCGGTGAATGTGGGACATTAGGTCCTTCTGTGGATGTCTCTGAGCTTCAGAGAAGTGACCCACAAAATGCTTTGGCTTCGAACTAATAGGATTGGCTGACAGTGGTTAGATTGTAGGCTTGATGGAAATGCAGAACCATGCCGGCTCTGTCTTCATGGCCAGGCGCTTAGCACCACACATGCACCTGCACTGGGCAGCAGAGGCCCTGGACTTTCCTACGGATCCAACATGCTGGCGTCACTTCCGGCTTCCTACCATCCCCTCCCCACTCAGCCCTCATCACAGCTCAGGTGTTGACATCCTTTCCCACTCCACCTGTCTGGTAGTGAAAAGCTGTAGACATCAATAGCCTTACAATGCAATTAGAATTTCTAAAATTCCCTGTTTGGCATTTATATTTTGAATGTTACATTGAGAATCGCTGGGGAACATTCTGGCATCTTGCCAAAATGACTATGTCTTCACAAGGAATTAGAAAGTCCAGGAATGCACAAAGCTCCAAGAGCAGGGATATCTTCTATTTTTTTCATCTTGCACATCAAAGGGAACATGTTCTAAATGTTTCCTGAGGTCATATTTAGCATACTTGTTGGCTTATTTGTATAAATTTTTTGAAGAAATGAGCTTCTGTGTGTATGTATATTTGTGTATGTGCATATTTTGTAGAGATGACTGATAACAAATGAATCCAACATTAGTTGAATTTTCCCACAAGAGGAACACATTGAGAAGTTCTGCACTGTAGAAAGAGGATAATAAATGTGTAGCATACAGTGATGTATGATGTATTGAGTGAAATGATTTTATCAAGATTGTGATAGTCATTGAGGACTCAGATAACAGATTTTTCAAACTCATGCTAATCATTTTCAAGGAACAAGGCGAATTTATGGCAATTTAAATTAGATTTCAGCTCAAAGCTTATTAATGCAGTCAAAATAATTTACAGCTAGTGTGTTACGTGGATTGACCAGAATAGAAAAAAAAATAGGAAAGGAAAAAAATAAAACACCTGTTAACACAAGTATAAACACTGGATTTTGTTAAAATTGTCAAAGATTAAGGTTTGAAGAATTATTTCATCCTTCCCACTCTAACATTTCTGAAAGTAAAACATGGCCAAACTAACCAGAAGCCATCATGAAAGCACTGCAGTGCAAATGTAAAATGGTGAAATACTTTCTCTTCGTTTGAAATGGGAAGATGAATTGGGGCATGTCTCCCAAGAATTCTTCTTTGTAGAATATGCTGGAAAAGGGACCAAGTGTCCCCATCCATTTTATTTTAAATACAACCTCTTGAAAACTATCATTTACAAGATATGGAAACATCTATGTACTTTTCTTAAGCCATCTATATTTAAGACATTCCTTGGCTTTGATCCACAATGTTTCCCATATTTATTTTTTCTTGCAGTAATTACTTTACCAAATGTAGGTATATGGCCCATCCTAACACTAAGGCACTAATTTTGCCCTGACATAACTCACCAACAAAAATGGGATGCATTTATGCTCTGAAATGCGGCTATTCTGTCCAATAATTGGTATTTGCTTATTTAAGAAATAAGGGTATTTCTTATGGAAATTGGGAAGCATGCTTTCCTAGCCTTTCTCCCCTTCTGCCTATGAGGACTCCCTCCTTTACATCATTGCCTCTAATTCTGCCTTGAAATGAGTTACATCCAGTGGGGCTGGGGAGGGATAGTACTATGGGCTTGCTCAGTGGTTCAGTAAATTACAGAATTTTCAAGGGATTATAAATCCACTTTTGGACACAAGTATTTGACAAACAGAGATAATTGCTATTACCCATAAGCTTTCATAGGCTTTGAAAAAAATCTGTCTTTGTCAATTGCTTGGATGTAGCTTGTCTATAAAACAAAAAGTCACCATGGCACCCTACTTTTCAGCATTCATTTGAACAGCAGTGAGGTCATTTTTGGACAATCTGTTTAGCTGTTCAACAACTAGCTTTTTGGTTAATTATGCATTTCAAACTAGGAAGAAATGTACCCATGCCAGCTTGAACTGCTGAAATGCTTTAGTTCTGCTTTCTGATCATGAAAATGCGAATGTCACCCTAAGTCAGACTAATGGTCCTTAGAGTCCGTATTCTATCTTTTAATGAATTGATGACCAGTGAAGAAATGATTCATTAATTTAGTTACATCTTTCTTGGATTTGTTTCCTGAGCATGCACAAACTGCTGGGATATTGAATTTTACAAATTCAATAGCTGTTGCAGAAAATTACATATTTTAACATGGCCTTTTCAGATCACTGTATCTGTTGCAAAAAAAAAAAAAAAAAGTGTTTTCCTGAAGACTTCAGCAAAAACAATGCATTACAGATGGAGTGTAGAAATGATCTTGGTGTTTGCAAAGGACTAAAAATAGTGCAAGTTTAGTGATCATAGGTGTACACACATAGGGCAAAAAACAGAGAAAAAAGATTTCTCTCAGATATGTATAGAGAGAAGCATTTCTTCCACTAATGACTGATAGGTGAGGGGACTGTAGAGAAATATGTGAAAATTCGTGGATTTCCTCTGTCTTGTTTGTCTCAGGTTATTATGCTCTATTAGATACCAGTGGATCTATAATTCCATGATCATCTTAAAATTATGAAAAGTTATAATTTTAAAATAATCAAATGAAATGCTACACTTAATAATCAAAAGCAACAAATGCTTTCTACTCATTTCCTTTAGGGCACATATGGCCCTGTCAGGAGTTTATTTTTTTAGGGGTATATTTTTACTTCATCAATGTATTTTCATTCTCTTGCCTTCAGAGACAATGCTATTATTATTCATTATTAGTTACACATTTGTTTTGGATGCCAGGGTGCTTTCTATGAATAGAATCTGTGCTTTTTGAATCTTGCACAATAAACGTTCTCTTACTAGTCTGAAGCTAATGTAGAATTGTGAGCTGTGTGAACAGAGAAATAACAGAGAGAGGAAATTATAACCAAAAGGTTTTCCAGATTCCTGAGAAGATTGCCTAGAAAACCTAGGAGTCAGAATGTTAATGTCTTGACTGATTCAGACCAATTAAAGGGTTTCACTGAATTTCCTCCTGTAGGGAAAGTGAAGACAAAACCCCAAGCACTCCGTTGGTGGACAATACCGTCTTTCTCAATATGGAAAACTGCAGCTAATGGACACAGGTGTTGACTTCTGTGGCTTGCGGGGAATAAGGCAGAGGAGGTTGCTGGGGCTCTTTGGAAGGGGAGCCATTGAGAAAGCTCCCTGGGCTGTTTATACTGCTGACCTGCTAATCCTGGAGCAAATGCATTTCCTCCTGGAGTAATTAAGAATCTACTTTCTTCTTAATGCTTGAGTTTAATAGGAGAATTTTTTGCTTTGCAAAATGTTTGCTTTTGAATAAAGGGAATTAGCATGCTATACTGAATAATGCCAATTGCTTGGTATTTTTCAAGCCTCATTTTTAATATTTCCTATTCAGTGAAGATTAACTTGAAATACAATTTTAAATCTAACTTTAAGTTCCAAAGTGATTTCATGTGGTGCTATTGATGTGTCTTATGGATAGAACCTGTATCTTATACACTGGAGGGCCATTTATGAAAGGCACAAATGCCCAATTAGAGGAGAAATTCATGGCTTTAATTTTGTTAACTGTGACTCAGATATGGAGCAGTAAGTCACAAAGAAAAATCAAATGGTGCAATTGTGTCAGTAGCTAATAGCAAAGACTTTAATCTGAGAGAGGCAATATACTTGAGCACAAAGTTAAAGGAACAAGTAATGATGGTAGAGTCAAGGTGACTAGCTGAACAATGACTCCAGAACAATAGTTGCAAGCTTCCCCCCCCCTCGCCCCCCCACTTTCCTGTGGTGGAAAAGATGGGATGGAAATTCTTCAGTGTGATGTGGTGAAGACAGTTCTTCTTGAGCACTGGATAGATGGCGGCCATAACTAAGGGAAGAATAAATACTACTCTGGGTTGTGATGAAAGTCAAGGTGAAATTTGAGGCTCTGTTTAGCACCTATATTTTAATCAATAAAAAGTCTAGAACTTAAGAGGTAGAAATTCAGATGTGGGGCCATCTGTACATGTATGTTTTAGTGCCTGGCTGCACACAGTTTTTCAATAAGCACTGACTAGTTTTTGAAGATGACTCATCAACTCAACAAAGAAAGACTGAAAAATGTCACTCATTTTAATGAATTAAAAACTCCACAACCACACACACAAAATGTTATATCAATACATTAAAAAAAATGTTGGTCAATATATAAAAAAAGATAAAGGTTAGTTTTCCATAAATATGGGATATAGAATTCAGTTGATAAAAACTTAACATTAATTGTAAGTAGAATCTGCTTTGGCTTCAGGGGATATTTTTTAGGGAATATTTTTTCATTTAACATAAAAGGATATAGATATTAAGAACTCATTTTTTTTAAATAACCCATTCACTCAGAACTAAGTTTTTATACTGTGTAAGAAGCTATAATAGATATTAAAATGAATATAATGTTAAATTTAGCATGGGAGAAGAAATGTATATAAATAGCTGTAATACAAAGAATCATGATCAAGGTATCATAGAAGAAAAACAGGTAACATGGAGACTTAGACCTTGAAAGATGTGGGTGACACTCTAACAATCCAGGTTGGGCAAAGCTGTTCAGGAGGCAGAAATAGCATGAGCAAAGACACAGAGGCAGGAAAACTAACAAACATTATCTAAGGTATAGGATCCTGAAAATAAATGTTTGGAAGATAACACTTGAAAAGGTTAGTTGGGTTAAACTTTTCAAAGGACTTGAATGCCAAATTAAGTAGATATTTTAATATTCAGAGGGCAAGTGGCTGAGCTCTTTGAGCAGGAGTTTAACATTATATTCATGTTCTATGAAAGTTAGTCTGATGGAACTTGAGCGTAGGTTTGTTAGTTGAGTTGGGTAATAACTGGCTAAGAGCTTGAACATGGGAGTTTGGGATTTGCAGAGGCAAACTGTTATATGTAGGATGAATAAACAACAAGGTCATACTGTATAACACAGGGAACTAGATTTGATATTCTGTGGCAAATCATAATGGAAAAGAATATGGAAAACAATATATATATGTATATGTTATATATATGTATGTATAAGTGAGTCACTTTGCTGTACAGAAGAAATTAACGCAACATTGTAAATCAACTATACTTCAGTCAAGTTTTAAAAAATGGACTTGGATATCAGAGGAAGGCAGAATGGAAAGAAGGAATATGCCTGAGAGACTTTGTGAGCTAAGAATTTATAAAGCTTGTCAACTGATTGGAAGTCAGTAAGAAAGATAGATAAGGAATGGTCAGAAAGGAGACTGAGGTTTGCAAGGGGGATTTTAGGGTTAAGATCCGAGATTCCAAGCAGATCCTGAAGGATGTTTGTGCCTGCAAAAGAGCAGACTAATGGGAGGGCCACTGGAATGGAAGGCAAGTCAGTTCACAGCCAGGTGACCAGAGGTTTTTGACTCCACAATTTGAAATGGACATTTAAATCCAGAACATACCAAAATTAGACATCTTCTTTTGAGATTACATTCAAATTTGTAAGAATCTTAACCTGAAATGCTTCATTAAGTACAACTACATGCATCAAATACAATTAAGAACAGGATTTTTACTGCTGAATTTCATTAAGAAATATAGACTAGGGATAAACATGATTGTTAGTCATCAGCTATCTATATGTAGTTTAAAGTAGGATAGCTTAAATTTTAAGCTATCGTTTTGGTTTTTGGAGTGATGAGGAATCTGTTGTTACAAAAGTGTGGCTCTTTAGTGGGTGGAATGTGGACTCTCCTTCCAGGCTGGAGAGTTATATGTAGAATTGAGCTTTTAGGACCAAGCAGTGGGCTCATAGGGGAGGAAAGCGAATTAGCAGGTGGGTGCATGTATAGAACTCTAAGAACACAAACTTATTTTAAAGGCAACTTTCAAAAGATACCATTCATCATTTTTGAAGTTTGTAAATTAAATGAGGAAAAAAATGCCTTTTTGGTAGAGAAAGTTGGAAATTGTAAGCTTTGCAGTTCTAGATGCAGGGAAGGATGGCTTCCTTGTATGCTGATTTAGTGAACTTGGTCAAGTTATCTTTGTTAGGCTTTTAGTTTCTCATCTATGCAAAAGAAATGGATCTACCTTGCCTGTTATTGTAAGTATTAAAGACTCTCTATGTAAAAATCAAAGCATGTAAAAAGCACTCAAAGATAGTCCCTGTTAGGGTTTCCTAGTGTGTAACTAGGAGGTGGAGACTGAATGAGGCTTGAGATTTGGGTCTCTGTCCTTCTTGTCCAGCAGACTATGGGTGATGCCATCTTGCCTGCAGTCACTGTAAAGTGGCAAAAGCTACCTGAACCCAGAAGCCCAACCAGGACCTGATTCACCAGCAAACTCAGAGTGCCCTGGAGCAGTATGAAGTTAAACGAGGACCCCAAAACCAATGAAACAGTTCTTTATTGAAACAGATATTGCAACACATACCAAAATCAATACTATATTTGGATTTCCCCAAGAAACTCAGGTTTGGTACTGTTTCCCCGTTTATTTCCTGTTGCTACAGAATTTTCATTTATCTGTGCCCTTCATAAAGATGGTTGACAATACATGGAAGTTGAATTTGGGGAGATAGCAAATCATGATGTAGAAGCTAGGATGGGTCAAAATGTAGCTTTTTCAGGGGTGTCACTGGTTTAAAGGTTAAAGGAGGCTCTCCCAGTGGGCAGTGGATGAGTTAGACCTTTGGTGTCATAGTATTTGGGAAGATACTTTATTTTTCCTTCTGGGCTCAGAGTTTGTCTTCTTTCCTTCTACCCACAGAAAGAACAACTCTAGGTATGAATTAACCTAGTAACAATGCTAATAATAATAGCATCTTATGAATACATGACTGTTTACAAAGCCCTTCTAACTCTACTCATTCCATGCAGACATATCCCAGAGAAGCTGCTTAGATGTCGTAGAAAGAACATTAGAAAGCTTGCGATCAAGTATATCACTTATTTCTGGGTGATAATTTCTTCATCTGAAAAATAGCGATAATTGTGCCCACCTCGCAAATCACTGTGAGGCTTCAGTGTGATGGAGGCTGTGTTTTGTAAACTGTAAAACACCACGCAGATATAAAATATGGATGTCTCGCTCATTGAGGGGACCACGATGCCATGTTCTGCCCCTGCTCTCTGCACTCCTGTCATTCAGAGGTGGCTTTTCCCACTGAGCTGAATGCTCCCTGCCCATTTCCTGCCTTTCCTTCTTGCAGAGAGAATTGGCACTGTGGACTATGCCCCCTCTGCCAGTTGGCAAAGTCCTTAGAGGGCAGATGCTCTGTTTCTGACATCACCATCAGAATCTCTCCCAGTTTTCTGAGAAGAGCTCTCCCCTGCCCCCTTCTTGCAAGGGAACTGGCACCTCTCTCTCCCAGGCCGCCCTGGCCCTCCCACTTCATCCTCACCCTGGAGAAGGCAGTTCGGTCCCCGCTGTTTGCCAGCAGGAGCACCCTCTCATTTCCTCCCTCCCTGCCTGCCTCTCGTCTCCCCTTTCCTCCCCATCTGACCCACGAAAGTTTCACAAATGACTTACTCAGAGGCCAAGAGAAAACAAAAGACTGGGAAAGCAGAAGCCAGTGAATGTATGGATTGATTTTCAGTGAACTTGCTGTCTTGCCGGGGACATTTTGACTGGCTTCTAGCTCCCGTGGTGAATTCTCGGAGAGCCCAGTCTGATCGCTTTTCTTTCTCTTGGCTGGATGAGTCTGCCCCTCAATTATCCACCCTCATCTTTCAGTTCTAGGATCTGCCTTCAGCCTCTGTTTTCTCCTTCAACTTTAGGTACCTATTTGTTGAACGGAATTGAACATATAGCGACTAGTGAGAAAGGTTGTTCACTGGCTACAGAATTTAGAAAAATGGTGGTTTTCATTTTGTCACTTTCAGCAACTTAAAAAGCAACATCCCAGTTCTTCATTGGTGATTTTCTTTTTCTTTTCAAATGTCCTTGGTAAAAGAAAAAGGGGCTATTTATTTAATATTAGTGTTTCCCACAGTATAGCATTTTTGGGAACATAACAATTTAAGGCCCCTAGGGAGCATTTAAATGGTTTTTCATTCTGATGAGAATCAGACAAAAACATTGGAGTCTTTTTGGATTCAGACCTCTAGAGACTGGGTTGTTTCAGACCTGAGTAAAATTCCTTCAGCCGACTTTCCCTACAAGGGTTCTGCAGAAATCATACTAGCGTGGCCTTGACCTGGGCAGGGTCCCAGTGTCCACAACCTGCCCAGCATGTGCTGCTCACATTGTTGCCCAGTGGCTTTGACCCCAGGCTGGGGGGGTGTTAGGAAGGGGAGGCAGACAGGGCCTCACAAAAGTCATGTCAGCCAGCCTCACCTTTGGCTTCCCCAAGGCATCTTGCTGGCTATAGCTTGTCTTCTAGTGTTGGGAGCTCAAGCTGTTAGGGGACCTTCAGCCCTTCTGCAATTGTGGCCTAGCTCAGTGAAAGGGAACGAGGTGACACTTCAGCTGCCTTGCCTGTTCTTTCCTCTTTTATATGCATGGACACAATAGCAAATAGAAGTGGACTTTCTAAATAGCAGCCTTTCCCAATGGACGAATCTTAGATGCTCTCTCCATTGGGACTTTCAGCTGTTCATACCTCCACATGCCTAGTTTCATTTTCAAAAGTCAGTTTTTAAAATCTTTTGCCAAATATAAATAGTATTTTTGTATATAGTATATTTTGCCATATGTATGTGTGTATGTATATATATGTGTATATGTATATACGCGTGTATATATATGTTATATATATATTTGCACTTCTAGTGGATTTTATTGTTGCAAGCTCCAAGCCTGCACCATATGTCACCACAAGTAAAACAGGACCCACTTGAACACATCACCCACCTTACCCTAGACCTGCACCCTGGATAAATATGTGTTACAACATTTTTTAAAAGAGAAAACAGAATTAATTAGTAGCTTAAGTGATTAGGAACAGTAATTTGAAAAATTGAATGTCAGTTTTAAATGGTAACAGGTCAAGAACCTAAGACTGAGATTCTTCTAGCCTATTTTCTCTTCCCCCCAAATAGTGAACAAATAGGATATATAATATAGGGTATATATTATATAGGATATATATAAATAAATAGGATTATATTGATATATATCATATATTATATATATAAAATATCAGTGAACAGCAATGCTTCCTTCAAGGTGTCTGGATATGACTGTAGTACGTATTGGCCTGTTTCTTGATAAGCTGCAGTGACACAATCTTTGTGAGCATTGTAACCCATTGCTTCTCCCTAGGCCTAGGAAGTTGAGTCATTATCAGTCAATCATGAGAGCATAGTAGCAGTTGAAGAGCTACAAGTATCATCGAAGCATAGTTTGCAACAGCAGAATATTCAAAACAACTAAATATTTATCCACATGGAGATGGTTATATAAATTACAAGAACATACTGGGCAACCATTAAAAATACTATTCTAAATGAATAATTATTGACAAAAAGATAGTCATGTATTTTATTTCATCAAAGAGAAAGATTTTACTGTGTTGAGTAGCCTGTGATTGCATTTTTGTAAAAACAAAAAAGAATATGTACGTAGGAAAAGTGGAAATTGCATTAACAGTTATTAACTTTTGGTGGTATTATAACAGATATTTTCTTCTTTCTGTTCACTTATATCTTTTATAATGAACTCATATTGCTAGTAATTTTCTAAGTTTTTTATAGTTTAACAACATATGGTAGAAAAACCAATATACCACCAGTCACCAGGAACAAGACAGTGACGTGACATACGGTGGGGAAAGGAACTAGGAGGGATGCATTTGTTAGCAACATAGCTCAGAAGGCCACTCTACTGATAGCTGATAGACTTCTTTGGAAAGCCAGCGAGTTAGAGGCCAGATCAGTCAGAAGAATTGAAAAAGTAGATCAAGACTAGAAGGAGGCATGCTTTGTACTTTTCTTGAGCCTGGAATCTGGTTTGCATTGAAAATAAGCTGGTAAAGAAAAAATGCCTCTGTATTTTAAGAGCTAACAGGCTATGAGAGTTGCTAGATTATTTTCTTTCAATGATTTCAGGGGGAAAAAATGCCATTTTGCCAAGCTGGCACCCGTATCTGATGAACAGTGGGTCTCCCCATTCTGTTATTTCCCTGGCAGTTGAAGCATCCGTTGGCTCAGCTGTTTAATGTGTAAGTTCAGTGTCCCATGGGCCATTCTCCATAATGCGGCAGCTACCCAACTGTGATAAATTCAGTGTCAGGTGCTGGATTCAGAGCGTACTGTGTCCCACTTTAAGAAAGTGCTCTGGGTCGTGTAGCCAGCCGAAGAGATCTATGCAGATGCTGGTGATTCCCAGGGGAGAAAGAGAATGCTTTCCTTTGGCCCTTGCTGTCTATTTCTATGGATTCACAGGGTGGTCATCCTGGTGAGAATCCTTTCCTTTTCAGAAAGCTTTGTTCCACTTTTCTCAGGGTGAGGCCTGAGCGCTGACATGCTTATGAAGCTATGTAAATGATTCTAATGGGCAGCCAGTGTGCAGAAGGCCCATCTGGAATAGCCAGGCTCTGCAAATGTATCCAGATATATCATAATGACAACATAGAAACTTTGATGTGCATAGGAGGTGCTCATGCCGGCAATCTATGGGTGATGCTCTTGCATTGATTTTCCACCAGTGAGAGCAGATTTGTAACTCGTTCTGTTTCCTTGTCTTCACTGAAAGCAATGGAAAACTCAGTCAAGATGACCTTTGACTATGGAATCAGACAAGGCAATTAATCCTTGTTGGAACTAATCCTGAACTTTATTGTCCGGAATACTCATTTGTATCTACTGAGAGAACTGGCCTGACAGTCATAAACTGGACCATCAAATGGGCACATTAGCTTATAACCTGTTTATACCACAAATACTGAACATGGGAGTATAGCTCTGAAAGAGACGAAGGGAAAAGAGGAGACACATTATTGGATACCTACTCTGTACCAGGAATTGCTTTATGCGTGACATACTTATTTAATCTGTAAAACAGCAGTTCTGTTTTCTTCTGTTTAATAAAATTCACTGATCCAGTCCCTACATGGGAGTCCTAAGAGGTGCTTATCACCATGTTTCACTTAAGGAAGCAACACTAAGACATTACTTTCCCAGGATCATAGAAATTGCAGATTCAAACTCTGAGCTTCCTGCTTAGAACCTGTCAAATCTTATTCAGGCTGAGAAAGTACACCTTCCCAACGCCATCCTGAGAGTTAAGTATACAGTAGCTGGAAGACTGACCTAGAATGTTGTCATCACTGGATTAGTTGTCCTCAACACAGCCACATGCTGTTTCTCTGGCTGGCTTGCTTTTATTTCTCTTCTTGTGCTCTCCCTAGTTTCTAGAGATGATGGTGGCTAAAAGCATACTGCTTAACAGAGATAAAAGTTTTTTACACCAATAATTTGTTTCTCTTTTTAATGAAGCATCAGGTTCCATAAAATGTTAATGAGTTAATCAGATATTTCTCATGACACATTTTTGTTATCAGCTATTTTATCCAGCATATGTAGGTAATCGAAAAGGTATTGCATTGCGTGTTATCTTTTGATGCAGTCTTGTTTTGGAATCCATTGCTTTCAAATTTTTATCATGGTTTTTTAATGATGTTAAATTTGTATTAGATACTAGAATACAATGGTGGTATTATTATTATTAATGATATTGGCAACAGAATTGAAATCTGGGCTCTAAGTGCTTTACAAACCGTTCATAGATTCATGTAACCTTTGCAATTCATGACTGAGTAAACAAGTGACATCTAGAGGAAAGGAGATACCGTAAAAATTGCTGCCTAATTAACAAACATTTTCTGTGGATGAATTGAGGATCTAAAGCAGAAGAATGGTCTTCTCTAGTGCAATTGAATGCATATTTGCTCCCAGTTACATATTTCTCACATTTTCCTTTAGAGACCAACAGCTTTAAAAACATTTTATCAATGTTTTTGTTTTGCTAATAGAGATGCATTCCTTTAAGAGTGTTTTTAGCAAAACATCTAAGGTCTCAGGAAGTAATATCTTTCTTCCGTTTAAACCCTTGCCCATTTCCATGATGTTAAAAGGAAGTGCATGGCCAGGTCTTTTTTTTTTTTTTTTTTTTTTTTTTTTTCTAGTGGAAAATAATAGAAAAAGTGCTGAATTTTAAGTTTTTAAGAGTCAGTTTCAAGGGCAGATTTAAGGGTCTGTTTAAAAGGCATCATGTATTCATTCTCCATGGATGCTGTTGGTGAAAATGAATGGTCCTCTCTTCTCCATTACAGCAGGTCTTTTGTGCTTTGAGGCTCCTAGGTAGCTCTAATCCAATTCTGTAAAGCTTTGGATAAGGACCAGATTTCACTTCACATCTCTTATCTTTTCTTTCCCATGTCTTAATTTTGGGTTTCCATCACTCTAAGATAATAAGCAGCTATTTCTGAAAATTGAAAATCCTTCAGCTCTCCTTTTGTTTCTTTTCCCTCCACTGCCTTTCCTCTCTTAGAGCAATAAATAGGTCAGAAATTTTAGGGAGCCTAAAGTCGCCCAAGTATGTGGCATTTCCTTTTAGTGGTTGGACAGATTTATGGAATACCACAGGCAGGACAGCCAGTGGATTTGATTTGAAACGTTGGGAAGAATCTGGTCTTCCCAGCTTGGAATGTCAGTTATAAAAATCCAGGTTAACACAGACCCTTGTCCTAAGACAGGCCTGGACACAGTTCTGGAGAGGTATGTTTATAGGCATTTCAAGGTCTGAATAGCAAGGCTAGATCACATTTAAGATCTGAGTTACCTAATACTAGAAAGAATGTAGTCAGTCAGGAGACTCAAGCAGGACTTTTTATTTTATCAAGAATTGAACAGTTGATTTTGGTTTCTTCAGCAAGACTTTCCTACTTCTTGCCTTAGTCACCTCAAAGGATTTTCTTGTTTGTTTTTATTGGTTTTGTTCTTATCCTTAGAGGTGAGTGGATTAAGGTAAATTTTTGTTTTAAAAAGTTTTGTCTAGTTAGTGTCTGTTTTCTGGTTATCGGTGTTCTTTTAAAGCTGTAGCCTAAACTAAGGATTACTTAGTTTAGGTAGACATGATTATTTGGCAGTTTGAGGTTTCACACCCTGCTGGGAAACTTTGTGGAAAAGAAGAGAGACTCTACTTCCTTAGCTCCAGAATCTTTTATTTCAGTGTCCCATTTCCTCCTTGGGACTGGGGTAGGATTCTTGGCACAAAAGATACTAACAATTGACTTTCTGGGAGTCTTTGCGTAAATGACAGCTTGTATGGCTTTCAACTTCCCTAAGCTAGCATAATGGGTAGGTTAATATGTTCCTTCTCCGCAGGAATGGAAACTAATTTTTTAAAAGAAGGAGGAAAAAACATGTTGTGCTAAATCAGTGATTGCTATGGCAACAGATACTCTATACATGTTAGAGAAAGAGGAAAAATGCACTCATAGTTCTCTGAAAAGGAAGAGAGCAGAAATTGGTTCACGAACTTTCATTTTATTCACAAATCGATAAATATGTATTAGACATTCATGATATGCTCTGTATAATCTTATCGAACAGTGTAGCAGAAACTTGATGATAAAATTAAATCTGTCATTTGCTTTGTTACAATTATCTCTTTTGCAGAAAATCACAAAAAATGCCAAGAGTAAACACCATATTTAAATTTCATTCTCTGATAAGTCCAGATTAGAGAAGACAAACATCTTATTAGTTTAGTGGGCATAAACACCCAAACTGGAACAAATTATTCTCCCTAGAAAAGCATTCCTTACCTACCCTGTCCCCACCCCCTTAGAATATAGGGATTTGCTTGACATTGCAACTGTATTGGGTATCTAGTTCTTAAGGTTTAGGGCAGGGTTTCTCAGCTGATCACTGTTGACGTTTTGGTCCAGATAATTCTTTGTCATGGGGGCTATCCTGTGCATTCTGGGATATTTAGCAGCATTCCTGTGTCCTTCTCATTACATGCCAGTAGCATCCCCCAAATTTTGATACCTAAAATTGTCTCTAGACACTGCTACATGTCATGTAGAGAGCAAATGACCACTGTTTCAAACCACTAGCTTAACCTATTTGGGGACTTCCCTGGTGGTTCAGTGGGTAAGACTGTGCTCCCAATGTTGGGGGCCTGAGTTCAATCCTTGGTCGGGGAACTAGATCCCACATGCATACCGCAACTAAGACCTGGAACAAGCAAAAGAAAGGAAGGAAGGAAGGAAGGAAGGAGGGAGGGAGGGAGGGAGGGAGGGAAGGAAGGAAGGAAGGAAGGAAGGAAGGAAGGAAGGAAGGAAGGAAGGAAGGAAGGAAGGAAGGAAGGAAGGAAGAAAGTAGCCTAGTTGTGTTCTTGGCACTTGTGATATCTGAGTAACCCACTGCCACGCTAAAGGTAATATATGTAGGTATGAATGCTGAACTTTTCAATTTTTTGGTCGATTGGGTGATTTACGTTAGTTCTTTGTCTGTGACGGAGGCTCTTACATAAATAAAATCACTGATTCTTCCAGCTGTGGTATCCAATTATGTTACAAGGTGAATTTTGACAAATCAAAGAACACAAGGATAATATTCCAAATTTTTGTCACCTTACATTACACGGTTATCCTCTCATTGTGTTTGCTGTGAGCATCTTTATATGGGTTTATGTGGAATTGGAAAGAGCTCACATAAATTACAGTATATATATATGTGTGTGTATATATATATATATATTGTTCAGAATTAAGGCTTCACAATGGAAATAGGAAAAGAATGTAATAATATTTTACTGCAAATGGAAGTGCAGATTATTTTTATGTACTGAAAAACTACTGATCTATAAGAGGACAGATAAACATTTGGAGCAAAGAAGTCCTTTGATCCTGTAAATATCATCTCATAAACTTTGTGAGATTTTTTTATATTATAATGCCAGATAAAGTGACCACAGGCAAAGATTGGTCAGTTTCTTAGTGTACATCCTTTGATAAATGGCCCCAAAACACAGTAGAATACATTTGGATGGTTGTGGGGTTTTT
Organism: Hippopotamus amphibius kiboko; assembly: GCF_030028045.1. Lineage (NCBI taxonomy): Eukaryota > Metazoa > Chordata > Mammalia > Artiodactyla > Hippopotamidae > Hippopotamus > Hippopotamus amphibius. The sequence continues at coordinate 116,466,166 of NC_080192.1, forward strand.
CCTTAACTAAATAATACAGAGCTGTAAGTTGAGAAGTGTGTTCTAATTATCACACTTTTTGAATTTTCAGAAAGACTAGAGGTGATGCTAACATTTGTGTTTTGAAGGTTGTGAGTTTGTTCTTGGCATTTCATAATTCTATAAAAGAGTTATCAAATGTTGTAAAAGATTAGACAGTTTACATTTTCTAAAAAAAGTCTGAGTGAGTTTATATATCTGGGATAAAGATGAAAGACCAATAACATTCAGTCAGTATTGGCACTGATCTGACAATGTACTTTTCCTACCCTCGTTTTATCTACTGATTCATGGCACCAAAAGTACATGCATTTACTAGTACACAGTAATCTTTAGGGTTCTCACAGGCACAAACAGTAAGTTTTTAACTCCAGGTAGGGTAAAAATAAGTGAACCTAGAGACGAATAGTATAATCCGTCCCAATGCTTGTAAACGTTAATGCCAGAAGCCATCCTTTGATCCACTAATCATAAGCATGATAGTTTCCTTGTCCTCTTGTTCCTTCTCTTATCTTCCCCTCTAATACTTTGATCATCAGCATTTCATTACCAACAAACAAGAGGGCATGTGAAAAAGGCAGACAGGGTAGATGGGGCAGACAAAATCTTGGAAAGGTTTGGAAGTTTACAAGATGTTTTATCAAAAGCATCAAGCGAATTAACTCCTTAGCAATTAACACTCATCTACAACAACTGATGCCAGTTTGTTATATCAAAATACCCATGATACCACATAGTGTTATTTAGATGCATAGGGTGATTATATTTTGCCAATTTTTATCAGTAAATGAGCCTAAACACTTATGTGTCCTAAATTTACCAACGCATTTCTCTTCTTTTCTTGGAAATCTGTAGTAATAGAGGAAGTTTCTAGCTGCTTTGTTCTTTGTTTAATAATGTCCAATTGCAAGGATAGATAAGATGACCTCTTTAGATTTCCTCTTATCTGAAATTCTATGATAAAAGATCTTTAGGTACATAGATTTTTTTTTGCAGTAATAATCTTTTTTTAAATTTAATTTTTATTTTATATTGGTGTATAGTTGATTTACAATGTTGTGTTAGTTTCAGGTGTACAGCAAAGTGATTCAGTTATACATATACATATACCCATTCTTTTTCAGATTATTTTCTCAAATAGGTTATTACAGAATATTATAATTTTTTTTCAATAGGGCAACCAAAATTTTACTCTTTCTACTTGAGCACTAAATGAGGAGAAATGATGTTGAACTTGATCTTGGGTCAAATTTAGCTCTGTGTAAAAACATCCCAGTGGTAAAGGACATTTCATCACTAGGGTGATATTGGTGATGGAAGCCAGTGACGTGGGGCTGAGGGCTCTGCCTGAAAAAATGAATCCCTGGCTCTTTATCACTGTGTGATGTGGATAAACTTTTTTGTCTAGCTGACTTCATTGTATCAGCTGACAAGTGAGGACATTTGCTTTCAGTGCCCCCTAACTTTCCTATAAGGTTCAATAATCCTAGGGTCTGGGACTGAGAGTCCTACAGTGTGGAGACCGGATGATTGCTAAGGGCTCTTCTAGTCCCAGAAGACTTTGAGTAAAGGGTCTGAGAAAGAAAGAGCATGAAAGACCTAATGCTCTCATAAATCTTGGGAGATTTACAGGAGAAGCTTTTATGGTTAGTGTCAAATTCCTTGTGGGTCTATGACTACCCCACACTGAGCAGGGAGAGAGAAATTAGGCTGTGAGTTTCTGGTTTACCATTAGCCAGAACAATTGGATTTTCTTAAAATAGGAGATCAGAGCTTCTAGAAGATATTTCTGGTTTTATATTCTGCTTTTTTGAAAGGATGCATCTTCCTATTTATTCAAATCCACTAATGTCACACTAGCATCTCCTTCCTCTTCTGAATAATAACTTTTCCTCAAAGCAGCCTTTCCCCTTAAATGGAGTTATTTAAATATAATATTATATGCGGATTATACTTTAAATATATATTATAATACACATGTCTATTTTAGAGGGGAATAGAACACATGGCAGGAAGGATTAGCAGAGGAGCACTTTTTGAGAGTCACATTTTTGAAGTTAGAAAAAATCAAAAGGAAATAAAATCAGCTTCCATAAAATGATCTGTCTTGTCAATGATATGTCCAGAGGTAGCTCCACAGCATGCTAGAGCTGCCTCAGGATAAATCCACAAAGAGCCATTTGGTGGCTTCCACATTTACTGTTTGCCCCTTCAGGCTTCTTCCTATCAGAGAAGAGAAATGCTAGGATGAAACTTGCGCCAAATTGGTTAGAGATCTTTGATGAACTTTACTTCACATTCTCTATGAAGCTCATTTGAGAGTGATCGTACCGAAGTGTTCAGATTAAGACAGACACAGGCCAGTGATATTGAAGTGGCGCTGGAATGGGTCTTATGCGTCAGATTTTTGAAAGAATTGGTGTTGGCCTAGGAGGGTTTACATTCATGTGCAATGGCTTACCTCAACAGCGTGGTCCATCTGTGGTCCGTCTGTAGGGTCATGCTTGAGTGGGCATCAGGATCGCCTGGAGGTTTATTCAAACACAAATTGCTGAGTCTAATCCCCAGAGTTTATGATTTAGAAAATCTGGAATGGCACCAAAGAGTTGGCATTCTAGCAAATTCTCAGGTAACTATGAGATTGCTGTTTCAGAGACCACCACTTGGAGAACTACTAGGATCATAATTACACTGCTATAACTATTTAGAATAATTAGCAGGAAGTATGTGAGAAATTGCCATCAGATTTAGAGCTGAGGTGAATCAACCCCATTTAAGATAACACCTTGTTCACAATTGAAAACTTTAAAAAGAAGTGGTGAATAATTATATGATTCTAAGCCAAGAGATAGTTGCAAGCTGAACAGAACCTTCCTTTAAGGAATGCCAATGAAGAGGACAGGAAAAGACAACCAAATCTGTCACTTAAATAGCATCTATAAATAGTCTACTTTCTACTAAAACTTTAACTCTCCTATAATAACTAGGCCGTGTAATCCAGATCTTCCAGTGAGATGTTTCTTTCTTTCTAACGCCCAACAATACATTATGGTGTATCCGTATAATGGAATATTATGTTGCCATTGAAAAGCAGAATTTTGAGGAATTTTGAATGATGAGGGGAAAATGTTCATGACATGTTGTTAGATGGTAGAATACCAAATTGTGTGTATGTGTCTATAAATTGAACGAAAGTAACCAGGTTATCAGCTGTGTTGGATTATTATAATAGTAGTTTTCTTCATTGCCCTTTTCTATATGTATAAGCTTTTTAAGTTTCTATAATAGAACTTTATGTGACAATAATTCTCATAATTTAAACTCCTCTTCTTTGCTGTCCTACAGCTAGTTATGAGACCCATCAACTGATATTGGGGTTAGGAAAGGAATAACACTGGGAGAGTTTCAGCTGCTTCTTCAGTTGCATGGTATGTAGCAGTAACTTTTTTTTAGGTAAGACATAAAAGTAGTCTAAGTGATAGGCTTAGAATTTTTGGTAACAACACAGAGATTGTTGTAATGATGTTTAGTCCGAACCATACTATAGCATTTCATTTGCTAAAACTTACACTTAATGATCAACATTTTTATATTATCGTTATATTATGAGAAAACCCTGGAAGAGTAGGTTAGATTGTAAGCAGAAAATATTGTGAATTCGTGGCTTAAGATTGCCACCAAAGGGTTTAAGAATTGGGTGTTCAGCTCACCCTCTTAGTACGCAGGACATTCACCAGGGGGTTGGGGATAGGAAATGCAGATCACTCTCTTCGGCAGCTAAGACATAAAGGGGAAAAAAATCCTCTCTGTGATAGCCAATTATCGATCTCCACAAATTGTCAATGTACTCTCTGTTGAATAAGCCTGTCAACAGGATCAAATATGAAATAGGAATATTTTAGGTAAAGCTGCAGGCCATCAATGGAAGTATTATTTATACACACACACACACACACACACACACACTCTCTCTCTCTCTCATATATATATATATATATGAGATATATATATATAGATAGCTATACATCTATTTAGCAAATATATATATTTATAGGAATATATATAGCAAAACTCACTTTGAGTTTTCATGTGAGTTGGCCCTAGCTTCTGAATAAAACAAGAAATTTAAAAATGCAAAATGTTCACCAAAAATTGTCAGAAAGCAGTGGGTTTAACAAGAACATTTGCCAAGGTGACATGAACTACTGATACTATAGAATGTTGCTTAGATGTACAGGATGTTTTGTTTTGCCCACTCTCATCAGCAAGTGAGCCTAAAAGTTTTAACAGACCCTTCTTGTGGTCTAGAAACTTGAAGTCAGTATTGAAAGAGATGTTTTTCAGTATTTTCTCTATCATCAATCATGTATGAGTACTGTGGAATGACAGTTAAGACACTACTGAGATAAACATCATCGTCTATGAAGTGTACAGCAAGAACACATTACGTAACAAGTGTATATTATGTTTATTAGGGACATATACATACATTAAAATGATCCATGAAACATCTCCAAATGACTTCTATATTTTATAGCAATTCAAGTCGAAGCACTTTTATGAATTTAATTATACTCTCAAATGTAGTGTTCTAATCAATGTCCATAATAGCAACCCGTATATTCAAGTGGCTCTACTCATCAATAACATACATCTTTATTTATCTGGCCTAAAATGGAACATATTTCACAGTAATTTTCTTTGAAAAGGGGTCATGTAGTTTTCAGTCACAATTTAAAGATGTCCATCTGAGATGCTTCCCAGGATTGTGCTTTCATCGATACACATACATCAATGTGGCCGAATTGATTAATTGGTGGGAGAGACTCCCCTAGTTAGTGGCCCATCAGCCTCAACTAATTCTTAAGTACCCTAAACTAATCTCCTGCTGGTACAGTTGAGTTCAGCATAACCAGCCCAACCAATTGTACTATGAAAATATAGCTCTACATCTGTGGTGCCCTTTTATACAGATAAATAGCAGTGAAAGTCAGATACAACCAAAGAGGAACAACCAGCCCCTCTTAGGTAGATTGGCTACAGAATTGTGTATCTGGTTTCAATTAGCTTTGCAAAAATGTGGAAAAAAAAGATTTAATTTTGAATACCAGCCAGTACATGGAAAGCTTGTTTCTTCCTACTTTTACTCCTATGCAGTATATCAACTCCATTTCTTTTTTCTGAGTAAGAAGATGTGCCAAAAGAGGACACATTTTAAAAAATAGAGTCCAAGTGAGGAATAGCTGGTCTCCATTAATTAATTATGCAACTATTGGATACTTTTTTTTTAAGCTCTGTATTGGAATATATTTGCTTTATAGTCTTGTACCAGTTTTTGAGGTACACCAAAGTGAATCAGCTGTATTTATATATATCCCCATATCCCCTCCCTCCTGCAACTCCCTCCCACCTTCCCTGTCGCCAAGCACTGTATCCCACACTCATATGTCAACAAGCATACAGCCATAAGACAGACAGATTGTGCATTAGATAATACAAAAGCAAATAAAATAGTATTCTTCAAATATTCAAATGAACAAATGAATGAGTCAATCACGAAGGACATAAAATAATTTCAATAGATTCCCTCTAATTCTCTGCCTGGTAGTTAATCACAAGGTAAATGGAAGCAGGAGTTATAAATAAACCTAAAATAAATATACATTTTATTTCAACTAAAACACATAAAATGTATTTTCACTCACTAATATTTTAACAGAATTAGTAAAGTTTTTAAGTAAAAATCCACTGCTTATAATTCTGTGTTTTTTTATTTGCTTAAACCGCACCCATCATGTACAATTATCAGTTTCAGTTAATAGCTGCAAGGCAATCTAATTGCAGCATTCATCCAGATTTTTTCCCAATCTTTTACAATTGTCTTGCCCACATCAAATTAGTCAATTAAAAACAACAACAACAACTAGTCTTAGTTGAGTACTTGATTTTCATAGGAATAACTGTCTCTTTAACAGTCATAGTTCATTAGTTCATATAATATTTAGTCAGATTATATAATTACAGTAACAAAAGTAGCATAAACAGGTTTGGGAATAAACAAACTGACCCTTGGTAACTGTACTTCCACCATCCAAGTATACCCTAGAATAATTTACTAGGGGCAGCTACTTCATGTGCATGGAGAGCAGTAAGTTCACCATCAAGTTCATCCTAAGTTCTTCATTTGGTAGATTGGTTAGGAGAGCTTCTCCTTTCCAGTCTTGCTGAGTCCCCACGCTGTGCTAGGCTCTGCGGAAGGCCATTGGGGTTAGCTTATCTTGATAAATTCAGTCTAGAGAAGAAGATATATAAATCAATAATTACAGTGTAGTGTTACCTAGAGGAAAGTGTGAGTATCTGAGATTGGGAAGGAAGGTCAGACTGACTGTATGGAGACAGAAAGAATGGGGCACCGTAGAGCACGTTCGACCTGAATATTGTAAAATGTATCAAATTTTGCTAAACTGAAGAGGAGAAATCTATTCTAGAAATATGGGTTGAGGCTTCACAAATTCATGGAGATATGGGAAGCAGCTATGAAATTTGTCCCACTGCAGCCTCTGAGATACTAGGCAGCCTGTTATAACCAGGTGAAGAGAAGTATTATAAGAGAAGTATTATGGAAGGACAGAGAAATGGAAAGGAGAGTTCCAGCCAGATGTGTGTATGGTGCGTGGAGGATGTCATGGATTGGGAAGGGCTCCCTGGAGGAGTTGACATTTGAGCATTCATCATACAGTGAACCATTTCAGGCAGGGCTGGTGTAATTGTTGAGCACAGCCAAGCCCTGATTCCAATGTCTTAGGGCAACCACAGAGATTGTTGACAGATATCTACAGCCTAGAGAACTTGGCTAGACTGATTGGTTGAAAATTTTCTCTCTGTGGTTGCGTTCTCTTATTGGAAGCATAGAGAATATGGGACCCACAGAGTCCGGGTTTTGTCATCCAGGGAAAAGCTTCAAACTCAGTCAGTGAAAGGTGTGTCAACTCAGTGAGTCAAAGCTGAGGGAAGAAAAGAATCTGGCACATCACAGAAAAAGAGACATTTTTACTGCCCTACTTTGGGTCAGATTCGCAGGGTGATTTGTTAAAAAGTAGCACATTCCCTAAAGAAGTAGGACACCTGGTAACCCTTATTTTAGTAGAAAGGCCAAATCTGGCCATAGCCAGAGTAGTCAGTAATTTCTGCTTTCCTGACATTGTGAAAAAACGACTCAGATCCACTGTGGACCCTTGTTTCTTAGGAAATTCCTTTAAGCACAATCACTGAAATCCTAAAAACTATAGCAATAAAATAATTAAGGAACTCATCACTTGCCAATAGTTACTTTCTTTTGCTTTATTAGGACAACAAAGCATGCTTCGAGAGCAGCTGGCAGAACCCACTTGTGCAGAAGAATTAGTGATGATTTCAAACTTCAACCAACAAATCAAAAAATTATCTAAACATCTGTCTTGTAGCGCTTGGTTAAAAAAAAAAAGTGGGATGACACAGATAAGTTTTTTTTTTTTCCTTGTGAGATTTCCTTGTGAAGACGATAGAATCTCATGAAGAAATTGAATAATGCCCACATTCTGGGCATTTCATGGCAATGCCTATAATTGATGTATTCTTTTTAAGGTGGTTTTGTCACTAGACTATGGAGGCAAAGACCTGGCGTCCTTGACATATAATTGGGTCTAATCCTACTCCCTCTCAGCATGGCCTGAGGGCCATTGACCTCTCCAAGCCTCAGCTTTGTTATGTGGAAAATGAGTACAAGAACATCTGTCTGGATTACCTTAGTATTGCTATTGAGAAGCAGCAGCAGTTAAAAGTATTAATATGCAATTTTGCATGACACTTCCTGTGGATATTAGGATGCAATTACAGTTTCATGAAGTGCTGGTGTGTGGTATCAAGTCACATAAACTAGATTGGAAATGCTGTATTTATTTATTTATTTTTGTAAATGCTTTATTTATGTGCCTATCTTCCACAGTATTTAGACCCACTAGAGCACTATCTTAATAACTCCACATTGGCCAAATATTTGATTGAACTGTTTCACTTTTATGGGGGTTATGTGTTTTACCTTAAATGTAGCCTGAGAACTCTAATTGACTTTTAAAAATAGAATTCAAGTCATCTCTACAAGCTGTAACTTCTTGCCAGTCACAGAAGCTAACTAGTTATAGAACAGTTATCTCTGTCTGCTCTGGGACTCAAACCTGAATCAGAAATTCTGGAGAGAGGGTCCAGCCACCTGTGTTTAACAAGCCCCTCAATAAAGGAACCACTGATATGGGTGTAAATAACAATGGGGAAATTTACATTTTTACACTTTTTTCATTTACTCCAAGTATTAATACAGTTTCTATTTTGAAGCAGATGCCAATCTAGAAACTAGTAGAGGTAGAACACTGAAAAAGATGGGCTGGGCAGAGAGCCTGCCCTCCTGGAAGGTACATTCTGATCCAGGGGACAAACTAAACAAATAATAAATAAAAGATATAATGTCAAGTGGTGATAGATGCTATGGATACGGGGGTAGAGTGTGGGAGACTGCTATTTTAGAAAACGTGGTCAGGGAGGGCCTCTCTGAGGAAGTGAAAGTTGAGTTCCCCTCAGTGAATGAGAGGCAAGGCCACTTAAAGATGGTAGTGAATGAGCTGGGCCAGAAGAAGAGTTTAACAGGAACAGGAGCATGAAAAGGACACCAGGCTGAGTTCGTTTCTACCCTCTGACTTCTGCTCAAAACCCTCTCCTGTCTTCCTGCCTCATTTAGAGTAAAAGCCCCCCCAAACCTGGTCCCCCGTTGCCTCTCAGACTTATTCTCCCCATGGCTTACCCCTGCTTCAGCCACCCAGGCCTCCTGCAGTGTTTCTAGGTCTTCTACTTCAAGGTCTCCACTCAAACAGAGCCTTTGCATTTATGCTTCCTTCTGCCCAGGGCACTGTTCTTCCAAATATCCTCTTGCCTTGCCTCCTCCTCTCCTTCAGGCCATTACTCAAATGTCACTTTCTCCAAGAGGTCTTCCCTGAGACTCTGTAGAAAACTCCAGCTCCCTCGTCTTTCTCTGTGCTACTTTTCACCTTTGCACTTATCAACACCAAATATACTATATTATATATTTGATTATTGTGCTTATTTTCTGTTACCCTTTACCAGAATTTAAGCCCTGGGAAGACAGGGACGTTTGTCTGTTCTGTTCACTTCTTTATCACCAGCTCCTAGAACAATGCCTGGCACAGAGGTTGTGCTTAATAAATGTTTGATGAATGAATAAGTGATGCCAAGGAATACAGGATGATTTTCTCTAAAGCCTGTGAATTGAAGGTAAGCTTAGGGAGGGAATTATAAGGCAATGAGAAGGGTTAGGGAGGGAATTGTAAGGGAGTGAGAAGGGTTACAGCTGGGTAGGTTAAGAAGGTGTCACTTGGCTGTGAGACTTTCAAGTTTTGAAGCTTCACTCTCAGTCTTCAAGCAAAGGGCCTTGAGAAAGTGGCTGCGACTTTCTGGGGCTCTAATTTGTCTTCTGTAATAGGGAGACAATAGTGGTAGAGTTGTTTAGAGAGGCAGGGAGAGGACTAAACATATCTGGGGATGCTTCCAGCTCTTGCTCTATAACGCAGTACCTGTAGCCCAAAGACCAAATATATGGAACAGAGTATTTTATTGTCTACTTGGAAGTTTATTCAGATATACCTAAGAATAAACAATGTGGTGCATGTGTGTGTTGATCCATTCTGAGCTGTGCTCCAGGGCTCTTAGCATCTGAGGCACCCATTCCAGAAGTGGTGCTTATAGCACTTCAGATACCTTTATCATGATCCGTATGTATTAGTTTTCTATTACTGCATCATGAATTATTGGAAACATAGTGGCTTAAAACAATATGCATTTAATACCTCTCCATTTCCACAGGTTAGAAGCCCATGCAGAGATTAACTGGGCCCTCTGCTCTGAGTTTCACAAGCATGCAATCAAGGTATTGGTTAAGCAGGGGTCTTATCTGATGCATGGGGTTGTTGTCAAAGTCCATGTGGTTGTTGGTAGAATTCATTTCCTTGCATCCATAGACCTCATGGTGGCTTGCTTGTTGAAGCCCACAGGAGAACCTCTGAGTATCTTTTTTCAGTGATGACCTGGACCCTCTGCTAAAAGGCTGACCTGATTAGATGAGGCTCACCCAGGAAACACTCTTTTAATTAACTCAAAATCAAATGATTAGAGACTTTAAATACATTTGTACACACCGCACTTTTGGCATACAAAGCAATCTAATCTTGAGAGTGATATCCCATCACCTTTGCCATGTTCTATTGGTTTGAAGAAGTTACAGGTACTTCTCATGCTCAAGAGAAGGGGGTTGTACGTGGTCATGAGTCAGTGCGGGTCATCCTAGAACGCTGCCAATCATACCATAATAGAGAGTTTGGTGATTGTGAGATATAAGAGGTACGTTTCCTTTTTAGAAATGAGAAGTGTTCAGACTTTTTGGTTGCCTAGAGAGATGCTAAGGGCCCCACTGCGCCTGCGTTAACGATGTATAGAACCTGTTAGCTCAGATGTCCAGCACCGTTGAAGCAGTTAATACTCACGGTCAGAGCATCATTGGTCTGTTGGCAACTATTTTATGAGGGGCTATGCTGCCAACTTGACTGAATGGTTGCCTGGTCCTGCTGTCAGATGTTTCATCTGCCTCAGCATGAACAGTTCTTATAAGGCACGTGTGAGAGGGTCAAAAGAATGGGACTTCCCTGGGATTACGATGCCTATTTTTGTGCTTGTAAACAAATATGTAAGTTTTAGCAGAGTTTAGCCTAGATTTGCTTTCATGGAAAAGAGCACTTAATAGTGAAATTGTAGGAGAAGAGACCATAGCTACCATTTACCTCTAATCCCAGGTGACCATGAACATCTACCAAAATACTGAGATGCAAATCGTCTTAGGTCAAATCACATAAGAAAGAAATCAAGGTGCCTACACTGTACTTTGTCACACAGTCGACGTTGCCAAGAAATGCTCAAAGGCTAGGTTAACAGTTAAATCACAAATTTGTGTAGCAATTAGTGCAACTTATAAAAATAGCATGATAATGATGTTGGAAAAAATGTACTCTGGAGACACTTTTAAGTTGGAAAGTGTACCTCTTTATTCAGAGTTCTAAATATCTTGCCGAAGGAGTCAACCTACAAACCTTAATGTTTGGCTTCATAGAACTGCTGAATCTTTCAGTTGCTTCAGTTTCTGAGGGATGGATCTCTCCTTATCTAAATAAAATTTCTAATACCTTTTGAGAAAATAATTGGCTAGAAATCTCTTAACCAGTTTTGTTTAATTCTGTCTGTGGTAATGATCCTGGAATCATATGTTATACATGGGAGTTTAATAAAGATACTATAGTATTTGATATCATGTTGAAAATAGAACATATAAAAATTCTTCCAAAGCTATCCAGTTAAGATATCTTTTTAAAAAAATAAGCTGTATTTTGCAACATGGATGTATTGGAAGTCTGTTAGTTAGAAAAATCCCCCCTGCTCTAGAATCCATTGTCTTAAAATTCCCTTCCTGAGTTAAAAAAGATATCAAACAGGCAATGGGAAGAGAAATTAACCAATATTTTGAGTCAGTTCTGTCTTGAAGTCATCAAAACCAAAAGTACTGATGTCTGAATAGTATTTGCTGTTCTGTAACTCCCTTAGCCTTTTTTTCTGTTTGTTTGTTTGCTGTGTTTTGTGGTTGCTAATTAACTTATTGAGCATTCCTCCAATCTCTAAATTTCTTTAAAATATCAAGTGTGTCTTGTGACCACCATCAGCTGCAAACATAGCATCAATTAACTTACCAAAAACAGAGTGTTTGGTGATTAATCCGTAATGACAGGGCTGTTCTCTGGAATGATTAAGTCCATTATGAAACAGCCAGAGGTAGAGTGATTTCCATGGAAGATTTATTGCTCTGGAATTACCTTTCTCCCTTGTACTGATGAAGCTCAATCTGGTAAATAAGAAAGAGGAGAATGCAGGGGGCTCCTTTTTCAAAGATAATGGCTAGTCTATATTTTCAGTGCCTCAGCTCCAAATAACAAAGTACCTCTTTAGATGTATGTCATCATCAGTCATTCACAAAGTACTTGGTACCATTCTGTTATCACAATGTGAAGTTGTGGGTATCTGCAAGGATCCTGTGTGTGAGTCAGGCTGTTGTCCTTGTTCTTTCTATTACCACATTGGTACGCCTTATCACCAGCAAGGCTGGATTTGCATAAAAACTTTCTAAATAGCTTCTTTGCCCAATTCTCCCCTGTACACGTGTTCTACAAGCCTATTCATGGCCAAAATAATCTCCCTATGATCTAGACTCCCTTATTCAAAATTCACAGTTTATAATTCTAAATTATTCACACACATACACACACACACACACACGCAGAATAACCTTAAACCTTTTCCTATCTAAATTTTCTCCATTCATTCATTCATTCATTCATTCTGTTCTTTAGAGCTTTTTTATCCACCTGAATCCAAAGTAACCTCCCTCTCCTCATTGTCTGTATGATTTGGGACATTTGATAGAGTTCTTTCTCTAACTTAATATTATTTCTGGATGTTTCTTTTGAATCCTCCATGAATTTGTGAGTACCCCAAGGGTAGATAAGTCCAGACTTTTACTTCATTGCACCTTGTGTTTCACACTGGGTCAGGCAAGGAGCATATCTGTAAACAGAGCAGTACCTCTCTCTGAGATTTCTTGGGAAGATAACATAAATTTACTTACTCAGGCTGCCTTCCTATTCATCTGATCCTTACTCATTTGAAGATGTATGAAGAATACCTAAACCTACTGCTTTAGGGGCGCCGTTAAAAGATGTAATGCACAGATAGCAAAGAATGGGGGAACAGAGGGTGGGGATGTATACAATGAAATCGAATACCCAAGCCACTTCCCAGTGATCCTTACCTGTTTTGTTTATCTACTGGTTTGTTTGTAGGCATGAGAAATAAGAATTCTGGGTTCCAGCTCTTACTGTGCAACGTTGGTTGTGACTCAAGTTCTCTGAGCATTCATTACTTATCTGTAAATTAGATATATTAATGTCTATTCCAGTGAGTTGTTGGGCAAGCTAAGTAGTGTAGCTTGTGTAAAACAACCTGCAAAATAATTAGCTTAAAATAGTTGCTTAAGGGATCTTAGTCTTCTCCTGAAGCTGTAAATCAGTCTTGGGGTCATTTTAGTGGGAGGAAAGGAGGTTGCCTATAACTTTATTATTGGTTATTTAGAGTATTATCCAAATTGACCGTGAATTATAGGCTGTAAATTTTGAGCATGGGAGATTTAGTCACAATTGTGATTATCTATTTTTGGAGAGTCATACTTTTGCTGAGATTGACCCAAAAAGAGGACCTATGAGCTTTGTATATTAGTGAAAGTACAGAGTCATGTGCGCTTTAATTTCTCAGTTGACAGTCACCCTTTTTTAAACCCACTCTTAATATTGTAACAACACAAATCTAATAGTATCAGCTTTTTAAAGAGACATGCTTCAGACCAAAACAAGTAATAATGATGGTGCTGATGATAAACATTTTGATATCTCTGGGATCCCTTCTGCAGTTTAAAGTTGATGACAAAGTTTAATTTTCTTCCAAGTTGGCTGGATAAGTTTCAGTGGAAACCATAAGGCTGATGCTGGTATTTTGTAAGAATTCCTTTTTTCCCGTTAGCATCCTTTCTCCTTTGTATTCCCTGGACACCTCGCCCCATAAACCACCTGGGATTTCCCTTCCATTCACTAGTAGGTGAGGCAATTTGCTGTCCCTTCCTATGTTAAGATCAAAGCCAGAGATAATGACTTTCCATTGTTACACTGGGGAAATGATGAAACAACGAAATATCCTATACACAATGGCTTGTTAACAGCAAGGGAGGAAGTATCTTCAGCAAGAGTCCCCAGAACCCAAACTCTTTGTGGAAGTGTCTTCAACCCAGAAAGAATGCGGGAAAATTTGCCATTTCTAAGGATATTTGAATGTTTTCAGGAAGTATTCTTTCTAACCTAAAGGCAAAAAGAGGTAAAGGAGGGGGAAAAAAAAAGAAGTGTCTTAAAATCGGCCCCAGGAAAAATTAATATGTCTTGCCCTCTCTGGGGCGGCCAGTCTCACAGAATCCAGAATCCAGCTCTCTTTGATGTTTGTCCTAGCAGTTTTATCTGTGAAGAGAAGGCAGCATGGTAAACAGTGAGATTTCCCAAAGGGAGGGGAGTCTGTGGCTTCTTAAAATGGAAAGTGTTACGTGTACTTGAGTAGAGCTGATTAATGACACTTACTTGTAAATTTTGCCAGAGTTAACAGATCCCGATGCTAGAACATATACACAAATTATAAAAGACATGGCATCTGTGGTTTTTTCCTCCTTCTTTGCCTTTTCTTCCCTTAGGAGTCCTGTGACCATATATAGTCATGGCATCAGCTTACAGTCTGTAGGATTAAAGTTTTCTGTTTAGATTCATAGATGAAAGTCTGGAGAGAATGTGATTATTGTAAATATTTCTTGATTGCTGGTAGCAAGCTCTCTAATCCTTCCTGCATTAGGAGGGGCTTATCGTAATTTTCTTCTTTTTAAAAAATTACTTGGCTTTTGCAGCCATCCATGCCTTGGAAAAGCATTGAATTTGCTCCAAAGAGAGTAAACAATGCTTATAAATTAAGAAGTGGCTAAGACATTGCATCCCGATTGCATGTACGAATATAGCCCTGCTTTTGGTGCTCAGTGCTTGCCTGGGAGACCGACTTTGGACCTCATTCTGTTGTAAAACTATGTTGTCTGGCTGCAGGGCTGCTGCTATGGCAACAGAGGAACCAGCGATGTCACATGCTCAGAAACTGCCTGCCAGAGACAGCATTTCCACAGAACAGGGTCAACTCTGCATGGAGACAGTTTTACACACCCCATCCCAAAGAAATACAATTTAACCTTTAATTCTTTTATGTTCCCTCTTGAAATATATTTGTCTCCATTTGTTCTATCTCCAGAAACAGATAAAATCTCATAATGATAAAAAGAGCTAGGATTTTTTGAGCATTTACTATGTACAAATTCTACACATTATGCTTTACTTTCATGATCTCAGTCAGTTCTCACAAAAATCCTAAGAGGTAAAATGTATTATTTTCATTTTTTTTTTCTTTAAGAAGTGGGAAACTGAGGCTTGATAAAATTGAAGTCAGTGTTTGCCAGACATCAAACTCATGTTCAGAATCATCGAAAACTATCCATGACTTTCCCAGTCAGGTCTGTGATAGTTGACAGGGCTGCTCTGGGCCTTTGCCCTTTTTTCTCTTATTTTTCCTCCCCAAATCCCTCCCTATTTCTGAAGCGATGATGCTAATATGAAAGACAACAGTGTTGGAATTTAGTGTGAGTAGTTTTCATCCACTTTATCGAAAGCTGATCCCTAGATTGTAAGGAAAACTCAAGTTTGTGCTTGAAATCCAAGTTCTTGGGTTAGGGACCTGAAATGACTTAAACTGGAACCATTCCAGAAGTGGGGCCGAGGTCCCCTGGTTTCATAGTTAGAAATCCTTGAACCTCAAGCACAATTTTGCAAAAAAAGAGATCCTTGCTAGTTATTACCCCCTTAAACTTTTCTGAAATTTGGAGGGAGCAAAGGCAAGATAGAGAGTCTTAGCTCTCCCAAGTCAGAAAATTATGTTTAGGTGCTCCTTATTGCTATGGAAGTCTGAGGGGGTGGTTTAGATGACTAAGTGAAGGAGAACACTAGATAAAAATGCACTGTATTTAGAATTCTGAGCATTGGGGTTACATTGCTCAGTCTCCCAAGTTTCTTAACTCCTTGGACCTTCAGTTTCTTTATTTGTAAAGAGGAGATGGTAACAGTAGTACAGTCTTAATAATACTGTTAATAATGAGGTTGTCACAGTTAAAGAAAAAGACAGGCTTTGTAAATTGTAAAACACTAAAGTTGGTATTAATTTCTTGAGATCTTGACTGAAGGATATAAAAAAGACTTTCTTTGCTCCCACTGTAATATATTTATGGGCTTAGTGTACCTATAAATTGTAAATTTAGCATATTTTGTAATTCATTATTAGAGTTAAACACTTTTAGCAAGAAGCTCAAGTCAGTCTGATAAGAATAAAATATATAAGAAGTAAAATTTTCACCAGGAGATTTTGTTTGACTCAGGAATAGTTTAGGCTGTTAATTGCACAGGACAGAGCAAAGTCACTTTACAAACAACAGGAGGCCAGTGAAGCCTACACACAAGTTTGAGGTAAAATGAAGGGGAAAAGAGAAAAGAGACATTTGAGAGGCTTTTCGGTAGAAGCAGCTCAGGGAGAGGGTGTGCTGGAGGGAAGGTTGGAAATGCAAATTGATTTCCTAGGGATCTCATGTCCTGTCCTCCATTTAACTTGTAGAAAAGTGTCTGAGCCCTAAGAACTTACCAACCTATGCTTGGTTCTAGAAGAAACTCTGAAAGACTTATCATTCCTGCTCACGCAGTGACTCATTGGCAAGCACAGAGGAAAGAAATCCTTTTTCTTAATTTTAGTATGTATTATATTTGTGTTGAATCTGTTGCCCAGAATTTACATCCAGAATTTATAAATGTGTAGCTATTAGAATGCCATATCTTTCCATGACATGTTTCCTAAGACCACCAAGCATCCCATAAAGTTTAACGGTTATCTTAACTTCTTTACCTCTTTGTGGTAAAGAGGTAAAGGTCTTTATCCTTAAAGATGCAAATATCACAAAGACACAAAAGGGGAAATTTTGAATTATTTCTTCAATGTTTCGAACCAGTGTTTTGCCTCATTTCTTTTCTACCCCAGTGGTGGTAAAATCCCTTCTCATGATGTTCAGCTGCCAGGCTTAACCCACAGCTGATCCCCCAAATTGGCTCCAGCCAATGGCTCAACAGCTTAACTGGAAAGACATTTATAAAAGTTGCTAAAGAGGATCCAAATGGACTTGCCAGAATTTTGTTTCTGGCATATTCTGTGGTATTGGTGTTGACATGTATTGAAATGGCTGACAAGCCGTAGATAGGAGGACAGGGGCTGTGGGGCTGGCAGATCATGATCCAATAAGCATTACTTTAACAACTGAGATTTGAGTGGAACAGAGTGAAACATCCCAAGACAACTGATGGCTGAAAAACAAGACAAAGCTCTAAAGTTAGCATTGTTAAAACTATCCAGTTTTTCTTAAAGTGAAGCTGTTGATGCTCATGCACATCAATAATTAAGAGATTCTGTGCAGATGCTTCTGCTCCCCACTTAATGCTTTACGTCCTCAGCTCATGGCTGTCACGTAGATGCTTTTCCCCTGAGCATCGTGGCGGTTGCAGACATAGCCGTAACAACCCATCTCAGATGATGACCATGTGAGGGTAGTAATAACAGAAAATGGTTCTCAGTTTTGATAAAAAAGGAAGAGGATTATCCTGAACTAGGAAATCCCACTTCTTCCCAGTAAAATTCAATGTCAGAATATTAGTATTCATTAGGTTATATTCATGTAATGACGTGTATGTTAATAAGTAATAGTTAATATTAGATTCTAGAAGAAAAGTGGGACACATAAAGATTTGAATTTTGGTTTTGCAAAAGCGCCAAGTGCATAATAAGGAAGTGGGAGACCTGGCCTGGCACCAGTTCCTGTGAACAAGATATGGAGGCTTTGGTTGCCTCCACGCTTCATGTGAGCCAGTGGTGTAATGTGTCTGTGAACAAAGCTGGTGTAACCCTAGACTGCATCTTCGCAGAAGCAATGCATCCAGATCTTTAGATGTCATTGTCTCCCTACACTGAGTATTGGGTAGATCACAGCTCGTTTCAATTCCAGTTCAGACCTGCATGTTTAGTTGTCATGGACAGTCTAGAGGCATCTAGATGAGATGGTGAACAATTGCGGCACAGACTGATCACACGTGTTCATTTGCCTTACTTGAGACTGGGTGGTGGTTTTCAACAGCATAAGGAGAAGACTTATTGCACAGTTTGGTAAATTGTGTTTCCATTGGAAGAAGCAATTTACCAACATTTATCAGAAATTAGCAGAGCAGGGGCAGAAATGGGGCTGGACTGCTATGGCAAGAAGCCATAATTTGGAGGTAAGTCAGTGAGGGGGGACATGTGGGTACCATGAATGCAGAGGGCAAAGCAAAGATCAGAATTGGATGTTAGAGTAGTTATAGTATAGTGTCAGAGAAGGTAAGCCAAGGTCAGTGTCAGGAAACTCCTGAGCTATAGACTCCAACATTTGATGTCCAGGAAATAAATGGAAGCAGAGACTAGGACGAGGTACAAGGAGGCTAGAAGTGGTGCCTCAGAGGCCAGCACAGGTGAGAGAGCTAGAACTATTCATTCTATGTGGTATCATCTGCTTGATTCAGCAAGAGCTGGTGTGAGCTTTGATATGTCAAAGCTTGTCTTTGAGAACTAGCACACTGGCAGGGGCTGGGCTCTCCAGAGAGGACTTACAATTGTACCAGTTTGGTTTTATAAAAAGTCCCTTTGAAATCACCTAGAGCCACAGTAATTGATCTCTCTTTTTTGACCACCTTCAAACCCTTGAAAATCAGATGCCAAATCTCCAGTGGAATTTTATGATGTTTAATTTTAATGTATGTAACCTAAAACTGACAGATGAAGTTCTTTTAAGAGGACTTTAGGTTGATTAAACTTGTTAATTACTGTCATTGGATTGCTGCCATGCACCTTTTTTTTTTTTAATTCCTTGGCAATGGTGAAACCTCCCTAAAATATAAACTACATTTTCATCAACATTGTCACATGCTACTTATATAAAAACAAGCATAGCAATACACAGAAATAACATTCTAGAGAGATGATAGTTCTGTATGGAGCAGTTATGAATAGTGAAAAGGATACTGGAATTGGAAGGACCAGAAAAGGCCTAATTTTTGGTTTGAGTGTTCCTACTTGCCATCTGAATGACCTTGAGCAAGTTACATAATCCTCTTTCATCCTGTCGCCTCATCTACAAAATGAAGATAATCACATCTGCTGAATAGTGTCTTTGTGAGGATGAAATTAGAGAATAAACATGACAATTAAAATTTATTCCACACTTTATAATTTATAAAGCCTTTCTGACGTGTGTATTATTCCATTTGATCTTCATAACAGCCTTGTGAGGCCGTTTTCATTATTGTGGGTTTTATATTCTTATTTTTCTGATGAAGTAACTTCACCCCCCAGATCATATATTGGCAGAACTGTGACTCATTTTACATGCACCACATAAACATTTATTTTGTGACTACTATGTACCAGAACTATTTTAGGAAGCACTAGCAACTGTACTAATAATAAAACTAAAAGCTAACATTTATTGAGCACTTACTATAAGTTGCTCTAAGTATGTATATGTATTAGTCAGTTTAACAGTGCCCTTATGGGGCAGGAACTCTTATTACTCTCATTGGACAAATTGAGAATATGGAGATAAAAGAGGCATATCCATTACCAGTTTTTAGGGAGCTTGTAATGTACCAAGGAAGAATGAAACCCTGGTTTTCTGGCTCCAAAATCTATTTTTTTAAAATATCATAGAGCAATTTTTAGACTCCTAAATGCAAGGCAAATGAGTGACATGTTTATGTGTGTCTATGGACAGTTCATAGATAAACAGCAAACCTGACTTACACTCTCTGAGTAAGAAGGAATATTCCTGAAGAGATCTTCCAAAGGGCACTCCAAGTCTCCCAACTGTGGGGGTTCTTGAATGGTGTGATTAAGTCTAAGAGTAGAAAAATATAATTTGACCATCTATATGTAGGTGAAAAGTGAAATGGGCAGTTACTTAATCATTTCTCTGTTATGTGTGGATGCCAAATATTTAGACTGTAAACACATACATTATTGGTTTTATTTTCTTCAGGTTATTTAGATGTTTGAATTTATCACAATGTCACCCTGAAGCAAATCAACATTAAGCTAAGTATCAAAATATGATATGTCAAAATATATAGACATCAAAGGACCACCAACTTGAAGAGTAGAAAGTCTGAATTCTTGTCCCATTTTCATGTTTTTGGTTTAATCATAGGTAAATGTGAGTATAATACATTTTCTGCCTACCCTGTGGTTTTCTGAGGTTCAAATAAGGTAAAGCAGTTAAATACACTCAAAAAAAAATGGTAAAGTGCCATAAATAACTCATTGAGAACATGGCTTAGTGTGGATCAGTCCCAGATTGGTCTTAGGGCAAAGAGAATACATGCCCTGCAATATAACAAATAACTCAAGACCCTTACTCGATATCTTGATTAAAGAGACAGGTACTCCAGCAATAAACTTAAAATCTCCCTTTTCTTCTCCCTTCTGTTATCTATACACACCTTTGAACCTGTTACCTTTCTTCTGTCAATAAAAAAAAATATTAAAAAGGATAAAAAATGTCTACCTATTGCCCCTCCATATCCTCATCTCCTCATTCTTTCCTCCTAATTTTCCCCATAAAAATATCTTAAAGAGACAGGCTGGTGAGTAAGACCTTCCTTGGAGGGCAGGGGTATCTTTAATGGCCAGAAGCTGGGGATTTTAATTTTTTTTTTAAATTTTTTAAAAGTTTTAAATTTATTTTTTACTTTTTACTTAAAAATTTTTTACTTTAAAATTTACTTTAAAAATTTTTTTAATTTATTTTTTATTGTATATGTGTAAATGAATGAGAGCAGTATTAGAGCAGCTAGTACATTTATCATCTGCCAAACAAAAGTAATCTAAGTACCTGAGGATGGAAAATTAAATTGAAACTATTTGTTGGACATACACGTGAATGGAGCAACATAATCATTTAGGGAGAGAACAAAGAAAAAGTTATTCAATTTTATTAGATTTTGAGCTTTTGAGATGGAAAGGCTCTAATTTTTTTCTAGTTCTACTTAAAAAATTCTCCAACTTATTTTATTTATGTTTGTAATGAATCAATAAAGCACATTACCCTAAAAAATACCCTCCTAGTAACTGGATAATTTGTATGAGTTTAAATGTTTAAGACCTCATGGTTTTAGAGCTCCCTTTTTCTAAATTGTGTTGTTTCTCTTTGTTTCCTTCACTTAATTCATCTGTTGATGATTGAGAAAAATTATATCAAGTGATGTTTTAATTGCTTTATTAACGTATTTCTTTTAAAAAATCTGAAAAATATACTATACCAGGAACAACTCTATTATCAGACAGTTGTACATTTTTACTGTCTTATTGAGAAAGAAAGAAAAGTTGCTTTTATAAAAACTATCTTTAGTGCAATGGGTGCAGAGGTAATGAGGTGAGAAACTCCAGGGTAATTTTAGTCACTATTTAAACCACTTACATTGTGCTCACATTTCCCCCCCAAACTCACAAGCCCACGTATATACGCTACCAAAGCAAATCTCCCTTGGAAAATTTCTTGTCCTACTGAACAGGCAAATAACGTGACTGTCCAGAATCAATCAACCTTAAAGAAATGAATGTTACAACTCAGGGCCACAACACAGAGCTTCAGTTGCCATGCTAGGCACAATCCTTAAATCAACTGGTTATCAATAATGGAAGCCAAGCGCATGTATCATTACCTGCCAAAGAGGCGCAGATCTAAAGGAGGTCTCTTGATCTGATGGGCTTGTTTCCATGTGTATTTAAGAAACGTGTGGTTCATGGTATAAATAAATAACTACTGAACATCTGACACAATGGTAAGACATGCTTTTTTGAGTAATTGCCTCAGGGTGGTTTGGGATTTAATGATAATAGCTTTTGTTTTGTAATCATTTACCTTGTGTCAGAGGATTGCCAGGTTATTTCTCCTGGATCATTGCTAATCTTCACAAGGACCACAAAAAGGAGCTCAGAGGGCTGTTATGTAGCTTCTGTGCTTTCAACGCACTTGGTTTAGTGGTAGCACAAAATAAATGTTTAAGTGAATGTTAGCAGATGTCATCATCATCATGATTATTATGTAGTGGGTCTAAAGTTGGGCAGGAAAAGGTTTGCTTTTATTATCAGTTGTGTATTATTCTTTTGGCAACAAGCCTTAACCTGAAATGGAAAAAAGAAAGCATGTTGAATGTATGGCTTATCTCGTTGAAAGTAGGGTTTTGTGTCTAAGTTTTATTTAAGTGGAGAATGATTGTAACACTCATCTAATACCAACCTTTACCAGGAAGACCTCTTTCATTCCCCTATATCAGGTATACAAGATTGACACAGAAAAGTCCTCAGCCAGTAATCCTGAATGAAAGCAGTACCTCCTGGGGGTTGAGGTTCTGGGGATGATTTGGGGTAATTGATGGGGCCTTGTTATTGCTGTCCTGGTGACTAGGAGGCAACAGAATGAAAACTTAGTGAACGTGGGGGACGAGGGTGCTAGATAAACTGCATTGCATGGCAGAGTCTCAAATGACAAAAAATCTCCTTGAGTTCCGTGTCACTCTGAGTGTCTCCCAGAAATCCACATGAGTGAAAATTCAGTTCATAATTATCTGATCATAGAACCTAACTTCTACAAAAAACAAAGCAGTTTTGGCAATGTTTTAATATATACTGCATGTTTGAGGGATGCAACTGGCCTGCAAATCAAGGGAAGATTGTACTTTACATGGTTTAGAACTTTACCAAGAATTGCTCACAGTTTTGGAAAATTGCATCCCAGGGCAACACTAGTTGTCTTGTTTGAGTTGTCAAGACCCCACATCCCTATTGACCTCCAGTTATAACTGTCACATGCAAGTATGTAATTTTATTAAAATAGTATATTATTAATAATTAAATATTGTCATGAAGCATTTAAAACTATTTTGTTTTTTGCTACCCTGTATGTTAAAGACAGTTGACAGCACAATGATAAATCCTTTCTTTCATTCTTCACTCTGATGGTTGGTAATTTGTCTTGGACATATTATTCCTACTTAAAATTAAGATTATTTACATCTTATCCTAATACTGGTTTTTGTTGTTCCTTTTCTTTTTCTGGGACTCACCTTTATACTATATATCTTTTTTTCATTTTCCTGTATTCTTTAGACAAGAATTGCTTCTAATTTTTCTTTTATGTCCAAACTTACTCATTATTGGAGGGTGTAGCCTAGTGTAGTTATTATTGAACAATTACATATTTAAATAGATAACACTTTATTGTAAATTAGTATAATATTTCAGATTTATATTATAATCTGTGTGTTATATGTGTATATTTGCCTTTAATTTAGGGATGTAAGTAAGTTTAATTATCTAAGGTAGTGGATAATGAAGAAAAGTGTTATAAACTATTGTTACAGAAAAGAATTGGATCTGATAGTATTGATAGCTACTGTTCTAAACAAAACTACAGAACTGCTACTAATTTAGAACCAATCCTTTAAACATTCATTTATCATTATTTTTTTTTCTCTAGGTAATAATAAGTAACTAGTGTTGAATGTGATAAAAAGATTATCAAATTGGATTATAGTTCATTTGGGGAAAAAATAATTTCCCTTTGGGATCTCTAAGACCTGGCAATCAGGAATTTGAAAGATGTTGCCATTCTTTCAGATTAGATAGAAATAGAGCCATTGAAATATGGTTGGTTCCTCCAGGTGTGGACTGGTTTTTACTTACAGACTGATGTGGTCTGGAGGGACACCTGTTCAAAGTAAATTGCAAGGTGCAGAGGAGATGTGCCTGGAAAGGTAGGTGGGGCCAGGCTGGGGAGAACCTGGGACAGTGCTATTCTATGCAGTTGTGACTTGAGCAACAGAAAGGGAAGTGACATGATCAGGCATTTATTTTACAGACATTTGTTTATGGCATAATGTGGAGGCTTTTTTGGAGATAGGCACCAGCTGGGAGAAAAGAAACCAGTTTAGAAAATTATGTAAATTTTACAGAGAGTGGTAATGGAAATGGAAAGGTAGACATAGATTTAAAAGAAAAGAAAGTTGATTAAACCTGGTGTCTGAGAAAATATGGGCAAATGAAAGAAGGGAATGGGAGAGAGACCTGGAAGCAAACATGATTCCAAAGTGTTCACCTTGAGTAAATGTCCATTCATCCAGATAGAAAGTACAGGGTGGTGAGGAGGTCTGTGGGGACCTCTTAGGTTAGCTTGGGGTTTAGCTTCAGATAACTGTGGGACATCTAGACAGAGAGGTGCTAACTCCTCCCGTGTTCGATGAAAGGCAGAAAGATAGTGAAGATCCCTTATAGTAACGTAAAGCACAATACCTACATTATGAAGTTAATCCAAGTTTCTAAATAATTTGATCTTCTACGAGAACGGACCTGTAAGAAATATGAACTACTAGGAGAATTTTTATTTTTTATTTTTTTTTCCATTTATTTTTATTTTTTTATTTTTTATTTTTTGGGGGGTACACCAGGTTCAATCATCTGTTTTTATACACATATCCCCGTATTCCCTCCCTTCCTTGACTCTCCCCCTCCTCGAGTCCCCTCCATCCTCCCCACCCCAGTCCTCTAAGGCATCTTCCATCCTCGAGTTGGACTCCCTTTGTTATGCAACAACTTCCCACTGACTATCTGTTTTACAGTTGGTAGCATATATATGTCTGTGCTACTCTCTTGCTTCGTCTCAGCTTCCCCTTCACCCCCTGCCCCCTCCCAAACCTCGAGTTCTCCAGTCCATTCTCTGTATCTGTGTCCTTGTTCTTGTCACTGAGATCATCAGTACCATTTTTAGATTCTGTATATGTGAGTTAGCATACAATATTTGTTTTTCTCTTTCTGACTTACTTCACTTTGTATGACAGACTCTAGGTCTATCCACCTCATTACATATAGCTCCATCTCATCCCTTTTTATAGCTGAGTAATATTCCATTGTATATATATGCCACATCTTCTTTATCCATTCATTTGTTGATGGGCATTTAGGTTGCTTCCATGTCCTGGCTATTGTAAATAGTGCTGCAATAAACATTATGGTACAAGTTTCTTTTGGGATTATGGTTTTCTTTGGGTATATGCCCAGGAGTGGGATGACTGGATCATATGGTAGTTCTATTTGTAGTTTTTTAAGGAACCTCCAAATTGTTTTCCATAGTGGCTGTACCAACTTACATTCCCACCAACAGTGCAGCAGAGTTCCCTTTTCTCCACACCCTCTCCAACATTTGTGGTTTCCAGACTTTGTGATGATGGCCATTCTGATTGGTGTGAGGTGATACCTCATTGTGGCTTTGACTTGCATTTCTCTGATGGTGAGTGATGTTGAGCATCTTTTCATGTGTTTGTTGGCCATCTGTATGTCTTCTTTGGAGAAATGTCTATTTAGGTCTTCCACCCATTTGTGGATTGGGTTATTTGCTTTTTTGGTATGAAGCTTCATGAGCTGCTTGTATATTTTGGAGGTTAATCCTTTGTCCGTTGTTTCATAGGCAATAATTTTTTCCCATTCTGAGGGTTGCCTTTTAGTCTTGTTTATGGTTTCTTTTGCTGTGCAAAAGCTTTTAAGTTTCATGAGGTCCCATTCATTTATTCTTGATTTTATTTCCATGATTCTAGGAGGTGGGTCAAAAAGGATCTTGCTTTGATGGATGTCATAGAGTGTTCTGCCTATGTTTTCCCCTAGGAGTTTTAGAGTGTCTGGCCTTCCATGTAGGTCTTTAATCCATTTGGAGTTTCTTTTTGTGTATGGTGTTAGGAAGTGTTCTAATTTCATTCTTTTACATGTAGCTGTCCAATGTTCCCAGCACCACTTATTGAAGAGGCTGTCTTTTTTCCATTGTATACTCGTGCCTCCTTTGTCAAAGATAAGGTGCCCATATGTGTTTGGGCTTACTTCTGAGTTCTTTATTCTATTCCATTGATCGTCCTTTCTATTTTTGTGCCAGTACCATACTGTCTTGATCACTATGGCCTTGTAGTATAGTTTGAAGTCAGGAAGCCTGATTCCACCAACTCCGTTTTTCCTTCTCAAGATTGCTTTGGCTATTCGGGGTCTTTTGCGTTTCCATACAAATCGTAAGATTTCTTGCTCTAGTTCTGTGAAAAATGCCATTGGTAATTTGATCGGGATTGCATTGAATCTGTAAATTGCTTTGGGTAGTACAGACATTTTCACGATGTTGATTCTTCCAATCCAGGAACATGGTATGTCCTTCCATCTGTTTGTGTCGTCTTTGATTTCTTTCATCAATGTCTTAAAGTTTTCTGCATACAGATCTTTTGCCTCCTTAGGCAGGTTTATTCCTAGGTATTTGATTCTTTTTGTTGCAATGGTGAATGGGAGAGTTTCCTTAATTTCTCTTTCTGCTCTTCTGTTGTTAGTGTAGAGGAATGTAAGAGATTTCTGTGCATTAATTTTGTATCCTGCTACTTGACTAAACTCATCAATGAGTGCTAGCAGTTTTCTGGTAGAGTCTTTAGGGTTTTCTGTATATAATATCATGTCATCTGCAAAGAGTGACAATTTTACTTCTTCTTTTCCAATTTGGATTCCTTTGATTTCTTTTTCTTCTCTGATTGCTGTGGCTAAAACTTCCAAAACTATGTTGAATAATAGTGGTGAGAGTGGACACCCTTGTCTTGTTCCTGTTCTTAGAGGGAATTCTTCCAGTTTTTCCCCATTGAGAACGATGTTGGCTTTTGGTTTTTCATACATGGCTTTTATTATGTTGAGGTAATTTCCTTCTATGCCCATTTTCTGGAGAGCTTTTATCATAAATGGATGTTGAACTTTGTCAAAAGCTTTTTCTGCAACTATTGAAATGATCATATGGTTTTTATCCTTCAAGTTGTTGATATGATGTATCACGTTGATTGATTTGCGTATATTGAAGAATCCTTGCATCCCAGGGATAAACCCCACTTGATCATGGTGTATGATTTGTTTAATGTGCTGTTGGAGTCTGTTAGCTAGTATTTTGTTGAGGATTTTTGCATCTATATTCATCAGTGATATTGGTCTGTAGTTTTCTTTTTTTGTGACATCTTTACCTGGTTTTGGTATCAGGGTGATGGTAGCCTCGTAGAATGAGTTTGGGAGTGCTTCGCCTTCTGCAATATTTTGGAAGAGTTTGAGAAGAATAGGCGTTAGCTCTTCTCGAAATGTTTGATAGAATTCACCTGTGAACCCATCTGGTCCTGGGCTTTTGTGTGTTGGGAGATTTTTAATCACTGCCTCAATTTCCATACTTGTGATTGGTCTGTTCATGGTTTCCATTTCTTCCTGGTTCAGTCTTGGAAGATTGTATTTTTCTAAGAATGTATCCATTTCTTCCAGGTTATCCAATTGATTGGCATATAGTTGCTTGTAGTCGTCTCTCATGATGTTTTGTATTTCTGAGGTGTCCGTTGTGACTTCTCCTTTTTCATTTCTAATTCTGTTGATTTGCATCTTCTCCCTTTTTTTCTTGATGAGTCTGGCTAATGGTTTATCAATTTTGTTAATCTTCTCAAAGAACCAGCTTTTAGTTTTATTTATTTTTCTTATGGTTTCTTTCCTTTCTTTTTCATTTATTTCTGCCCTGATCTTTATGATTTCTTTCCTTCTGCTCCCTTTGGGGTTTCTTTGTTCTTCTTTCTCTAGTTGTTTGAGGTGTAAGGTTAGGTTGTTTATTCGATCATTTTCTTGTTTCTTAAGGTAGGACTGTATTGCTATAAACTTCCCTCTTAGAACTGCTTTTGCTGCATCCCATAGGTTTTGGATTGTTGTGTTTTCGTTGTCGTTTGTTTCTAGATATTTTTTGATTTCCTCTTTGATTTCTTTAGTGATTCCTTGGTTGTTTAAAAGTGAATTGTTTAGCCTCCATGTGTTTGTATTTTTTGCAGTTTTTTTCCTGTAATTGATATCTAGTCTCATGGCATTGTGGTCTGAGAAGATGCTTGATATGATTTCAATTTTCTTGAATTTGCTGAGCTTTGATTTGTGACCCAAGATGTGATCTATCCTGGAAAATGTTCCATGTGCACTTGAGAAGAAAGTGTAATCTGTTGTTTTTGGAAGGAATGTCCTATAAATATCAATTAAGTCGAGATGATCTAATGTGTCATTTAAAGCTTGTGTGTCTTTTTTTATTTTCTGTTTGGATGATCTGTCCATTGATGTAAGTGGGGTGTTGAAGTCTCCCACTATTATTGTGTTCCTGTCGATGTCCCCTGTTATAGCTGTTAGCATTTGCCTTATGTATTAAGGTGCTCCTATGTTGGGGGCATAGATATTTACCATTGTGATATGTTCTTCTTGAATGGATCCCTTGATCATTATGTAGTGTCCTTCCTTGTCTCTTGTAATAGTCTTTACTTTCAAGTCTAATTTGTCTGATATGAGTATTGCTACTCCAGCTTTCTTTTGACTTCCATGTGCATGGAATATCTTTTTCCATCCATTTACTTTCAGTCTATATGTATCCCTTGGTCTGAAGTGGGTTTCTTGTAGGCAGCATCTAGAAGGGTCTTGTTTTTGTATCCATTCAGCCAGTCTGTGTCTTTTGGTTGGAGCATTTAATCCATTTACATTTAAAGTGATTATTGACATGTGTGTTCCAATGACCATTTTCTTAATTGTTTTGGGTTTGTATTTGTAGGTGTTTTCCTTTTCTTATGTTTCCTACTTGGAGAAGTTCCTTTAGCACTTGTTGTAAGGCTGGTTTGGTGGTGCTGAATTCTCTTAACTTTTGCTTGTCTGGAAAGCTTTTGATTTCTCCCTCCAATCTGAATGAGATTCTTGCTGGGTAGAGTATTCTTGGCTGTAGGTTTCTCTCTTTCAGGACTTTCAGTATACCCTGCCATTCCCTTCTGGCCTGCAGAGTTTCTGTAGAAAGGTCAGCTGTTATCCTGATGGGTTTTCCCTTATATGTTGTTTGTTGCTTTTCTCTTGCTGCTTTTAATATTTTTTCTTTGTGTTTAATTGTCGTTAGTTTGATTAATATGTGTCTTGGTGTATTTCTCCTTGGATTTATTCTGTATGGGACTCTCTGTGCTTCTTGGACTTGGTTAATTTATTTCCTTTCCCATGTTGGGGAAGTTTTCCACTATAACCTCTTCAAATATTTTCTCAGACCCTTTCTTGTTTTCTTCTTCTTCTGGGATGCCTATAATTCAAATGTTGGTATGTTTAATGTTATCACCAAGGTCTCTGAGACTGTCTTCTATTCTTTTTATTCTTTTTTCTTTTTCCTTCTCTGTGGCTTTTATTTCCCCCATTCTATCTTCCAACTCACTTATTCATTCTTCTGCCTCAGTCATTCTGCTGGTTATAGCATCTAGAGTATTTTTAATTTCAGTTATTTTGTTATCCATTGCTGTTTGTTTTTCTGAGTTCTTATGAACTGTTTCTTGTACTTTCTCTATTTTGCTATCGAGATTTTGTATCATTTTTACTATCATTACTCTAAATTATTTTTCAGGCATTTTTCCTATTTCCTTCTCATTTATTTGGTCTTGTGGGTCTTTTTCCTGCGAGAATTTTTATTTTTAACTTTCTTTAAAATTTCCCCCTTCAACAAGTCTGCCCCAGTCATTGGTTCTGCCTCCGACTGTCATTTTACCTAGGAGCAATGTGAAAGTGGGCCACGGTCCCATCAGCCCTCCTCTTAGCCTCCTTCCTTCTTACAGAACCATTTGTAGTATATTCCATACCAATTACCCGTGAAGAGCTGATTTAAGTTACTGTGCATTTAATTTGAATGAAACCAAATCAATCTCCCCAACCCCTAGTATATCAATTTTTAATCTTTTCCCTCCAAAAGAAATACATTTGACCACATATTGTTGAATACCTTTTTATCTCTTCATTTCTTACATTATCAAATAAATACTGTTACCTTTGTTTCTTTTTTTTTTTTTCACTAAATCTTCCATCTTTCACCTCAATCCTTATTACCAGCCTCCATTGGGCTTCACAATTTTTCTTGCACAATTTTTGTCTGAATGTTAGGACATTTATAAAGACCACCAGAGAACCTTGTAACGAATATTCTTCTAGAACACTATTTTCATAATGTCTTCTAAAAAGCTGTTAATTTGACAACATTTATTGTGACATATAAAAGTAGTTTTATTCCTTCATTCACTATGTGTTGAGTGCTTACTGTATGCCAGACACTGTACTAAATGCTAGGGTTGCAGTAATAAAGAATGAATATTAAATAAAATTAATACAGTAGGTGGGCAGAATTTGCCATCCTGGAGTTAGAGGTCTAGCAGAGGAGATACACAATTAGACAAGTAATTACAGTCGGGTATGATAAGTTCTCTGACAGAGCAAGTGCTCGGAGTCTTGGCAGGGTTACTTCTCATGGTTGCCAGGTGGGCAGGGGCAGTCCTCCCTACCTGTTACCTATGGCCACTTAGCACACAGGGCATTGGGTTGACTTTCCCGATTCCCAGTGATTGCAGATGACACCATTGAGTAGAGAAGCATCACGCTGCTCCCCGTCCTCAGGCAATGAGGCACCGTATAGCTTAGATCACCTAGTAATGAGGTCTTGTTTGTACTTCAGACCATCTTGATGGACCCCAGATGAGAACCCTTTATATCAAACTGCCAGGTACAGAGTATTGTTCTAATTTTTTTACAGTAATAAGATTGTGTTTTTTAATATGATTCCTTTAGGGGTTCTACTAATGTTCATGACAGTTTTAAAGCATTGAAAGAAATGAAATGTTCACATAAGGCCGGTATTTGCCCAACAGATTTTCCAAATCAGAGCACTAAGCCCTCTTAAATATCACAGAATCAATTTGTCATTTGACACTTGAAGTACATGGCACGTATAAAATGCCTGGATGGCTGGTCATAACCACCCAGTTCATTATCTGAACTGCTAGCAAGCCCTTCGTGCCCAGTGCTATTAGAGAGTATCTAAATTCTTAAGCTCCATTAGTGAACAAGGGTCTCTTGAATTCACTGTTAACACCCTACTGAGATGGTCTCTGCTGTTGGAAAATCTTCAACTTGCGAAATAAGCCCCATTTCACCTCTTTTCCCTGCTCTACCCAGTGTCACCCGAGACAGATGATGGCTTCCTGCCAGTGGACATTTCTAGACCCAGGATAAGTGTGCTCTTTGCATTGAGTGAGATCCACAGGTTCTTTCTGTATTCATTTTGCTCTGACTCTCAAGTTGACTGATCACCATTTAGCCTTGAATGATTTCCTAGTTTCACAAGGGGGTGAAAAACCCCCTGCTAACCCTGATAAACCATCACACCATGTGGCCCCGGGAGAGGGTGCTGGACCAATGGCACCCTAAGCCTAGGGAGATCTTTGTAGGAACCAGGGTCCCAGGGAGTAGTAGGTTCAGACTCAGAGTGATTCAAAGTGAGTTATGGACTCTTGAGTTAGGTTCCTTGGGGTTAATGCCTTTACAGCTGTGTGACTTGGGGCAAGTGACTGAACCTCACTGTGCCTCAGTTTACCAATCTATAAAATGAGAAAAATAATCTTACCTACTCCACAGGTATTTCTGCTGAGAATGAGGCATAAGTGAGATAATGCAAGTAAAATGCTTAGAAGAGTATCTGGCACACAGTGTTTTCAGGAAATGTTAACTTTTCTTATTCAGTGAAGTATGGGATGACCGTCTATCGTAGATAAAGAGTTCTTAAATAAATACCTGTTAACCACATATAAATATGTAAGCTATCTCTAATTCTATTTTTTTTAAAGCCCCAATTTTGATACCATGTGCTTGAGTCAAGATAAAACAGGGTTGAAACTTGGTTCTACTTCTCATGAACTATATAACCTTTATTCTTGCATTCTGCCCATGTTTATTGAACATTTTAGTATATGCTAGGCAGAAGGTTGGGCTGTAGGGATATAGTAGGGAGAAAAATCAAAATGACCCTGGTCTTCATGGAACTTCAATTTCTTAATCTCTTTGTACCTCATTTTATTTATCTCTAAAATGGGGTAATAATATGACCTCCTAAGAGTCTCAAAAGGATTGAATGCGTTACACATATAAAACTCTGGGCATATGGTAGTGAGCATTAAATAAATATTGGTTCTCTTTCCTTTTCTCCTCAAGAGGCAGTCTTTCATGGTCTCATGCACATGGTCGATACCCGTTATGTATCTGTTGATTTAAGTTCAGCTCGGGGTAAAAGATATTTAATGCTTTAACCAGAATGCAATTTCTTGGCAAGATGTCGGAACCCAATTTTTAATGAAACCCATCATAAAACAAAAGCAGCAGCAGCATTGTATGCTACATCAAGCACATCTATCTTGTTTTTCACTTTGTGCTCCCATGACACTGAATGCATGCCTCTAAGATGGGATTTAGGATTATAGCGTATATTTCCATGTAATATTGTGCTATTCCCAGCTGGATTTCTGCCCTGTGGAGGGTCTCAATACCATATCCAGTTCACTGCTGGGGTCTGTTGATGTTTTCCTCCTAAATATCCCTCCATCCTCTCCCTTTCTCATCTCTGTACTTCTTGAACCTAAATCAAGCTGTTATGAAGCATCTTGCCTGGTCTGTTGCAGTCCATAGCTGATTTTCCACATCCCCTCTAGCTGCCTTTTGATCTGTTCTCCACCCAGAAGCTGGAATGATCCTCTCATTCCTCTGCTTAAAGCCTTCCATGGCTTCTGATTATGCTCAGGATAAAAACCCTTGTCTGGAACTAAAAGTCTCTGCATGTACAACCAGCACAATCCAATAACCATATATGTAACTAACTTTTCTAGTAATCATCTTAAAAATTTTTTTAAAAACCCGTAAACATGGACGAAATTAATTTTAATGATATACCTTATTTATTAGTCCAGTATATCCAAATATTATTTCAACATGCAACCAATATACATAATTATTGAGATATTTGGCTTTTTTTTTCATACTAAGTCTTCAAAATTCGATGTGAACTTTACATTTCTAGCCTGTTTCATTTTGAACGAGCTGTGTGTGTGCTGAACACCCCCTCCCCATCTTGAGCTACACTCACTTCTTTCCTGCCCATTCCTGGCTTACAGACACATTGACCTTCTTGGGGTTCCTGTTCACCATTGTGCTCTCTCCTGTTCTGAGGCTTTTACACATGCTGTTCCATCCTATCTGTCTCCACCCTGTTACCCAGTACTCTCTCATTTATCTCTTAACTTCAAAGTGTCTTCCTCAGTGAATTTTGCCCCAGTGTCCCTGTCAACGTTGGTTTCTTTATCTACTTGGATATCCCTCCATTGGAATACACACTTTAATTCATCATTGTAAATCCATTAGTGTGGTTATTTTACCAGCACCTAGCGGCCTGATACACTAAGACCCTTTTGAGATTAGGTGCCTTGTCTGTTTTTCTCACCCTTGTACTCCTCCTGCACCTAGGACAGCACTTGGATCATTATGTGGGGTGTTGAGTGAGTGAATGAATATATGAATAAGTGTGAGAGCCATGTGGTTATTGCATGAGTTAATTTATTTGATCCTCAGTTCAGCCCTATAAAATAAAGAGAGTAAGTAAGGTAAGACAGGGCTAGTTCCCAAACTGAGGATTTTCTTGCTCCAAATTCCTTGTTCTTTCCTTGATACCGCAATGAAGAAAAACCAAATTTGGGCAAATTTCTGATATATGCACTGCCCTTGATGTTCACAAGTACCTGAAACTATACTTCTATTCTTTAGCTATTGGGATGTCTATGGAAATATGCTTTATGTGGACTACAGGTATTTCTGCAACCACATATTTTAGGACATATTTAAATATAAGCACCATGTGGTAGGCTTTTTTTTTTTCATCCTCTGCTTAGCTTTTAATTTTTAGAAGTATATGCATTTGAGGAATGATGTAAAAACCTTAGCTAGTTACTGACTTATGCCTGAATGAATAATGAATGAATGGGGGGATGAGTGGATGGGTGGATGCTTTCCTCAGCCTCCCTCCAGTTTCCTCACTCATAAAGGGATGAAGGCTATGTCATTACCAGAACCACTCCCCCTCCAACTTTTTTGCTTCTGTTGCATCCATTTTTTGGCATTCACTGAGCAAAAATAATTTTGTGATGAATTCCCTTTTATTCTCATTTACATAAACACATCAGGATAAAATATCTGGCAGCACAGAGAAACCATGCAACTCAAAAACAAAGATTTGTCTTCCTAGCAGCTTGAGTCCCCTTAAAGTCAGGGGATGGAGGAGAGAAGGGAAGGGAGAGCAAGAAGGCATCCACCGGACTTTCCTTAAGAAGAATGATACTCTCCTAAGGACTGTCACATAAGCCAGTGGGTTTGAATCTATTTGATTAGCATTCAGTGATGTAGCTGGTATTTTATAGGCTTGTTATCAATGTGAAGAGGTGGTTGCTTCTATACTGAGCA
Source organism: Hippopotamus amphibius kiboko (assembly GCF_030028045.1). Lineage (NCBI taxonomy): Eukaryota > Metazoa > Chordata > Mammalia > Artiodactyla > Hippopotamidae > Hippopotamus > Hippopotamus amphibius. The sequence continues at coordinate 116,500,480 of NC_080192.1, forward strand.
CAAAAATATCGCTGTTTACATCGTTTTTTAAATATCTTTTAGAATGTCATTTCAAGGGTAGGTGATTATCATAAAAAATATACTCTCTAGGTTATTTGCTTGGATAAAGCAGGAACTCTTTCTCGTGTGAGCTTCCTGCCCCAACATGCCTGCATCCATAAAGTTTTTATTGCGTTGTTCTGCAGATGTCACTGGTGGAGTGACTGATGTATTGTAATTAAATTCTAAATATTTGTGGAGTGTCCTTGTTTACAATAGGACACCATGGCTGATGACAAAAAGCAGAGAAGACATGGCTTATACCTTTTGTCATTTTTTTTTAAATAATTGAGGCTTAAGGAGACAGAAGGTGTGTGCTTCTGTAATGAAGCTAGAAATATGACTGCTGTTCTCTCATGTTGATTTGTCCTCACATTAACAAGGTAATGTAGAAGGCAGAGAGCAGGGAGCGCTGTCAGCCTGAAAGAGCAGGCAGATTCAAACAAACCATAGTGTACTGTGTCCCTCTCGGCGGTGGTTTAGTCTGGCCTGACCCTTCTCTGTACAGGACTGTGACTGAGCTTGAGACCAACATCAAGTTATTCTAATACTATCCAGATTATCTTTGAAAGGTACATTGGACAATATTTCATAATTCAAAAATATATAGTTAAGCTGATCTCCCTGTGCTCTGTAGTAGCTTCCCACTAGCCATCTATTTTACATTTGGTAGTGTGTATACGTCGATGCTACTCTCTCACTACATCCCAGCTTCCCCTGCCTCTGGCATCCTCAAGTCTGTTCTCTACATCTGCATCTCTGTTCCTGCCCTGCCACTAGGTTCATCAATATCATTTGTCTAGATTCCATATATATGCGTTAGCATGTGGTATTTGGATAGGGAGGTTGGCAGAGAGGCTCAAGGGGAGGGGATATGGGGATATATGTATACATATAGCTGATTCACTTTGTTGTACAGCAGAAACTAACACAATATTGCAAAGCAATTATACTCCAATAAAGAGCTTAAAAATGTATATAGTTAAGAGGTATTCATACAATTTGTATTAAGACATTGTAAACATGTTACTGGGTTTTATCAATAACTCAGGAAAGCTCAACTAGATTTTATGTGATCTTTGAGAACAAGAATTTTTTTTTTCATCTCTTGAGTTGATCAGTCAATTAGTTGTAAATCTGAGTACTTCTTGTGTGGCAGTCATAGATGCTAAGGGGATAGAAACCAAGGGTGGAGGCAGGCATGCAATAGTGTTGTACATAACAGTAGAACAAGCTGTTTGAGAGCTGGGGGTTGGGGTGGCAGTGGCACACATAATCTAGACTGAGGTGAAGCTCAGTAAGGCTTCCTGGAGGAGGGGGCATCTGAGCTGCATCTGTGGGAGTGCTCTGGGGCAGAGCATTCAGAAAAAACAGCACGTGCACAACCAAGAATGAATTTGACCTCCAGCCCTCAGCAGAGCGCAGACTCAGCACGTGTTTCTGACTGAAGAAGTGAGGGGCCAAGCAGAGCATCAAGCTTTTGCAGCAAATCCCACTTCAGGGGGTTGTGAAACACGATGAAATTTTAGTGATTTAGTGACATTGACAGATCAAACCCCTGTTGTAATAAAATGGCGTAAAATACCAGGAAAAGCAAATGCCAAAGAAACAAAATGATTGGGACCAAAAGTGAGTTTATACTGAAGTTTAAATACTGCGCTGGATTGGGGACAGGTGTGTGTTGTGTGCGTGTGCACCACAAATTAACGTGAAGCTTGATTCCGATGGACTTGGTGACCTGACTTCAGGGTAAACTGTGATCTAGACGCATAAGTCCATGGCAAGCAATAAGAAGAGGGCGGCTCTACACCTGAGAAAGAATGATCATTACTGTCAAGCTCTCTGCTACCATTTGAAAGAAAAGCCCCATCTTTTGTAGGCTGTATCTCATGGCATTACGGAAGTGGTGACCCTCACACCCTCCTGACAGTGCCGTGACATGGACCAAGGGAGTCACTTCCTGCCACCAACATGTCTTCTGTGGCGTGTCCTACCTAATAAGTCAAAGGAGATTAGAACTGAATGTGACCTTGCGGAGTACTCCACATCAGATCTGGGTAACATACAGTGTGTTGTCAGAAGTTACGAAAGGGTGAGTGTTCACCTGGGGTATACTCCTCCCTACACAGCCGTGTTCTGGCGTTACCGCAAATACTAGACGCTTGTTTCTTTTTCCCCTGGGAACTGGATTCTGCAGCCAAAGTATGATGGGAAACACAGATTTTTTTTTTAAGTCTCCCCATATTAAAGGCTTTGAGAGATGTTTCAATAAAAGAGCTTGTGTATCTTTATTGAATCCAGCACTTCCCATATATATGTGACAACAGAACACGTTTTTCAAGAAGTACTTATTAATGGTTAATCGCAATGTTATTATGTATAACACTCTTTAGAGTACTTCTCTATGCTATGATTTCTTAACCTTAAGGTTTTCCAGGGATATTTCTGGAGGCAGTCTAAAGAGGGGTGTGCCATCCGGCCCTTAATATTTCACACGTGTGTCAGAAATAAACTACAATAACAATTTTATATAATGAGATGTGTCTAGAAATGGAGTTCTAGAAACTGTATTGATGGTCAGATGCGGGAAGTTTTGCTTGATACTTCCTTCCTTCCTTCCTCCTTCCCTCCCTCCTTCCTTCCCTCCTTCCCTCCTTCCCTTCCTTCCTTTTTTCCTCACTCTTTCTTAAAATTCACACAACTTACAAAAGTGTGAATACTACATTTCAGAGAAAGGAGAAGACTAATCATCCAAGCAAGATCCCAAAAGAGCTCAGACTGTAAGTTTATGGAATAAGTAATCCTTCCTTATTATGCTCTGGAGAGTCACCTTCATCATGCTTCATTCAGCTTCTGCCAAACCAGTAACTAAAGACTGACTATGAGAAGAAGGAAGTCTTATAGATCCCTTGGCTCCTTGGACAGACGTGTCATGTCCATCCTCACTCAATTCTAGAACATGTGTATGATGAGTGAGCTGCCCATAGGGTGTGACTTGAAGGTAAAGAAACCATGCTTTGGATTACAAAATGCCTTCTGCCAAATAACAGAAATTTAAGGAAGAATACAAAGAACCCTTAAACATAAATAATCTCACTCTTAACCATGTAAATTCAAACTGCACCAAAAAACTATTTCTCATAGTTTTCAGACTAGCAAAATTCAGCAGTTTGACATCACACTCGGTTGCAAAGCTGGGAGAAAACAAGCACTCCCATACATTCCTAGAGGGAGTGCAAAGTGGCGTCATCTTTCTGGAGGGAGATCTGGAAATAATTAACAGAAGTAGAGATGTATTTGTCCTTTGACCTAGCAACCCCATTTCTGGGACTCTTTCCTATGAAAACATCTGCACAAGAATGACATGACTTATGTATAAACTTTTTCAACTTGGCCTTGTTTTTAATGGTTTGACCACTTAGTATTTGTGTGCCGTGTTAGTAAAATGATACGCTTATTAAATGTCTAATTCACTTTCCCATCTCCAAGTCAGAAAGAGGGTCCAGGTCCAGGGCCATGAAGAAGTAGCTCCTAGTTTGATGTCTCCCTCCCTTCAAAGGGCTTTCCCTATATTGAAGGGTGTCCAGACAGCAGGATGGCAACTGTGATAGCACTGTTTACCACCATCAGGGGCCAACTGGGGAAATGAAAATGGAACAAAAGTTTCCAAAGGGGGAAGTAGCAGGGGCCTCTGGGAGAGGGGCAGAGGGCATGCGGGCAGTTCTAAGGGAGAAGTGTACACCTGTGGGCTATACTACTTTGGTTCTCTCTTAGTTCTCAGGCCAAGAATGATAATATGCCCAAAGTTTACTCCAGTCGGGGATTCTTCTCACTGTTCTTAGCTCCAGAGAATGTTTTTTTACTCATGATAGTAGAATATTGGACTCCATGTGGTAGCAATTTTAAATGGGACACGAAAGGAGGGAGTTTAGGGTGGAAATTGTTTAATAATGGCCATTTTCCTTAATGAGAAATCCACAGGCCTTGGACAGGCTGTGAAGAGCAGGGGAGGATCACAGAGGATGTCAAGGGTTCATGGTTGAATGACCAGGAGAAGATGGGGCACAAGGAGGGGCTCTAGGAAAAGCATTGCTTTCTTTGCTTCATCTCTTTTTCAGCTGTCAAGGATTGGCCCCCAAGGAGATGCAGAAACAGAGCTATATGACAGCAAGCATACATTTGAGGAAGGGAGGATTTGAGCTGTTAGGAGAATGTTTTCTAAAGATATTCTCACCAAAATTCTTGTAATCTAGTACTGAAAAAGATTTGCCCCCCTTCCCCATAACTTTATAGTTGATGATAGAAAGTTATGGTTGAAGCAGGAGTAAGTCAGAAGGTGAACATGGAAGCATGGCTATGAGGTCTCCACCCTTTCAGGAATCCAAAGATAAGAACTTAAAAATAAAGTAGGGTGTGGACCTTCCGTAAATGAGCTTTATACCCCTCCAGCTTTTAATGCCCTCCCTAGTTTCTCATAGATGTACCAGATAAGGCACAAAGACTTGGAAGGCTCTTAGTTGGTATAGACATGACTGGAGAGTGAGGATTCACTCAACTGGATCCAACAGACAAACATCAATGCCTATTTCAAATAACTTATGATCCCATTGTCAATTTAGAGCAACACTCTGCTTCGTAAAGCAGTCAAATTGTATAAAAAAAAAAAAAACATTTTTTTGGACGGAAATGTGACATCAGTCATATTTTCAGAAGGACCTGAGTAGGTCAAATCTTGGAGACTTAAATCCTATGTACACATAGAAGTCACCTGAAAGGGTCCCTTAAGCCATTCTTTGCCCTAGTCAAAATTGCACCCAGATTTTTAGAGTACAAACTTGTATGGTGTAGTCTTCATAATCAAATTAAATTCCGTGCCCATTTTTGATACTGAGTTCTGACGACTCACAAGTTTCTTTGAGCTCCCAAAGATTATAGAAAGAGAACTCACCAGACGTTGGATAACGAATAGGAACATCCATTCCCCAATGGAAGGAACAGTGTGGAAAAGCGTAAGGTATCCGTTTGAGAAATTCACTGAAATCTTGGACTCCAAAGTAAACATAATGGCTTATTCTTAGCGTTGGAGAATATTATTTCAGAAATAATAATCTTAATTTTCTGGGCTAAATTTAGCCTCTGCTACTTTAATTCCCTAATTGAATGGGTTCTTAAATTGAATTGTTCACAGGACACAATGGCTCCAAACTCCAATGCATGAGCAAGTTTCTTCCCTGAATTTTGGTGACTAAATTAAACAAAACAAAGCAAATGCAAACCACTTAATCTATTTATTTCTAAAGGAATAACTTGTCACAATTGTTGAGTATACTTATTAGTTAGGTGGCCATAACAAAGTTTATTTTAAAAACCTTTTCCCTTTTTCTTATGTCGGCTTTTGCTTCTTTTGAGTTCTTTATGAACACGTATATACCTATACGTGGGAGAGATCTACTCTGAAAACTCTTTGATTCCTGTTTTCTCTTTATCGCCTTAGAATCCCAGGGGAGTCCTTTGGATTTGTCCCTTTGAATCTTTCATTCAGATAATCCCCACAGTCTCCAAAACCAGGCAAGCTAACCTGTTAACTGAAGTACACAGAGTTCCTCACTGTCTCCAGCAAAGCTTCGCCCCACCCCACCCCCTCTTCAAGTTAATGAGAGAGGGGCAGACTTTTGTATATGCAGAAAATTGTTGGTCTGTCCTGAATGAAAAGTGGGCTGAAATATAGGTATTTTGGGTCTATGCTAAAGGCACTATTTAGTAGAGCAATCTACTCAGATCTAATATATTGCTAAGAACAGACACTAGAATTGGAGATAAGACATCTCAGAAGATAAGTCATGGGCAGCCCAGGAATAACCGTGGAAGGGAAGTGTTGTAAAGAAGCCTCTGTGACTAGTGCATCTTTCTCTGCTTTGGAACTTCTCATTGTAACCACTGTCTTCATATTCTCCATCACTTGTGCTGTCTCTTAACTAGGGTGATCGGAACAAAGATGAGAAGCTAGAGAGATGAGAGGGTCAGGGGTAATGTCTCATCTCTACGTCATTTCCATGGCATGTTTCAAATCTGTAATATGTACTCATTCACTCAATGCTAGTTTGGATGTCTTTTCTGTATGAAAATACAATTCAGGCTCAGTCTCTGCCTTCCAAAGTAGTTAAGATGTGGCCCCAGTTATAAATTACTAATATACAAATGCTATGAAATATGATACAAAATATAGTGGGAGATCCCATTCTTAGACAAAATCCAGTTATAATGTTTTACCTGAGATTGTCCAAATTTTCTTAGTGTGTTAAAAAGTCTTAGAAGAATATTCAGTCCTTTGCATTACAGGCAATAGGATAAGGTTGGAGCTGTGAAGTGTAGATGGACCTGCATTTACCTGGCAGCTCTCTCACGTGATAGCCCAGGCCCTGTGACAGGTCCCTTGAAGCTCCAATTTCATCATCTATAAAATGGCGATAGTAATATTATCTTCCTGACAGGAAAATTTTGAGGACTAGAGGTAATTTATACCAAGTTCCTACCGGAGCTTCTGGCTCACTTACGGGTACTCAAAAAGCAGTAGTTTATACAATGCAAAGATTAGTTTTTGTGCCTTTATAATTTATAACATCTTTTGGTTTTGTACGAGATGTTATGCATAAAATAATATTATCTGAGTAAAACGAACGGTGTGCCAAATTTAAATATAGAATAATAGTTCAGCCATACCCAGAAATGCTTTCTGCTTGTTTGGGTGGGGAAGTAGTGCTTGGTGGGGGCAATTGTAAACACATAATTAGTTATCAAGAACAGATACATAGCAGTATTGATAATATAGCTTTAAACAAATTTTGGCTTGCTTGGATGAAATGGATTTATAACATTCATACACGTATAGGTAATATATAAACACAAACATTCTAGTGAGGAAAAAAAACATAAAATTCACTGGTTAAAAAAAAAGTGGCTAAGCTATGAATTTAGGAAGATGCATGGTCTAGAAACAAAGCCCAGACCTTTAGTCTCTGATATTTAATGGTCTCTGGAAACAAGTGTTACTCGTTACTTTGGAGCTCTGTTTTAATATTAATATTACTATTAATATTCCCCTCTTGAGGAAATAGAAACAACTGTGTGTTACTGGGAAAATGTCATATTTCTTTTTCTGCTTTGCTTCAAGCTTTGTTTGACTTCCGCATTAATCTCATGCTTTTTAGAATTATCATATATGTCTAATGTTAAAAGATGATATATTTTTCTTTTCTAATTTGTTTTGTTTTCAAGACTGTTTTTGAAGGCTGCCCCATTTGCAGAAGGTGCCACCTTAAAATAGGCCATAGCTTTTTGTTGTTGATAAATACCTCGCTTAATGATTACTTCTTCCAGGCCAGGCACTGTGCCATGTGCTTTTCATCCGTTAGCTCCTTAATCTTCACAGTAAGTCTGTGAGCTAGGCACTCTCATTATCCCCTTTCATGGAGGACACAGCTGAGGTTCAGAAAGGAACCTAACTGAGGTCAGTTAGCTAGTACGGGGAAGGGATGAGATTCCTGTTTGTGTCTCTCTGACTTCAGTTGTAAGCATAAAACCTTTTGTCTTCCTCTTTTTTCCCCTGAATAGCATTCTCAACAGAAATTCCCAGATCATTCATTCATATTCTGCCCCCCCTGCCCTGCATCTCTTTCTTTCCCTCTCTCTCTCTATCTCTCGCTCTTCTCTGTTTCTCTCTCTTTTTCCCTCCCCCCATCAACTGTCATGAATGAAAGTGTTTACTCCACTCAATGGACAAGACACAGTACTGACACTGTAATTATGATGACAACGTGGCCTCAATCTTTGAGACTTGACCTATTTGGTAGTGAAGCAAGTGTGTACCACGTTTGTATTTTGCTTGAGTTATGTCCATTGTCATAAACACTTAATTCTCCTTCATTTAGTTGATAGGTTCTTATCCTGATAGTCCATGAAGAACTAGAATAGGCTTGAAAGAGTCCATGAAGACCTTGAGATTGTTTGCAATGTTTTTTTAACTTTGGTGCTTTCTGTGGGGAAAGAAGACCTGTAGCTTTCATCAGATTCTGAAACAAGTCCATGGGCCAAAGAGAAATCGCTTATCAGGGGGGGATTCATTCACTCTGAGTCATTTTGGTCTCCATTAAATCAATGAGTAAAAACAACGTGAAGGCCTATTCTTGACAGATAAAAGCACACACTAGTGTGATGCATTTATTGGTGACTGTTGGGGAGACTGTGCCCAATTCCCTTATATAGACTGGATACCACTTTCCTTTGGCTTTCTGGTGAAACCACTGGGAGTCAGGACAAGACATGGCACCGTCCATGCCCTCTCTTTCTGGTCACATTTCAGCAGTAGCTGATCCTAAAACCCCAAAGGGCAGAGCATGTAAAAGCATCATCGCCGTACCTCTGAGATCACTGGCTAAGCCTAATGCCTCCAATAAAAGTGTCCACTGGGGGTGGAGCAGATGCTGATAAAATGCCTAATATCTGTGTGATGTGTTTCTTGGGGGGGTTCATTTTTTTCTTGAAGTTAGAAGTTTTTACAACTGGAAAAAAAGCTTTTATTAGATCCACTGGTTTGATATTTAAAATGTCCGAAAAAATAGGTAGGTTCTTTGATGTGATGGGAGAGCTGATATTTTCCTTTTAGGATCGCAGTGATGGATCTTCCCTAACAATTCTCAGTACAATCAAAATACATAACTGGAAGGAGGCTGCACAGTGAGCAGAGCCAGCCCTCACTTTTACAGAGGAGGTGTTATGCCTGCCTGCAGAGACATTAAATGACTTCTTCCTCAGATGCCAGCGGTTGGAAACTGCAGTTTGAATCAGAATCTCATGCATGTTCAGTACCATTTCTGCCCTTCATACTGTTTTCTGATCCTTGAAAACATTTCAGCTCTGTGTGAAAATTAAGAGGAAAACATCCCAACTTCTCTGTAACTCCCAAATTACTGATGTTCTTCTTTTGGTAAATAAATAAGCACTGGAACAAATACAGCTAATTTTTAAAAAACCTTTGATTACATTTTAAAAATTCTAATTCAAAATATTTGTAAATTTGAATGTGGATTCTCAGAAAAAAAATAATGTATGAGTTGTAAGCCATCATTTTATTTCATTTCTGTATCTTTATTACTAGTGATGTGGTTGATTTGAAGATGGAAATATAGAAAATACATGGGCTTTAGAATTAGAAAATCTAGATTTAAGTTAAGGATTAAACACTTATATCTCTGTTGGAATTCACATTTGATAATTCTAAACCTGTTTTCAGATCTGTATCATGGAGATAATAGTGACAAACAGTTGTGCTCAGAGGAAGAAGGAAGGTGCTGTATTAAAGAGCCTAGCGCTCTGCTTTATAGACGATACTTAGCAACTTTTAGTTCCCTAAGAATAATGGAGAGGGAGGTGCTAAAATCTCTTTACTAACAAATCCCCAAGTGGGATTTAAAAAAGACAAAATTCCTTAATTGTGTACTTTTCACTTTCAATATCCTGTACTACTGACTCTTGAATCTTCCCCTTTGTCACTGACACAAAACATGTTTTCTTATCTCAGATTTCACTACTGACTTTTTGTTTTAAACAAGGCTACTGCACTTGACTGAAAGCAAAAGGACACTACAGGCAATGAATTTTTGCTTTTATTCCATCATGTCTTCTAAGATAAAGAAGGAAATAGCCAAAGAGATAAGTAAATGGTGACTAAATGAACATCCCTCTTTTTGGACAATAAAGTTTGAATTTTTTCCAAGAGTTATAAGTTAAAACAATGTACAATATTTTGAAAATATTTTGTTTCCTTGATTTAAAAATCATGAATAGTGTTTCATTAAAGCCAATAGATTTTATACATAGTTAAAAAAATTTTGGTATCATTGAAGGAAAATCATATATTTTCTCACTGAATCCTCCCAAGAGTTCTGTGATGTGGGTGTTATTCCCATTTACAGATAAGGAAACTAAGGGTCAGAGAGATTAACTATAACTTCTTTGATGTCACATATATAGCAAGAGGTGAAGCTAGGTATTGAACTCAGGTTGTCTGGCTCAGAACCCTGGGTTCTCCTCATTGTTCCATGCTGACTTCTTTGATAGTACATGCAAAGGCCCTGTGGTGAGAGGAAGTGTGGCATAGGAGATCCTCAGAAAGCTTCTGCCTTTTCTGTGGTTAAATTTATAGGTGAGAAGAAGCTAGGTGTAGCTTTCTTTGCTCTAAGAATTGCTGAGGTAGCACTTGCTCACTGTTCACTGCAAACTCAGCACCTGGCCACATCATTCTTAAATCATCCTAAACAACACTCAGTTTCCCCTGAAGGACTAAGATGTGTGTCTATCCTTACTATTAATTTACTGTGTATTTCTTATATGCTTTACTCTGTGCTAAGTGCTTCACGCCCTCTTTATGCATTTAATGCTCTGTGAACACTATGAGGTGTCTACTGCAAATGTAAAGATTAGAAATAAATATCTCACGTTTAGCCTATCCAAAGCAACTCTTGGTTTACACTCCTTTCCTCACCCAAGCCCACTCCTCTCTCTGGGTTCCTGATTTCACTAAATATCATTATCGTTTACCCAGTTGGTCAGAGCAAAAACTTAGCAGTCATTCTTGATTCTTTTCATTAGAAATTGATGATCTCCTTCCCCAAAATGTCCTATCTATCCATCTCTCATCACCTTGGCAGCTTGTCCAAGCCACTACCATCTCGCTGCAGACACCTGATTCCTTTCTTGTCTATCATCCACTCCCTTCCTCCTCTCGGCTCCCCAGTGAATTCTTACACAGCAGCTGGGATGAACCTGTAAAGTCTAAGTCAGATCCTAGCATTCTCCTGCATAACCACCTCCAATGTGTTCCTATCACGCTTTAAAAAAAATGTCAGACACAGGACGAGTACTACATGATATCACATATACAAGGCATCCAAAATAGTCCAACTAATAGCAGCAGAGAGTAGAATGGTGGTTTCCAGGGGCCGTGAGGGAGGAAGAAAGAGGAGGTATTAGTATAAGGTTACTGTTTCAATTTTACAAGGTGACTAAGTCCTAGTTATCTACTGTGCAGCACGGTGCCTGTAGTTAGCAATATTGTATTGTGTGCTTAAAGATTTGCAAACATGGTGGATCTTATACTGTGTTCTTATCACACATAAACCTGTACCATTGGCTACAGACCCCATGTGATCCCACTCTTCCCTTATGCATCTTGGCCATATTGGCCTTCTTGGTATTTCAACCGCTCTACACTCATTTCTGCCTCAGGACTTTTGCACTTGCTGCTCCCTCTGCAAAGTTCTTTCCCCAGATAGCCTCACATCTTCATTTTACTCAGCTCTCTGCTCAAATATCAAAAAGGCCTTTACTACCTATTATGTTTAAAATAGTACCTTCACCATCACCCACTTTCTATTCCTGCTATCCTGTTTTATTTTTCTTCACAAGATTGACATTATCTTATATATGTATTATTTGATTTTTTTTAACCTTCCTCTGGAAAGTCTATTCTATGAGACCATAGTATTATTTTTTAATTAATTAATTAATTAATTTTATTTATTGGCTGAGTTGGGTCTTTGTTGCTGCACATGGGCTTTCTCTAAGTTGCTGCAAGCGGGGGCTACTCTTCATTGTGGTGCACAGGCTCCTTACTGTAGTGGCTTCTCTTGTTGTGGAGCACGGGCCCTAGGTGCGTGGGCTTCAATAGTTGTGGCACATGGGCTCAATAGTTGTGGCGCATGGGCTTAGTTGCTCCATGGCATGTGGAATCTTCCCGGAGCAGGGCTCAAACCCTTGTTCCCTGCATTGTCAGGCGGATTCTTTACCACTGAGCCACCTAGGAAGTCTGAGACCATAGTATTATTCTTGTTCACTGTGTAAGCAGTATTTTTAACAATTTTTGGTACATAATAGGCATTCACAACATAACTGTTGAATGGATAAGTCAATGAACAAGGAAGTCTTACAGAGGATAAGCTAGTTGCCACATTGCAAAGAGCCTGTAAGTGGCAGGGCCAGAATTTGAACTTGGACGCAGAAAACTACCCAAATTCTACCCAAAAGATTGTCTACTGCCTTGATTCTGTGGAAGCGTTTGTGTCATGTGCTGTACCTTGATATTTATACAAAAGGAGACATGGGAAATAGAAAATGGAATAAGTGTTTTTTCCATCTCTTAACCTGCTTGTATGCGGGTGATTATTCAGGGAACTAAAAGCCAGACTGAAACTTAGTGGAACACAGATGCTGGTTGAAAATATGCACAGGTTATTGCTCAATTTACAATTACTCCAAACTTGAACGATCATGGAGCTCCAGGATTTTTTTTTTTCTTCCCTTAGTTTATCCTCTGTAAATTTTGGTGCCTTTAGACAGGATGCAGACAAAACAACTTAGCCCACAGGTCATTCTTCTCTGTTTGGCACTGAGACTTTTTTCCCTCTCTGCCTTCCTGTGTCCTGCATTCCATTTGGGGGACTGTACTAAAAGACCAGACTTGTAAATTCCATTATAGCAAGAGCTCTGGTGGAAGAGAATGAAACATTGACTCAAGCTTGCTCTTTTTCCCAGAAAGTCATAATAACTCCGATGACAGGCGGTGGCCCTGGGAGGAATGGTGCTGTGATTTCAAGGCAGGGACTGCTACCACACTGAGCACTGGGCCTCACCCCCAGATACTCTAATTCATCTGGGCCAGAGCCCTTGAACTTATATTTCTAACAAGTTCCTGGTGACACCCATCTGCTTGAACACAGAGCACAGTGATACAGAAAGAAACTGCCTGTCACAACTCTAGCAAAAGACCAACTTGAGAAAGGGAATCTTGTCACTGATGTCATCTATTACTTACTGTTTGCAACACAGGAGAACTAAGACAACTCCAAATGTAACGATGCACAGCCAGGCTTCCTGTGCCTTAAAGCCAGCTTGTCAGTGCTGAAGAGTACAATCAAGAGCTTATAGGAAAATTAGAGGTGTTCAAAATGCAGATTTTCTGGTCATTGTAAAGTAAAGTGGCTCAGAGTTGGGGATACTCAGACACCACTTCATTTCTTTCTTCTATTCATTGACTTACAATTTTGGGAACAAATCAGTGGCCCCCTCCATCTTAGAGCTGAGAGGTGTCATCTGTTGTGTTCTTAACTGTGGAGTTCTTCCTCTGATGTTCTCCTTGGGCTCACAGGAATCTTCTGGATGCTTTCCTACATAGTTAAGATATAAATATGTTTTCTTCCCCAATCACACTTCAATTTCTTTTGCAGATAAATGGAAATACAGTCATGAAGCCCCTCTAATGGTTTTCGAACATGTGTATTTTTAAATACATATGTTGTATTGATGAGGCAGGGGTGTAAAGCATGTGGTAAGAGGTAAGGGATCTGTGAAGAGTAGTGGGACTCAAAGTGAACGATTTTGGCTTTGCTTTGATTGTGACCAAAGGAAAGGGGGTGTTCAAATGTTTACTATTCGCTCTCATCACCATGAAACCTGAGCATCCACCACACAGTGAAGAGAATGTCTTGACCCTGGCAGAGCAAATAGGATTAGAAAAGCTTTGCATTGCAATCTTGGACTCCTCAAACTGGACCAGTCACCGAATTTGAAAATCCATGGATCATACCATCTTGCCCTTTTTGAAAACAGACAGACAAACAGAACACTGAAGGTGACTCCCAAAGCTTTCAACAGTTTGTTCATCCTAACAAACTGTTCATAAGATGGGTGTTGGGACAAGAGAGATTGGTTGGGGAAATGCACATATGTGCTCTCGAATCTCTTAGGCTTTTTACCCCATGTTCCATGCTCAGTTTCGAGTATCAGGTTCAAGAATTCTTGGCATCAGTCTGGGAATCTAGGTCCTGCTAGGTGCATGACCTGAGGCCAGTCCTGAACAAGAGCTTCCCAGCAGGCTAAACCTCAAACTTTTAAATTTGTGTACATTGGACTAGGTTGCCAGAGATGAAGGCCATTAGGAGACTTAATATTTTGTGATTTTTTTTTCTCACAGCATTTAAATATTGTTTCGTAAGATGGTTTACTCTCAACAGATCTTTTTGAGTGCATTTCTCCCAGTTTTTTTCTGTAATAGTTTACATTAAAATAAATAGTAAGTCTGGGTGTCTACTCAAAGATGAACTTTCTTAGAGCCAAAACTACTGCTGCACATTCATAGTACACACCTGGGGTGACCTGCTTTCTTGTCTCTTTCCTCTTGTGTCATTGAGGCACAGGGAAAGGGTTGGATAGAAATTCTTCACAAGTTTGCACTGAATCTCTCTCTCCAATGCATCTTTCCTCACTTACATTGACTTAGACTCAGACCTTGACACCTTAAAAGAATATTGCAAAAAGGCCCTAGACAGACAGCTTGTGGGAGGAGCAGAACCGATCTCTTTGAATTGTCCCAGCAAAAGGCAGTTGGTTTTGATCCTCTGCTGCTAACAGCTCGATATTTTAAATAACTCTAGCAGAGTATGTTTTTCACATCATACCCTCAATGACCCCTTCTTTCTTACAAAATGAATTCTCCAAGGCTTAGGTCAGTTAGTATCCCTGGACCTTTTCTCCCCTCTTCTGGCTGCTGTATCCCTGATGCATTAGATTGACATTTCACATACCCTGTCTTCCTCCTAAGATTGTAAACTTCCTGGGACCTCTATCCCTGTACCTGACCAAGGTACTGGCATGTAGTTGACCCTCAATTGATTATTGAATGGTTTGGATGTTTGAGTCTCCAACATTTCCATAATAAAAGTAGAAAGGAATATTTCAGAGATTCACCCAGTTATTAGCAGAAGCTTAGAGTTTTTCTTTGATTCCAAATGACAAGTAGAGTGGTCTAGAAACTCCCAAAGTAGTTTTCAAACTGTATTTTCCATTCACATATTTCTTCAATCTGTTGTGAACATCTTTACCCTTAATCAGTAATAAGCACAACTATAGAACTTATGGTATGTTCGTGTTTCATTTATAGAAATCGGTGCCTTTGTTTTAAACTCTGACCAGCTCTGCGTAATTACCCAAACAATTTTGCATATGAAGGTACGTAATCCTATGGGTCCTAGTACATACCAGGTTGACGGTCACAGGCACCAGTGTTTTTACCTGATCTGAACGGGTTGATATTTCTTAAGTGAATAGAATAGTTCCTGAAGAGTAGTAAGTGCTATATAAATTTTAAGGAAGTTGTTACACTAGCTTGACTCTCAAGTGACCTTAGAGATGATTATTCCAGAATTTTCTAAACTGTTTCTTAAAACTTGAATTTAAAGTTCATAGGTGTTGTTTAGAGACATGTGCATAGGTGATGGATAAGAAAAGTGAGGGCAGAAGGGGGTTATCCTATGGCCAGATTGAGGAAATTCATGACTGAACAGAATTGAAAAGGTTTATTTGCAGCCTAACTCTTAGAGGGTCTGTTATATATTACTCTGACTTTCTTTTTAAGTAGGCATTTCCCAGGTTTTATGTTGAATCACATATCTTTTGCCTTCCCTTT
Organism: Hippopotamus amphibius kiboko; assembly: GCF_030028045.1. Lineage (NCBI taxonomy): Eukaryota > Metazoa > Chordata > Mammalia > Artiodactyla > Hippopotamidae > Hippopotamus > Hippopotamus amphibius. The sequence goes on from NC_080192.1 coordinate 116,516,036, forward strand.
CTTGTGTTGAATATTTCACAGAGAAAGAGAGTCTTGATTTAGTTGAATATCCTCATAATTAGATGAGGTCTTGAAAGCATAAGTCCTAAAAGTCCAAGCTTATGCAGAAATTTCAGGATACAGCTGGAATCGGGCTCGCCATCTCTCAATGTATGTGGCAAGGACCTCTGTGTGGATGTGTTTCATCCAGATTATGCATCTTAAAGTGGTTAGAACATTAGCACAGGGTCAGGGATATGGAATACTGTTCCTGTTTTCAGTGACCGATCTTTTTAGTTACCCCCTAAACTCTCTGGGTCTCCATCAGCTCAGATGTAAAGTATAAGCAGACATTGCACAATGTGCAAAGTAATTCACATTGAAGTTTACTCCATGCAAATTTAGTACATTCCCGTTATTAGAAGGAGCCACTTTTTAAGTAAGTTCCCCAACTTACTTGTCACAGTAAACCGTATAACATGTTGACCCGCAGGAAAAATACATAGAGAAAGCAAGTTTTAACATCTTTTTAAATTGAGATATAGTTGATTTACAGTGTTGTGTTAGTTTCAGGTGGCCAGCATAGTGATTCAATATTTTTGAGGATTACACTCCATTATAGGTTGTTACAAGATAATGGCTATAATTCCCTGTGTGATACAGTGTATCCTTGTTGCTTGTCTCTTTGATACATAGCAGTTTGTATCTGTTAATCCCATTCCCTAATTTGCCCCTCCCCCTCTTCCCTCTCCCCTTTGGTAACCACAAGTGTGTTTTCTGTATCTGTGAATCTGTTCCTGTTTTGTTTTGACATTCATTTGTGTTATTTTTAGATTCCACATGTAAGTGATATCATATAGTATTTTAACTTAAAATTTCCAGAAACTCTTTGTTTCCACCTAGCTATTCATCCATTTCTCTTCCCACTCACGTTCTATTATTCTCTTTTCCAGTTTCAGAATACTGGAAAAATGTTGGGATCAGCTACCAAATCCCACCATAATTACCTCCACAACGACAAAATTTCTTTATCACAGTTAAAGTATAATTTAAAAAACTTTAAAACATGACTTACATACATATAAAGAATGTGTCAAAAGTTTTATTCAGCTTATTTATTAGTTAGGGATTCAGAAAGATCACAAGACCAATTTAAAGAGCTGAGTATGTACAGGCCATTTAATAAATATTAGATTAAGGTTGCTATGTGAGTTACAGAAGTGGTTAGTACATATCTCCTGGGCAATACATTACAACCTCTGGGGTTATCTTTTCTATTGGACATAGATTATTTATAAAAAAATTCTCCATGTTCACATGAAATTGCACTAAGTCTTGGACCTTCAATCAGTCATAAACAAAGTGAGTCAAACAAAATGCACTTTCTCTAAATAATTAAATAACCCTTGGTTAGGTCTCTGCCCTCATGATACTGAAAGGACATGCTATCCACCTTTTTGCATTTTTCTAAGGTTAAACATATTTTCCTTAATATCATAAACAGTGTCCATACACTGGGCAGATAGGGTACATCATTTTAGAAGGAGTTGCTAAATCTACCTCAAGTGTGAGAACTGTGCTCCTCCTTGGTGGTCCATGCAGTGAGATTTGGCCCGTTATCACTATTGCCCTGTGAGTGGCAGACAAGGAAATCATGCATAAAACCAGTATTGGTAATAATGTTTTTAAAATAACCTTATGGTTTAAGAGTCCATTCACACACACTTATATAGTCTTGAAAACAATCTTGAGAACCAAGTGATATTAATTGTAATTTACACATAAGAAAGAGAGGTTCAGAGATGTTAGGAAACTTTCCCAAAGACATGATGTTAATATGTGCCGAAACCTAGGACTAGAACCCAGGTCCAAAACCATGATATTTTAACTGGATGTGGATATTTGCTGGAATCTCATAAGACCTCAAAGCCACAATAATTTGATTTGTTTTGTATTTTGAAAACACTACAACATTTTGTTATGAAAAGAAAAAAATTCTTAATTCACAGGAGGTAAGCTAAGGATCAGCAAAGCCATAGAAGGAACTCTTTCGTTTTATAAGGGAACCTGCAGAAATACCCAGAGCTTCCATCTCAGTTGCTTGATTTAGACTCCCGGGTAATCTAAATGTGTTCTCGTGGTGCTGTGGTTCTAGTTAGAAGGATAGTTAACACCGGGTAAGAGGGCAACTGCTTACCGCCCTTCCCCCCCACCCCACCCCCCCAATTTGCTTGTTTTCTTTATTTATCCTTCCAAATTTGGGACATGCATTTGCAAATCAAGTTAACCCTAGGGATGAGTGCTTGCTAGTGCTCTTTGAGCTCCTTCCTGAAGATGAATTAACCTGTTTTGGGGAAGGCAGTGAATTGCTGATTTCACTTTTTCATTTGAAAAAAATAAGTAAATAAAAAATAAAATTGGAGCAAAAGATCAGAGAGCACACAAAGCAAAGCTAGTCCTACATCAAACAAATAGATGAGGTTACTTCCCCTCCTCTGTAGACTCCATCCCTTTCTACTCTTGGGCATCAGCTCCTTCAAGGGCTTTCTCCCAAACAGAACACATGAAGCGATCCACAGTCAGTTTTATGATGGCTGAGTGTAGCTCAAAAGGTGAACTTTCTCAGGAGAATTTGTATTTGCAGGAACCAAAGCCTTAAGCAAAAAGGAGCAAAAACTCAAGCATAGCTCTCTGGTGTGTTTTGGGCAGGGAGGGGGTGGTTTGCCCTCTCATTGTTTCTGAAATAACTCCTTCAGACTTCCTCTTGCCCTTCAGACCTATGAGGCTGACTTGAATGATGAAATTGCATTTTCCTTATTCTCACACTGAGCTTGCAATTTAGCAAGCAATGGATTAACCCAGGACAGACTTAGGTATTAAACTCTGAAAACCTTGAGCACTGTGGGGCCCTTCTGCTGGGTAGAGGATTACATAGCAAAAATCCTGACCCTAAAGGGGTTCTCAAGGAGGAAATGGGGACCTGTGTTTGACAAGCCCAATCTCCCAATTGCCTTTTTAACCAATTTCCCCAATCAATTCGCAGAATGAGGACAGGGCATTTGAGATGGACATGGTCCTCATGGGTATCAAAGGTGTATGTTGATCAGAATCATAGACAACCATTTCTAATGTCTAAAGAGTACCTAACATATCTTGACTTTTAAACAAATTGGCCAAAATGTACCAGGGGTACAGGCTACAGTGAGCACTGGGAGCTTCTGTTCTCTGTATGTGCACATTTTTACTCTGCTTTATGTGACTGTTTATTCTCAATAGATATCCACAGTGCACATTAAGAGCTCTAAAAAATCATGAAGTGATGAAATCTATTACACTTTGTTGGCCTGGTATTTTTAATTGAATTTGATTATTTTTTGCATGCTATATGTTCATGATTTTTCTAATTGGTAATATCTACCTGTCTATCAATCTAGCTATCTGTCTATAAATCCACCTCTCTATTTGGATATGTCTTAGAAATTGAAAATATTCCGCAATACCTAACTTATACTTCCTTATCCCAGTTCATTGCTAGTAATCAAGTACTTTCAAAATTTCCCTGTGGATGTGCCAAACATTCATTGGTTATATACAAAATGGCTAAATGGGATCATATAGTGCATTCTATTCCATAACCTACATTATTCACTTGAGTGTATACGGGACATTTTTTCATACCTGTACAGAACCTATTTACCTTGTACTTCAATTTGTTTCTCCTGGTGTTGTGGAAAGGGTAACGAACGTGTTTCTAAAACAAATTCCAAAACCAAGGGTATATAAAAATGATGGAGTGAGTTTTGGCTCTGCCTGACTTTAGAGGATCCTCAGCTTCTCTGTGACTGGACGGCCACAGCTCTTGAGATAAGCTCAAAGCACAGTGGCCTCTACCTATACGTGATATGCAACAAGAGAATGCACATTACCTTTATCTAATCACTGACCATCTTTAAACAGAATACTCTGATCTGCCATGAGCATCACAGCCTGCAAGATAGCAGTTGCTGCAGATAATGGCATCTTGGGAATGAGGAACCTATTATTTGCATGCTTGCTAAGAACTAAAAAGAGAAACTGGAGGCTGAAGGCAAATAGCGGGCATTTATTTACTAATGTAAATCATCTTGATGCTTGAAATTCAGACAGCTTCTGTGCTTGTGTGATTTGTGTTGGGGGTATTTAATTTTCTTTGCCTTGTGTGTACTAGAGCAACCCATTATCTAAGGTCAACAGTCTGTTTTCCAGGAAAGCTTATCGTCTCTGGTTTACAGATTGTTCTATCAGAAGATCGTGTATTCATTGGTAACTTAAATTTCAATTCCTTTTTATCATTTCAGTTATGTTTATATTTGTTTCCTTATATTTCTAATGTATAGTATATTGATTTCAAGTCACTGCTATATGTAGTTAATCTAGCATTTTATTGGATTCCTGTAGTGTGTATAGTACAACTTTCAGTACCTATTAGAAAATTTTAAGAAGCAGAAAATCTAATTACTGAAGACATTCACCATTTAATTTCTTTTTCTTTAATAAATTTATTTATTTACTTATTGATTTTATTGGCTGTGTTGGGTCTTTTTTGCTGTGCATGGGCTTTCTTTTAGTTGTGGTGAGTGGGGGCTACTCTTCGTTGTGGTGTGTGGGCTCCTTATTGCCATGGCTTCTCTTGTTGCAGAGCATGGGCTCTAAGCGCGTGGTCTTCAGTAGTTGCAGCACATGAGCTCAATAGTTGTGGCTCACGGGCTCTAAAGCAGAGGCTCAATAGTTGTGGCACACGGACTTAGTTGTGCCGCGGCATGTGGGATCTTCCTGGAGCAGGGATCGAACCTGTGTCCCCTTCATTGCAGGCGGATTCTTAACCACTGTGCCACCTAGGAAGCGCAACATTCACCATTTAATTTCAAAGTAAGAATCATCACTAGTTTTTGTGATGGTAACTTGTTTTATTGTGACCTTTGCTGGGAACACGCCAGCAGTCTTGTTAGTCACACTTCTCCATAATCATTTACATATATTTCTTGGGTACTTTCAATAGGGTGTGGTACCAAATGAAGATATTTACACAGCAGGAATAGAATCAAGGATGATATTTTGTGGGCCAGGAGACTTGACTTGTGTTGCATCCCATCCCAGGGTAAACTGCCATCAGCACGTTCAGTGCTCTCAGAATAGCTAGTGTTCCTTTCATATCATCCAGTTTGTAGAATACTGGCTTTCACACACACACACACACACACACACACACACACATTTGTTTTTACAGGTTAGTGTGTGCCATATTTACTTTTATGTGTGTCAATATTTGTCTTACAGGCAGAATGGCCATGCTTCTCTATTGCAAATCCTCACATGTCTCTGTCTTCTGGGAAAGTTACCAGGTGCTGCCCACTAAGATTATCCATTGGCTGGATTTTAGCCTCATTGAAGAATGAGAAAGAGAGAGAAAGAGTTGAGACAGAGCACAGCTTCCGGACCCCCATATTTCCCAAGTTCATATGAGCTGGATGAGGTTGTCTACTTCTCTGGGCCTCAGGGGCCTTCCCTTTACAGTTATAAGTCATCGTAAAACATGACTTTTTGAGCCAAATGCCAGTAAGACAGATCTAATTCAGGTGATGTAGGATTACTAAATGATAGAACTGAAAGAGAATCAAGGAATTTAATGTTCGTGCAATACTTTGGAAAACTTATACTAATTGAAATAGGGAGACTGCCTGGAATCATCAGGATGGTATATTTCTCCACATATAGAAAGATTAATTTTATACTTTCCTAGAGGCATAAATAGTAATATAGAAATATAGCCAACCATAAAAATAAACTGAATGGAACCCAAGGGTAAAAAGTCTGGGAGGCCATGGGGAAAGTGTCTAGGGAAAGAGAAAAGTAAGAAATTAGTCCTTGCTGAATATTATCACTGAGTGCCCTTTATTTGAATCAAATAACTGCTGTTGCTTTATTGAAAAAGGGCTGGTGGAGATGAATGGTTTGCTGTATTTCTTGCTTTTTTACCTGACTTCCTTGATAGGCTCTCTTTTGAGTCAGGTGCTTTCTTAAAGCTTAGAAAATTCAGAGTTGTAAGGCAAGAAAATTGGATGGACCTAAAGATTATCGTACTAAGTGAAGTAAGTCAGAGAAAGACAAATATCATATGATATCACTTATATGAGGGATCTAAAAATGATACAAATGAACTTATTTACAAAACAGAAATGGACTCACAGATATAGAAAACAAATGTATGGTTACTAAAGGGGAAGGGTAGGGGAAGGGATAAGTTAGGAGTTTGGGATTGACAGATATAGACTACTATATACAAAATAAACAAACAACAAGGACCTAGTGTATACAACAGGGAACTATATTCAACATCTTGTGATACCTGTAATAGAAAAGAATCTGAAAAAGAATATGTGTGTGTGTGTGTACACACACACAACTGAATCACTTTGCTATACTCCTGAAACATTGTGAATCAACTATACATCAAAAAAAAACTATTCTGTATAGATCAGCTGACCATGGCAGCATTATAATATTTATGAAACAATATCATTGTTTATTTGGATGCAACCTTTCTTGGAAAATCATTCCTAACAAAATATTGCAATTCAGGTGTAAATCTCAAGATACCATTCTGTCTCAGTGGAGTTATTTCCTTTTCCCCCTATTCTTCAAGTAAAAAGAGTTTATTTTACATTTTTAAAGATACACAGCAGCCCAGTATATTAAGCAGCTAACACAATCACCATGTTGTGTTTAAATAGAAGCAGCATTTGCCTTGTTTCCAGCCATCTTGAGAAAAAATGGTGAGATTTTGTGCATTACAAAAATGTTCTTATTTTCTTAGGCATCTTTAAAGCCACTATTTGCTGAGTACCTATTTGGTGTACTGTGTCAGGTACATCATATTTGATGCCCACTGCCTCCTAGGAAGTAAGTACTATTATCCCTGTTTTTTCAGGTAAGGAAACTGAGGCTCAGGGATTTAATTCACTCACGGTCCAACAGAAAGTGGCAAAGCCAAGATTCAAACTCAGATCTCTGACACCAAAGTTCGTGAATTTTCCATGGATTTCATATTCTTTTTAAAAAACTTTTTTCATTTACAAAGGAAGCAAGAATAAAAAGACTGAGGTACCCTGAAATGAAACATGCTGGTGGGACGCAGAGGTTTGTACCTATTTTGGTGGTGAACCAAAGTGAACCTGACAACCCGTATCTGTGATAGCATCTCCAGAAGTGGAGCCGAGACCAGTAGCTGGAGGAGTCCCAATGGAAAGGGTCAGTTTAGATAACCTCCCTAAATGTGAAGTTATTTTTCAGAAAAGTTTGGTCAAACAAGATTTATCTGGAACGCTGAGGAGTCCTCTGGACTGGTTTGGACCTCTCAGGGGTGCTCAGAACTGACTCGTTCTGTAATATGGGGCATTCTGAGCTTTTTTAGTGAACATCATTACACACTGCAAGGGACAAGAGTTGCCCCTGCAAGGTCTTTGCTGTCTTGGTTAAATCCTTATTCATTCATTGATTTGTTTAGTCATTTGAGTGTATAAATTTGTCAAACACTGGTACAGTGTGATATACGTATGTCCCCAGCTTCAAGTGGAGGAGATGTGCAAACAGATAATTACAATGCAGCGTGATCATTGTGGTACTTGAGGTGCTCCTATGTCTTTAAAGTTCCACCCAAAGTGGTCCTAGGAAAACCAAAGTCAGCCTTATTATTGGAGTGAAGTATAGAATCTCAGAGACCAGCCATTGGCCCTTAACCACAGGAAGAAATTTGGTTTGTAACCATGGCATGACATCGTAGGAAATGCAGTGCCCTATCTTCTCTGACTTATAAATCCCAGTTTTTTTGAAATGTAGCTCTAACATTACCCTCTCTGTGGAACCTTTTCTTTTCTTCCACTCATTCTGAAGCCCTTGATTGATATACCAACTAGTTGTGTTTCCTAAACTTCATTCATTTAACTCTTCCTTGACTTTTTTCCATAAGCCCATCCTACTTATACCAATAAGGTCTGGTTTCCAAAGAGCCAGATTCACACAGAGCCAGCTAATCATTAAAAAGAGCCTCAAAACACGTTCATTCCCCATTGAGAAGAGGATCACCTTATTTAAGATTAGGTAAAATTCTGTGACCCACGCAGTTTGTACTAAAGGGCTATTCCCAGGCTGGCCCTGAGGTCCATGGAAAATAGACATTCCTGTTCTTTTAGGGCTGTCACAATTCTAAGTATGGAGGAAAGATACTTTGGTATGATTCATATGGTTTCTTAAAAAATACAAATTAGGAAAAGAAGCTATGCTTATCATAGTTCTTAAAAGAAGTTAGTTTGGTGTCAGTCATTCCTATCTTATTTTCCTATTTATAGACAGTATTCTTCCCAAGTTTAACCTGACAACACAACATGTATTTAATTACAGTTATAGACCAACCACTTTTGCTTAATCAGAGGGAATGTGTTTTCTAGATGAAGCCATATATGAATTTGAAAGACATCAAATATACAGGAGACATTAGTTCTTTCAGTGGTTATTTATGCTTTGATATTTTAGGAAATTAGAAAAATATACCAACATGCTGCTAAACTTTCTGGGCATATGTCTGTTTATTTTGTCTTTACGACTTTTAAATTTCTAAGATAATAGGAATGAAAGCCACCTGCAGGGGGATGAATATATAGATATTGTTATGTATCTATATCACATCTCTGTCTGTCTATCTATCTAACTATCTACCTAGCTGTCTTAGCTGGAAACTCATTTGAGATTTGGAATATGGCTGCTTACAAAACTGGAGCACTGGTCCCTCCCAGGAGGCTGAGATCTATGAGTTGAAATGAATAGGGTTTTTGGCTTTTTGGCTATAGGGCAGATGAGTGATTTTTACTGCAGGCCCTGGTAGAGGTCAGGAGCAGAAAAGGATAGCACGGGATGGCATGAAGTGTCTTTCCACTCCCTACCCTCACCTCAGCAGGTTGAGGGGTTGGTTTGAGGATCAGAACGAGAGAGCTGTAGGACTGAAGGACTGCTTCAGCAGTTCGTTCTCATTGTCTTTATTTTAAAAGTCCCAGACACAAATTAGATATCTTTCCTCTTTGCTATTATGGTGTTATCTACCTGAAAATAGGACATCATTTGATCCACGGTTTGAGAATTTTGTCATTATTACCCTCAACTTCAGTTATTTACATTTAAGGCTGAATAAAAATGTTTTGGGGGACATTTTAAGGGCATCCTTCTTTAGAGTGATTCTTGCTCTTTGAGTGCATTGCAGAAGTTCCCCTTTTTTCTTCATAGTGAAATCACAGATAATGCTTTTGTTACTGGAACCTATAAAGTGAGCTTTTAAGGATGTTAATGCATATGTATTATTTATTATAACATAAATTGTATTCATACATTTTTTTCTAGTATTATTTCAAAAATATACACGACTGCAAAAAAATATGTTGTCATTGCCCAGATATGTGAATTTAAATTACACTTAGGACATCTATATGTAAAATGGAAATGACGATATGCATGGTATTAAGTTGCTGAGTGTGTCTGAAAGGGTTAAAAGATATGAAGGCCTCATACACTATTCAGTACATGGTAGTTTTACTTTCCTCCACCCGCAATTTCACACTGAACTGGAACTTGGGGTGGGGGTGGAAAGGATCAGAAACAGACATTTTGGGGGAAAATGACTAACTGCTCTGAAGCTCATTTTATTAACTTCTGAATTAAGGCAGGTGGATAATCTCTAAGCCTCCTTTTAACTAACTCTAGCTAACATTCTGTGTTTCCCTGTGTATGCTGATGTTGGCACAACAAAATGGGATATCCGTTATTATGCATAAAGATGTATTTATAGTGCAATGCTTATTTGACTCCAAACTAATAGGAGACAACTGATTATATGCTAAAGTAATACTAAGTTAAGGCAGCCCTAAAATTCAAAACTGTTTTATTCATTCTTCTTTGCACTATTGAGAAAATAATGGTGATAGAAAAATATGTTTCCCATCACAAAGCAAAAAAAAACCTCAGTGGGAGGCCTGGGTCTTGAATAAATAAATAGACTTGAGATTCTTCTCCTCAACATTCTGATGAATGTAATTCTGAAATGAAAGAGACTTTTTACTGGGCACAACAAGAATTTTTGGTGAGGTTTTTTCTTCACAATTTATCATCCTACTCAGCCAACCTTTAATCCAATTTGAAGCCCTAAAATTCTAACATAATTTAGAAGCATTAATAAAAGAAGAGTTAGGAAAGGAGATTGTACCTTTGTTCCGGCTTGCATAGTATCTTGTTGAAAATTACATTCACGTGGCTAATTTGCTTTTTCTGTCTATGAAAGTCCCAGAGGGTGTCTTTTCAGCTTTGTGTGCTCCCCCCATGCCCTTTTGGTTGAAAGCATTTATGTAAAATATATTGCTTTGTTTATCTGATAACACATAACCCTGGAAAAGCTAATCAATCTAACTTTGCTCATGGAAATATCAGAGTGATTCAGCCACATGGTTAATTTTGGAAGTCTGGGACTGTAAACTCACTTCAAAAGACTTTGAAACAGGTTTGACATTCCTTTCCCATAAGAAAGCCTGTATATATTTGACCTTTGGATTTAAGCCAACCCTGTCCTCCTTTTCTGCAGCGTGGTAGAGAATTCTGTTCCTAACCCATTTTTGGCTGGCTGGCTTTTTTTTCCCTCTTGCGTCATGACACGGTGCTGAAACATCAAGTTAAGAGAAGGGTCAGGATGAGGAACTTAGGGAATAGTGGAATCCTTCCCTTAGAATGGACTGGCTTGATAAAGATACGTAGGAAGACTCAAGGGGAAACACGTTCCGCATGTCTTGGGGAGAGAGGGTAATCACTTTGCTGTTGGAATTGAATTACGTAGTAATGTGAAGGGCACATCCAGAGTCAGGACTTGCAGTGCCAAAGTTCAAAGCCACTTAATGAGAAACAGAGCTCTTCACCATCTCAAAAAGCATCTCCTAAGCAACCAATTGCACATGGTGCTGCAAAGAGAATTACATAGACCCAGCCCATGACCTTCAGAAAAGCATAAGAAGATTTAGAAATAAAATGCTTAGAGTATTGCCAAGTCACTACAGAAATCCTTTGGTAAACCTCCATTAGAAAAACCATCATCAGGGAAAATAACCGAGAAGGTTCTATCCAAAGCCTGTTCCATTCACTGGAAATTCCACTAATATATAGGACATTTTCTGATTCTCCTGGGAGATCTTGGCTATAGGGTTGTATATGTGTCAAAACGGGCCATGGGAGCGAATCAGAGAAATATCAAGCACAGTTGGGCACTGGGGGAAGTATTTTCATTTGTGTGTGTGTGTGTGTGTGTGTGTGTGTGTGTGTGTGTGTGTGTGTTTGAACTAGGTTATTCCATGAATTTCTTGTAGAATACAAAATTAGAAGCACTGTCTGGACTGTTCAACTTTTTAGCCTCATTAGTAAGAGTAGAAGGCACATTTATTGAGAAAGTATCTTGTGTCAGACATTAAGCTTAGCATGATATATCCCCTTAGTTAATCCCATAACATACATATTATCACCCTCATCTTCTGAGAGAGAAAATGGGTGTGAAGCAGTTAAGTAAATATCCTGAAATCCCGAGGCTGCTGAGTGCTTTGGCAGGGCCAGTATTTGAACCCTTGTCTGCGGACCTGTGAAGCCAAGGCTCCTACCCTGCCCATGTACTGTTCCAAACTGCATAACACGCACTGGGTTACACTTGGGAAAAGAAATAATCTGTGATTATCTTCAGACGGTTTTATTCTATTTTGTATGAGCTCTTATTTGCAGATAAATTTATAGTGTTAGATCAGATATTTAGTTATAGTTATAGGCCTGTAGTTACTTAGCACATGGATCTATTAGATTCTTAATTAGTGAATTCTGCTGTTTGTCCAAAATGCCTTTGTTTAATGAATCATAATGTCAATTAGCTAGCAGTCAGTGCAAAAAAAGGGAATATGTTTTCATTTTTTTTCTTTTCTGAGCTAGTAATTGATGAAATGATGACTATTCCTGCATTCACCTTTGCAAGTAGAATCAACAGACTAAGAGTATGAGGCATTCTGTGTGCAGACAACCTTCTCCCTCTTGGACTGTAAGCTATTGGTGTGCATATACCAGGCTGGAATAATGAGTGGATTTGTTAATTCAGGAAAAGCATCAGATGCTACTCTTATGTCATCTAGATTTCTATTTCATTTTAGTTTATCAAATGTATCAGACTTAGAGATTGCCTTTATTGTTCACTGGTTGTTTTTTTCTTTTCATACATGTAATCCAACAACGTGTGATTTTTGAACAGGTAAAACTAAATTCCGTGGGAATTTAGCCTGAAGAATAGCAGAGAACTGGTCTTGATGACACATGACTATTTATCCTCATCATTTTAAAGTGTTTCTTTTACCAGCCTCACTTCAAGCAAAAGCAGATACTATCATTAACCTGCCTCTGCTATGCAAATGGAAAAAATATAGTGCCGCCTAATGTCATGAACCCAGGAAGTCAGAAATAGATCTTGGGAATAACCCTGAGTCCTAATAAACAGGGCTGTGTGGTCCATTCAAAAATATCATTTAAAATCCAGTTTTCTTAAGATATGAAATCTACTTTAAAAAAAGACTTGTGCTCCACACCCTTTTTTAATTTAGAAACGTTAATGTTTCTGATGTTTTAGCTCTCGCTCTTTAAATAACTTGGCTTTCTTTTTTCCTTTTTCGTTAGCTCAGTACTTTCCCAGGGTAAGTGATAAATAAAGCTGGAGTGTTGGTTGCAAATTCTTTTCCTCTCTCTCCCCTCTCTCCTACCTCAGATTTATCTGGGCACTAGGGCATCCTGCAGTGTGCTAGGACACCAGTCAGCATCACCTGGAGTGGCAGGGAATTGGGGATCACTTAGAGCCTGGGAGTCTAAGCTTTCGCTTGAAACCTAAGCCAGGGCCTTGAATTGGGTATAAAAGAGCCTAGCATAAGAACTTGGATTTGCAGTGCCACATTTTGGCTTAAGAACCCATCATGGCAAGCAATTAGAGTTCTTGTTATATCATGTATCATTAAGGATATATGTTAGGGCTGATTGGAGAGAAAAAATTTGGTAACTTCTCAGACCTTTTTCTCCTTTCTTCCCCTCCCCCTCTCCATACCTATTGGATAAGGATACTATTGAACATCTTCTTGAAGTCTTTTAGGTTTAACTGGTGATCCTCTAATAGCTACTTATCAAGTAGCAGGAGGAAGCTCAGCCTTTGGCCAGAGAGATTAAAAAAATTAAACACACTTGAATTTATGGAATTTCTTAACTTGGCTTTTAGAAAGGGAACATTCTAGTTATGCAGACAGAAATGTAAATGAACTATTCTGTGCTGTATTATATAGGAAGTTAGAACATAGAAGTTGAAGTTGAAGAGGCAGAGGTCTGAGAAGGCTTTTTGGAAGTAATGGCATTTGGTTGGACCTGAAGTTTGTATTAGATTTCAGTAGACCAGAACATGTGAGAGCATTCAGAGGAAACTGCAGAAGAAAAGATTCAGCTTGCTTGAAGTCCATGTTTGTTTTCAGTGAATTTTAAATGGTCCAAAATGGGGTGTGTGTGTGTGTGTGTGTGTGTACAGGTGTAGTGTGAGGAGATGAAATTAGAGAAGTAGAGTGGGTCCAAGTCTTAAAGGACCAGGAGAGATACCTGTGTTTGGATTTGACTCTGCCATCTGACTAGATATATTGGAAGCACTTGCATAGACAAATGATACAATCTACTCTGTGCTTTATTTAGGAAGGTACCTGGTAATGGTGTGGAGCATAGATTGAAGGGAATGAGGTTAGAGGCAAGCAGATCAGATAGGAATCCTCACAGTATTCTAGGTGAGAGATTTTGATGGCCTATAATAGGAGGAAATTGGGATTCACTGTGAAGCTGGGGCCAAATTTGGAAACTTGATTGAACGTGGACTGTGAGGATGAAAGAGACATCAAAGATGATGATGCTTCTGAACTGTGAGGCTTTCAAATGATCTGGAGAACACACAAAGGGTTCAGTTTTGGACTTGGATTTCAAATGCTGTCAGCTGCAGGTAGAAATGTATCAGACCAAAAAGGAGAATTGAGAGATGGAAAAAGAGATTGGGGAGTTGGCAGCAAGGAGTAATGGCTAGATACGACAGGTCAAGTGACATCACCTGCAGAAGATGTGGAAGAACTGGAAGAGAATGTGGAGAAATGCCTTATTTAAAGGGGCCGTTAGAAGAAGAACTTGAAAGAAAGAAAAGTGGTTAGAGACAGAGGAGGTAAACCTCTCTAGCATCACATTAGATGTAACAAGGGAAGAGAAAGTTCAAGAACAAGAGTGAATAACTATTACTAGTAATGGAACTACCCTTGAGGAGTTTACAATCTACATGGATCAGGCTGATGAGTTAAATTTACGCACATGGTGCTTTTGAGCCACAGGGAATTCCTCGGATTGCTTACTTTCCTTCCTTATCACACTATTTACCAGCCGGATATTCTCCCATCTCAACTAATCCAAACGTATGACTGTTCTAAAGTTCAGTTCAAAGTCTAACTCTTCAGCCACTGCTGCTGAATAGGATCTTGTTCTTTCTTTTCTGAATCCCCAGAGTCAATATAGTTCTCTTTTCACGTGTGTATGTCTTATTTCCCTAAATAGATTGCATGATTTTTCAGGGTAAAGACTGTATTTTAAATGCATACATTTCTGCCTCAAAATCTAGCAAAATGCTTTGCACAAGGAAGGTACTCAAAACTTTTTTTTTCTTTTTCTTTTTTTTTTGGAGGAGGGAAGCTGTGATGTGAAATTTGGTAATATGTATTATGTGTCATAAAATGGTTACCTCCTATGACGCATTAATACCTCTTCTGGGATGATATTCTATAAAATACTCTAAAATATGTAAATGTCATATGCACAGACGTACTTGCCAGTGTTCTATTCAAAAGAATTCAAAGTTTTAGTATTGTAATAATAGAATGTTTGTGTGAACTGTATAACTATTTCATTCAATGGAATCATACAATTTTTAAAAACTATGAAGACTACCAACTTAGAAATGTGATTTTTTTTTTAAAAGCAAGGTGCAAAAGTATTTGTGCACTATGGTTTCACATGTATAAAATGTACATCTGGAAAATATTAGAAGAGAATAGATTTAAATGGTAAGTTTTAAGACATGTAGAATTGCAAATAGTTTCTTTACATTTTAAAAGTTGCCGTGATATTGTATTATTGCTATAAATCATCTTACATAAAAGCAATGTTTTGTTTCCTATGAAGGACCTAATACTGTGCAGAGAACTTGGAAGATGTCCTCTCTAAATATACGCCTCCTTACCAGGCTGTCAGAATCTATTAGAATAGCTCCTGGTAGTGACCATCACCACTGAGCAATACCATCAATGTGTTTCAGCTTCTAAGGGGGGCATCTTGTACTTTAACTGTTGGCAGTGCTAAGGTTAAAAGAGAATTGAAAAGTGAGAGAAGAGTTAAGAGTGTGAAAATCCAAGAAGATGGGAGGAAGCAAATGAGTGGGCTGTGAAAGAAAAGACAAGAAAAGACCAAGGGCAGAGAAGAAAGATGTTTAGCTGTGCATCTACCTCTCTCTGATGTTCTTTTCCTTCACCTTTTTTTGTCTCTTCCCTGCTGCTCAGTGGAGCCTCTCAAACAGAAGCACTGAATTTTCAAAGGCCATTATGATTTTTGACCTTGCCTCTGATCAATATTCTGAGGTGGTCTTGGCAAGAAAGAGACCTACTCTCTGGAATCACAGAGTGTACTATACCAGAGGTGGGAGGTTCATCAACACAGGCAAAGACAAATACAAAATAATGGGTTAAATAGAATACTGGTAGTAGAAGGGAAGGTGAAAGTATAGACTCATCAAGAAATTATAGGATGCTTTCTCCAGGCACCTTTTAGCTCTGAGTTTAAAAAGGCTGGGGAAGATGTGCTGCTTCTATCTCTCTGCTACCTAGACCTGCCTACAAATTCCAGAATAAATGATTCTCTGTGATTTTTTTTTCAAGTGTATGAGAAATTTAAGCAGTTTTTATTTTCTAAGAGTATAAAAGACAGTATTTGAAAAAAAACTTCAGAGTTGCGATTCTTGAATTTGTCAGTCATCCTTAGTACTAGCAGATAGCCCAAGTTAGGTTGGATAGCAAGATCATATTTATATGTATTTGTAAAGTCAAATTAAGTATTTACATCTGCCCATGGTAGTAGTTTCCTGTGTGCAAATTTTTAAAAAAGATAAAATCATTAAGTCTCTGATGAAGCCAGTTAGAAGTTCAAGACCTCTGAGGCTCAGTTTTCTCATCTCTAAAGTGGGCATAATAATAGTAATTACTTCAACTGGTTTGATTAGATGAGACACCATGTGTGTAGAGAGTTTTAAATTTATTTGAAGAGTTTGCTTATAGACAAAGATTTGGTAATTTCTGATACTGTGGGAGAAGGTATAGAACAAAAGATTCTTGATTCCCAAACCACACACATTGGACATCTGCTTCCAGAAGGTGCATTACATCTGCTTATGAATTGGTTCCAGATGGTTCAGAGTCGCAGACGTTCTCTGTTGGGCTATTGAAGAAGGCAACCCATGTTTCTTGACATTAGGCAGGCCCAGTAGGGTGCCCTAGCACAGACATTAATGTACATTTTACCTTTTTCCCCATTCTAAGTCATCTATAAAGCACAGTGAAACTTAAAGAGATATCAATGTGAAGAGGTGCTTATTTTTTATGATAGCAAATCAAAAACCTCTTGATTCTGTTTCAAGACTGGATCTGAAAGGTATCAAGCCAAGATTTTTTAATTTTTTATTATTATTTTTATGTATTCAATATATCTTTTAGAAACTATTAGGTTGAACCACATGATATTGTCAGTAACAATTTGGGTAATTTGTCAGTAACTAACGGGTAATTTTATTTTTAAATTTTTTAAAATTGAAGGATAGTTGATTTACAATGTTGTGTCAGTTTTAGGTGTATAGCACATTGATTCAGTTATACATACATACATATTTTTTTCAGATTCTTTTCCCTTATAGGTTATTACAGAATATTGAGTATAGGACCATGTGCTGAGCCAAGATTTTTTAAACTGGAATTCTTGGAGTATAATATGTTTGATATATTACAACATATAATAATGAAATATTAAATAGGTACAACCTTCTTATGTGCTTGAGTTGCTCAGAAATTGATTAATGAATTTCTAGAGAAGAATGCCTTTTTTCAGGCATATCATTAGCCACATTATTGATCTGCACAACTGGTTTGAAAGGGAAAAGTAGCATCCCTGGGCTAGACTAGGACTCCTCCCTGCCTCCAGGCACTTAATAACCCTCTTGAAAATGATTTTCCATGACCTGCCTAAAAACATCAAGTTTTCTCATTGCACTTAGCAGAGGGGGCAGAGCTGTGTCCTCCTGAAATCTCTTATCATCCACCTAAAGCCTCACAGGTAAAACTAACTGCTTTTATTTTTCTGGTCATAAAACAGAAAATGTAAATTATTTTCTCTATAAAGGAATTAATTGCAATTATTCTCTGCAGAATCTGGAGGGAGAAAGTAGGCCTTTAAATAAATAAATTGGGTCATTATTTATTAAGGAAAGAGTGGGAAGGGATGTGGCGGGAATTACCTGGAAGTAAGGAAAGGGTGTTGCAGGAGAGCAGGAGCGTGTGCTGAGCACACTGTCAGGATCTGCAGAGAATCCTAGGAAGGAAACAAGCACAGGGACTAAAAATCGTGGCACAAACTGTGGGCCACATCTTTCCCATGTCATCTGTGTAGCCATCCTGTCCTCGCAGAGCAGGAGGTGAGCACGCTGTCACCTGAAAAACAACTACACCATCAGAAGATGCTGTGGATATGCTTCTATGACAAGACATGGTGCTGTGACATTTCCAATAAAACCAAGAACTTGGCAAGATACTGCCTTTGTGAGTTATCCAAAGTAGTTTGTTTTTGATAAACTTTAGACTTGAAGTGTTTATGTTTCTACTTAAAAGAAAGAGGGGGTAAGGGGTTGTGGGTCGGGGAAGGAAGAGAGGAAGGAAGGAAGGAAGGAAAGAAAGTAAGATGGGAGGGAGGAAGGGTGGTGAACAGAATGGCTACTTTGTGGAGACTAAAACCTTATATTCTTAATAAATGAATGAGCTACTTCACTTTGAATCATATTTAGAACAGGAATTTATGACATTTCCCCTTACGGTAACAACAAAGGGAAAGAACACTTCTCCAGAGTTAGAAGGGGAAAAAATATTGACAGTTTGATCCTTTTTAAGTGTAAAATTTAAATAGGACATTTAAATAATCCTGCTATGTAGATTTAGGAAGAGCCTCTGAAATAGCTTAACTTTTGATCCCATTTTATCATTGTCTGTTCAAAACCAGATGCAACTCCTTTTCCTTGATTTTTCTGAACATTCCCCCTCTTTATTTTTTTTAAGCTCTTTATTGGAATATAATTGCCTTACACTGTTGTGCCAGTTTCTGCTCTACAACAAAGTGAATCAGCAGTATTTATACATATATCCCCATGTCCCCTCCCTCCCGTGACTCCCTCCCTATCCCAGCCCTCTAAGTCATTACCCATCATCTAGTTGATCTCCCTATGTTATGCAGCAACTTCCCACTAGCTATCTATTTTACATTTGGTAGTGTATATATGTCAATGCTACTCTCTCACTTTCCCCCTCTTTAAAAATGCAAGCCCTCTCTTCATTCTCACTTATAGTATTAATTCAGACCACCTCTTTCCTTTCAATCCAGAGTGTTTAAAAAACACTCTTTACTAATTCTTTTATTTTTATTTATTTAAAAAACTTTTCATTGGAGTATAGTTGATTTACAATGTTGTGTTCATTTCAGGTGTACAGTGAAGTGAATCAGTTACATCTATATGTATATCCACTCTTTTTTAGATTCTTCTCCCATATAGGTCATTACAGAGTATTAAGTGGAGTTCCCTGTGCTATACAGTAGGTCCTTATTAGTTATCTATTTTAGATATAGTAGTGTGTATATGTCAATCCCAATCTCCCAACTCATCCCTCTCCTTTCCCCGCTGGTAACAATTGCAGCAATATGGATGGACCTAGAGGTTGTTATACTGAGTGAAGTAAGTCAGACAGAGAAAGATAAATATCATCTGATATCACTTTTATGTGGAATCTAAGAAAATAGTACAAACTTATTTACAAAACAGAAATAGAGTCACAGATGTAGAATACTAATTCTTTTAAATTCATCGTATTTCAGTCTTGTAGATTTCTATTTAGGATCTTTCCATCTCTTCTTTATATGCTTATTTATAAATAGGGTTGCTGTATGTCCCAGTTTTCATAAGACAGTCTTAGTTTACATGTACTATAATTATTAATAGTACCCCTTCTACTCACCAAGTGTCCTAATTTGGTGTATAAATTGTATGGTAACTGTATTTATAAGTTAAGTATGCGTGGAAATGAGCAAAATATTTTTACAGACTTTTTATTCTAATAAGTCTTTCAGAAAATTAAACTTGTGAAACTAGACTCACCTCTCATAATTTTCTTGTACCCATTCAAAAACAAAATAAACACCAAAGAAAGTTGAGACCTAACTTTCTAATATCATTTCAGATCACTTAAACCTTTTGGAATATTTCTAAATCCCTGCAATGCACTTAAAGTTTAGTTAAGTACTCCTGAAAGTTGCTTGGGTAGGCAAGTTTATCTTTATTGTATTTTCCCCTCCAAAATCTGGGCAGGAAGATAAATAATCATCAAGATGCAGATGTTTTGGTCATATGGTCCCTTATAATGCCACTCTGTTAATTTTACATTATGCTGCTTCCTGGTACTTAAATTTTGCCTTACAAATATTGTGGAATAAGTGTTAATAGAATTTTAAATTGAGGAATTTTAAAAGAGGATTTTGACAGGCCAGTAAGCCAGAAACCCAGATTTGTTTTACATCAAATAGATTAATCACTCAGAATTATTTTTAGCCAAGGAAATTGACCTTTTAAAAAAAATGTAAAGAAATAATTTGAGACTCAGATAATTGAAGAAATAAGTGATTATTCTATTTGCAAGACCTTTGGGCTTTTTGAGGGCAGCAATTTCTTATGAGTCTATTAAAGTCTTAAATTCCTCCTGCTTGTATTTCAAATCCTGAAAAAGAAATATTGATAAAAATCAGGATGATTAATTATCAAGTAGATACTGTGTTATGGATGTCAATCTTTATAGCTTTTCAAGAAAAATGATCATCGGCTTTGTAATTTATCTATGATAAAGACACTAGAAACTCTTGGGAAAGAAAGCGTTATAGTTGTCTATGTGTTGTTGCTTTACAAAGAGTTAAGTTTATTTCTGCAAATATTCTTCTCTTAAGTCAATTAACCTTTGAATCTATCTATCATTAGTTCATTTTAACTGTTATTTAATCAAATGAATTTTAAATTATAAAAGCTCTCAGACTAAAATCTCAGTAGCTATGGAATGGGATGTGACTCTTCCTTTTTGAACAATGCTAAATGTCTTAATTTTTAATCTTTAAATATGGATTATAGAAACTCTCTAAAGGCATAAAGGGTTGTTCTAATGACTAAATTATATATATTTATACAATATATATTAATTTAACTATATATGTGTATATTCCACAATGCATGATACATGGAAGGTGCTATGTAAGTGGCATTTATACAATCATCATTGTTATATAATACATTTCATACTAAATTGATTAATTCAATATTGTTCAAACTTGGCTTAATGGCAACTTGTGAAGGCATTAAATTGTGTGAAAATTATGGCTTCCTTTTCCCTCAACAAACATTTATGGATTGTTTATCCCTACTATGGGATAGTTCCTTAAAAGTTAAAAAAAAATAGTTCTCTCATTCAAGAAGCTTTGCTGATAAACAAAGGAGTACCTTGAAAACCCTGCTCTCATATTCTGCAAAGCCACAGAGCTGCCTTCTGAAGTCATTACTAATGCAATCTTTTCCTAAGCTCATTCAGTGAAGTGTAACAGGAAAAAGAAGAGTCAAAGAAATTGATTTACTGGTTAAGAATACATGAATCTTATGAATAAGTGTTACATCAACTTTAGCGGCAGACGTCACACATGAGCCTTTCGATTTTCATAGCAATTCAGCAGCAGGTCCTAAGGTGGCAAATGAGTGACAAGATTACTCCGTTGCAGCAGACAGTAGAAGCTTAATAAATGCATGTGAATTGATGAAATGAGTCGGAAATACTTTATGTACCAGTGTCTCAGGTGATTCATAACTTAGAAGGTAACAATGGATAGACCCCATTCCTTAGTGAGAGCCTTCTGGTCTGTTTTTAGACCACTGCCTGTCTGAGTATGTCAAGCTTGAGGCTCACTTTCTTTTCCGATGAGCAGAATCCCAGTTAGAACTGATTTAAATGGTCATAGTGGTCATGATGTCTTAAATAATTGACTTGTGCAAACCATACACCAGAAGAGCAGGAAAATCTATCACATTCTTTAACCAGATGTGTTCTATGCAAAGTTAAAGTACTTATTTGAAAAGCAAAAATCCAGCTGTTAAATTTTTATGAGAGAAAGAGGTATATACTGGGACTACAGGAAAAAACAAAACAAAACGAAACAAGTTTCATGTTCCCTTTAATTTGCAGATGAGGAAATTGAGACCCAAATATAACTCAGGGTTTCCAACTGTCAAACCAGGGATTTTACAGCCTTTCACCTTTGGTTTCTATGCCTCTTTCTCCCAGTCCTTCCACCTGCATGATTAGAATGGGAAGTCCAGAGGGATGGGCTATTAGGATGAAGGAATAAAAGCTGTTGATGACTAACAGCCAAATTGGCTAATTTTCTTCAGAGCAGTGACTGATAGAATGTTCTGAGGGCACGGGGAGAGAAGAGGTCAGCCACATCTGATTTTAACACATTTTCATTTCGTCAAATGCTCGTTTAAGGAGACTCTTGAAAGATCAAGTTTAAAAAATATTGAAAATGGTGAATAATGTCCCTTTTAAGTATGATCTCCTATGTTACATGATCCATTTAAGATCAAGCCATTCCTCACTCTTCATAACCATGAGACACACATCAAAGTAACTTAAAGAGGAAATGTTAAGAGTTTAAAGAGACCTAACGTTGCTCAGCCAAAAGTGATTTTCTTATTTTTTTTAAATAAATTTCTGAGCTTGGAGAGATCCCATTCTTTTTCTTTTTTTTTTTTTCCAATTGTATTTTTTTTATTTTATTTTTTTGGGGGTACACCAAGTTCAATCATCTGTTTTTATACACATATCCCCGTATTCCCTCCCTTCCTTGACTCCCCCCCATCGAGTCCCCCCCACCTCCCCGCCCCAGTCCTCTAAGGCATCTTCCATCCTCGAGTTGGACTCCCTTTGTTATACAACTTCCCACTGACTATCTATTTTACAGTTGGTAGTATATATATGTCTGTGCTACTCTCTCGCTTCCTCTCAGTTTCCCCTTCACCCCCTGACATCCAATTGTAGTTTGGTGTGGATTTGTTTAGGGTTATCCAAAGCTTGAAATCTACATGAAATGCCAGGAAAGCAGACTATATGTTCACAAAGCTCTTAGCTAATCCCAGGTGAAATGGACGTGCCAACTAGCTGCAGAAGTGCTGTGGGACATAATGGTTTGGGGAATCGTGTAATGTTGGAGGATAAGGTTGACCCCTCTTCATCTGGCCAGCATTTGGGTCAGTACTTTGACAAAAACGATGGATGTTTATTAAATTTGCATTGAATAACAATAATTTTTCAAAAATTTTTTTCTGGAGAAAACCAAATATGTGTTTAAGTGTGTATCTATAAATGTATGATGGGAGATTTAAGTTAAAAATAAAAAACACCTGCAGCTATACAGGCTGTGACTTATATAAAGATGACGATGACGACAGCAGTGACAAAAAATACTCTGTTTATGAAGCCCCAACTGTATGCATGTTTCTGTCTTTGGCATCCTATCTACGTTCTGCCTTCTCAGAACAGCTTTACAAGGGAGGTGCCATCATCCCCACGTACTAGATGCAGAAATCATCCACTTATTCAGGAAACCATTGATTGAATATTTTGTATTTAATCAAAAGTCACAAACCTCAGTGTACTGAAGGTGGATAACAGAATTATTCCTCGATCCTAAGACAACTCATGTTTTTGAAGTGCAGCATATAGGGAAACAATAAGGCATTTTCATTAACTGCAAGCCATTGCTTACCTAAAATACCTCATAAACTCTTGAAATCTATGTTGATAAAACATACTATTTTTGGAGGGGGCAGGAGTGCAGAGGAGAAGAAAGTTAAAGATTCAAAGGAAACAGCCATGCTGAGCTCACATCAGGAATACTGTGTTCAGTTCTTAGTGCCTCTTTTTAAGAGGGACATGGACAAACGGTCCCAAGAAAGATGATCAGAATTGTGTGTTCTAAAAGAAACTATGGACAACAATGTAGAAGAATTAGGATTTTGGAATTCCCAATCACTTCTTGCAGATGTAGTCCTTAAAGGTGTAGCCCTTGGAAAGGGTTGTTTACAGATCCAGAAATGCAGAATGGTGGCTACTGGAGGGAAGTTGAATGAAGGAGGTTTCTACCTAACATGGGGAGCTTTATGGCAGGCAGAACTGCTCCCACATGGGACTGTGGCATGCTTAGTGAGCCATGCCTTCTTTCATTCATTTAATAGTGTGCTTAGGAAACATGTATTGAACCTCTCCAAGAGAACATATGGCCTAGAGGGTGATCGATATAGCCAAACCTGGCTCAACCAGGTAACAAAGGAAGCTCCAGGAATTAATCGAATAGTGACTGGAAAGGTCTGTGCTGCAGAGAACTAAAGAAAAGAATAAAAGCCTGATGACATGAAGTGAGGCATAGTGAGTCCCATAATCTTGCTGCCTCTGAGCAGAGTGAAGCAAAGCAAAATTAAAGAGAGTTAATGTTGAGCAATTTGTGTCTTATTCCAAATGGTATGACCTGCCGGAGGCTTCATGAACACCTGCTAATTGTTCCACTTAGGAAATAGGAAATTCTCGTTGTAATTGCATGCATCTTGTAAAATAATTTGTCACTTTGATTTCTCTCTGTTGTGAAATAAAGCTATTTTCATACCCTCCTATAAACAGGAGTATGTCAGGAATTAAAGGCTTTCTCATTGTGTCTACCTATATTACCTGTTCAGCTGGGTGTTTATGTCTTACCTTCCAAATTCAGTGTCCCGGAAGCTGAAAACTTTCCAGTTGGTGTTTTTATAAGTGTCATAAATCTATCAATCCATTGTTCAAATTCTAGTAATTATAATATCCATAGAAATTCTTTACCCTGAGCACCAATTTTTCATTCGAACATCTCAAGTAAAAGATTGAGGAGACCTAGAGACTGTCATACAGAGTGAAGTAAGTCAGAAAGAGAGAAACACATATTGTATAATATCACTTATATGTGGAATCTAGAAAAATGGTACAGGTGAACTTATTTGCAAAGCAGAAATAGAGACACAGACGTACAGATCAAACGTATGGATACCAAGGGGGGAAAGGAGAGTGGGATGAATTGGGGGATGGGGATTGGCATATATACACTACTGATACTATGTATAAAATAAATAACTAATGAAAACCTACTGCATAACACAGGGAACTCTACTCAATGCTCTGTGGTGACCTAAATGGGAAGGAAATCCAGTAGAAGAGGGGATACACACACACACACACGTACATACACATACATATACACACGTATAGCTGATTCACTTTGCTGTACAGCAGAAACACAACACTGTAAAGCAACTATACTCCAATCAAAATTAATTTTTAAAAAAGTTGAGGAGAAAAAAGAACAACTTCCAAAAAATAACCTGCCTAAGTGCTGAACGCAGAAGGCACTTGATACAACAGTTAGGCTCATTTCTGAATTTATATGTATATTTTTTTTTCTCTATGCTTCCACTCAGTTGATAAAAATATTAGTGTTATTTTTGGACAGACTCATACATAGCTTTAGGTTTTACTTAGACAGCAATGGTCTACATTTACACGGGACATTATACCCGATATGATTGGAGGCAATTTGTATAGCAGTTAAGGATGTGAGACTTGGAGCCAGATAATTCTTGCTTCTTCACTTATGGGTCATGGGATCTTAGCAAAGTTACAGAGTCTTGGTCTCCTTCTCTGCAAGATGGGGATAATAATAATACTTGCCTTGTAGAATTATAGTGAAGATGATTAAATTAGCTAAGATAGTACACAGGAATAGTTTAGTACAGTTCTTGGTGCATGGTAAGTATGAAGTCTAAGCCAATAGCTCTCAAATTGTGCTGTCTCAGAATCACCTGGAATGAGTTTTTTTAAAATACAGTTGCCCAGACCTCTCCATGAGAGTCTTTGATTAGGTAGTTTGGAAATGAAGCTCCGATGATCATATTTTAAATCATTTCTCCAAGAAATTCTGATGCATACCAAAGTTTGAAAATCACTTGTTGATAATTTTGAATTTTTCCTCCTTCCAAACTTAGCCCAGTTCCAACAAGTCAACTTGGCCAGCTTAAGATGTAAAGAAAGGAAAAAAAAAAAAATTGGTTTTCCGTGTGATAGCACTCACTACCATGCATACATATTTAGCCCCTCCTTTCCAGGCAAACCCTCTTCTGGCCCCTGTTGCTGTCAAGCTTTTCTCAGCCCTGACCCCACCAGGAAATCCATGCTGTCAGTACACTCTGAATGTCCAGAGCAGTGACATCAAAAAACTTCAGATAGCATGGTGAGGAGTGAAGCAAATGCCAGCATCAATTTTCCAGCCTAACGAAAATAAAACACAACTTTTAAATATTAAGGAAATATCACAATGTATTGTCTTATTTACATGCTTCCATGATTTTCAGATTAAAAATAGTTCTCTTAGGGGACTTTCCTGGCTGTCCAGTGTTTAAGACTCTGTGCTTCCACTGCAGAGGGCGTGAGTTCGATCCTTGGTTGGGAACTAAGAATGCATTTTTGGGGGGACTATTTTTTTAGTCCCCCCCAAAATAGTTCTCTTAAATAAAAACCAGTTAAAGTAATAGACTTACAGCATTTGAGGAATTCTATATTCAGATTACACATTGAGCATCACTCATCTTTTCTACTTTTTTTAAAAAGTAGTTTCTGTCTTTAAAAAAAGCACAATGTAGAGTAACATTTTTGATAAGTATTCCTATCTTTCTAATTATTATTCTGTTTTTTAATTGTTGGCATATAGCTATGTTTGTTTTTGCTTTAAAGGATTTTGTGTCAATTCATAATTAATCAATAGTTCTGTGGAGTCGTTGTAGGTTTTCACTAATAAAAGTTGCTTCAGTCTTTTATTTTTATCAGTGTCTGGTTTGTCAGTAATTTGTTGACATGAGTCAGAATTCTACTCCAGCCTAAACCCAAACAGCTATTTTCCCTAACTCAGAAAAATGTGAATCATAAAACCAATACGATTACATGATGTACGTAGCTTATTTTATTACCACTGCCTTCTCTCAATCTGAGAAGTGATGGATAATATTTCTCTCCAGCCTGGAGTTAATATCAGAGAGAAACTGAACAGGTTAGAAAATGGTATCTCTACTTGAATCAGGGAGAATTAACCTTGTCTCTGCCAAAGATATCTTCAAAGAAGCTGAACTTCTAAATAACTGACAAACTTCATTTTGGGAGAATTTATGTTCAGTGTTACTGATACTACTAAAGTAAGTGTTATCAGTTTAAGAAGAATTTTGAACATTTACTGCAAGCCAGTGAACAAAATAAACAAATTCTCTGCCCTCGTGGAGCTTATATTTGAGTAGAAGGAAGCAGAAATAAATAAGTTAGGGAGTGACAACATAAGGCAGAGTAAGAGAGATATAGAGAGTTTTAGGGATAGCAAAGGCCCTGAAACCTGGTTGTTTTTTCTTATCCTGATGAGTCTGAAATTAGTTGGCCACTCTGAGTTGCTGGACTACTACTGGGTAATATATGAAGAGAAAATACAAAGTAGAGTTGGGAGGTATTTTAGATGGCAGCCCTGTAGGGCCCCCTGCATGTAAAACGAGATTCCCACTTGAAAATACGCTGAGGGAAGATGTGAGAAGAAGCAGAGGTAAGGAGGGTTGTATAAGAATTCTAACAGGCAAAATCTACATGATAGAATTGGCATTGGCCTAATGTTTTATTGTGTTCATTTTGTAGTAGCTTCCTCTTGTGAATGATCTTCTTATCAGGTGAACTTGTTAGGCAAATTCTGGACCCCAACCTAGACCTATTGAATCAGGAAATGGGGCCCTGTAATCTGTGTCTAATAGGACTACCAGATCATTCTGGAGCCTTGTTTTTTGATGAGGCTCCCACCCTGTGAAAGAACTTGATTCTGTCTTCCCAATTCTTCTCTAGGAACAATTTCATACAATAGGGCTGTTGGCCAGCTCCTGAGGACCACCTGTTAAGGTTGGGGAGCTCTTGAAGTTATCCATAGGATCTCTGATCTGATGGGACAGAAATGTCCCTCTCTCTCTTTTTCTAAATTTATTTTATCAAAGTATAGTTGATTTACAATGTTCTGTTAGTTTCTGGTGTACAGCAAAGTGATTCAGTTTTACATATATAATAGTTTGCATTTGCTAATCACAAACTCTCAATCTATCCCTCCCCCACTCCCTTCGCCTTTTGGTAACCGTAGGTTTGTTTTCTATGTGTGTGCTTCTGTTTTGTAGATAAGTTCACTTGTGTCATATTTTAGATTCCACATATGCATAATATCATATGGCATTTTTCTTTCTCTAACTTACTTCACTTAGTATGATAATCTCTAAGTCCATCCATGTTGCTGCAATGGCATTATTTTATTCTTTTTTATGGCTGAGTAGTATTCATTGTGTATATGTACTGTATCTTCTCTATCCATTCATCTCTCTGCAGACATTTAGGTAGTTTGGTTGTCTTGGCTATTGTAAATAGTGCTACTGTGAACATAGGGGTGTGTGTTTCTTTTCAAATTATAGTTTTGTCTGGATATATGCCCAGGAGTGGGATTGCTGGATCATATGGCAATTCTATTTTTAGTTTTTTAAGGAACTTCCAAATGTTTTGCATAGTGGCTGTATCAATTTACATTCCTACCAACAGTGTAAGAGGTTTCCCTTTTCTCCACACCCTCTCCAGCATTTGTTATTTTTCAACTTTTTAATGATGGCTATTCTGACCAGTGTGAGGTGATACCTCATTGTAGTTTTGATTTGCACAGGAAAGTCTCTCTTGCATGGAGCCTGGGTACACCATTTCTTGTTCTCCACCCTACAGCATCACAAAACCTACTCAAATGATAATAAAATTACATGATTCCATTAAGGGGAGCCTAGAATTTAATAAATAAGTATTTTTAAAATGGTTTACAATCCATTGATCTAACGTGGAAAGCACCTGTGAAGGGAGGCAAAGCTGGGGTGAAATTCACAGGGCTTCCTGACTCTCAGGCACATAACATCAGAGCAGATGTTTCCATGATGCAGGACAGCCAGATGTGTTGAAAATGTGTTAGAATGTGGCTGTCCTGCCTACAGGCTCTGGCCTCAAGTTGTCTAAGTCTAAATCCTAATTTGACAGCAGAACTTGAAAGCTGATACTTTTATCCTCTGTATTTTATTTTACAGGTTAGGAAATGGGGTCACTATGGCTCTATTTTATCATCTGTAAAATGAGGATAATGTTAATAATAATAGTTTATATTCTTTCGGTGCTTACCAGGTACCAGGCACTATACTAAGCCCTTTAAATATATGTGTCATTTCATCCTCCCAACATCACTATAAATTAGGTACCACTGTTACTGCCATTTTTCAGATGAGGGAACTGAGGCCCGGGAAAATTAAATAACAGGCCCCACAGCATACAACTAATTTAGTGGAAGGACTGGTATACAGAGCCGGGTAGTCTGGCTTATCTATTACACATTAATGTCATAGTATTCAAATTCTAATTTTAGATTCACCGTTATTCAAAGGTAGTACAAACACATCTTAGAATCAAATATCAATGACTTCTGAATGACCTGCCTGGCAAACCCCTTTGCATTTTTTCAGGTACCACTTCGATGCTGCCCTCTCTGTAAAGCCTTCTCCTGATTCTCCCTTGAAAGTTCCCACTTCACACACTTGCACCAATTATGTGCCTCTCTCTGACCAATAAAATGAGTGATCTTGAAGCATAGGGATTGCTTTATTTACATGTCTATTTCTAGCTGTGGCACATGTTCCCTTCTTTCCTGTTGCCACATCTTTGCATTGGTGCACATCACTGAGGGTTATATTTTAAGGTGCAAACAATCCATCAGAATGTGACTTGACACACAGGCCTTGTGTGTGCAACAGATGGAACCATTTAGCAGAGAATCTCATTGGCACTTTGTGAAAGACTTTCCAAAATGCCAACAAATGGTATTCTGAGAGTTCGTTGTTGTCACTAGGATTACAACATCATTTTTCACACTCCAAATATGTTACCTTTCTGCACACTGGTTATCTTTATGTTTTGTTTTTCACTAAACTATCTTAAGCAGAGTTATCCAGGTTTTTCATTGAATTAGGGTGTGAAAACCAACAAACCTATGTATCGTTACAAACATCCAAAGACTGCATTCAAATACCCAAGTCGTGACTGGTGAGGGGACAGGGTGGAATCAGAAGTCAATAATCTCAAACTTGGTAATTTTTGAAACCTCAGCTGTTGAATGGAAGTATATGAGGCCCTCAAGAGTCACTAGCCTTGGAATTACAAGTGCACCTGCTCAACTCAGCACATTTCCGTTATACATATATTTGAAGATGCTGGGAGCACATTCTGAGAAAACTATAATCCAGTCCCTAGGAGACCATATTAACCATACCCAGCAGGTTCATCCTCTCTAATATTCCTGACAAGGTAGTCTAGTTTTCTGTTTTCTAAATTTATTTTATATTTGTGCATAAAAGTGTTTACAGAGCATCCACTTTTCCTTTGACTCTGCGTTTTTGTTCAGGTTGACTAAACATTGTCGTTCAGAAGTGGTTCAGGAATGGTGCATGCAAGTATTCAGATTCTAAAGATTCTATGCCAGGGTGCTTTCCCCCCAAAAAACTGAGTGAAATGAGTTGACTTAATGAACTACATCTCCTCTTCATGTTAATCTGTAGTTGTATGTTGATTTCAGAATCATTTTATTTGGCCCTTGTAATGATTTTATTTTAATAGTTTTGATTGCAGTACATTTCATTGACATCCATGTAATCTCTCAGTCAGCCTTGGCCTCTACATCACTAATAACCAGGCTGTTTATGGAAATAACAGTTCAACTGGTAATTTTATCAAAAACAACTTTTTCCGAATTAATGATCACTGGGGTAAACTTGGCCTCTATAATTCTATAAAATTACAATCTGAGATCAATAGATATTTCATTTTTATTAAACAGTTGAATATCAATGAACATTTAAATGGATATACAGAGCCGTGGAACTTTTAGTTTATACTGAGTATTACGGACATTACCATCATATTATGTTTTGTAATTCCCATATGACCTATGTAACAGTTCAGACCTTTTGTTATTGATCAACTTATAAATGCTATTTAGTCACTAAAAATGGTGGAGAAATCTTTTTCTACAAGCTGATATTCTTGAATTCATGCTTATAGCTATTTTAAAGGAGAAACAAACTTTGAGAATGGAAAAATTGTTTTGATGTGAAAGTTCATGATTTCAGCTAAATTTTTATGCTTAAACAAAGAAAATATGCTCCTAATTTTAATATCTATAATGAACTAAGCAGACTTTTTATACAAGACTTATTTATTAATATTTAACCAAGTTCCATGTTCATACACAGTGCTCAAATTAATAGGAAAAATGCTTCTAATCCCTTAAGCTCTTTGAATGTCTCTAGGTTTTTTCCAATGAAGTGAATGCATTGCTTTGCAGAGGTATCTAAACTTATTCAAGTGATGTTCCTTTTAGTAAATTACTTTTTTTCCAACACCCAAGTGGCAGGTCTACTTACTTCTCAGTCTCCTTATGCCCTTGAACGGCAAAAGAAAGTCCAGTCTAGTTCAGAATTGTGGCAGTCTGGATGGATCCTGGCTAGTAGACCAAATATGTTTTATTGACCATGATAAGTACAAAGCAACACTTCTCTTTGTATCGTGCATACCATGTCAAGGAGTTCTAGCTACTCAGAGAGGTGGTCTTGACAATGGAAACTCAGATCCTGCTTAGAGAACAAAAGACTTTCATGTGATGTGTTTTCCATGAAACTTTTGAATACAATGCCTATGAACGTTTTTCTCCATAGAAGGGTTATACTGTACAATTTAAATTGGCCTGAGACCAGCGCAGTTACTTGTCTTGGTTGCATGCCCAGGTTCATTTCTTGATTCGAACGTTCTCCATTGCAAGAAGCTTTTGAGTATTTCCCCACTTTTGTTTCTTAATGAAGTATAAGCACGTGCCAAAGGCTACATAGAACCAATGTAAAACACATAAGTCCATATCCCTGGGACCCTGTTACTAGAAAATAGTTTTCTGATAGGACCGGTACTCTGGTTTCATGAAAAGATAGGTATTCCAAAAGGGTTGTTTTGCATAAGAGAGGGCCATTAAAAGACATACAGTCCATTTGTATTTGTCTTTATTTGACCAATTCTTCAGTCAGAGATCGTGATTTGGGGCCACATTTAAGCTGCATATCAACAGTAAAACTCACTGTGGTTTTTCCCTTTTCTAAAGCGAGTTCAGAACTAACACAACTGCATCTCGCAAATATAGACAGAAAGGCAGTTGAAACGGATTTATACAATTGAAATTCAAAGGAGTGTTCTTAGGAAAGAAAGTAGTTATTTATCTTGCTCAGTCCAAGCCAGTGGCATGGAGGCAGCATCCTTGACCAATCTTCTGCTTATTCAGAAATTGGTTTGTTTTAGAACTTAGTGGTAGCAAAAATAATGAAGTGTTAATTATATTGTTAAGCTGATGAGCATCGTATTAACAGACTCAAAGAGGAAAAATCATATTATCATCTCAATAGGTGTGGAAAAAACAATGATGAAATCCAACCTCCATTCCTAATAAAAAACTCTCAGAAAAACTAGGAATTAAAGGAAAGGTTTTCAACCTAATAAAGGAAATTCATGAGAAACTTAAAACAAACATCATGCTTAACAGTGAAAGCCTGAATGCTTTTTCCCGAAAATCAGGAACAAGGCAAGAATATCTGATTTCACTAATTTTATTTAATGTTATCCTGGAAATTCTAGCCAGGTCAATAAGGAAAGAACAGAAAGACATCCAGATTGGAAAGGCAGAAGGGAAACCCTGTATTCACAGACAGCGTGATTGTCTACGTTGAGAATCCAATAGAATCTACAAAAGTAAAACTCCTAAAACTAGTAAAGAAATTTTCAGAGTTTGCAGGGTATAAGATCAATATGTAAAAATTAATTGTATTTCTATATACTAGCAGTAAATGCAAAATTGACATTAGAAAACCAATACCATCAAAAATATCAAAAATATAAAATGCACTTTACAAATGTTCCGTTTATTACATGTTAAGGGTACCTCAAAAACTAGAACAATAGACCTTGTGAATATGGGAATAATTGTGAAAAATTATTAGATATAAAACTAACCTGTATTTGCTACAAGTGATAAAGTCTAACACTATATCTAACAAACTGTGATTCCAAATCTAAAAGTAAGAGCTTCGATTCTGTTTATGGGATCAGCTTGTGGTTTTGGAATTAGAGGTCCTTTCTTAAATACACTTGTGAAATTTACAGGAGACATGAAGAGAATCTTTCTCTCCCTATGGTGAAAACGGTGCCCGTCACTAATGTTCATTATGATGACCCTGGTAGTTTGATCCCTTGTGAAGTAAACATGATCTATCCTTGTAGCTTTCAACCTCATGAATAAGCAAATGGAGTGATTCAAAGTGCCCTATTAATAGGACTTTCCTATGACATAAAGGTGCATAGAAACAAACTCAGCAAATGTGCCCTTTGAAGTGGTGCTTCTGTAAACTTTGCAACAAGGCAGAGGTGACTTGCATGTTTCAGATATCAAGTAGATGGCCTAAAGCCTGAAGGTAAATTCTAAACCACGAATTCTATGCTTAGCCTAGACAGAAGCTCCTGATTTAAGAAATCAAAAGGAGTGAAAAGGAGCTGCACCTCTTTGAGAGAGAAGGGCCTAGAAGCCAAGGGAGAAGAGAGGAGATGGGTCACAGACCCCATGCATTTGTTTCCTTTCACAGGTTGCCCTTTGTATTTACTGATTCATATTTGATGCAGAAGATTTGAGCACTTTCTGAGTTTCGGAAGATGGTAAAGGCGTCTTGGTGTTATTTTTGTTATAGATTCTAAAAGATATTTTGGTAGGAAAAAAATAATAAGGAATCTGTTTTGCAATCACAGTATTCAAAACAAGGTCTATTTTTAACATTTTAATTATGTAAGTAATCTGTGTTCATTTTTAGAAAAAATAGAAGATAAAGATAAGAGAACAAAAACAAAACAAGAACTTAAATCCTCTCATAATTCCACTATTTGGGGATGTAATTCTCAATACTTGATGGATGTCCTTCCAGATGTCTTCTGTGTGTGTGTGTGTGTGTGTGTGTGTGTGTGTGTGTGTGTGTGTGTGTGTGTGTGTGATATACAGGGATCAAACTTTAAATATTCTTCTGTAACCATTTTTCTCTCAACAAATTATCAGACTCTCCATGTCAATAAATATACGTCTATACCACCATCTTAATGCCTTCAGTTGTCTCATTCTGTAAATGCACAAAAATAATTTTAACCAATCTCAAAGCTGTTAGGGTCTGTCTATTTTGAATTTCCTTTTTATTTTTCTGAAGGAATGAAGATTTCCTCTATAGCATGATTTTAGCAGAAATTGATTAAAAGCTATAGTTCTGGATTTTAAATGGCAAAGTGCTTTTGGAATCATGCCTTTTGAACTATTGATTTTATAATGCTGTTGAACACTGAGCACTCTTTAGTGGTCCTTACATGATGCTTTTGTGCATATTCTGGACATCACTGTATTAATCACAATACAGAATTAGGCCTTTCCACTGGTTGACTTCTTAGGGAAACTCATTCATTTCTTTCATTTTCTAAACCTACAGATTGATACTGAAATTTATTTAAAATATAAAGGAACCCCGAATGTTTAGACAATTAACCAAGAAATGTTAGGTAAAAAGACACCAAACTTTTTGTGTGTTTGTAAAAATATCTTCAGACCTTTGGCCGGCTCTTACATAGCATGATGGTGTGTGAATATATGCCTGCTGAGCTATATTTTGATTCCAGCATATGACTAAATCCAACTCCTGGGACTGTGGCAGTGAGCTATTGTAGAAAATATCTCCTACTGAGAGGAAGGAGACTAAGGAGATAGTCTTTATGGTTTGTGAGTTTGGGGAGGTGCTTAGCCTCTCTGGGATTCAGGTTGTTCATTTTTAAAATGATAGAGTTGGAAAACATAGCTCTAAGTATTCCTCCAGTGCAAATATTCTGTGACAGAAAACTCTGGAGCCCATGCCCTAAGTCAGGGCTGCTGCTGTAGACCCAGATAATGCAAATCCCTGGCTGCTTGGCCTACATCCCTGGCCACTGACCTCATCTCACCCACTGCTCTTTCTCTCTTATTTGGCCTCTCACCATGTACTCAGATCTTAACCATGCCCCTGGGCCTCCTTTATCTTGTACTTTCTTTCCTCATTCCTCAGTTATGCCCTGCCTCTTACTCGTGTTCTGTGAAATCTGCCATGTCCCATTGGGCTAACCCAACTCTATTTGGTCCTGGTTACCCTTGACCTGCACTATAACCATGCTGCCTGAGGCCATGACATCTAGAGCTGGTCATGAGGGTGAGCTGAGTCTGCTTCAACTCCTTATAGCTGAAAGAAAAAGAGAATTTTAATTTCCAGCTGCCTTGTAATTGCTTAAAAAATGTTAGTGCTGACACATGATAGGATATGAACTTAAAAACATTATGCTAAGTGAAACAAGCCAGCCACAAAAGACCGCATATTGTATGATTCCATGTATATGAAATATCCAGAATAGGCCATTACACAGAGAATGAAATTAAATTAGTGATTGTCAGGGGCTAGAGGAAGGGGAAAATAGGGGTAACTGGTAATTGGTACAAGGTTTATTCTTTAGGTGATTAAAATATTCTGGATTAGAGTGAAGATGGTTGCACAACCTTGTGAATATATTGAAAGCCACTGAATTATTCACTTCAACAGAGTGGATTTTATGGTTTATAAATTACATCTCAAAAAAATTTGTTTACTAAGTAAAGTATTCAGGTAATCATTTACTTACACAATATGAATTGCTTAGACATTTGGGAATACTCCAATAACCAATTTCAGGGAGATGGTCAGGACCATGTAGGTACAGCCAAAAACACAGGTGCTCTTTATCTGTATGCTTTCCAGAGCCGGGAGTCCTCCCTAGGGAGGAATTTCCCTTGATCACTGCAGAGAGCAGCAGGAGCTGTGGCAAATATCTGCAAACTTTATTCCTGTGTTGAAAGTGTAGTTCTTGGCATTAAAACACATTAAAAACACACCTTGACTAAGAAGGTAAATAGGGAAGAAGTGAGATTTTTGCCTGAAGCACTGTCACTTTGGTATCTGTTCCCTCAAAAGCTAAATTGAGCTTTAAAAAAATGAAACATCAACAATAACAAAAACAAATTGGATTTCACTAGCAGAGGTTGTTTTTTTTTCCCCCAACAAAATAGTTTATTCGACTTGACATTTTGCCTTGTTTAGTAGGAGTTTTAGGTTGAATAAACAGCATCTCAAGATCTCCAGTTAGCTTTGGAGCCCAACTGTCTGCAGGACCCAGTGCCCCAAATAATTGGGGGAATATGTTTTCCTATCCACTTTCCCCAGGCAGGTTTATACCCCATCATCTCACCTGCTGAGAGCCTGTCCTATTTTTAAAGGCCTCCAGAGAAGGTGCGTCTTCAAAGAGATGAGATGACAAAGCTTTGCCCTATGCAGCATTCCCAGTGGAGCTCATCAGCCAGGTGTCTGATCTCCATGGCGTCTACCTGGCTCCCTCCTCCCCTTCAGGACTGAACCCCTATCGGAAATAATTGTGAGCCCAACACACCTTTGGGAGTTTGTTTTTATTCCATTTTGATTTTTTTTTCCAACAGATAAATTCCTTCTGCTTCCTGAGTGAAGTTCAGTACTAGACTATTAGCCATGGTTCCCAGAAGTCCTGGTGGCTCAGAGCCTTAGAGCATCACTTCCCAGGTTCTTTCTATTTGCTGCTCAGTAGGAATGATACGGGTTCCCTCAAACCAAGGAGTCACTGGTTACTTTCCATCACATGTGGCATCAAAAGTCTCCTGTGACTCTTCCACTCTACCCTCTCTGTCTCTTCATGGCACATCTGAAAGATGTCTTGTTGAGTCTTGTCACTTTGCAGAAGAAGAAACTAGATGAAGTGTAGATTTGTCCAGAATGATCCAGGAAAGTAGTGACTGAGTGAGAATCCAGATATCAAGGCTCCAGTTGGGTGATTCCATACAATGGCCATGCTGTTAGATCCCTGTCATTCCACTTGGATTCTTGCTCCTTTCACCACAGGAAGAATTATTAATAATGAATAATTATTAAAAATAATTGTCACTGCAGCAAATCAAGAAGCAATTTTTACTCAGAAACTAGCAAAAGGCAGCTACCCACAAAAGAACAACTCCATGCTTTACTAGTTTAAATACTGAGCCCAAATAGGTTTCTTAGGCTTGAGAAAAGAAACTCTCTTGAATAGTGTTTGTTTTGATTTGTATTATTTAATTTCATTTTATTATTTCTTTTTATTGAATCTTTTATCATTTTTTTGGTTTGTTTCTGTTTTTTGGCTTAATAACCCAAGACTGACTACTGTCTTTAGAGTTGGTTGCTTAGGATGTTACATTATCACAACCCAGACTGCAGTGCAAACTGACCATTTTCCCTTCTGGATGATTCTAGAGGCTTTGCTGCTGGGCCATGCCACTGAAAGGCACAAGCAGTAGAACATGGGACAGTACTCCTCAACTGACATTTGTAGATTTGTTTCTTTTATGTGAACAAAGTGTGTTGCTAACCAGACACCTCAGGTAACCAGGAGCCATGGCTTCCCATCCTGAGAAGTCTAACCAGAGACTCTACCCCTCTAGGCAATTTCTAATATTAAAACCGACAAGGGAGTGCTATTAAAGGGGTTTGGGTTTCCTTTGGTTGAATTATTTGTGTCATGTCTGTTTTGATTTATGGACTAAATGAGCTTTTACTATAGTAAATGTGGGAATAGTCTTTATTTAAAAAAAAAATCAGAGATTTGTCTTCTGACTCATCACGATATTCCTTCACAGAGACTGGTGGAAAGCATTAGCTTCCCCATTCTCTGGATAGGAAAATTGGAACCAAGGTGTTTCATGTAGCCAACCAGCCATGGAGCCTGGCTTCAACTTCAGGTCTGCTGATTTCCATTTCTGTGCAGGAACTGACACTGAGGCTTAAATTAAGAAACCGTATTCTGAAAGGAAAGGGTTGCCATTATTTGGGCAAAGGCTTACAGACTTTGGCAATGGGACTGAGTGTCACACTTTCCTTTGGCAACTGTGGGTATTTCAGTCCAATAGGTATATATTTCCAAGAATGTTCCCCGTGGGCCTATGTTTGGCCTCCATTTGCAAAATGTTAAGGGATAATAACATCTACCAAGTTCATGTCTAAAAGTTTGCATGGAAATGTTCCATGCTACGCACTCCCCTTCTCCTCCATTCTTTTTTTAACATGTCCTCACATGCCCTTGCACCTCTGGATTCTTTATTATTCCACTTCACACTCATATTCTTCTCTATTCCTGCCTCCATATCAGAGTATAATGTAAACTCCTTCAATTGTGACCTCGTTACATGAGCCCAAATGCTGACAGTATTTATCTTTGCCCTACCATCGGACACCAAGACTGCAGCCCTATAGCTCTCCTCCTTATCTTCTCCATCCCAGGAATGTGGACACTCCCTGGCTTCTCTCTTACTCGGGTTTCCCAAGCTTATCTGCTTGCTGGCTTGCCATCCTATTTAATGCATGGTCAGATGTCAGACGCATAAGCATCTCAGAATAGACAGGGCCTTGGAAATGCATTCATCCTCACAAAACCTGGAGGGGAAAAGATGCAGCTGCTTGAGAGCGTGCATTAAGGTGACCCAGGCTACAAAATGCACCATTCTGCTTGAATTCATTTACACAGTTTATATGTTCACACAGTCTTTTCTGTCATTCTCTAATATGAGGGTTCATAGAATGCCAAGAAAGCAGTACAAACGTCCTATTTTAAAAAATGTCATTTATTATTGTAATAGTCTCATTTTCTTAGGAATCTATACTCCATCTGAATTATTCTGAAAGATAACCTCGCTTTCTTCCCTCGTCATGCACCTAGTAAATATATCCATGGAAATTCATTTTGTCAGTGAAGTAGTTAGATGTTTATCTTTGGAATGTGCAAGGATCATTTCTACTAGGTGAGGTCAGACAGGTAAATTGTTTTAGTTACCAGGGAATGTGAGGACATCGGCAGTACGTTTGTTTGTCTAACACATTTTCTTGAGCACTTACTATGTGCCAAATGCTCAAGACGTGCTCTGCAATGTTTTTGATCTTTTTTCCTGAACAGTGTACACCCAGCTGTGTAATTTGACCCGTATAGCAATTCTTAATTTACCTGTCTGTCTCCCTCCTAGACCAGTGATTCTCAGTGAGGGGTAGTTTTGTCCCCCAGGGGACATCTGGCCATGCCTGGAGACATTTTTATTGCCACAACTGGGGAGGTGCTACTGAGAGTTAGTGAGTAGAGGCCAGGAACACTGACAAACATCATACAATTCACAGGACAGCCCTACCACAACAAAGAATTATCTTAAGCCCAAAATGTGGTTAAGAAACCCTGCCCCAGACTATGTGCCTTGAGGGCAAGGACTAGTTCACGATCATCTTTGGATGTCCACATGTATTGTAGAAGGGCCTTGCCAAGTGGTGGCAGTGATAATAAGGTTGACACTTCAGGAATGCAAAGATGAATCGGACTAAGCCCCCTTTGCTAGAGCCTTCCTACTCCTATGTGATCCTGGACCAGCAGTATTGCAGTCACCTAGAAAGTTGTTAGAAATGCAGAATCTCAAGCCCAGCTTCAGATCTCCTAAAGCAGAATCTGCATTTTAACAAAACCCTTAGGTGATTCATATGCACGTGAGAACTGAGAAACACTGACCCCATGGGTTTTAGAGTTAAATGGGTGGCGTGGATAAGATGAAGATGCTCCAAAGCAATGGTCCAAGTTTACCTGGCAGCAGTGAGCACGGCAGCACCACCTGGACTCATCTCTGGAGCACACACTCTAGGGGAGAGTATGGCTGTAGCCCAGAAAACAGCTGGAGTTGGGCACCCCAGAGCTGTAGCTGGTAAACCCAGGCGAAACAATAGAAGGCACACACAATAGAAGGCAGTGGTGGTGATGAACCAGCAGACACTGTAGCATAAGTGGCAGCGGCTGGGTCAAGGAAAGGGGAGGCAAGATTCTGGGCGGTCTGCGTGGAAGAGGAAGGCTGCCAGGCAGCGCCAAGGAGGCTGACAGTGGGAAAGGACAGGCCATGTGCCAAACCCGGGAGAGGCCAAGGCTCTGAGACTGCGGGGGTGAGAGGCAGCAGCCCAGACTGGCTACAGGCTCTTCATTCCATTGTCTGGGTGGCTGGAGTTCATTAGGGGAATCGAGTTACTCAGAATCCTTCTACAATAGCTCACAGCCCTTCCAGGACTTGATAATGTGGTAATTAACATGGGGATTCCAGGAATGCCTTGGATTTGAGTTCTGTCTGTAGCAGGCTAATATGTCTGGAATCTGGATATTGAAAACTGCTATTCCAACATCTTCCTTATTTCCTTCACAGAGGATCAAGTGGACTGAAAATCAGAGCAAAAGGGCAAATAGGAACTAGAGGAAGGAAGTCTCTGAGGGGTCCATTTCTGAGAGCATTTGTCAGGTTTCCCAGCAGCCCTTCTGTATGTGCCTGTGCTCAAAACGCTACCACGGTGTTTGAACATGTGGCCTTAGTCAAGTTTATGAGAGCTGTTAAAGGACTTTGATTTGTGTGTTTGTTCAAAAGCTACCAGAGCCCTTTTTAAGGAACGCTGGTTACGCTGTTGACCTAACCACGCTGTCTTGGTAAATGACATCCTGTTGTCCGGGGTTCCAATGACAGCCTAACCATGACCTGGAAGGTTTCACTTGCTCTGGGAGGTGAGGGAGAGTCGCTCAGTGCCCAGACTGTGGCTGGATGAAGAGCCATGCCCTTTAGTAGAGGAACCGGTCTTCCTCTCCCTTCCATACGTTAGCTTCAGCAATTGCCTGTATCAGATTTATCTCAGACTTGAACAGCAGGAGGTCTGCAAAATCCAGAATCCCCATCCTGTTGTAAAACGACAAGTTGCTTAATCTTCTGGGAACTCACTAATGATTCCTCTGAGTATGTTTTTATAGCAAATTATACTTCTGAACTGTCCCTGACTTGATTTCAGATTATGAATAGCCCTTGCACATCAAGTCTTTGCCGTATGTGTTTCTCTTTTCCTTCACCACCTTCAGGAACACACAGGAATGTAAGTAACCAGGCACCTAGAGGTCCCCCAAACTTGAGATGGTCCAAGAAAGGCAAAGTGAGTTACTGCAGCATTTTGTCCTTGGCGTGGGCTACACTTGCCAGAACTCCATGTACTCTGCCCATGTATCCATTTTGTAGTGAATATACTAGTGGGTACGAAACAGTGTCTCCCAGTCTCTCCACTCCCAGTGTTGGCCCCAGAGAACCTGAGC
Organism: Hippopotamus amphibius kiboko; assembly: GCF_030028045.1. Taxonomy (NCBI): domain Eukaryota; kingdom Metazoa; phylum Chordata; class Mammalia; order Artiodactyla; family Hippopotamidae; genus Hippopotamus; species Hippopotamus amphibius. The sequence continues at coordinate 116,557,033 of NC_080192.1, forward strand.
CGCTGATTAGACTCAGAATGTGATATGTTCATGTTTGCTGCTAAGCAGGAAATAACACTTGAAGTAAAATTTCCTCCTCTTTGGGAAAGATTCTTTCCTGCTCTTGAGAGGATGGGGAAACCTGGAATAGTATAAAGTTTTTAAACTGAAGAAACGTAGCATCATAGGGTCAGCTGAGAATTATACTTCTGGAAACAGCCACTTGTCCAAAATAAATCAGATTTTGGCAGGGTGTAGTCACAGTATACAGATTCAGTTCATTTTGCTAGCGTTTAGAGTCCGTAAGCGAGGAAGAATTTGAAAATGCCTTATTGGTTTTGCCTTTTTTAGATGTCGAGATCTCCGTGGACCCCAGAGGTAGGCGGGCAAGTGCTTTTCAGATTCTGTGGCCCACAGTCAGAATTTTATGGATAAGGAAACAGACTTTGAAAGATGGAGTAGCCTAAATTTGAGTGTTGGGTTCATATTTATGTTCCATTAGTAGCTTGGCCACTAATTAGCTTTGTGGCCTTGAGCAAGTTATATCAACTCCTCCAGCCTTAGTTTCTTTTTCCCTAAGAAGAGGCCTCTATAACACCTAGTTTAGAGGGTTGTTCTAAATATTAAATGACATAAACAGATAAAGCACTTAGCTGAATTCTTAACATGTAGAATACAGTGAACAAAGGTTGTTATCACTATTTTTGTCATTGTTGTTGTCCAAGGTCATGGAGCTAGTTGGTACAAGAGACAGGATGCAAAGCTGGACCACCCGACTCCTCACTGGATGAAATCCTTTGAACTCCTTCCTCCACTCTGCTCCTACAGAATTATAGGGCCCAATCAAATTTGCTGATTTCTCTTCACCTTGAAAAATTCCTGTCCTCAAAAAGGATGGTTAAATATTGATCCTTCCTGAGTAGGAACTGTGTTGCCTTAACCTGCCAGTGTGAGATGTGTATTGGTTACCCCTTCCCCGTTCTTGGGTCTACGTACTTGGCTCTGACAAAACTCAAAGCTCAAGGAGCTGCAGCTCAGAGCTTGTGTGTGAGGTTTGAACTGCAGAGACTTCCTGGGCTCACAGGGGCACAGTGAGACTCAGAAGGATTCTGGTCTATTGTGCACATCTTGTTCCAGTTTTATTCTGAGGAGCTGAAGCAATGCTTTATCATGACTCAGCCAAGGAAATAAATAGGATATGTACAGTGTCTTCTCTACGGGATGGAACATTCTAGATTTCATGCACCCAACTTTCTAAAGAAGTGGGACATAAGGGCTTTGGAATCATCCAGAGCTGGATGGAAATCCTGGCTCCATAGTTTACAGTTGCGCGACCTTCTGTTAGTTATGTGACCTCTCCAAGCCTGTTTTCTCATGTGTAATGTGGATGTGATACCAATAGTGACTTTATAGGATTGCTTGGAGGATAAAATGAGGTAAAACCTAAATGCATACCTGGTATGTACTAGAGGAACTTAAGTGACCTAGATCTTATTGAGAGGCTAATTGGTGCATGGGGAATTAAAAACCAACACTTGTTTTCCATGTTTGTCACCAAAGCAAGTAGAAGGTGTTGCACCTTTCCCCTTTGGAGGTCTTTGTGCTGTGCACTCACTTCCTTTCCCGAGGGCCAGGATTGTGATGGAGGTATCTATGTGAGCATGGGGTGCAAGGGTTCAGGAAGCTCAGGGATGCTCACGGGGAGCTGCTTCTGGAGGTTTTGTCACTGCTTTGTCACTACTGCCCTGGACTGATTAGTATGAAGAAAGGACTACTCCTTGGCAAGTTACTCAGTTTATTTTTCTCATGAGCATAGAATATGACCCAGGGCTTACACCTCCAACCCAACTGCATTTCCACTCGGGAGGATGTTCGGGCAAAGACAGATGGGAAGCTCTTGCAGGTGTGATAGAGAGGGATGGAATTGAAGGTGAGGGAGGATGCAGGCAAGAAGCCAGTTCCCCAAGCCTCTGGGTCATATCATCCTCGTGAGTCCAAATGTTTCCAAACCACCTCTGCAGCGCCCCTTCCTGAGAAGTGAGCCAGCAGTTCGTAACCTTCCTACATCTCCCTTCCCCTCTTCATGTCCCATCCAGTTTCAGAACAGGCTTGACAGATGTTCCAGGGCTATTGAATTCGAGATGAACAATCCAAGCAGGGAATAAGTTTATCTACAATTTCTATTAGAGAATGAGGGAAAGAGAGAGGAAGAAGGGAGGCAAGCCTGACTGCTGACTGTGCAATCTTGTGGCGGAAAGTGTCTTTAATAGGTTTCCCCTACTCTGTGGAGAGCAGGCGAATCACGTAGGCAATCAACTCCTTTCATGGATAATGAATATGGACATCTCTCCTGGAATCCTGATGGCAGAAGATGTAGAAACAAATTGTTTGTGACCCAGAGCCACAGAAACCTTAGCTGGTAGGGGCAGCACAGCAATCTCACTTGGCTCTGATGCCCAGAGACATGAGTCGTGCAGTGCCTGCCAGTCTTGAATCCAGGTCGCTCGGTGAGAGGTGCCTCCAATAACTATCATGCTGGGGAATTAAGAGTCTGGAACTTTGTTTTTTCTTACTCTCTGAGTAGCTTACACCTCTGCCCCCAGTGGATCCAGACACATTGCCATTCTTATTCCTTATGTGTGGCCAGGGGTGAGGAGTGCAGGAGGGATGAAGTCCAGGGCAGAGTATGGAGTGACTAGTTGCTGTAAACATCTAAATCATTTATTCTGAATGTTCTTGAAAAACATTTCTGAATTGTAAATAAAGTCATCTATTTTATTTCACCATCAATAATAGGGCTCTACAATTATATTTAACATTCATATAAACTTTTATGGCTTTCAGCATGCTTTCTTGTGCCCTCTCTCACATCATCCTTACAATAGTGCTCCAGAGTAAGTTCCTACCATTTTATGAGCTAAACGTCGACCACAATGTTGAAACCTTTGCCTAAAGGTTTTACTCTTTCAAAATAGAGTAAATGTGGTCGAACTTATCTGGAACTAATTTATCACTTTGAGGAACATCAAAAGTTGGTGAATATTGTCTGTGTATCTTTCCCCTGAAATTAACACCTCCAACCATTCCCTGTATGTCTTCCCCTCCGCCAAAAAAAAAAAAAAATGCCTTAGTAAATTGTTCTTTTTCAGAAAAAGAGCAGATTTCATTCATAAATCCCATAAAACTAAAGCTGCTAAAAACACAGTATATACCCTGTTTCCCTATCCTATAACCAAATCCATTTATGGGAAGAAAATGGCCAGGAAGTCAGCGTGACTCCCAGTAGGAGGCAGGTGGAAGCAATCTGCTTTGCAGGACAAAGTAGCCAGTTTATGTTTGACATGTGTGCCTGATGTCTATCACCCACACACTAATTAGCCACAGTAAACAGGCACACAAGGGGTTGTTTTAGAATATGTATTTCGAAGGTCTCTTAGTCTGTATGAAGCACACACTTAAGCCATGCATCTTTCTCTGTTTGTGCACAGAATTCCTCAGTTTACCATATTAGAATAGTAGCCCTTCCTCCTGGAAGTACCCCTTGCAGATGAGTCGTTAAAGGTTCACTCATTCCCTGAAATTGCCCATCTACTAGTGCTAAGATCACCACCCTTCCTATAAAGTGTTTTAGAGTTTCTGAGTTCATATTTACGGATGTCAAACACCCTGATGAAAAATCCAGTCTGTTTTATTTTTTCCAAGCTTCCAAATGATTGGCATCACATTGAGACTTTAGAGTCAATATTAAATTAAACATGATTAATTTAATGTTATCATCACATTTAATTAAATATGATTAAATATCTGCTTTACACAATGTGGAACCAACATGTCACTTTTACCTCAGGATGTATTGACATACTAAATATATATATATATATATATATATATATATATATATACACATTTAAAACTTCTTTCAGAAAACTACATAGAGTTAGGGGAGAAGGGTCATCATCCCGCTTTGTTACAAAGTAAGGAATGGTCATTTGAAGTAGAATTTTATACCTGAAAGGGATCTTAGAACATTTTAGCACTTTTTTGTTTCAGATTTAGAACCCAGATTCTTAGAAACTGAGTCACATAAGAAAATGACATCTCTATGACTACTAAGCAATTTCTTCAAACATCTGAGACTCTCCCAATAAACAATTATTGAGCATATATTGACGTCATGCAGTTACTCAATCTGAGACTGGAAACTCAGCGATGGATAGGGTACAATGCCTGCCCTGAAGGAACTCACTTTCTATCTCTCTGTCTTCTGACATGGTTCCTAGTGATAAGACCAGAAAAATACCATGAGTATCATGTGTCTTCACTTTCACAAGACTTTGAAGAAAAGCTTTCATTATAGTCATGCGACCAAGGCAGAGAAATATGAGATTAAAGAAGGCTGGATTATGCAACTATTAAGTAACAACCACCAAAGTGTCGCACTGAACATCAGCTCGGTCAAAGGGAGTCTCTAGTGGAGTGGCATAGAATACTCCTTGGAGTGGTTTGACACTTTGTCAACTATTTGGGTGAAAATATAGGATAATTAATGAACCTGATGATGACATCAAGGAAGGAGATAGAGCAAAGAATCTATGTGACAGTTTCAGTATCAACAAACAATTCCCAAAGGATGTAAAATGAGTCAAAAATAAGGCAAATATAAAATACTACATGGAGCTATCCAGCTTGACAGCAAACACAGTTAATTAAAATGACAGCTGTTTTTTCCTCCATTGAATATTTTTAACAACTTTGTCTTTAATTTTGTTTTATTTGGTAACAAGAGAAATAAAAGGGAATCCGAAGTAGAACTTAGGAAATTGTACTATGAAGGCATATTAAGGGGTGGGTTTATTACAAATGAAAAAATGAAAATTTTGTCTTTAAATTACTTCAGTTTTGTCCAGTTCTCCATGACTTACCTTATTCTTTATAAATATTCTATAGAGTAGCAAATTTTTACTTTTTTCTGCTTGCCTTAAAGTGGTAGTTTGAATTTTGCACATTAGGTAACTAATCTTTTATATTCAGTATTTCAACACATTTGCAGGAGAAAGGATGGATGTTTAAGTACACAGTAGCTACTCCTAGTGTGCCCATTCATTAGCGTGCATTTGTGTATAGAAACCATGCAATATGGCATTCAGTTGCAATTTTAAATGTCCACTTACCAAAAGTTCCTTAGTTAATGCAGAGTTTGAGGAGATCACCAGATAGTTTTTCCCACCTATATAGTTAATAGCAGAAAACAGGAAAATGTTTCTAAAAGCCATAGAAGGTAGCAAAATGTCATTGTTTAATAGATCTCCTAAATGAGGTATAACGTCCTCTTAAAAAAGAAATCAGTTTACTGCTATTGCTTGGAAACAACTAAAAGCTTTTCTTAGGAGTTGGGCTGCAGCATCTGCATATTTTAAGTTGCTCTCAACACGGAGATGTCATTCCTAGAAATTTGGGGACCTAGTCATTCTGCCCTTGGGCTCTCCTAGTTAAGAAAAAAAATACCTGAAGCACTTTCCAGCATGAGAATCACTTTTAATATACTTCAGTTGCCACTGAGGGAGTATTAATGTACAATGCAAATCAGATCTGACTAAATGGATTAAGGAAAGTGGATTGAGGCCTGTTCCTTATTTTCTTTGCAAAACTGAGTAAATTATTAGGTTATCTTGCCAAAGCCCAAGAGTGGTAACACGTTTTCTAGTAGTAAGGGCAATTCTCAGATTCTCAGTATGGCACTTGGATGCTGTAAATGTCTGCCTCCACCACCTGCAGCCCCCTTTCCTCAGGCACGTCCTCTCTCTTCGCTCTCCCCCCACTTCTCCTGCTCTCAAGAGTGAGCTGTTAGAGAAGTAGCAGGAAAGAGGAATGTTACCTGAATGATGGTTGTGTCTCTAGATGTAGTATATTCCAAAAGTTGATTATTTGTGGAAGGATTAAGCGTGAAGTGCATCTGTTAATAGGAGCTTATTAAATTGAATTTAATTTACACGATTAATAATCTTTGATCACATTCTCCCTGTAGAGGATTTATCAAAATTCGATGTCAATAATGTCATGACTCACAGGCTTTTCTTGCACCACATTTCCATCGTGAGATCAAATCTGATAGACTGTAATCCTACCTTTTATCATTCAGTGCATAGAGTTTCATAGCCTAACACTAAATTAAGGAAATGATTATCAGGACAAAGAATTTTCTCTTCACTTTAGTCATATTTATAGATAGCTATTTTTTGAAAAATACATACATCGTTTTAGAATGACTGCATTATACACCAAATCATCACAACTTCCATTATGATTTTTATATTCAGTATATTCCGTTTCAGTTCATTGCTTGTCAGGTAATTTTGTTATCATTATAAATCCACTGTGGTCATCATTTTTCTTGGAAATACTGTGTGTCTAAGGAAATTTGGGGAAGGTCTGGACTTAACAGTCTGACTTTCATTGTGTTCTTTTTTTTCCTCAGTGGGAGTCAGCTCTTCAGAGCAGTACATTTGCTACATACAGACTATATGTACGTGTGAATTTAGGCTATATAAAATTAGGTTCTTTAATTACATCTTTTCATTATTAGGAAACAAAAATATGACCATTAAATGTTATACCTTTCCAATTGTTGCTTTTAGGGCAAGGGTGGGGATGGGGGTTACGTGTAATTTTATCTTAATAACCCAAGAAATATCTTTTCTTGGCCATTTCAAAATAGAAAATTAAAATTATTCAGAAGTTTAAAAAAAGTAAAAGATGAAAGTCCACTTTAAACCTCTACTTACAGATAAGACATAACTGCTGATTGGTTTGGACAGAAACTTCTAGACCTTTTCTAGGTATTTCTATGCATATGTAGACGCACGCAACTAGTGCTGTTTAATTAGAACTATATTTTTTGTTATGCACCTTGCTTCCTCTCTTAACCTAAAAATATGTCCTGGATATTTTATCAGTAGATTTAGGTCTACCTCATTTTTAAAAATCCTTGTTTGGATTTAAACCCTAGCTTGGCCGCTTAATATCTCTGTGGACTCCCATAAGCTACTTTAGCTCATCTTTAAAGTAGATTGAAGACTGCTGTTGTTATGAAAAAATTAACTGAGTAATTGTGTGAAAATGCTTAGAACAGTTTCTAGCAGATAGCAAACAATGTATGTCAGGGAAAAAAAAATCCCATATTGATGGACATTTAAGTTGTTTCCAGGTTTGTTTGTTTGTTTGTTTGTTTTAACAAAAATGCGACATCAAGAATTTTTATGCACTTGAGAAAAAAATCTGTAAAATAAGCTCTTTGAAGTAAAATTGCTAGATTAAATGGGAGCATAAATAATCTTCTTGCGTAAATAATCTCCTTGTTAATTTTGGCCGTAAAGATATCTCATGGCAGTTTGAGGTGTAACCAACAGATTCTAGTTGATTTCCCATTTGCCCTTCAGCGTTTTATTGAAAATATTAAATAGATTATCATGAATTCCGTTGATCCCAACACTATACATGCACAAAACTTACTAAACCTGCCACATAAACTTCATATAATAATTGAAACACCTTGAACTCTGTACCAATCAACACTGTTTCTAAAGTAATATCTGGATACATTATTTTATAGTTTGATTAAATAACATGAAGATTTTGAACTTTTTTATGACAAAAAATTATGTAAATGAATATACCATAGATAAGTCTGTAGAACACACTCCATCTATATGCCTCTGGATAGCAGTGGATCAGCCACCCAGAAATTGTACCCAGTTTAGAATTTTTCAATTGCCTTGAAGAAACCAGAGAGAAACTAGGTCAAAAGCTTAATAGAATTGCTTTCTATACCTTTCACTTAGCATCAATACAGTGATTTTTCTTGCACTTACAAAGCCTAATAATGCTAGATATTAAAAAGTTTCTGATATTATGGGGAACAAAGTTGTTTACATTTTACCTGGAGGACTTGCTCCTGTTGAGAAAAATGTGATTTTAAAATATGAATGATTGCAACTCTCACTGATTTGTGTAAAACTCAAAAACTGCAGGTTTAAAGTTTATTTAATTGAACACAATAACGTCAGTACAATTTGATTTAAAATTCAGTATGACCGTCGGGTTTTGGGTTTTTTTTTTTTCTTCAGAGACTCCATTCATTCACTTAAAAAAAAAATTCCTTGATACAGCAGACATTAATTTAGTTCCTACTATGCGTTACATATATGTTCCCTGCTTTTGTGAGGCTCTCATGCCAGTAGGAATCACAGAAATAAGACAAACCAAAGTGTAAAGCACATTGTGAAAAAAAGTAATGTAAAAATGAAAGGGTTCATAAAAGACTGAAAGGCAGGGCCTGGTTTAGATTAGGTGGTCAGGCACATTCTTTCCTAAGGAAGTAGTGTTCGGATAGAAACCTGAAGTACAAGTGACATTTAGAAAAAGGAATTCAAGACAGAAGAAACGGCACGTGCAAAAAAATGTAATCTACTCAAAGAAGGAAAAGAAGGCACTGGAACAAACTGAGGGGGGAAGTAAGTCAAAATGAAGGTGGACAAGTCTGCAGGTCCTCCTCTAACATGATCTATGGTCTTTCAAAGTCAGTTGAGAATGAATTTCTAAATGCCTGTTCCCTCTGCCCTTCCCAAAAGTCCACTAGATGAAGGATGAAGGAATAGATGTTCTTATTACTGCGTTTTGAGAGATAATAGACAGGATAATAGAACATTCTTTTATCCTCTGTTGGCACTATTCTAGGTCTAAAATCCCCAGGTTCAGCCCTTTCCTCAAAATGACTTAACAAAAGACAAATCAAAAAGTACAGTGGTGAATTGAGAACCATTATTTTCTGAAGTCAGTTTACAGAAGGCTTCCAAGATTTTATTGATTTAAAAGATCACAATCACTCCTCTGGGTGTACTTCTCTCTATTAGGTCTTGAATCCACACCATATTATATTCTGAAATGACTTTTCCTGGGATAGATTTGTCCCCATGATGGATAATCATATAAATCATGGCAAGTGACCAGGAATATCTCCAAAGGCCGGTGGGGGGGGTCCTCTGGAAGCAGCTTTTCCACAGCAGCATGACCCCAAATCCAGCTCAGACACTGGAGAAAAATCCCAAAGCCCCACATGAGATTCCCTGGTTGTTTGGCAGTTTTATTGCCAAATCCTCCAAAAAGGCTATCACGTTATGATGCAGGGGAAATAAAAATGAGAGAAAGGACAGATCAATAGTCTGACTTGTCAGCAGTGGGCATTTGAAGACTCCTCTGGTATATAGCTAGAAAAGTCTTGAAAAGAAAAAAAGAAAAGTATTTTCTTTTGTCATTGCCCCAATGAGGGCACCAATGTCCTAGAAAGAAAAAATCCTTGGCTTAGTTTTCTCATGGCTTAGTTTTCTCATGGCTTAGTTTTCCCTCCTTCTTTTTGTGCTTTCTTTCCCCTGTATCACGTAAAAACTCTATCATGTAAAAACTCTTTATATCGTTTATATTTAACTTACCACGTACGTGTAAAGACTAAAAACAGAACAATTATATGGCTAAGCACGTGGTGCTACAAGTTAACGTGATGTTAGATCTCAGACACATGTTGGATGTACAAGTGTTTTTAATGATCTGTAACTTACAAGAATTTCAAAGTAGCTGGTGGGTGGTGAAAGAGACAAAGGTGTCTTTCTAATAATTGCCATGTCATTGTGACTATGACATCGACCTCACAGTAGAAGTTAAGAGTGAGTCCATTTTAGCTTGCTTTATGAAAATGTGATAAAAACTTTAACTGAAAAGTCCAATGGATCAATACGTTAATAAAAATAACAAAGGGCTTCTTGAAGGACATGGGAAGTTGTTCTTTAACTATTTGAGGTCACGTGGTTCTTTCGGAGGTAATAGAAGCATTGAGGCTCTGGGGTGACGGGACAGAGTCACCATGAGGCCTTTTCAAAATGCAGAGCCCCGTTCTGCCATTGATAGACATGTACCCCACTTTCTTGCTTCTTTGAGAAAAAATACCACAGTGACTCTTCTCCAAATGGGAGTGGGTCAGGTTGTGACAGTGGAGCCCTGGGTTTTATCAAGAGACTCCCAGTGCAGGATCCAGATAACTTTTGGAATTTCAGTAGCAAAACTTACCTCCCCCCATTGATAATATAAAAACTTTTTTCTCATTTTTTAGATTTTGTTGAATGGAGCAAGGAAGTCAGACGTAAAGTCATGGAATCATAAATTCTTAAGGCACTGATTAACACTTTGACTATGTCTTCCCTTTGTTTCAGCTGTGGTTTTACGTTGTAGGCTGGCAAGTGTGTTTGAGAAAACACTTCTAGTAATCAAGAACACAGATGTTCAGTTGGCATAAACTTTGCCTGCTGTGTATCACATTGAATTTTTATGTCTAGAAAATATGCCCAGTGCTTATACATTTCTGTCACAGGCACAAACCATGGGGAAAATGTCAGGGTTGCTGGGGGAGTCAATTAGAGTTTAACCAAGTTGCTTGAAACATTTTTGGTTTTGGTTTTGGTTTTGGTTTTTAACTGCTGTGTATTAAAGGTGAGGATAGGGCAATAGGTTGTGGACTACTTTAAAGTACTTGTGAAAAAGGGGAGAAGTCGTTACTCATTATTAAATGTGGTAATGGAATCTTTATGGTCCTTTGGATCCTGATGACTGAAACATAAAATTGCCTACGGCGACTATATTATTCTTTGTTTTCTGGTTTCAGAAAAGGCATTGTTGTTTTTTAGAAACACAATTTACCTTTGAGGTAATTCTTTTATTTTTGAGCTTCTAACAAGACTCATAGGACAGTTAAGCTGGGTGAGAAAGCAGCCAGTTATCCCAGGAAATGCATTACTGTAAACCTGGCCCTGATTCTGCCACAGTCTTTTTCTTTGAAAATTTATCTGCTTGGATTTCCCATCTATAGGAGGAGATGAAGTAACTGTTGTGAAAGCAACATAAGTTTAATATCTGATGTTATCTCCACACTTTGTGAGAACTGATGCTATGTATATGGGTTAAACAGAAGATATAGAATTTGCCCAAACTGTGCTATCTCACCTACATTCTAAACAAGGAGAAAAACACAGAAAAGATTTTGAAAAACAGTAATTTTTTGCCTTTTATACCACATTCCTCATTATGTCAACGGATATTTGTTGCACTTAAAATGATCAAGGCACCATCAAGGTACAGGCCTTGATTTAATGGAGCTGACTGTCCAGCTCACAAACTTGAGACCAAATCATGGGCAAAAATTCTCTATCCCACAAATTCCCTGCAAGTGTACTTATACAGTCCCAAATTCACTCTTCCAGACCTCTTACTCTTCCAGTAGAACACTTGCTCAACGCTTCTCCTAGGACCAGCTACCTACCAAAATAAGTTTGTCCTCCATCCCACTCCCTCAAATCCTGTTTGTTAATATGATTATATCTATATCTATACAATAATCTTTGTTTCCACGTTACCTTTCCAGGGAACCAATTTGTATCTTAAGACTATTGTCTGGAGATAGTAGCTCACTGCCAAAGCTAGACTACAGATAAGACATTTAGGACTTTAAAGCAGGCTGGCAAGAAAGTTATCAGAGGCCATTTGGAACTCCCTCACCACCCCCAAATGTGAAATTATGTTTGTAACTTGAAAAGAGGAAATTTTGCTCTTTGCACTGTAACATAAACCATACTAAAACATGTTCTAAGTAGAACATTATTACAAATAATTTAATGTTTCTATCAGATTCTATCAAAGCAAATTATTCTTTGAAAATAAAGATTTGGTTAATCTATCTACATTTTTATTCTTTTATAGCTTGCATCCTCATACTTTCCACAAAGGAAAAAAAATGCTATTATTTATAATTTTATAGCACATTTGAGTGGAAAAAAAATCATTGCATTTTAGCATTAAATTTAGCTCTTAAACTATAATATGTTTTCATAGAATTTTTTTTTTTTTTTTTTACTTTTTAGATTTATTTTATTTTATATTGTAGTATAGTTGATTTACAATACTGTTAGTTTCAGGTGTACAGCAAAGTGATTCAGTTATACGTTCATATATCCATTCTTTTTTAGATTCTTTTCCCATATAATTTGTTGCAGAATATTGAGTAGAGTTCCCTGTGCTATGCAGTGGGTCCTTGTTCGTTATCTATTTTATATATAGTATTGTATACATGTTAATATTCTCTTGTCATTTAATAGAAACATCTTAACAGTCAAGTACTTTCTGAGCTTCTCTGAAAAAACTGCTTGCTGGTAAGGTGTCACTTCTCAAAGAAAAGTCCTGATTTGCAGCATTTGCCTATCTCCATGATGTTACTATTTCCACCATGGGTGATTTCAAGCTACTAACACAAGTTCAGTGAACATAGAGTTGCGAAGAGAGATGCACAATTGATTCCCAACAGCCAGGATAAACTGGCTCCAATACAATGCGTGGGCTATCCAGGCACACCGTGGAGATATTGTGGGTTTGGTTCTAGACCACCACAATAAAGCAAATATCACACTAAAGCAAGTCACACACATTTTTTGGTTTCCCAGGGCATGTAAATGTTATGTCTACACTATAGTGTAGACTGTGATGTGTGCAATAGCATTATGTCAAAAAACACAATGTATACACCTTAATTTAAAAAATATTTTATTGCTAAAAAGTGCTAACCATTCAGCAAGTTGTGATCTTTTTTGTTGGTGGAGTGTCTTACCCTGATGGGGAAGGCTACTGACTGAGCAGGGTGGTGGTTGCTGAAGGATGGGGGCGCTGTGGCAATTTCATAAAATAAGGCAACAATGAAGGTAGCCTCATTGGTTGACTCTTCCTTTCACTTGAGCTCCTAGAGGCCATTATAGGGTTATTAATTGGCCTAATTTCAATGTTGTTGTGGCTCAGGGAACAGGAAGGCCTAAGGAGTGGGAGAGAGATGGGGGCATGGCTCATCAACGGAGCAGTCAAAACACACACATTCATTCGTTAAGCTTGCTGTCTTGTATGGGCACGGTTGATGACACCTCAAAACAGTTACTTTAGTAACATCAGAGATCAGTGATCACAGATCACCATGACATATATAATGATAATGAAAAAGTTTGAATTTTTGTGAGAATCACCAAAACGTGACACAGGGACAGGAAGTGAGCAATTGCTGTTGGGAAAATGGCACCGAAGGACACGTGCAACACAGGGTTGCTACAAACACTTAACTTGTAAAAAACCACAATATCTGCAAACCACAACAAAGTGAAGTGCAATGAACCAAGAATATGCCTGTGCTCAGTTTGAAGTTATCCTTAGCTTGAGTGATGTAACTGAGGTAGAACTGGAGGTCAGGGAGGAGATAGGGGGAATTTTGGCCAAGTCATGCCCAGCAAAACCAAAAAGACCAACTCGTCTCATTCTATGGGGCTTCACTGAAGCCAGGACTTCCCTGGTAGAACTTCTGCAGTTTCTCTTTTTCTTCAGCAGAATGTATATTCCCTTTGAAACCTATTTTTTAAAAAATCATTGTCTTTGTGTCAGATTTTTTAATGACAGGTGATTAGCTTCCTGCAAATGTGATTCTGTTAAGCTTCTCATCTGCTTTGTTTACTTCATGTATGAAGCCCTAGGAACAATTCTCCATGGGTGCACGTATTTGTTCTTCAGATGAAAATTCATGCAAACACTGTCATGAATCCAGGCCCCACAGCAGGTTTATTTCCAGATCAGACCGCCTTGCCTTAAGCACCACATATGGTTGGCCATGCGTCTGCAGAGAACACTGCGGATAAGGACAGCGGAAGGGGAAAGCAGAAGTGGTTTCTAAGCCAAAGGACTGGGAACTGCTTTCACACTAAAATCCACTTCTTTTTCACTTCCTTATGGCTTCAGGCGCCTGCCCATTAAGGTTTCATAACCTCATGTGCGCTCTTCTCCTTTCCTGAATCCCTGCAGGAACGATGATCAGATTGGGGCTTGGCAAGGCAGAGTGGTATCCATGATGAGCAAGGCCCTTCTGTTTCTATCCTTCCTCTCTGCCCTCTAGAGCTAGCCAGGAGTGAAAGAAGAAAAGAGCAGTTTCCTCTTTACCACTACACCATCCAGGTCTTCTTTAAAAAAATTTTTTTGAAGTATAGTTGATTTACAATATCATGTTAGTTTCAGGTGTATAACATAGCCATTCAATTATATATCTATTCTTTTTCAGATTCTTTTCCCTTATAGGTTATTACAAAATATTGAGTATAGTTCCCTATGCTATACAGTAGGTCCTTGTTGGTTATCTATTTTACATATAGTAGTGTGTATATGTGAATCCCAGCCTCCTAATTCATCCCTCCCCTACCTCCCTTTCCCCTTTGGTAACCAGAAGTTTTTTTTCCTATGTCTGTGAATCTCTTTCTGTTTCAGAAATAAGTTCATTTGTATCTCTCTCTCTCTCTTTTTTTTTAAGATTCCACATATAAGGATATTGTATGATATTTATCTTTGTCTTACTTCACTTAGTATGATAATCTCTAGGTCCATCCATGTTTCTACAAATGGCATAGTTTCATTCTTTTTCATGGCTGAGTAGTATTCCATTGCATATACCACATCTTCTTTATCCATTCCTCTGTTGATGGACATTTAAGTTGCTTCCATGTCTTGGCTATTGTAAGTACTGCTGCTTTGAACATAGGGGTGTATGTATCTTTTTGAGTTAGTTTTGTCCACATATATGCCCAGGAGTGGGATTGCTGGATCATATGGTAGCTCTATTTTTAGTTTTTTAAGGAAGCTCCATACATTACTCTGCCTTGATATAGGGGAAGAAAGTGCCTGGCTTAGAGTCCCACGGTGAGTTAATGAAGAGCAGGTGGGGGGAGGAGAGAACGTTTGCATCCTCCCACTTGCCAGGATGGCTCTTCATTATCAGTCCCTACAGGGCTCCCATTCCAGTTTCCCATCCTGCAAGTCTCCATCTGTCATCCTCCCCCATCCCTCCCTCCAGCCTTCATGACCCTGTCATCTTGCTATAGTGAGTTGGAGCTAAGGACCCCCTGGTCCTTGTCCTTTTCCATATGCCCCCATACACATACATTTACAACCTTTCTCTGCCTGGTTGACTGAAAGACTGAGGAATAGGATTACCCTTTGCAGGGAGCTTCTGGGCAGGTGTATTCCCAGCATCCCAGATTTTGTTCCTCTTGGAACCATAGAGCATCCTGAGTTTGTATCCCTAAGTCTCTGGTTCAGGGGCATTATGGCTCACGTAAGCTTCTGTGAGTGGCTCACTCCCATTATTTTTCTGAGAACATATATAGACTGCTGCCAACTTACAAACATGTTTTGGGAATGCAGATGTTTTATAGACCCTTGATCACTGACATCTCAAGCAAGCACTTAATTCTGCACCTATAGAATTGTATTGCTCAGTAGTTGTTATATTTGTGTTTGTCTTTTCTAGTCCACTAGACACCACATGCTGCATGTTATACTTGCGTCTCAGGGTGGTATTAATAAATATTTACTGACAGACCAGCATATTTGGAAGCTCAGTGTAGCATTACTTATTGAGCTCCAAATTGCTTAAAATGCTTTTATATAATAGGAAGTATGTGGTTTGTGTATGGGGTGTGTGTGTGTGTGTGTGTGTGTGTTTTGGAGGGGGTGGGAATTTGATGATCTATTACTCCTCTAGAAGAGGGTATACATCACTTAAGGAACCTAGGGGGTCACTTTTTTAAAGTCTGACTCCATAATGGCCTCATGGTATGATTCCATCCTGCCCACCATCACATCCAGCTTCTACTTCACTGGGTCTAAGTTGAAAGTGCAAGGAAGAATGCATGTGCAGAGCTGGTTCACTCATAACTTTGGTCAGGCCAATTAAACACGTGTGACTTAGAAGATAACATGATCCATCGCACATGGAATCATCAGTTTCTCCACGTTCCACATGGTAGGTCCACGGTTGTTTAATTTCAACTGTAAGTTATTTTAAGAATGGTTCTGAATGGACACTGTGCGAACGTAATTATCCATCTTAGCTCAAGCCTCTGCAGAAAGTCATCAGTGGAACAGAGACACCAGTATAAGTTGCTTAGTACAAAGCTCATTCGATTGGTACCTTAGCCCAGCTGCCTTAGAAGGTAAACTTCTCATCTTATAGATTGGTCATTAAGGGTTAGCCAAGTCTTTCCTCTTTGGCCACCAAAGTTGATCCCCAAGGAGTTCATTGGTCACAAAACCCTCTTCTACAATCATTGACTGGATTTGAAAGAAAGCTCATATATTAGTTTTAACATAAGCATGTTTCCAGCAGGGTTACCTCTCAGAATAAATGTATGTGAGGTAAGGGCAAACTATAAGAGGTGTCACCTATCTTTCGTGTCCTGCTCTGAGTTTGCTGCTTAGATATGACCATGCAGAAGCTTGGATCAGAAACAAAAAGAAAAAAGGAACAAAACTGGAACATTTGTAGAGACATGGATGGACCTAGAGACTGTCATACAGAGTGAAGTGAGTCAGAAAGAGAAAAACAAATATTATATATTAACACATATATGTGGAATATAGAAAATGGTACAAATCAACTGGTTTGCAAGGCAGAAATAGAGACACAAATGTGGAGAACAAACATATGGACACCAAGTGGGGAAAGCAAGGGGGGCCAGGGTGGGATGAATTGGGAGATTGAGATTGCCATACATGCATTACTAATAAGAAAAAAATATATCAAATTGTACACTTGGATGTATGCAGTTTATTGTATGCCAATTGTATGTCAATAAAAGTTCTTAAAGAAAAAAAAGGAAACAAAAAGAAGACGCGCCCCTGTGAACCTAGAATTATTCCTATAATGAAGTCTCTTCTCTTGGAAGATAAAATAGAGTTTAGAAAATGGAATGAAAGAGTCCACCTCTAGAAGCTGCAGAAAGGCACCAAAGTAGAGATTCTGTTCGTTCATTGAAGAGACATCTATTAGCTACCATTGTCTACTACGTGCCAGACACTATTCTAGGCACTGGGTACTGAGCAGTAAACAGCAAAGAGAACTAGCTCAGAGTTCCAATCTCTGGTTCTTAAGAGAGCACTTCTGGTTCGCACATTTTTCTCTTAGAGATTTTCTGCAGTATCACTAGTGTCTCAAACATTGTTTTGGCATTTAATCTCCAATCAGAAGATTATGTAAAATACTTCAGGCAGAATATTCCATTATTAAAAACCATGAAGAAAAGCCAAATGAGAAGTAAAGAATTCCATCCTTTTTTGATGCCTAGGGGCCAGTGGGACTGATTTTCGTGTCTATCTCAATTGATTGGATTAACAAGTTATTTTTGTTGTGAAAATGACGTTATGAATATCTGGTGAAGGGAAATGAACAAAAAAGCACTGCAAGTGCCCTTACTTTGTATGAGCAAAATAATTGTACTTTGTTTAACTGAGAGTGATTATTTAATTTGGCATGCAAGGCTCAGAAGAAAAGCCAAATTATCTCATGTGCAAACACTGTGATCGCCCTCTTTCTGTTTGTGATACTGGGCTTTTCTACTGTTATCATTCCCTAGGTTTAGACAAATCACACTCAACATTGATGGGATGCCATAAAACAAAGTTTAATTCTTAGACCAACTGTTATTGTATTTTATTTGAGAGAGAATATGAAATATTAGGTGACCTCTTTTTAAAAAACTACAAAAACTAGAAATTTACTCCTGAACCCAACCTCACAGTTGATGAAGCTATTCTTTTGTACAACATTACTGAGAGCATGAATCTGTCATTATGTAGAACCTTCCTCCTACGGTTGTGAAAAAGTTAAAGAGAATGGCCATCAGATGTATATCATAGTGGTTCAAAAATACAGGCTTTGGGGGGAGGGAAAAATTGGGAGATTGGGATTGACACATACACACTACTGTATATACAATAGATAACTAACAAGAACCTACTGTACAGCACAGGGAACTCTACTCAATACTCTGTAATGACCTATATAGGAGAGGAATCTAAAAGAGAGTGGATCTATGTATATGTATAACTGATTCACTTTGCTGTACACCTGAAACTAACACAGCATTGTAAATCAACCACACTCCAACAAAAATTTTAAAAAAAAATGCAGGCTTTGGGATCAGACCTGGGTTCAAGATCCCATGTTATCACTTACCAGTTGTGAACATCTTGAGTTTCTATTTCCTTATTTGTAAAATCAAAATAATAAGACCCAATTCACAGAGTTGTTGATAAGGCCTTAGTAAATGTCTCTTGAAGGAAAAAATTCTGCCATCTCTGTGTTCCTAGGATCTGGCTGACCATTTTGCAAAGATGATTTTGTGCAACATTGCCCTCCATGGCTTAGAAAGCTTATAATCATGTTTCCACCTCTGAAATTCTCTGGTTATAAAACTAGACTATCAAAATGTGTGAAAGTGAAAACTGAGGAAAGCCCAGAGCCTGTCCATATAACCATCCATATGAACATGAAGCTTACTCCTTCCCCAGGGCACAGGAATCTGCCCCCTTTAGCTCCTGCAGAATTGCTGGTAGCATCCTCTCCTGCTCAGCTGGATAGAGCACAGCACCTCATTGATGAGCAGTTGTTGGCAGGGTTGACATGCACCAACCAGACCTGAAACGGGAAAGGAGACTGAGGGAGCAGACTTCATTAACCATTCAGTATCGACTAAGCAACAACCCAAGAAAATGTAGAAAAACATATTTTTAACCAAAAAATACACATATTTCTTTTCACTGAAATATTTTGGGAAAAATGGAAACAAGATTCACATGCAAGACTTTATACAGATGAGAAATTTGTTTTCTAACTTAACCTCCCAAGGGTCTGGGCTTCATGTTTGCAGATATTCTATATTATGGCCAACATCACTGCTTCTCTTAAACTGCTAGAAGTACACAAACAGTTACAAGCCTGATTTTTCCTGGACTGTACTAAACTCCCTGGGTGAACAGCCATACAGCTTTGCTTTTCAGAAAAAAAAAAAAAAAAGTGTGTGTGTGTGTCATTGGGAGGGGAGGGGGATAAATATGCCAAACCACTGACTTTTCCTATTATTTTCTTTCTGCCTGAGCACAGATCTCTGTTTTCAAAGCCTTCCTTGTCAGTGAAAGTCTCTATCCTATCTTCAGTGTCTATTGGTGGGAAGGCTGTTAAGAATATACTCAGGCTTCCAGATTTTTGGAGAGATGGGGTTGTTCTGTACGTGTGGCAGAAAGGACAGCTGAAGTGAAGCCCACATAGAGAGCTGTGCTTTGATGTTTTCAAGGGCTGGGGGCAAGAGAAAATGAAGCGACATCCAATTTCACTCTTTGTGCTTGGCCTTTGTGTTTGTTTTCTTTCATGATTTTGGAAAGGGCTGTCACAAAGGTGTGTGTTGGGCAGATGTAAATCTTCCTCCAAATCATCAGCAGCTGATGGCTCTTGTGTAGGTGTCTCTGAGAGGGAGGTTCTGGACAAACACCTTTAAAATGGTGCCTGATGAACCATATAACACTCTCCATATAACTTAACCCTCCCCAAATAACTGTTATTCTCTTTTACAAGTCATTGCCTGTCAGAGATCCACATGTTTTGCCACTTGTTTAACTTGTGTTTCAGGTTTATCAAAAAATTCCAAGATAATAGCATCTCACTCTTACCATGAAACCAGAATAACTGGATGAGAAGTCATGAAATCAGTGGAGTCACTGACTTCCTTATATATTCACTCACATCCTGCTTCTCCCATGGGCAGAGCCGCACGGGCGGGGGGCAGGGTAGGAAAAAGAGTTTAAAGTGTTTGAATTTTATTTTGTTTTGTTTCCACTGAGTGGGCCAGTTATTCTGACATCATGTTGCAAACTCAGTAACTCCTAGATTCTCTTGAGATCTGGTGGAATAGTCAGCTTGATAAAGTGAAACTAGTGATTTGATGAGGAAACAAGGCTTTTTTAAGAATAAGTGAATGAGAGAGAAAGCTAATGAAAATCAGATCCATCCAGGAAGAACCTTTAATGAGGCAGGATTAATCGGGTATAAGCATAGGTCATCACTGTATTGACACAAGAATAAGGCTAACTAGGATTTTCAAGATGTGTGGTGGGGGCTGGGGGTGGGGGGTGGCGTCAGGAATGTGGGAGGGCCAATGGGAAGTGTGTCTGCATCTGTTGGACATACACTGGATCAGAGGTCAAGTTCCCCTTGCAGCCAGTGTTTGGATACTTTTAATAGCTGCTCTGTTTTCCTGGGCAGGATTGGACACAGGGACGATGATGAGCCTTTTAAAAATTGCGGGCAATGAATTCCAGCAAGAACAGGGTCTCATGCTTCCCTTAAAAGCTATGGCATGTTTTCCCTTTTGGTACTAGACCAAATTGAGCAAAGAAGTGTGTGAAAATGAGACAGATGCATCCCACCTAGCATTGCAGTTGGGGGTAGGAAGGGCTTTTGAGAGAAAAGTCTTTAGCTTGCATTTATAATCTTGGATAATAATAATAACCCAACAGTCTGTATGGGCCTGAGTGCAGTAATGAAGGTACATGTGCAAACTTCAAAACTAGACAGCCTTACCTTTCAGCCAGCATTATGCATGCTCTCAATATGATAAAGTTATGGCTACTGTAAAGATATGGACGTCTTTACCCTCTGCTGGGTGTGAAAAAAGACTCCACTAGGTAACTGTAACACCTGTTCTTTTTGCTGCGGAATGTTGGTTAGTTTTATTATGTTTTGAACCTAGTATGAGAAAGCTGACTGGGGGAGCTTATCCCAGATCAGAAATTATTCCCTACTACCACTCCAATCTTACGGCTTTCCAGATGTTTTCCTTTCAGATTTAGCTGTTTCCCAGCACGCCAGTGAATTTGATGAGGAAGATAAATGCTATAGAAGAAGGAAAAAGAGAAAAACAGGAAAAGTGGCATTTCCCTGCATTTTATTATTTTGTTGTTAAAAGGAGGAGAGAAGGCTGCAGCTGATGCAGCAGCTCTTGTCATAACACTGTGCTCTTCTGTTGGTGGAGCTGGATGGAGCAATTAGAAGCCAGGAGCTAATCTGCTGTCATCACACTTATTTAAGAGAATAAACAGACTCCTGTGAATCACCAGTTTTGAGTATTCGATTAGGATGAATCCAGGACAGCTTTATTCCACCCAAGGTTCAAGTGAAGACAAAGCCTCAGAAGCACCAGGATGAAGAGTCACTTCCTGAGGATCAGGGAACGTTTACCTTTAATAACCATCATTAACTGATTCAGGCTTACAGACATTCCCCCTGAGAACAGCTGCGAAATAAATGCCACTCTCTGCTCTACTTCTTTAAGAAAGAAATCCATTTTGGAAGACGGGCCTTTCCCTTTCCAGAACATCCTGACTCCATATACGTAAAGCTTTCCTTTGTAAGTTGCTGAAAGGGAGCAGAGTCCCCTAGGGCTCTGAAATGAGACTCTTTTTCTGTTGGACCTGGCCAGGGCCCAGGCTGAGCCAGGAAAGGGGGCTCTGTCTTCAGAGTGACCATCATAAATTCTGGTTGGGACTCCAGCGTCCTGAGACAGAGCCCACCAGCCCTGGTGGCTTTGCCTAGCCGCTCATAGCTGTTGTCAGCAAGGCCCTGGGTAATGACTATGAAATCTTTCTGTGTTTATATAGCACCTTTCAACTCCGGCACTGAGAATGCTGACCAACACGGATGCTTTTTTGGTTCTCACTGCCTTTTCCAGAAACTCTGTAGAAGGGAAAACAATCCCCATTCCTCATTCCAGCCATGCCATCTGAGAGCATGTTTCCCAGCTCCTTTTCCACATGACCACAAACATGTCTTGGGAATTAGATTCTTTGAAAAGACTAGAAGATTTTCCCCTGCCCCTATCCCTGGGAATGGGGCCATGTTTGCAAAAACCAAAGGGCTCCCCTTGTGAATGAGGTGTTCAGTGAGTGTTTTGGTGAAGAGTGTATCTCACAGGCGACTCTTGTGAAATCTCACTGTAATTTATTAATTCATTCCGTTAAACCTATGCAGGCATGTTATAAGTGCAAGACAAAATGGGACGTGCAAAGAGGGATCCATCTGCTTCTGGGAGGTTACTGTCTGCCGAGAGAACCATGTAGATATGCCTAGTTCATGAATAATATTCATGCTAGCAGAAATATAGACAAATTGTAAGGTGCTGTATACGAGATTAATTCTGGTTGAGAAATTACAGATTCTTTGTTACCCCTCTCTGCTTTTGCACAAACCATTCCTCCTGCCTAGAGAACCTTTCCCTGGCTTTCCTTACAGGGCCTCAAAGACATCATTCAGATGTCACCTCTTCTTAGGAGCCTTTCCTGACACTGCTGATCTGACTCGTTGCCTCTCCTCGACTTGCTCCTATATTTCTCTCTATCACAGAACTAATCACATCATATTTTGATGGTTTGGTGTTTGACTTCCTGGCTAAAGTGTGAACTCAGCATTCCCAGTGTCTGTATGTCAGTCTGTTTTCAAAAGGGGAGGATGCATAAATCAATGTCAAGTTAATTAAGCATGGTGTTGCAACTTTTGTGCTTATCAGAGTTTCAGGATTGAAGCAAATGTGATATTTGTGTTTTTTGACCACTAGCTTTTTTACATCAAAAAAGAGTAGTTGTCTAAAAATGGAGTCCATATTTCCATCTACTCATGTGAAAAATTCTCTGTGGAGCTTTTCAGAAATGGATTTGTGCTATTTTTCCATTAGAACAGATGTTTTATCCTGTGACTGTGAATGGTGAAATTAAATTTCAGGACTTTTAAGGAAGAGAGATAACCTGCTGTTTTCTAATGTTTATTTCCTCAGGTTTTATCATCATTAGATTCTTTTATAATAGCAGACATTCATATTTTAGAGTCATATTTTAGTTGGGTTTACATTGCCAGAGTTCACGTCTGCTTTTGCAATTTACATGGGCCAGAGATAATCCTAAAAAGCTGCAATCAATATCTAAAAGGCTGGGATTTTCCATTCTTTATTGTCCTTATCTAACTTTTCAATGCGGCACTCAATGCTTTTCATACCTTGCAATTCTGAAATGCTTTGTTCTTAAAAAAAAAAAAGCGGGTCCCATGATTTTAAATACCATATGGTCTATCATATACAGAGGCACTTGTATATTAAGAATTTATCAGAATGGAAAAGAGGCAGGGAACAGTTTTTTTTAAAAGCAAATATTTATGTAGTGCTTTCTCTTTGCCTGACATAATTCTAACATTTCACAAATATGAATGAGCTTAACATTTAAAACAATCCTATGATGTTGTTATTACCTCTGTCTTATAGATAAGGAAACTAAAGGATAAAATGTTAATGTAGGCAGGTTGGAGAATAAGCAATCAAATGCTAAATCCACAATAGGAGGACAAGACCTTAGAGATTTTTAGTGATGTCTCCACATTGGAGGCACATTAGAGCTGAGAAACAGAATTTATCAATTTTTCACCCTGGTAATAGATTTTACTTTGTGTGCCAGTATACTTTAAGTTTATCCCATTTTCAAGGCTGATATATTAACTTCTTCCCTTAAAAAGAAGGACCAGAATAGGATTTCCAACATCATACCCTATCAAACATGGAATCAGATACAGCACTTCCAAAATCATGTTCACGTGCACTAAAAGTTGGTTAGTTTATCCTAAAGAGTATTGCTTGGTTCCTTACAATAGTGTTCCATTGAGTTTCAGATATCACAAGGTCCCAAACTGATATTATATCCATCCCTTCTTCTTATACCTATCCCTGAAGAAGAAGTTACCTATCCCTGATCTTAGTTTCAGTAATTTTTTTTTCTCAACTTCTGGCACTTGTTATTTTCATTCAAGAGTCATTTGCTCTTTCACCAGCATTTGAAAAAGTCACTTGTTTTAAAAATCTGTATTATTGCTAAATTGTCCAAGTGCCCCGTGAATGCCTGAATGCCATGAGGCTACAGTGTGGTATAAGGGAGCCAGAAAATTGCTAGTTGAAGGAAATGCTGTCTAGAGGAGAGTGAAATTAATAGTATTCCCTGGAGGGTCAACTCTTGGACTCTCCGTGATCTTGGGCACAAAGAGACAACAGCTGTAAACCGCTCATAAATAGCTATGGACCACACATTTCAAAATGTCTGCATCAATGGGAAAACAGTTTTGAGTCTTAAAATTACAGACTTGATTCAGGGTTTGGGCCTTGTAAAGTAATCAAGCTGTCACGTCTTAAAAGTCTGAGATCAAATTTAAAATTCCATGGCTCTGGAGTAACAATTAAGACTCAGAGCAACCAATATTTAAGCATCTGGGCTTTGAAGACAAATCAAAAAATGTAGAGGAAATCATTACAAAATAAGAATGAGAAGAAAGCTATAAAAATGAATATTGATTAAATTGTACAAGATTTTTAAGAGCTCAGATGTCAAGTGGTGCATTCTGTTTTCTTGTACAGGCACTAGTTACAGAATAAGAGCTAGATATGCAGAAATAAAAGAGAGATAAAGGGCCTCTATGTCATGAGTCCAGACATCCTATCAGTGTGTGCCTTGTAAGAAAAAAAAAGAGAGATCAAAGTGCCCTTAATCTCCAGATCTCACTCTCTAACACTTAAGTATATGGCTTTGTCCACATTTCACATTAGATACTATTTTTTGCATGTATGAATGAATAATACATAAAGCCACTCTAATTTCCCCATATCATTACTTTGTCATGCCTTTATTTTCAGAGATCCAAGTGAATAAATTACAGTTAGTGCCTGCTATAAAATAACCATTGCATATTAAAAAGACAGAAACCAGTGATGTTATAAACAAGATTATAAAAAACAAGAATTTGTTAAATTGCCTTATTGAGATACCTGCAGATTGCCTGCCCAGTAGATAGTAAGTTACTTTGCCTTTCTGTGTCTTGGTTTCCCTGTCTGTACAATGAGGATAATAACATAGCCACTTTATGAAGTTGGTATTAGAATTAAATATGTTAATATATATAATGATGATATGTATTCAGGTCAATACCCAGCACATAGCAAACAACTATATACATATTTATTGTTATTATTCTTTGTTTTTTAAATTTATTTTTGCAGTCAAATAATAAGCATTGTTGATTATATAGTAGCTACTGTTTGTTGAGTATTTACAATATTTCAGACACTGTGCTGAATACTTTCCAGTGATTATTTAATTTTTATGGCAACCTTATGAGGTAGCTACTATTACTATCTCTATTTTAAAGATGAGAAAACTGAGGCACAGTGTAAGTAACTTGTCAGAGTAAAAAAGCTAGCAAGTGGTAGAACCAGAATATGCCACTATGTGTTATTTTTTAAAAATATTTATTTATTTCGTTGAGTCAGGTCTTCCTTGTGGTGCACCGGCTTCTTTCTCTAGTTGCAGCACATGAGCTTAGTTGACCAATGGCATGTGGGATCTTAGTTCCCTGACCTGGGATCAAACCCACATCCCCTGCATTGGAAGGCAGATTCTTAACCACTGGACAGCCAGGGAAGTCCCATGTGTTATTTTTACTATCAGCATAAACCATATATATTTTTGTTATGTTAACTTCTTCTTCCTTTATCCTTGACCCTTATACTGTTCATGTAGCAGGGTTTGGTTATTGTTTGTTGGCTTTTTTTGTTTGTTTGTTTTTAATTAATTAATTTATTGGCTGCATTGGATCTTTGTTGCTGCACATGGGCTTTCTCTAGTTGTGGTGAGCGGGGGCTACTCTTCATTGTGGTGCATGGGCTCCTCATTAAGGTGGCTTCTTTTGTTGCGGAGCACAGGCTCTAGGCATGTGGGCTTCAGTAGTTGCGGCACATGGGCTCAATAGTTGTGGCTCATGGGCCTAGTTGCTCCATGGCATGTGGGATCTTCCTGGAGCAGGGATCAAACCCATGTCCCCTGCATTGGCAGGTGGATTCTTAACCACTGCACCACCAGGGAAGTCCATGGTTATTGGTTTTCAATTTACCTATGACATTATTTTTAGTTAAATAATTTTGCTGATTGTCCTATTCAGGCTATTCTAACCCAAGTCATTTAACTGAAAGTAACCTTTCTAAACTGAACCACCACAAAAAGTTAAGTTTTCCCTATAATTCTCAATGTAAATTTGGCATTGCCAATGTCCAGAGTAAATCCTCAGATGTGAATCATTTTAACACCAGGAAATGCCTAGTTTAGGTGTCAACAAAGCAGAAGAACAAAAAAAATTCTTCCCATCTGGAATGAAGATGTCAATGGCCTCTTTAAAATGCATTTTGAGGGATTAAAGAAGTAGTCGTTTCCTGGAATTATCAACACACTGAATAAAACAAAGAAAGAATAGTACTGCCCTTCACTGCACCCCCTCCGTGAATGTTTTATATCACCCACCTTGCTGGCCTCGATAGGATTAGAAATCACTAGATTGCTTTGATATCTGAGAGTCTTTGTCCTTTAAAACCATATTGTCCATGAAGAAAGAATGAGCTGGCCATCTTTCTTTTGTTGGCTCGAGATCAATGCATAGGAATAGACATTCTCTCAAAGGAGAAAAACACATCAGATCTGTTTAAGGCTCTTTAGTTTTCAGCCATTGTTCTCATTAACCCTTAGAGATTCAAATGGAAACATAATCTCCCCCTTGTTTCCTCAGTCTTTGCCACACACTGAAACAATTTAACCAACTTTTTTTACACAGACATCCATTTAAGGAACATATAGTCACAAAGAAAGGCAGTGAGTCTGAGGGCCCTCTGGCTTTCTCCTGCTCTGGCCTTGTAGCAGGTGGAGGACAGGAAGTGAAGGGAAAGCAGCTGTTCACTAGCTCCCAAACTCAAACTTGCCAAATACTTGCCTAATTTGCCAATATAAAGGCATCAACCTGGCAATACTCAGACCAGAAGATTTCATGTGTTAGATTTTTACAACTAGCCGTGTAGATCTGTTCACAAGTTAGAGTATAAACATCTTGGTCTCAGTCATCTCTCAGGACTGATTATAAGAGCTGTGGCAAATAAACCTTTCAGAGTCCACTTGTATTGTGGTGTGTGTTTGACCCCCCTGGGTGGGGATTCAGCCCCAACACCTTGAATGAGGTAGCAGTCCTGCAGAGACCTTAGTGAATCCCCTCCTGCACCCCACCCAGCAGAGCACTGCGACTCATGGACAGGTCCGAGGCCCTGCCTTATTAGGTATTTCTATGTTTACGAAGCATCTTGCACAGAATTACCCCATGTGAGTTCCTGAAGCCAGGGGAAACCAGGTGACAGAGGACCATGGCTTAACTCAAGCTTACATAAGAACCAAGTAGAAGAGAAAGGCCTCAAACCTGGACCTTCTGGCTTTCAGTCCAGTTCTCCTTCCAGACAACCTGCTACTGTGGATGAAAGCAGGCTCTACCCCAAGCCACAGAGAATACGTTGCTTTTGCAAATTAACCTTAATTTTCTCCATAGGTAGAGTGATTCATTTCCAAAAACTAGTACACTTGTTCAAGGTTTGAGTGACATTTGTCTCCAGGCTCACTGTTGTTCCTCCACATAAGACAATTTCTTCCTTTGTTCACATAGAATTGATTTGCATCTTGTGGGCCCTCTGTTCTGTAAGTGCCTCATGGTGAGAATTAGTGACTTAACTGCCCTGGTATATACAGATTCTTCAGTCTTCTCTCTATACCACTGTTGCTTGTTCCAGTATAACAAAAACGATAATACAATTGTTTCAGCTCAAAGTGGTTTTAATTATAAAACAAAAGTATATACTCCTTGTTCCATTCCTTTAAAATAAGGGAGGATTGGAAAATTTAACCATCAAATATTTTAATACTAATTTGATTAATCTTAAAATCTTAAATAATGCTTCAACTTTGATGTACTTTTTACAGTAAAGGCATGAATTCATATATTTGTAGTCTACCTACTGTAGGCACTTTGTGCTGTTTTAATTTCATATCTCTATGTGGTCTCAATTTAACATAAGGGAAAGACCAAGTGGGTGACAGATAACACAGCTTCAACCCTTGTGCATTTACAGAACCTTCTGGGAGCCAGTCTCCATTTGTAACAACCAGATTCTAAGTAGAAGCACTTTGGGTTTTGTAAGCATTTGTTCTTTTCTCTGGGGATATATAACTTTTAGTCATTTGTAATGATTTAGTGGCCATAGAGCATTTTGATTTACTGTCAGCAATGAAATTAGTTTTCCAATGAAAACAGCAAGAATTTCTATATCTGGATTTCCTACAGCACAAATAGAAGCCTGTTGGTATGCATGTATCGTTACCGAATCTTTCGCAAAGCTTCTGTTCCTGAGCATTGATGTGAAATGATCAAGAGAGCGTCACATCTCTTATTCACATCCCCCCACATAGAGCTGAACAGTCTCTCCGCCAGTCTCACGTTCAGGACCACCTCACTCCATGGCTTTTGACCTGGCTGTGGTTGGAAAGTCTTGGAACACAATTTCCATTGCCCTTTGGTATTGGGCTGGACAGCCAAGCTTTGCTGTTACGAGTTTATTTTTAATCCCAGAAATTATGTGTTTATTTCCACAATGAGCAAATGTGGATAAATCAATACACAGAGGTAGGGCTAATAGAAGGTCAGATGCAGTGCCCCAGGTTTCCTTGGTTGAAGACAGCTATGTGAATGGCATCCTGAGAGGCAAACAGCTGGCAAAAAAAAACGGCAGCACCCAGTGCATTTCATTCAGAAGGACTGTTCCGCATCTTCCTGTGGCCCTCTGACCCCAGATAGTCAGTGAAGGAAGTGAGCAGCTGGGACTAAATCTGAAAGCAGTGATGTGATGCTTTTTTTATATGGGGGTGGAGAGTAGAAGGGTGGGGCTGTCAGAGAAGTGCACAGCCCCTTGCCTGCGTACCAACATCCAGCAGTCCTGGGAGCCTCAGAGACCCCTGGAGAAGTAGGACCACCCCTCTGGCTAAGACAGGTGACTGACAGCCCAACTGAGCTAAAATGAAGAGAAGAACATGACATATTAACTATTTTTTCCTCTTCCTCCTCTTTGTTGGGCAAGTGCCCTTTAGTGAATCACTTATCAGGAATTTCACCCCATCTTGAGGCATTAAAGCAGAAAAGTTCAGACTGACCTATAAATGCTATAGTATCATTTAACAACCTTATTTAGTGAATTACTAATTACTGAGCCTCACTTTTAAAGTATAGAGTTATACTTAGACCTCATTAGCCCTTATTAGAGTGAATAAATAACATCTACTTTTGAACACCCTATAGAGTATTTCAGGGCTTTCCATATTGCTTATACTTTAAATAAAGTTTCTGACATCAAGCTTTTCTTCCCCATAAATCAGGGAGCAGGACCAGGATTTGTGCACCTTATGGAGAGAGATTCTCCTTGGCTTATCTGTTCACAGGAAGTATCTCCTTATACTTCTTAATTACTAAGAGTATTTGGAATGTGTGCATCTTCCCACAGAGAGCCCAAACTAACTTTGCATCACACATCTTGTAGTACACGCAGGGCACCTGTCAATGCTGTATCTGATTTGCCATAGGCGGTGGTGGCAGAGTGAGCTCAAGGGTGAAATTAGCTCAGGCTAATTTAGAAACATTTATTTAGCATATGTTCTCTAAGTAAAACATAGAATTGTAAGCGCAGTGGTGAACGGGAAGTGGAAAATGTTAAAATGGCATTGCCTGGCATACCACCGCTGAGTCTGGGCTAGGAATTAGCATTGCATGCCTCTTCTGATTTGGCTGGGGGTTAGCTGGCGTGACCTCTAGACCCACATCTAGAGGCCTGTAAGGTCTGCAGAGGTGCATTGACCTCACCCAGTCCGTAGGGCACAAGATGTGCATTGTCGGTGCTGGGATTATGACTCCTGACACCTCCATTACCGAAATTCTTTGATTATTTAGGGAGCTTCTGTTATTTCGTGAAGATACTTTCATTTTTGCAAATGAATTCAGATGGGAAAAGAAGAGGTGTGTCGGATTAGAGGCGTGAATCTGGGTAGAAACTTCCTACCCCTTTTCTGCTTCTCATCGTGGTCACCAGCAAAAGAAAGCTCCCAAACATGATATTCTTATTTCAGGAACAGGGACCTATTATGGATCTAGGTTAGGTGCTCAATAAATATATGTCAATTGAATGAGAATGGGGGAAAGCCATGAGATGGAAATGGGAATTAGAAAAGAAATTTGGGGCCTCAGTAAAATTTGACTCTGGATAGGAAAAACAATCAATCAGTGGAACACTTAAGGGAAAAGGGCAGACCTGTCTCTTTTTTCACTGCTGTATCACAGTGTCTTTTACATACTGGTACTCAACAAATAAGTGTTGAAATAAATCTTTATTTAATACACACATATTGAATGTGTAAGGTACTGTTCTTGGCTCACCGGGAATTCCCTGCCCTCGGGTAACTTCTGCATTCCAGTGGCAGAAACAAATAAACAAGGGAAACAAGAAAACAAACACAATGTCAAGTAGTGATAAGGAACTTGAAAAATACATATATCCATCAGTTAGGGGGATAGAGAGTGAAGGAGGGGCTTGGTATTTCAGTGAGGTTGGTCAGAGAAGTTCCCTGAGGAGATGACATTTCAGCTGGGTCTGGAAAGAGGGGAGGGAATACATCATGTGAAGATCTGGAGTCAGCTTTACAGGTGCAGCCAAGGCCAAGGAGAGAGCTGGCCTGGGGAGCCTGAGAAACGGCAGAGAGGTGATGTTTGTGGAGCCCAGTGACCCCAGGGGAGGAGGGTAAGAGCAGAGCAAAGAGCAGTCATGGGCCAGGCCGGGTAGGGTTCTGTTAGCCGTGGTGAGGGCTTGGGAGGCTTGTTCTAAGTGTGAGAGAAAGACCTTAAAGGGTTTTGAACATGGGAGTGGCATAATACGACTGTGTTTTTAAAAATTACTCTGGCTGCTATATGGAGAATTAGCCTGCAGTGGGCAGATTTGGATGTAGGGCTCTAGGGGACCAGAGAGGAATGATGAGTATATAATCCAGGTGAGAGGGGATGGGCCAGGACGATGGTGGTAGCAGTGAAGGTGATAAAGAAAAGAGGATCTTTAGAAAACCAGCCTGATGGTCCAGTGGTTAGGACTCTGTGCTTTCACTGCTGAGCATGTGGGTTCAGTACCTCATTGGGGAACTAAGATCTCGGCAACAAAACAAAACAAAAAACAAAACCCACAGCCTGAACTACTTGAAAGGTCCTGGAAAGATAGCACCAACCTGAAGGCCCATAAAGAAAGATAGCCTACTCCTAGCTTCCTATCTGGTCTCCTTTGAATCTCTGGGAACCTCTCTCATCACCACTTCTTACCCTGTGTGGTAGGCAGAATAATGCCCCCCATACACAAACGCACATACACATACACACAGAGATGTCCACATCCCAATTCCCAGAACATCTGAATATGTTACCTGACTTGGCAAAGTGGATTTGGAAGATGTGATTAAGTTAAGGACCTTGAGGTGGGCATATAATCCTAGATTTGCCAGTGGGTCCAGTGTAGTCACATGGGTCCTTAAAAACAGAGACCCTCTGCTGTCTGCAGTCAGAGGCAGATGTGACTATGGAAGAATAGTCAGAGAGATGCAGCAGTGCCGGCTTTGAAGATAGAGGAAGGGGCTGTGAGCCAAGGAATGTGGGTGGACTCTAGAAGTGGAAAAGGCTACAGAACAGATTCTCCCTTAGCACCTTCAGATATGAACACAGCCTTGCTGACACTTTGATTTTGGTAAGAAACCAGTATAGGACTTCTGACCTACAGAACTATAAGAGCCCAGGACCCAATGGCCCTCATGCTCCCTTGCAATCAATAGCTTCCTGGTCCAAGATTTGACAGAGCTCAAGTTCATATCCAGACGGAGCTCAATAAATCCTCTTCTTGCTTTAAAATTCTTCAGGCAGTTCTATAACATCTCTCCTGTAATAGAAATAATCAGTAATAGGGTTGAGTGCTCAAAGATTTGTGAAGACTCACTGTTCTTTCTGTGTCAGGCTCCCTGACTCTCTTCCTGGTCATAGACCCATCATCCTCATCGTTTTCACAGGAACATGAGTGTCTGTAAGCCTTGAGGACATCCTGAGTTCATATTTGGAGTTCTTACGCTCTCTAAATTGTGTTTCTTAAGCAGCAAATGAGGTTATTTTGGAGTAGAAATGTGTTATTTGGAGAGTTAATAGTTTGTAACAAGTTTATTCCATATTTTTGTCTTTAGGGGATGATTTGCTTTATTTTCTTGCTATTTAAACTCTTTTTCCTTAAAGTTTGCACTCTCGCTGACCTCTCTTGGCTCTGGGGCTGAGGGAGGCAGGAGAGCAGGAGCCCTCTCAGGACTTTGGAGTTTGTTGATACAATGGAATAGTTTCCAGAAAGTAGCTTACCAACTGTGACCTATTTTTTGCCCTTATACATGTGCATAGGAATCCAGATGGTTTGATTAAATATAGCCTCTCTTGGTTCTAAAGGGAACACTTTTCAGCATGGAGTATATAGAATTAGGCACACGACTCCCATTAACATTAATGGGGGATACCAGGGCATTCCCCATATTCTGAGCTGCAAATGCAACCCTAATGTTTGCTAAAGGGGCAGTTCTTCTATTTATAGACCATCTGGCTGCTAGTATTGTGCAAGTGCATGAAAAATTTCTTGCCCAAAGAATGTACATTTAGAGGCAGATGGACATAGTACAGCACTTCTCAAACTTTAGTTTGTGTTGAGGACTGTTTATTGAGTTGCTAAAAATGGAGATTCCTGGGCCCATTTTTCAGGAATTCCACCTTAGTGAGTATGAGGCAGGGCCCAGGAACCTTCATCTTTAGCACCCATAGTATATGCACCATGGCCTGGAGCTTGGAAAAAGTCATTTCCTCTCTCCTAATTGTTTTTAATTGAATTATAGTTAATTAACAATGTTATGTTAGTTTCTGGTGTACAGCAAAGTGATTCAGTTATACAGATATATATATATATATATATATATACATACACATATATATATTCTTTTTCATATTCTTTTCCATTATAGGTTATTATAAGATATTGAATATACATAGGACACCTGTGCTATACAAAGGACCTTGTTATTTATCTATTTTATATATAGTAGTTTGCATCTGCTAGTCCCAAACTCCTAATTTATCCCTCCCAACCCCCTTTCCCCTTTGGTAACCATAAGTTTGTTTTCTGTTTCTCAGAGTCTATTTCTGTTTTGTAAATAAGCTCATTTGTATCATATTTTAGATTCCACATACAAGTGATATTATATGATACCGCCTAACTTTTGATTACACATTTGATTTTAAGACTGCTAATGTCAGCATGATGAGTTCATTTTCAGGATTCAATGTGATAAGATATGTGAAACACCCACCACAGTTTCCTAATTTCATTTTCCTTCTCTCTCCCACCCTCTTGAGCAAGAGTTAAGCTCTCGGTGGGAAAGGTAAGCTGTCATTCATGAGTCTCCTCCTGCCATCCTGCTGACGGGTCCCAGGACACTCATAGGAAACTATGCAGGAAAGGCCCTGATTGTCACAGAGGAGGGAATCCCTGCGGCACAGTCCCCTGGGTGCTGGACACATGCCTGAAACTCGCTGAAGCTGTTTCTTCTCCTATAATATGAGAAAAATAATATCTACTTTCAGAGTTGTTATGAGAATTCAAAATATAATTAGCGAAATGCCTAGCACCCCTGCCCCATAGGAGGTGCTTAATAAATGACAGATTCCATCATTTTTTTCTCATTCAATCATTCAATAAAAGGTTGCTGAATACCTTCTGCACACCAGGTACTACAGTGGCTGCTGGGACAGAGTCAAGTACATGTGCTGTTTCCCACTTTCATAGCACTTACAACTGAGAGGGGCCAAGCAGACAATTAAAATGCAGTGTGTTGAGAATTTAGTATCTTTCCTGGATTGCTGTTTCTTAGAGGCAACCATAGGATTCGAGAAGAAGAAAAGCATCATACACGGAATAGTGTCATGGCAGGAAAATGTTAATGAAAAAAATGATCATTTGTCTGTGTTTCAAGCCCACTTACTAAGTAAATGTTATTAAGTCTCTGGGATAACAGTCCATATATTCTTCCTGCCTCCATCCCTTACTTCTGTCACTTACAAATGATAAGGATTATGGCTGAAGTTATCTGGAGACATAAGACTCATCTAAGTGACTGGAGCAAAGACTTTCTCCTGCAAGGGAAGGATCCAGGATCTTGTTAATACATCAGCAAAGCCATTACTCTCTTGTTTTTCTGTTTTATATTCCACGTAATAAATGTAAGTGTTTCAACATTTGATGGGGGTAGAAGAATACTCTTTTTTTTTTACTCTACTTTAAACAATTTTGCCCACTTTTTTGCCCAGCAAACCTAATGAACTGGGCTTCCCAAAGCTTGCTAATAAAGCCATGAACCCAATACACAAAACAAACTAAAGACAGGAAAGAAAGCCCTCAGCCTCTGCCCTTTGGTTGTATGTCTTTTACTTCTAGAGGGCTAAATAAATAACTTGTATTAACAGGATGCTTTATCCTTAGTCATACCAGTTCAAGCCATTTACTGATGAGCTGGCATGCTTTCTAAACCATCCAAGTTAGTAAGAGAGAAGCAGAGTACAAATTTCATTCACAACCCACTGGAGGGATATGGCCATGCTTAATGATGCAGGAAATAGGGATCCGTAGGCATTAACCTGCAGCTTAACCAACATCATTAGCCCAATGAACTGAGGAGAAGGATGTGGTATGAAATGTACACAGATCTATGAATGGTCTCCAGCGTGGAGCTGGTAATTGACCAAGCCGAGTTCTCCTAACTCTTCCCTTGGAAAATTTTGTCTTAGAAAACAGTAGAAGATAAAATGGCAGGTACCACTCTCCACAGCCTTCTAACTTTCTAGCGTTGAGAAGCAATGGGCAAACTTCTTTCCTCTGGTCTCAGAGTAGTTCCAAATCTCCCTTCACACTATCAAGGTCTTTACCCCAAACCTAAAGACCACAAGGTGCAAAGGAAATACTGAGTAGCCCCTCATCATCAAATTATTGTGAGCCCTGGGCTAGGAGTTTTTGGGTGATATGGTTGATGAGGAAAATGTGAAGCTTGTTCTAGGTAAAGTTGGTCCTCCGGTACTAAGAGATTGAGTCATAGTAATATTGGGTTCAGGCTGGCAAGCTGAAGAGTAGGTAGCCTGGAAATATAGTTCTTCTGCAGTTTTGAAAGAAAGAAACACCTGCATATGGTGGCCCAGAAGAAACATCCTTATAGCAATTTTTTTTAACGCACACTTATTTCAAATGAAGTTGAAATAAGCTACATGCACCAAATTCTAGAAACTTTCTGAATCCAGTCTTCTGGAGGAGGAAAAACCATGGGAATTCTAATTTCTTTATCCTCTCGTCATTAAAATTAGTGGTGATATGATTTGATATACGAATGCCTCTTCTTGGGAAGTTAGTTTGGCCTGTTTATGTTAAATAGGTTAAACTGAATAGATGGGAAGATTTGGCCTTGACAGTTTTCAAAATGGTTATTTCAATGCATGCTGAGATCTTTGGTTTTTAGATTTTTTTTTTTTTTCTCTTTGCCTGGGACTTCCCACAGTAAGCAATTTCATGCTATAGAAATGCCATGCTCTCAAATCTTGTTTCCAGTAATGTATGAAGGGAGGCATGCTATAAATGAAAATTAATCATTTTTCAACATCTAAGCGGCAG
The DNA here is from genome assembly GCF_030028045.1 of Hippopotamus amphibius kiboko. Classification (NCBI taxonomy): domain Eukaryota; kingdom Metazoa; phylum Chordata; class Mammalia; order Artiodactyla; family Hippopotamidae; genus Hippopotamus; species Hippopotamus amphibius. Next base: position 116,592,654 of record NC_080192.1, read on the forward strand.
CCTGAGTGCCACATAGGGAATGAATTACTGCCTTTGGTCCTGAAGAACATCACATAAATCATTTAAAAATTGATTTTGTAGCTACCAAGTTGCAGGCTTTTGATAAGGGCCTCCCTCCATCCCATGTAATCTTCAGGTCATGAACCTACGGGAAATAAAGGGTTCTGCAAAACTAATAGAGCTTTTCAACCAGTTTTATTATCTGCTCACCTCTCTCCAACTTTTTAGTTACCTTCTATTAACCTTCGCTCAGAGAATTTTTTTTCTGTGTCCATAGAAAAAAAATCATTATTTTTTCCAAGTCAAGGATAAGGGCAACAGGAAAGGCAGTTTTCCTCTGAAGAACTTACATCCACTGGGTGTTTTATTTCTAAGAAACAGTGAGGGTATCTGTAAGGTAGTACAATAAGGATTGACCTTAATATCATAAGACCTGAGTTTGAATCCTGGACCTGAGGATTTCATCTTGGGCAAGATAGAATAAGCCAGATTTGGGTGCAAAAACAGACAACTCCAAAAATGTCACGGGCTTAAAACAACAAAGATTTCTTTCCTGTATATGCTGCACGTCCCAGCATCATTAACAGTGTGGTCTGCTCTCCCTTGTCCTCACTTCAGGACACAAGATGCTGGACAATCCTCCTTATGGAAATCAATGTTTATGGTGGCACAGGGAAGGGAAGGTGGCTTTTAAAGGCTTCCACCCAAAAGCAACACATGCTTCTCTCACATACATTTCATTAGCCACAGCAAGTCACGTGGCCACATCAAACTTCAAGGCGAAAGTGAAATGTAATCCTCCCCGAAGCCTGGAAGCACTGAAAGTGTTAATGTTCTATCTCTTTAAGCCTCAGTTTTCTTACCTATGAATTATATATACGGCTCTCCCCTGAGTGTTGCGATTAATTATCATTAATGAAATGTGTGTTCTATCTCTGTTGGATAACAACTCATACTAATTCAACTGCTTATGTGTGTCACTTACCATGCTAACAATGCACTGTATTATTTTATTTTGTATTCACAGCAACCTTATAACCTAGGCATTGTTATCACCACTCTACAGATGAAACTGATGCTTAGAAAGGTTAAGGAACTTTCTTATGATTCAACCAGCAAATAGTAAAGCCATGACTTAAATTATCCTTGTCAACTTATGCCCCAACCTATGCTTTGAGCCTACTCTGTAGGTTGTTCAAGCTTCAGATCATTCATTGAAGGGATATTCACATTGTAGAACCACTTTGGAGTTAGTGTTGGGATATCATGAAGCCATTTCAGTGCTTAAATATCTTACCTTCTTGGGAATTACAGGAGGGCCATTGCTAAGAACAATGATACTGTGTGATCCCTGGGTACCTCTTTCCCAACTTCATACTGTGCTTCCAGATTCACCTCTTCCAAGTTTAGTTGGTAAGCAAGGTGGCAGGAGAACTAAACATGAACAAAATTTTAGCTAGTGTCTCTGGTCTCACATCATTTGTTTAGAGCCTTTTGGCCTCAAACTGCTACTTTGACCTCTGTACCCACCAGTTGCAATCACAGATGCATTACTACAGTGAAAGCTCCTTGGGCAACCCATCTGCCCTATTCACCGTGAATCCAGAACAGTTCCTGGCACCATGTAGGGGCTCAGAAAATATTTCCTGAAGGAACAAATGGATGCTATGATATTTTTCTTTAAAACAAGACAGTTTTTCTATTTTACAGGTTAAAATGGTTTATAAACCAGTTACACCAAAATGGTCTAGGACATAATAGAATTATACCCATTTGATATCCAAGTCAGATATTACTGGAATTCCTGATAGTTCAAAGACCACATTTACCAACTAACCTCCATTCCACCACTGGCTTTGGTCATCATCAAGCCTCAAGAAAATCCTTGCCAACTTCTCACTTGGAGAAGAATGGAAACCATTGGTTTAAAGGCGACAAAGTATTTGTTTGTCCTTTCTTGCTGTGTGCCAAGAACTATAGTAGGTGTTGGCAATAAAGTAAGGAACAGAGCAACCACGTTCCCTGGAATTCATGGAAATTACAATTTATTTGTGGAGAAAGCACTAAACAGACACTATACAAAGGAATTCAAAGTTGTAAAATTTGATGAAAATAATAAAGAACCGATCTCTTATCTATCCCCAAACTTCCTTTGGTATCAATGGTATCCCTTCCCCATCATCTTCTCTTCCTCTTAGGCAGGAAGATGTGAGAGGAAAATATTCACACTTATTGAAAAACCCAGTGCAAAGACTGAGCTGCATTACGAGGCAGTGCTCACTCCCACATTTTCTTCCTAAAATAATTCATTCACACCTGCACATAAATGAAGGCATAGTATCTTGACATCTAGGAGGCATGGGATCTTCCTCAAATGGCTGATGTAAAAGCTGCCTCATATTCAGGGTTTACCAGACCTCCCATCCCAAACTAGCATTGACTACATCTCTAAGAGCAGGAAATCAAGTCAACCAAGTGGGACCTTGGGATCGAAGTCACCCAAAACACCCTAAAACTTTTATCACATTTTGTTTGAGCATTTCAACCCCAGTAGAACTCCAGTGAAATACCAATCGAGCAGTTTCTAATACATTCTGTTAGACTGGTGCCCCTGCTTAGTACCAAGGAGAAACCTTTTCAGTCAAAGGGGAAAATAACTGATAAATAGAATCTGAAAGGAGCTGAAAAATGATCGCCTGTGCAAGCACAAGCTGTTCATGTGTGTGCAGAATACTGATGGCCTGGACTTCCCCTGTTTCCTATGGAAGAGAAGCTCCACAGGGACTTTGGGGTAATTGATCTTGACACATGCAGTGTGCACATCCCAGACTGGCCTTCCAGCTAGTGTAGTAGAACAGCCCACCTTTCTACGGCCTGAGGTCCTCACAGCCAAGATTTCCCAAAGTAAGGCAAGAGCCATTTTGACCTAATTCTGTTGTAATCTTTATATACTCTACATATTTAGATTGTAAAGAAAAATTTATAGGAATCCTTCATCTCTTTTCCTTCCTGTGTCTTCAACAAACTGTATTCCCAGCTGGGGCTACATTAAGATACCCACCCACCTTTTTATTTTGTGGATGGAAACAAGATGAGAAGTTCTTGAAAAAACTTTGATTTCTGAAATGTTTGACACACACTTTCAGGTCTGACTATGAGGGAGAGGAAAGGAGTGCCTCTCTTTCTTGCCTGAACAGATCCAAATGTGTAAAATGAGCCACTGTGTTTTAGAGATTGTGGTTACATGCAGGAAATACACATTTAAAACAAACTTCTTATCTCAGAAGGGAAAAGTAACATGGTAGACCATGTCACAATCGGGGTTAAAAGTATCCCAAAGTTATCATTTCAACATCTGGTTAATTCAAAGTGTGAATTTATGTTACCTTACCTCTAGTGACCGTTGGTATAACTGATGTAAATTTGACTGTCCCTGAATTTATTCAGTCATCGGCTTTAGCAAGAGAGAAGCATTCTAATAGGAAGTTCATTTATTTTGGTCTTTACGGCTAATTCTTTTGTTGTTGATCAGCCTAGGTCTATCAGAATAGGGTGGAGCTCATGGGACAGAAGTGTTAAAAATTAATTTGGTAAGTTTGGTTAAGAAGTTGTTCTTTATCTTCAAAGTTGACACCATGGACTTGCCTTCCACAGGCGCTAGACCTTTGAATTGTCCATTGTGTAGCTGAGGTGGGTTTTCAGTGAGCTCTGTAATCCCTTACCTAGTCCTCCTTTATGGTTTGCATTTGAGAAATAACTTTCAGAATTAGATGAGCAGGTGGTGGGGGATAATTCACATTTGTACGTAAAGAGGAATGAGAGAGAGAGAAAGAGAATCAAACCTTTGCTCACTTTCTTGGGTTAAGGAAATGAGTCACTGTTGATGTATAAGTGTTTGTTGGATTTCAGTAAATTAAAGTGTTCAGATATAAGCTGTGAACACCCTAGTTTAAATTAGTCCATTGAATTCACTGTCAGCTTTCTTAGGTATGAGACATGAACATTTTTGTGGGAAATGTGGTTGGACAAAGTCCTAAGTGCCATTCAATTGGGATTAATCTAGTAAGAGGGTCCCTGGGCAGCCACCAGTCAGCGTGAAGGTATTGAACGCCTTATGAAAAAATTAATAAAAGATACATGGTCAAGGGGAAATTAGAGCTCATTTACTATGTGCACTAACCTACGTGATTTGCCGTATTTCGAGTAAAATGACTATTGGCTGTTTCTAAAAATTGAAATCTACATAAATAAAATGAAGATACTGATGATACTCAATGACTGTCCAAACTCTAACAAAAAATGATCACGAGAAGAAAAGGTACTCTTGTGGGTGTAAAGATTGAAAAAAAAAAAAAGGTGAAGAAAAGAATGGAAAGGAATTCTTACAACAGGATGGAAATGTCTGTTCAAACAGGGCTCTATTTAGAGGGTAAGGTAGGGGCTCTCCCTGTTAAGTGGATCTTAATTTTGAGGAAGGAGTGGAGAGGCTGTTGAAAACAGTGGAGATCCAAGTCTTGGGTCTTTTAGCAGCCCGGTGTTTGTAATGACAGGGCTGCTCGTCCCATCCTTGGAAGCATTCCAGTTTAGACTATCCACAAAGAGTCTTAGAGACGGGATTTCCCTCATTAGCTGAAAAGGTAGATTAAATGACCTCTAAGGTCCATTTCAACACTTAGCAACCCAGATATCTAATTTAGAGACTGCCTGTAGACTTTTTTACAAAATAATAATATTAGCACCTTACATCTGTTTCATTGGCTCCACATCTCTGAAAGGACGTCTCCTTGCAGTACATCTCTCAATGTGTAAGAATTTATCCATAGAACTGTGCCAAACTCTAAAGAAACTGAATTAGAAAAGGATTAAAACTGTTTCCATTTATTTATCTTTCTGGTTCAATTATAGCCATTGGAGACATCATCAAGAAATTTGATTTTCTATTGAAAAGATCAAAACCCTCAAAACGCACTTTGACCAATTCCAGGACCCCAAACAAAGTCTTGGGTGAAGGGGGACAAAGAGATGATGGGTAAGAAGACCATATTTGGTGTACAAGACCATATTTCCAGTTTTGGAACCAATGTGACCCTAAGAATCTAAGAAAGAAATACGGATGTTGGTTATTTTATTTTATTTTATTTTATTTTATTTTATTTTATTTTATTATTTTATGAGGTCTGAAGGCAATTGGCATCCTATGTGTTGAGAGGTCCTTTGCTCCTGCTCTTAGTACATCAGCTCTTCCTAAGAGTGTCTAGAGCCCACCCCAGAGACTTGCTCAATTGATGGGAACAAATTGCCGAGCATTACATTCAACACTGGAGATGTCAGTCTGCAGGCAGGCAGGGAAGCTGGGGTTGTAATTTGAACAAAATGTCACTGTTTCAAGATTTTTTTTTTAAGTGTGCTTTTTCCGTGATGATAAATCACAGGCCTGTGCAGGGGATAATAACACAAAATGTTTGACAGCTTTTCTTACAAGTGTTTGGCATTCTGTTTGCCTAATTATTGTCAGCCTCACCCACACGGGGAAATTGTTGTTGAAGAAAGCTCGGCAGTGACTGTCAGAATGTGCACCTGCCATTCTTCTGCTGTCCTCGGACTCCTGTCACTCCTGTGGTCACAGGTGGGGCATCGCCCGGGTTTGCTGTGCGCAAGGTTTAGTTAACCTCGGAGTCCTGTGTCCATGCAGAGATGTGATTCTGCTCTCCGACCAGATAGAAAAACAAAGCAGAAAAAATTGATGGAGAATTTCTGCAAGGTCATGTAAAGAAGAAGGATAATTTAGTTCAGTTAGGTTCTTTGGCATACTGAGGGAAGTGTAGAGAAATCACTTGCCTTATGGGTGTGGATTGGAAAATTATCTATTTGTGTAATCATTCTGCTTTGAAAGGGAAGGGAATTAATTGCTTTAATTAACTCCAGTAAAGACTAGATTGTTGCAGGGGGAGTCTTGGCATAATGTGCTTTGCCGTGATCTGATATGTTCTTGGAAATAGTGGCTATCTCTATCATCAGCTTCCTTTCTCCGAAACCTCACTGGTGATGTTCCTGCCATAATTAGGCTGCCTGTGAGGAGGGTCAAAAAAAGAAGAAAAGGTCACAGAAAGGGTAGTAAAAAGCTCCTTTTCACAATCATTGTTGCTTTTTTTTGCAGGAGTTTCATTATCTTTCTTAGGTTTCCTCTGATTTGGGCTGATCTAATTCTCCATCAGTAGCCGATAGCAAGTGAATATCAGGGACATAGTGAGTCAAATGTCATCATCTGTTTAGGAGCTGCGTGTTGAGAACTTGTTTAAGAGACACTGCCCTATGGTATATCTAAAAAGGTTTTCTGAAATATATGGAAGTGTGCTGGAATATTAGGAAGCCTCCAAAGTACACTGGAGTTTGTTTAAAACAAGCTAAGATCTGCAAGTAATTTCCCCATGCTTTTGGCTAAAACATAGCTAAAAAGATTATAGCAAACTGTAAAATTCAGGCTGAGAATTATGAATATATACATGTATTTATATACATACCTAAGTAATATTTATACACATATATAGTTTGAATATATGTACATATATATAATATATATACACATATATAGTTTATATATATAGCAAACTATAAGATTCAGGCTAGAATTATGAATATATACATGTATTTATATACATACATAAGTAATATATATAGTTTATGTATATTTATGTATATAATTTTTTTCTGACTCAGCCCCATATTTTGGCAGATGGAGCTGCAGAGGTTCTAGGGCTGGACTTGAAATGAGTTTGTCTGCTGTCCTCAGTTGCAGAAGCATTCCCTCCCCACCTCCCTAACACTGTTATCTGCCCCTACCCCCTGCCAGCTGCAGAGAGGGAAAGGCCCCAGAGGGTGGTGTGACAAGCCGCCCCATCCCAGGTGGCATGTTAGAGGGATAGACCCAGCATGCCCAACCCTGGGGATGCAGGAAGTGCCTTTAACCTCACGTATCCAGTAGGCCTGGGTGATGTTCTAAAGAAACATCTTGGGAAAGCCCAGCTCAGTACTGAGGATAGGCCTTTGGGCTTTGTTTTGCTTTTCCCTGATCGCCTGGCCTCAACATCCGAAAGTGTCGAATAATGTCAAAAGCAAAACAAACTAACAAAAAGCTACCAAGCCCATTTATAAAACAAACACATGCCCCAAAGGGAACATATAATTTAGTAGAGAGGAAAGAAGAATACTAAATATATCCAATAGAACACTTTAGATGGTAAAGACAATTACTTCCATTATGAAGCATTTGAAAAATAAGATTGTCTTTTACATTCATTTTGGTATTTTTATCATATAAATATATACACATATTTAGGGCTGTGTCATAACTAATACACATTCTTAAATTCATGAAAGTGTATCTTGGCCAATGAGCCTTGGTTTTCGAATGTGTTAGGGTAACCCCATTAGAATCCAAGCAGCCATCCCCAAAAGTGATTTTATATTCCATTACCTCTCCTGTCTTTTCCCATAGAATTCTGAAGTGTCCCTTAGACTGTTATGACAGGACATTTATTAAGAGGAGGAGGAATCAATATACTTGGATGTCCGTGTTAGGAATCAAATAAAAATGTTGTGTATCTTATGGTTTTAGAAGTCTCTCACAAGACCACAGGGTGACTTTTCATTCAGATATTGCCATGTGGATCCCTATCCTGTGGATTCTGTTGGATTTCAAAGTTGCAGGGTACACCAGGAATAGCTCCTAAGGCCAGTTAGCCCTGCTTTTCCAGTTTGCAACTGGGACGACTGTACCATGGCCCTAATTTCAGTTCTGATACATGGACACAAGGGTAGTACCAGTGAGGACACCAAATATCAATAGAATCATTGCCTCCATCTTTTTAGCAGAAGTCTCTCAGGCTCAGAGTAATCACATTTCCTCGGCTAATTGAAGGGAAGAGTATGGTAGAGACATTTTTGGTAGTGCAGTGATATTTCACTGTTAACACAGACTGTCAGCCAACGTATAGAAGACATACATCTTCAAACTATTTTCATTCTTCTCTTATTTCTGCACATATTTTCCAGCAGAATCATGGAACTTTAAAGCTGAAAGCTCTCACGTTAGAAATGCGAAAACCAAACTCCAGAGAGGTAAAGCAATAGACCCAATATTTCCTACTTGCAAAAGGAGGACCCTAAGGGCTGAGGTTCTCTGACACAAACCAGAACACTGTCCCCTATTCCACCTCAGACTCCTTTTGTAGTGGGAGATCCTCTCTATACAAATAGCTTGCAGAAATATTTTACATTTTCCCTTTAAATGTACATGGCAAGAGATAGTCCAATAGCTAGGAGGCATTGTGAGCTTCTAGGACCTCCCAGAAACTGAGGATCTGGATCCCTGCCATGGGCTGCATCCCCAGCTGGTTTTCTGCCCACTCACAGCCTGCGAGGGTGCAGATGGCGAGGATATCATCGTTTCCACCATGGACGGGGGGAGAGAAGAGACACTGTTCCGTTGCAGTTTATTTAGAATTCCTTGTTGTTTGTCATGTTCAGATTCTCTCACATTTGCAGATGTCAACCAACAACTAGGAGGAAAGAATTCTTGTTTCAAGTGCAGCTATGGAGAGATGGCATCAAAAAAAAATGATCTGTCATTTATCGAGAGGGAGGGAAGGAAGGGAAGAGGAGAAAGCAAGCAGAGAAGGAGGGAAATCTAGGGTGAAATACAAGTTGGAAAGAGACAAAATGGAAGGAATGGAAGAATCAATGACAGGGCTCAATCGCCCACTGTTTTTATAATTAAATGGTGCCTTGCGCATCAGTCCAAATGCTCACTCTTTCATATAATTGTCTTCTCATTAACATATGCAAATTTACAATTGCACAGTATGAGCTCTGAAGTGGAGATGTCAATATTAACATAATAAGCCTGTCAATCGTGTGAAAATGAACAGAAACAAATATGCTGGCAGACGTTCACAGTCTCCTGAGAATTTGGGTGATCTGATAAATTTACCCACTCTAGGGACCAACTAGACTGCATTAGGGTGGCGTTACCTTGAAGCATGTATCTTGTAGGTTAAAAGTCACAATTTCTGGGGGGAGATTTGAAATTAAAAAAAAAAATTTTTAACCCGTTTCTGTAAAGAAAACGATGTTTTTGAGAGTTTAAGACAGTAACTCTTGGCTGCATGTAGTTTCATGTTTGAGGCAACATTTCTGAAGAGGCTGCTTGACACAGCTTTACAACAGGCTGCAAAAAACAGAATGCATGTTTAACAACTCAAGTTAGGAGCAGTTTGATAGAAAAAAAGTTATTAATTCAATATGCCAACTCTGAGCACTTACTCTGGGCTGCCTTCTTACAAAGAAATGACTTAAGACCCCAATCTTGTTTCTATTTTTAATCTATTGATGACTTAGCAGTTGGAAAGAATTTTTTTCTTTTAATGTGTAACTACCAATGCTAACATTTGCCTTCTGATTGAGTGGAAACTTTCCAATGAATAACGGCTGGTTTGCAATCTTACTTTATCTCCCTTCAAAACAAGCAACTTCTATGACAGGTTTGAAGAGGCACAGTAAAAAAGACATTTTCTTTTTTTAAAAAATCTTGCCAACAAACTTATAGCTGTAGAAAGAGCTGTTTTATATCTTGGTACTGTCAAGCTTACCCATGCTCGTCTCAAACTCTGTAAAAGAATAAATTGCAAAGGTCAACAACTGAAACTACATTCACATTCATAAAGTATAAATTCTCTTTGTATGAGTAAAGTCATATAGGCATGTGATAGAAAATTTGGAGATGAAAAAAGAGGAAAAAAGCAATAATCCATAATTTTCGAATTTATTATTATTGGTCCTTAACTATTTACTTATTTATTGTTTGCTAGAGAGTTTTACAGATCTGTAATCTGTGTATATATAGTGATGTAAAAACACAAAATTTTTCTCACTAAAACTTATAATGAGAGCATTTTTTATACCATGCACTATAAACATTTTGAGGGATGGGTTCCTTGTAACTACACTGCATTTCTCTCTGATGCCCTGTATGTGCTGACTGAATGAAGCTAATGAAGGGGAAATAATTGCATTTGGATATATGCATGGATTAGATGTACTTCTAAAAGGGTAAAGAGATGTAAGTCATAAGAGGTCTCCTGTGTGGGTATTTCATTATTAAATGGTGACCCTCGTGATGCAGACTCAGTTGCTTCCTCTCTTGGTGACCTTCCAGGCGTCCCCTTCTGCCTGGGAAGCACAAAGTAAACAGAGGTGGAATGTCTGAATGAAAAGATCCCCTGAGTCTACCGCCTCACATAGCTTATCAAAGTACAGGGGGTAAAGTATTGAGGGAATCATGAGACAATGCACAGGGCTTTCAGGCTTTATTTCCAAGTGATTTACTCCGATTGGACCTGGGTCAGCTAGGTTCAGTCCTCAGGGACTCCGATGGCCCTCTTTGGAAGAAAGACTCTTCTATTCTTGTTTTTCTCCCTCTCTGCCAGCCACCTCTTCCTGCTCTTCTGAAAAGAAGCATGCCACACAACAATGAAGAGGTTTTCCACATTAGCCTTATTGACTTCTCTTTGTTTTAGTCTGTTTACACAGTCTCCTTGGCAACATGAGGTAGACGTGGATATTTTTTGTATCTCTGCCTAGCAGGTTTGGTTTTCCCTTTGTCTGACGCTTATCCACCTCACACACTGAGTTTTTTTTCTACTGAGGTAGTTTTTTTTTTTTTTTAATTTTAAAAAGAGAATCATTTTCACACCCTGGTATTTTAAGAAAATCCCATTCAGATATCCAATATTTTGAGAGGTTCTTTTTAAAAAACCTTCAATTGAATACTGAACAAAACCATTTCTTGCTAATATTTAACTCTTCCTGGGAATTTAAGTAGCTTGCTTAGATCTGTGCACACGCTCCTGCCTGAGGCCCTCATGAGATGATGGCTTGAGGGGCCAGGGACATGAAGCAGAGAAAACTAAAAACCTGAGTGAGCAACAAACTTTTAATCCCTTCGTTCTGTGATCCAATCAGTAGTTCAGTGGAACTACAGAACAGGCATAGGTATTTTTTTTGTATGCAAATATACTTGTTATGTGAGCTATATGGTGCTTAAGTACTATGGGAAAACATCCCATTTGTCTGTCCCCAAACCCCAAGTTAAATGTGGGCCTTGGAGAGACTTAAGCCATATTGGTACTCTTGGCTAGGAGAAAGTTTCTTTAGTAGCAGATCACTGCAGTGACGATCCAATTGCATCCCATAAGTTCATCCAATGAAAAGATTAAAGTTAATTGGACCAGTCATTCTTAATCAGAGGTGTGCACCCAAATTATCTGGAGGGCTTTCTCCACACACACAAGTCCCACTCTGAACTTCAGTTCTCCAGTCATGGGATCAGGGGATGTGTATGTTGAAAATTTGTCCAGATCATTTTTGTTGCCAAGTGCCAATTAATAATCACTGATTTTGATGACACTAGCGATGTTGAGCACCTGTTATTTGCCAAAGCCTTGGATTGTTTTCTCCAGTTAGTATTTATAACCTCTTTGTAATGTATATACTAATCCCATTTTCAAAATTAAGAAACTGAACATCAAAGACGTTAGGTAAATTGTCTAATGTCACATGGTGATAAAGCAAGAATTTTAACTTAGCCTAATTCCAAAATCCCAGTCTCCTTACACATTTTTAAATTTCTTCCCCTGAAATAATAAAGTAATATTTAACAAACAATTCACTGTATTACCAGGCAATTTTTATTCTGTCGACATTTTTTAATGTCTATCACAATGTGCCTTTAACAACTTTAGTAAAGTAATTATTTTGTAGGTCAAGTCAGGGTATAGAACAATGTCTTGGTTTGAATTACTTAAAACGTGTCTCTCTCTCTCTCTCTCTCTCTCTCACACACACACACACACACACACACACACACACACAAAGATTCTCAGAATAGGTAACTAGATCAGTAGATTTGGATGTTTATTTCTGAATATAGCCTCCACACCTTTCTTTAAAACAACTATTGCTACTTATCGAATACATTTTTTTCAACCAAAATCTACTAATTGAACATCAATGAGTCATTCCCAGTGAATTCTCCACCCTTCCTTGTCTTTAATAGGTCTGGGTAGATAATCAGACCAGGAAGCATTTTCGGCCACATAATACATTACAGTTTGTCAATACTCTCACTATTTAAATGATCCCTTGGCAATTGTTATCATCTACAACATGAGGAACACATTGCCAGTATTCAAAACAATGGTAATACTGACACTGACTTTAAGTAAAAAAATTTTTTAAAAGCCAGGTTTTAAAAAGCCTACATATTTTTAGAGGAATCATCTAGAATAATGCTTCTCAATAGGGTAGGAATGGTGGGAAGAGAAAGATCTTCTCACTCTCCCATCACCTTGTTAGAGACTATGGCCCAGGCCTCTCCACCCATTTGAGAAACACAAAGGGTTATGAAAATACTATGGAACATGGTGAATTATGCAAATGAATAGACTGAATTTTTTTAGCATTTATCCCAGATAAATGTATCCCAAACTTTTACAACCAGTTTTCTACTTATTTCAGAAGCTTTTGAGAATCTACTCTCAAAATGAATGGGCATTTATTATATCAATAAGCTTATTTTCCACTTGATAGATATCATAACAGAGACATTTCTAATGAGCTAACAGCAGCTCTGAGAGGTTCAACAGCAAACTAATTGCCCTGGTTACATTTTTAGTGTGGCTAGCTTGGTCTTCTTCAACAGTCATTCTTTTAAATTCATCTGCTTATAATATCATGAAGAGAATTGGAAAGAGCCCTAATTCCATCTCCAGAGCAGTGGAGTTGCGTGGAAGATGTTATTCATCTTGTTTGCTTCCTAGAAGGTGTCGCAGGAGGACACAGAACCCAAGGACAACAATCCTACATCAGTTGGCAGGATGATCACATCTTCAGCTCTGCTAGTCAGCCTGTTCTCCCTGAAAGGTCTTTGAAATAAATTCCCTTTTGCCCCTGGTGATGTGGAATCAAAGTAAAAGATATCACTGGATGTAGATTTTTTGTTTGTTTGTTTTGAGCTTGCGTATGACCAAAAGGTTACTTTACAATAAATAGACTAATAATAGAACCTCTTAAAAACCAGAAATGACCTAAGGTTCTAAAGATTAGAACTACTTCCCTCTCAATAACCAGTAGTCCCACATTCCATCTTCTTCCTGGCTGCCATCAGCTTAATTTGGTTACAGATGCCAATCCATTTATGCCCAGATTGTATATCAAAGGAGATTAATTAAACCTAGAAAAAAAAACTGACATATTTTATTATTTTCCCCAATAAGACCTCAGTAGGGAAACCCTAAAATAAGTTTCAAATGACCATGGACAAATGCATCCTATATTTGGTACTTTATTTTTAATCTACACTGTGGAGCATTCAGTTCTGTCCCCCAAAACTGAAATTTTTGTTTATTTATCTCCTGGAATATGATTTTCTGAAAAATCTATAAATCTTTTTGGTGTGATAGACAGCTGAGATTTTTTAAAAATTAAGTAGTCTGTTTTAATGGACTCAGAATTATTACCTTCCATCAAGTTTGAGGTCAGAGAACACACACATTAAAATATTGTTGCAAAATTATTGAGAATTGAGCATAGCTGACATAAGTTTATTTTTGCCGCTAAATCTATTACAGGTGATAGTGGAAACAGCATTGAACATGGAGTCAGAGAACCCGTATTCTAATCACAATTCTACCATGAATTTCCTATAAGTTCTTTAGCAAGTCACTCAACTTCTCTGCATTTTGGTTTAATTCTTGACTCCATCTTTAAAATGAGGGCTGAAGAAGATTATTCCTAAAGTCTATTTCTCTTGTAAAATCCAATTATTTATGCATTTTTATTAGACTCCTATGTGTAAATTTGCATTTTCTATTAAATATTAACAAAATTTTTAAGCAGAGCTATAAACTGGAGTGATTAAAATATTTATCTTTTGAATGCAGACCAGCACAGCTAATGTGACATATATGCTCTGAGCCTTTTTCCCCTCATTTTTGTAGCACCATCTGGCACTCTCACATATGGGAGAGTTTATGTAAATAATCACATTAGTAAAATCCATGCCTCATACCCATGTCTACACACACACACACACGCACACATACACCTTTGTTATGTTTTAAAGTTACTTTGGGCAGGCTCCTTCTATAGTCTGAGATTAAGTATTTCCAATCACAGGGCAAGTGAGGTAAAACTAGGCTTCTCTGGATTTGTTCTACTCTGGAGCCTGACTGGTTAGGACCATGGTGGGCCTCAGCTAAGCAGTGTACATCGCCCACACCTGCCATGCTGTGGGAGCAGTGGGCCTCTCCATCCCAGACTGCAGAAAGCCAATGCCCTGTGCTTGGAAATTGACCAAGGCTCAAAGCTTTAGTGTAGTTAAGAGTTGATTCTAAGGTACCAACTCCCACACCTGCCCAGAAAGATGGCCAGCTTCCTCTCTAGCACTGGTCTGTAGAAAGTATGGTTGGCCTTTCCACTCCAGAGTGTTTTCACACTAAAATGACTGTTTCCCACCTTTCAGATATTACATTTCAGGAAATGTAGGAAAAATGGAAGAATCTGAGGCAATAATGGAAAAATGCTCATTTTTATTTGTTTGTTTTAAACAGAAAAACTGTTAGATGGAAGCTTTGCCAAGCACTGGGAGCTAGACTGTTTGCACAGCCCTAATAGCATCAACTTTTTTTTATGAAAGGTATATTTGGAGGGCAGTGTTGGAATACAACACACTCAACCAGCAGATCTTAAAGGCGGGATGTGCAGAGGGCTGGACTCCTGAGCCGATTGGCCCACCCAATGTCTGGGCTATGCTGCTATTATATGAGGTTCTGCTGAGTTAAACACAAGGAACAACTGCAGTGAACAAGTCTGTCTCGGGGACTGACTAGAAGCATTTATTACAAACCATACAGAGTAAAATCCAAGTAGAAAAACTGTTGCCCTATTTGACTCTGGCCGAAAGTTGCATAATTACAGGGTAAACCCAATAAAAGCATTCTTATGTGGAGTCAGGACCACAGTCTGCATATTTCAAGTTTCCCCTCTTCAGAATATGTTTCTAAAGCTAGGTCTGGAGGGATGTGTGTCATGTGCTTGTAGTGTGGGTGTGACCACCCATAACCAGGGAGTGCAACTATAGTCTCAAACACAGTCTGCAGAATGTGTTTCGTTTTTTTCTGTTCTTGTTTTTCATTTGAATTTGTGTATATAGGGCTTAAAAAGTAAGTTATTGCCAAACCAGGAAAAGAAGCACTTAAAATCGGCAAAAACTCTTAAAAGAGGTTAATTGAATAGCTATTTTATAAACTAGTGCAAGATAGGTCATATACCATAATGATTAAAATTATAAGCTGCTGAGACAGACCTAGAGATCCCAGCTAAGCAACTTACTAATTGTGTAACCTTGGACAAGTTACTTGACCCCTGTAAACATCAATTTCCTCATCCATAAAATAGATTCTGTGGAATAAGGTAACATATTTAAAGCATTCATAATATATAATTATAAATATAAATTACATCGCATGTCATATAATAATATATGAGATATCATTGTAGCTTAGAAACTGGACATAATGTCTAATTGGTTATATTTGGCATGATTTTAAAACCTTTTGTTTGTATTTATCACAGTATGCATCTCAAGGGAGCAGCAAATAGTGCAGGGAAGGAGTGATTTAAAAAAAAAAAAGCCAACTTTATAAGTAAGATGAAACCAAATAAAAACATTAATGCAATTATAGAACTGGTTTGGTTTGGTTTCTTCTGCTAAATTAGGTGGTTCAAGTGGGTTCTTTACATTAACGGTTCTTTTTCAGACAGAAACAAACAGGTACATAGAGCATAAAATCAGTGTGCAGAATTCTTACCTTGTCAGCCTCCATGCTTGCTGAATTGTCCTCCCACATCCTGTCCTAAGAAAATTCTGTTAATCCACTCTAGACTTGTTCTTCCAGGTGGACGTTTGGCCTTTTATTGTAAACATTGTCGTAAGGAAAAATGGTTTGAACATATTTCTTAGTTTACAGACACTTAATGTAACTACCTAATATGTGTTGGGATTTAGAAAGGGGTATCAAAAGGGTCATGTATAGACCCGCCAAATTGAGAGAAGCATGTCAAATTGGGGAGAGAGATCTGTACACAGAACAGCACAGAGGGTAAAATTCCAACCCTCTTCTATGTGTCATTTCCATAAGACACTGTCAGTCTGAGTGGGAATGATTCTCAATTTATATCGAATTCCTCTTCTTTTGATTTTGTCACAGCCATAACATATGGTGTGTATCATAGCCCATCCCAGCTTGCTCGATCATATTGGTTGCCTATTTTTAACGTGGCCATTTATGGAACTCTTTCAAGAGCCAGGAAGCTACCTTTAAACACTGTACATTGTCAGATGGTCTTGGATTTACTAGATCCCTTATCACTTGGCAAATATATACAGCAGACATTTTCCAGAGGATAATTGCAGGGAGTCTTATCCTCTAGACATTCCTTCCCTTTGTTAAACAAACCTACAGGCTTTTCTGGGACTCCAGCAGCTCTTTCCTTGGTGGCGAGAAACCTCTGGATTCCGGAGTGCCCCACTGCGTCTGCTGCACAGTGTAACTGATCCTTTACTGATTTGTGGCTGTCTACCTGGGGTGGCACTCCACAAAAGGCAAAAGCCCAGCTGAAAATTGAGGTAGAATCTGTTCATTTAAAAATATCCAGCAGTAAGAAAAGACCTCGATCATTCATAGACAGACTGAAATTGACTAGTGCTTTGTATCAGTGTTTTGGATTTTTTTTGTTTTGTGGGGGTTTGTTTTTTTTGGGGGGGAGGGGGCATTTCTTTTGGTTTTTCATATCATGCACACCACTTGCCTACTCAACTCCAAAAACAACATTCTCTCACAGCAATTGCCAGGGAAAAACATGAGGTGGAAAAATCAGAGTAATGTCTTCCCTTAGGGCGAGATTATACAGGAAAAATCATTGGACAACTCCCAGCCTGGGCTTCATAGGTTGGCAGGAAACACTGTCATTACCCTAGCATTGTTGAGAAATTTAAGGAGATGATAGACATGAAATGCTCAGAATAAGACTCTCACATAGTAGGTGTTCAATAAATGATAACATTTAGCCTATGGCCCCTTGCATTTCCATTGACTCTTCTGGTCTATCTCCCATCACTAAATCCAAGAGCCTAGACCTTCTGCTTGTTTTCTAACCCCCTGGTAAGGAGGTCTGGAAGGCTTCAAAATTTCTACATGGGAAAGCTTAGAGGAAGCAATCTAGTTGGAGCATAACGCTGGCAGCTGGATTTTCGCAACTTTCCATTAAATTACTCAAATGTTCATTTTCATATCAGAGAATGGGGGCTGCTGATGGAGAGTTGGGCCCCCAACTCTAGAACCCTCTGCGCTCAGTCATTACTCAGAAATGTCGCAATCTGCCTGCAAGCTGTCCCCATTCTACCTACTTTCTTCTTCCATTGTTCCTGATTCAAGAGTTCCCCTTGAGGCTTTAGAAATGACGTTTGTTTATCCAGCACTTAGACCCATCAGAGGAAGGCACTAGACCATTCACATGGAATTCTTCCCCTATTTGAATATTTTTATCTGTAAGAAAAAAAATAGATTCTACTATAAATGTGCAGCAGATTGGTGCCGACTGTAAATGTATTTTCAAGTACACAGGCCAATCCATCATAAAAGAGAAATGCAGTACCTTTCAAAAAATATATGGTGCTGATGTAAATTGCCTTCCTTTGTTCATTTTCCTAGCATGAGGTTATGAGCTACAGGCCCCTTTTGAATGGATTTCTTAGTCTAAAATAACTAAACCAGCCCTAAAGCCATGATGTCACTACTTTTTAAATGTTGAGTTTAGACTTGAGAAATTTTTCTACTTTCTTTTCCTGAGTTGAAAATAACTCCAGTAAGTAATGAATTAGCTTAATCTGAAGATTTAGGGGCTTCCTTAATATCCAAAGCAGCCCAGCTACTTTCTGTAGAAGTTAAGGGCTATGAAATGAGTCTTTGAGGTCACTAGTCTAGCTCTTACTGACATTCAGTAGGCACTTGTATCCACACTTGTTGAAGAAATAAATGAGTGATATGTCATAATTACATTATTTATTTCCTCCAAGATCCCAGATTTAGAAAAATATTCTTAATAATCATGGAATAAAGAGCAGAATCTCTAGATAAATATCAAGGACAGGGAACTATGTTCAGTATCTTGTCATAACCTGTAATGGAAAAGAATCTGAAAAAGGTATATATATACATACACATATATATTGTATAACTGAATCACTCTGCTGTACACCTGAAACTAATACAACATTGTAAATTAACTATACTGAAATTTAAAAAAATGGTTAAAACAAAAAAGCAGAGCCTCATTAGCTTTACTTTTATAAAAATGGAGATGGCACACTATATACTCTGCATTTCAAATTTCTCTTTCTAATCGGGCTAACTTTGCTCAGAGGCACAAATTTAGTCTCTTTTTTCTAATCAAGCCTGGAAAGTCTTCAAACACAAGTTAAGGTTGTACTTCTCTGTCTCCTGGTATTATTGAGTAAATTGTAGGCACAGTATCTTAAAACCTCTGGTCCTTGGTTAGTTCCTGACAAGATGGATAAAGTGATACCATGAGAAACGTTGAAAGAGGTGCCCAGTGGCAGCTATTTTCCTAATAGTATTAGGCCTTCCACATTCAAAATGGTATCTCCACCATTCTGCTTCCTATGTAGAGCTTCACAAAGGGAGAGTCGAGTTGCTGGGTGCAACCATTGTTCTTGTTAGTGGATGGAGGTTTATAATTATACCCTTTTCTGTTTAGAGCACATGCCACAGGGGGAAGCTACATAAACAGAGGCAGCATGTCAGGGAGGGGGTCCAAGATGATAATGCGATTACAAATTATGCAAAGCAACTTCACCATTGATGAAATAAGCTTTATTTGCAAATGCAAAGTGAAATGTAGGCTTTTTACCCTTATGTTTTAGTTTGTTTTCTAAAATGATATTTACAAAGAACTAGACAGGCCTACTTAAACATCTCTGATGTTTTCAGTTCTGGCTTGCAGTGAAATTCTAATGGATTCATTTCTCCTAAATAATCTCATATACATTCTCTCTCTCACACACACACACGTGCACAACACATCTTTTTCACTGCTTAGGCAAATCATAAGACATTGCTGCCATATGTAACAATATATGTAGTCAAAATTGAGACATTATATTCCATTATATTTATTTCTTGGGAGTCTGCCCCCAGAGTCAATAGCAAGCTATAGGAAACAGACAAGACACTATTGAGACAACATTGCTTGAATATTGGAGAATTATGCATAATTATTCTTTCCCACTTTACTTTTTATATATTTTATCCCAAGTATTCAACCGCATAAATATATTAATTTTATAATGAGAAAAAAAAGTACCTGTCTGTCTACTCTCACAAGATTTGAACAAATTTGCAGATGTTTATGATGAAAAAGCTCCCAGTCCTTACTGAATCTGAGGTAACAAGTCACTCTCAGTCTGGGGAGAGGGGTCTTTCTTTAGAAGTGGAGGGTTCAGCATGGGTGTCACAGGCTCTGAATGGGGCTTCAATGGACCACATTTACACCCTTCTTCCTCTATATGTTGAGGGTGTTTTGCAGAATTTGGAAGAACAGAAAAGTTGTTCATATCTCAAAGCTGGGGGACAGTGAGAAGAGATGTAAGGGGAACTAATATTTATGACGGACTCCTACACCCCATGTGTTTTTCTCATGCTATGTTCTTTAATACCTGTGAGGAAGGAATTCATTATCTCTATTTTAGAAGTAACGTGTGTATACACATATACATACTGGAACAACATCCCTGGTACTTAGTAAGTGCTCAATAAATATTTATGGAATGAATTATTCTAGTAATAGAGATTTATACAACTTTGCCTATCTAACATATCTGTATATTTGTATAAAAAGTGTTTATCTTACACATTCACATGCAAACACGTGAATGACAGGGAGATAGTTCCTCTGGGATTTGTTGAATATGGCAGGAATTTCTCCCTTGTCTAATACTACAGTGGAGTTCAATTCAAAAATTCTTCTTAAGCAATCCAAATAATGTCATTTCCCAGCTGTGGTGTTACATTGGGTCTCATTCAAGTGCCAAAAGCTTAATGCAGAGGAGGCCAAAGTAATCACATCTTGAACAGTGAGAGTATTTTCCATCCATCATCACTGTATGTCACACTGTCTCAGGGGCCTCCTGGAGCCTGGGGAGTCCTCAGCCCCGCCTGAGCCTCGGCTCAGAGCCTGCCACCCTGGCAAGCCTTAACAAGACTTACATAATAAGTACTCCTCTGTCTTGGGGAGTACCCATTTCCCGGTCATAAATTATGACCATGAGAGCTTCGTTTCTCCAAGTATATTGCCATAACTTTGTACTCCAAATAATATACTGGAGCCCCAACCATCATTCGGTAGCTTTAAGTTAAGCCCCATGGATGTGTTTCCCAGGCTCCTGACTTGGAGATGAGCAGCGGTCTCACAGGTGACTTTATCATGAGCCTGGTGCATTTGATGCCCACGACTTCAGAGTGCAGAAGAGGTGCAGCAGTAATTATACGTCAAGAAAACTGTCCCTTCTTTTACTTCATGAAAGTATTAGTTGGGTTTTCAAGGTACAAAGCAGTAATTCCCATGCAATCAATAGATTTGGTGAGGACATACATATTTAAAAGGGGAAGTGAAAATTTTATTTTATGTAGCATATTGGACTCTAACTCCTTTGAAGATATAAGTGGGCAATAAAAATATTCAGGTATTCAAGCTCAGAACTTGACTTCCTGCCTCCCTGAAAGAATGCACCAGTCTGAACTGGCGATAAGGAGGGCTGCAGTTCGTAAGGCAGCACAGCGATCACGTGCAGGGAGGAAAGTCAGGGACCTGAGTTGTAGTCCAGCCACATGAACTTTATTACCTTGGATAAGTCACTTACATCTTTTAGGCCTCAGTTCCCTCATCTGTAAAGTAAATGGCAACATAGATGTCCTTTAGAGACAGATGTCCAGAGAGACCAGCTCTGAAAGCTTTGTCGCTCTATATCTGTTTACCTTATAACAATAGAAAGCACAAAGACGGTTGAAACTAGGAAAAATCTCCAGATAACTCACTGATTTTAGTAGGCACCACCCAGACAGCTAATAATCAAATATGTTTCAACCAGCAATAGGAATAGTGATTGAAAATGGGCAATGTTAAAGATAAACCTTAAAGAGCCAGCATTCTTGTGCTTCGCTTATCCTTAAATAAAGCTCATTTATGTTCCTTTTTGGATGCTTGACATTTACTGACTGTTATTTCCTTTTTAGATGAAGGTTACCACTGTGTGGTTTTAGTCAGATTTTAGTTGCAAACTTCACTAAATAATTTAGAAGGCTCCATAAAATTCTTTCTTTTTCTCCTGCCACAATTTCATTAAAATTCATTTGGGAAACTATATGGCCTCAATAATAGAATCATATCTTATGTTTTGGAACCGTTTCCATGGCAGCAGTGACAGGTGCGAGTTCTGGTGTGTGCGTATGTTCATTTAAAAGGTTACTGCAATTATCACTGTAAAGATAAATTTCGTTGCAAATAACATCTAAGCACCTACATTGTTACTCTTAGGAGAGAATGGCTTCTATATGTAATGATATACGTTAATTTCCTCCAGAAGAAAAAATTTTTCATAAAAGACATTCATAAAAGCAAATCTTTGAACAATAATTGAGTTATTTTATATAATAGAATCTCACATTTAACTTCATAGAATGTACAGACTGAAGGAATTTAGAAGACTTACTGCATAACTCTTACTTGGAGGATATTGTCACGTAAGAAAAAAAGCTGGACAGTAACAGAAAGTGGTTAGGATTGCTTCCACAAGTCCATTCCATTTGAGGATATGGATTAAATCTCCTCTTCTTAATCCTAACCTCCTAATCTCCAACCTCTTTGCATGGATAGATGCCATCTATGTGGCACATCCTCCTGAATGTATAACACGTCATTCCTTAAAAAAAGTTGGAGACCCAAAAACTAGTAACCTGTGCCATATTTACATGCTCCATCTCTCTGAAAATAGCACACCCTGTAATCAGAGCATCTGTGTGCCAGCACCTACGTAGGTGCCCCTGATTCCCCTCTATTATATTTCTACAACTCAGATGCCTAAACAGAATTGAGGGCTCAAAAGAAGACAGAGCACAAATAGTCATTTGGGTCATGGCCAAGGTCTCCTCAGGGTTGGTTTCTGCTTCTACAAACCCTTAACTAGATTCTGACCCTGTGTCTACCTTGACCTTTAATTATCTACCATCTCTCCTAAACTTTGCTTTACTCTTTGAACTGGACCCATTGCTGGCTGACACCTTCCTGGCCTGCTCTATCTTAGGACACAGCCTTATTCTATTAGATGGTAAGTTTCTTCATCTCAGGAACTTTATCTTACTCCTCCAGTCCCCAGTCCAGTGCCCCCCACATTGTAAGTATCCCAGGCCAGAGCCCAGGGACAGCCAGACCTGGCTCTGGTGTCCCTGTCCTAGGCTGGATTCACATTCAAACAGGAATGCTGAAAAAAAAATCGTTTCCCAAAGTAAGTTGCTTTTACAGGTGGTAGTGAAGGTGGATGCTATTGATGTAGGTGCTGCTGGCTCTTGATGAGAAATGCACACATCCCACAGCAGCTTAACCTGAGGGGCTTGTCTTCCAAGTGAGATTTTACAAGAAAGAGATGAGAGAACATAATTGCCTAAAGCTCAGGGGAGGAGATCAGTGGAAGGAGCTCTGGAGAAGAATTAATTTTAAGAAACCAGTGAGAACCTCAGATTCACGATGGATGGGAAAACCCTCAAAGTGAGTCCTGGAAGAAATGAATAAGTAGTTTGACCTTGAGGAGAAAAAAAAAAAAGAGGATGTGAATATAGTGGGCTGATACAGCCATTTTGAAAGAAATAGACATCTATCCTTCCAAACTATCACTTATGGAGATAAAAATGGGAAAATCTAGAATCCTGAGCCGCTATAAAGATCTACAGATGTGTATTAGGTACATCCCCCCCAAGTTAGATATTAATGACAAAATGGTAATGGATATTTTCCATTTTTTATATGTGTATATTTATTAGACTTATCAAAATGTAACTCCAGTTTTGCTTTATAGCTTTCATGCCACCTTTTTTCAGTTCAGGAAAAAATTGTGCCAGGAACCCATACTTCTCTTGCATAAGTGGCATTTATTGCTCTTCTAGAAACATTGAGTATTCCTTATATTGTGTCCTAAGACAAAGCAGGGCAGGAAGATTTTAGCAAGCAGCAATGAGTCCAGTTCGGAGACGCAATGGGTCCAGTTGAGAGAATCAAGCAGGGCTTGAGAGAGGTGGTCAAGCTTGATTTCCACACCCGCCCTTGGTTTGGTAATATAGTTTGAGCATTTGACTACTTATGCATCAAAACAGATTTGTTTTAAATTGCTTCTAGCCACACTCCCTATTTTTGCTTCCCACATAAATGACAGCAGATTTTTGCCTGCAGAGAACTCCCTTCCATGTGAATTAAGCTTTCAAAAATAAGACAGAGGGGGTCTTCTAAAGGGAGAGCTAGCAGAGCCATCCTTTTAATTTGCTTACGAAAGTATAGTCAATGTGGTAAAGAACTGAACATGTTTTACACACAAAATTTGCAGTCAGTTATATATTAAATATATATATATGATTATTCATTCTAAACAGTATTCAATTATAATTTTAAGGGAGAATTGAGCAGCACATACACGTTTTCCATTCACTGATCCATTCATAACATGTTCCTATCGTGTACATCCTTTGAGTGATCAAGTAAAAGTTGAGACATAACATTGTAAATGTCTCACTTATTGAACTAAGATGGTAAAATAGGTGAAGGCAAGTGTTTATTTTGTTTTACATTGTGGATCTAAGTAGTGCTTCTCCGTTGACTGAAGATAAAATGTGTGAGCTCTTGGGACAGAAGCCAGCCTCTGGAATGTGTACTAATGGAATTACAATGAAGTGATGAGGGTCAGAGCATTCTAAAAAGTGGGAAAGGTACAAAGTCAGAACAGCAAGAAGGCAGAAGTGTCCAGGGTTCATTGGAGCTGAAGATTTATATATAGAAGAACAGAGGGAGACAAAGCCAACCTAGCAAAAGCTGAGACTTTATAGGAACCCATGATGATTCTGAACTGGCTGGAGCTCACGAGAAGCCAAACCCTTCTCATAATATGATGAAAAGCCTTGCCTTTGAGCCCAGAGTCCATGGAAAAGTTGCAAACAGGGGATCTGCAGATATATTGTAGCCACAGCTCAGGTGCCAGCTCTAGAACTTGTAACAAATCAATTCATCTTTCTAGACCTCAGTTCCAAATCTAAATAATAAGAGTTTTGGTTCAGTTGATTCTATGATCTTTCCCAGATCAACAACAAGTCCATCAAATAAGACAGGAACTTATCTAGCTTTCAGGACTGATGTCATGGTCATTAGTAACTAGGCTCTCTTAGATGCACATTATTTATACCTTCAACTGCCATACTTTTTCCTAATACTATTTCTTTTACACATGAATAACTGTTCCTTCAAAAACCAAATGCACAAATACTCATATCAGACAAATTAGACTTTAAAGTAAAGACTATTAAAAGAGACAAGGAAGGACACTACATAATGATCAAGGGATCCATTCAACAGGAACATATCACAATGGTAAATATCTATGCCCCCAATATAGGAGCACCTCAATACATAAGGCAAATGCTAACAGCCATAAAAGGGGACATTGACAGTAACACAATAATAGTGGGAGACTTGAACACCCCACTTACATCAATGGACAGATCATACAAACAGAAAATAAATAAAGACACACAAGCTTTAAATGACACATTAGACCATCTCGACTTAATTGATATTTATAGGACATTCCATCCAAAAACGACAGACTACGCTTTCTTCTCAAGTGCACACGGAACATTTTCCAGGATAGATCACATCTTGGGTCACAAATCAAACCTCAGCAAATTCAAGAAAATTGAAATCATATCAAGCATCTTCTCAGACCACAACGCCATGAGACTAGATATCAATTACAGGAAAAAAACTGCAAAAAATACAAACACATGGAGGCTAAACAATTCACTCTTAAACAACCAAGGAATCACTAAAGAAATCAAAGAGGAAATCAAAAAATATCTAGAAGCAAATGACAACGAAAACACAACCCAAAACCTATGGGATGCAGCAAAAGCAGTTCTAAGAGGGAAGTTTATAGCAATACAGTCCTACCTTAAGAAACAAGAAAATTACTGAATAAACAACCTAACCTTACACCTCAAACAACTAGAGAAAGAAGAACAAAAAAACCCCAAAGGGAGCAGAAGGAAAGAAATCATAAAGATCAGAGCAGAAATAAATGAAAAAGAAAGGAAGGAAACCATAGCAAAAATAAATAAAACTAAAAGCTGGTTCTTTGAGAAGATTAACAAAATTGATAAACCATTAGCCAGACTCATCAAGAAAAAAAAGGGAGAAGATGCAAATCAACAGAATTAGAAATGAAAAAGGAGAAGTAACAACGGACACCTCAGAAATACAAAACATCATGAGAGACGACTACAAGCAACTATATGCCAATCAATTGGATAACCTGGAAGAAATGGATACATTCTTAGAAAAATACAATCTTCCAAGACTGAACCAGGAAGAAATAGAAACCATGAACAGACCAATCACAAGTACGGAAATTGAGGCAGTGCTTAAAAATCTCCCAACACACAAAAGCCCAGGACCAGCTGGGTTCACGGGCGAATTCTATCAAACATTTCGAGAAGAGTTAACACCTATCCTGCTCAAACTCTTCCAAAATATTGCAGAAGGCGGAACACTCCCAAACTCATTCTACGAGGCCACCATCACTCTGATACCAAAACCAGGCAAAGATGTCACAAAAAAAGAAAACTACAGACCAATATCACTGATGAATAGAAATGCAAAAATCCTCAACAAAATACTAGCTAACAGACTCCAACAGCACATTAAACAAATCATCCACCATGATCAAGTGGGGTTTATCCCTGGGATGCAAGGATTCTTCAATATACACAAATCAATCAACGTGATACATCATATCAACAACTTGAAGGATAAAAACCATATGATCATCTCAATAGATGCAGAAAAAGCTTTTGACAAAGTTCAACATCCATTTATGATAAAAGCTCTCCAGAAAATGGGCATAGAAGGAAATTACCTCAACAAAATAAAAGCCATATATGAAAAACCAAAAGCCAACATCGTTCTCAATGGGGAAAAACTGGAAGAATTCCCTCTAAGAACAGGAACAAGACAAGGGTGTCCACTCTCACCACTATTATTCAACATAGTTTTGGAAGTTTTAGCCACAGCAATCAGAGAATAAAAAGAAATAAAAGGAATTCAAATTGGAAAAGAAGAAGTAAAATTGTCACTCTTTGCAGATGACATGATATTATATACAGAAAACCCTAAAGACTCTACCAGAAAACTGCTAGCACTAATTGATGAGTTTAGTAAAGTAGCAGGATACAAAATTAATTCACAGAAATCTCTTGCATTCCTATACACTAACAACGGAAGAGCAGAAAGAGAAATTAAGGAAACTCTCCCATTCACCATTGCAACAAAAAGAATAAAATACCTAGGAATAAACCTGCCTAAGGAGGCAAAAGATCTGTATGCAGAAAACTTTAAGACTTTGATGAAAGAAATCAAAGATGACACAAACAGATGAAGGGACATACCATGTTCCTGGATTGGAAGAATCAACATGGTGAAAATGCCTGTACTACCCAAAGCAATTTACAGATTCAATGCAATCTCGATCAAATTACCAATGGCATTTTTCACAGAACTAGAGCAAGAAATCTTACGATTTGTATGGAAACGCAAAAGACCCCGAATAGCCAAAGCAATCTTGAGAAGGAAAAATGGAGTTGGTGGAATCAGGCTTCCTGACTTCAAACTATACTACAAGGCCATAGTGATCAAGACAGTATGGTACTGGCACAAAAATAGAAAGGACGATCAGTGGAATAGAATAGAGAACTCAGAAGTAAGCCCAAGCACATATGGGCACCTTATCTTTGACAAAGGAGGCACGAGTATACAATGGAAAAAAGACAGCCTCTTCAATAAGTGGTGCTGGGACAATTGGACAGCAACATGTAAAAGAATGAAATTAGAACACTTCCTAACACCATACACAAAAAGAAACTCCAAATGGATTAAAGACCTACATGTAAGGCCAGACACTAGAAAACTCCTAGAGGAAAATATAGGCAGAACACTCTATGACATACATCAAAGCAACATCCTTTTTGACCCTCCTCCTAGAATCAGGGAAATAAAATCAAGAATAAACGAATGGGACCTCATGAAACTTAAAAGCTTTTGCACAGCAAGAGAAACCATAAACAAGACTAAAAGGCAACCCTCAGAATGGGAAAAAATAATTGCCTATGAAACAACGGACAAAGGATTAACCTCCAAAATATACAAGCAGCTCATGAAGCTTAATACCAAAAAAGCAAATAACCCAATCCACAAATGGGCGGAAGACCTAAATAGACACTTCTCCAAAGAAGACATACAGATGGCCAACAAACACATGAAAAGATGCTCAACATCACTAATCATCAGAGAAATGCAAGTCAAAGCCACAATGAGGTATCACCTCACACCAATCAGAATGGCCATCATCACAAAGTCTGGAAACAACAAATGTTGGAGAGGGTGTGGAGAAAAGGGAACTCTCCTGCACTGTTGGTGGGAATGTAAGTTGCTACAGCCACTATGGAAAACAATTTGGAGGTTCCTTAAAAAACTACAAATAGAACTACCATATGATCCAGTAATCCCACTCCTGGGCATATACCCAGAGAAAACCATAATCCCAAAAGAAACTTGTACCATAATGTTTATTGCAGCACTATTTACAATAGCCAGGACATGGAAGCAACCTAAATGCCCATCAACAAATGAATGGATACAGATGTGGCATATATATACAATGGAATATTGCTCAGCTATAAAAAGGGATGAGATGGAGCTATATGTAATGAGGTGGATAGAACTACAATCTGTCATACAGAGTGAAGTAAGTCAGAAAGAGAAGGACAAATATTGTATGCTAACTCACATATACGGAATCTAAAAATGGTACTGATGAACTCAGTGACAAGAATAAGGACGCAGATACAGAGAATGGACTGGAGAACTCGAGGTATGGGAGGGGGCGGGGGGTGAAGGGGAAACTGAGACGAAGCGAGAGAGTAGCACAGACATATATATACTACCAACTGTAAAATAGTCAGTGGGAAGTTGTATAACAAAGGGAGTCCAACTCGAGGATGGAAGATGCCTTAGAGGACTGGGGAAGGGAGGGTGGGGGGGACTCAAGGGGGGGGAGTCAAGGAAGGGAGGGAATACGGGGATATGTGTATAAAAACAGATGATTGAACCTGGTGTACCCCCAAAAAAATAAAAAAAAAAAAACCAAATGCACAGACACACACACACACACACACACACACACCCGCCACCAAACACAGAATTCAATGGAGCAAAACAATGTGTATGACATACAACACGAATCTTGCCAGGCTGTTTACAGAGAGTTTTTAGAAAAGAAATGTCATCAGGTTATCCTCAGAGGATCATAGTGAACCTTTCCAGGAAAGGACCTGGAGATGAAGCACATTAACAACAGTGGGCTGTGCTATGGAAATAGGGAGAGCTCTAAGTATTTTCGGGGGAGACTTGTCAGTAGCATCTTGCAAACAATCTCAACTCTTGATTGACTAAATGAATGAAGTTTTGCAGCTGCATAGAAAAAATAAGAGAGATTAATGCAAGGACACATTCTTTCAGCTTCAAAAGGAATTAAGGGGCTTCTCTGACAATAGATTTTTTTGAAGTGTTTTCTGTTTAATTAATCCCCAAGTTGTGTGACTTGTGTTCTTAAATGCAAATTTCTTTATGTACAAGAAAATTAGTTTCTATTGAAGTGGCATTTTTTTCTATTTTTTATAATTATGAAAATGGTATTCGTGCAACGCGGTGGGGGCAGAGGCCATTTGCTATCTCTCACTGGCACCTTTTCCACTCGAGTTTCATCTCTGTTAATGGCACATGGAACAAATCCAGTTTATTTGTGAACAACCGCCAAGTAAAGAGCTTTTGGGGACATAGTCTAAATGAAAGGTAGTAATAAAGTTCAGCTTTATGGTTATGGTTATTAGGTTATGTATAAAAATAAATACTTTTTAGCCCCTGAACATGTTAGCACATAACCATTATGAAATTAACCATGACTGGCACGTAGTAGCCTTGCAATAAATGATGGCTTGAATACATGACAAGAACAGGTGCTTTCCCTTCTTTCCCTTCCTTATAGCAAAGGGGAAGCAATTTAGCAAAATTACAGTATTTGCAAGAAGAACTGAAGAGTGAGCACCTTTCACATAATCAAAAAATTTAACATATAATGTCTGTAACTATAGGTGTAGCTTGATTCCTCATCCCCTCCCCCGATGGTTTGGCGATAAAGTCTAGGTACTTGATAGGTTTGTTTTAAACCACTTCTAAACACCACTTCTGCTTTCCGTATAGACGGCGGCAGATATCTCTATGTGAGAAGCTCCCACTGTGCAAACGTTTAACGAAGACTGGAATATGGCAGTAATGGAGTTGGCCCACGAAGAAGACCTGGGGTCTTTTCATTAAGTGAAGTTCAGTGATGCCAATCCACTACTGCCTATGCCAGGCCCCACAGCAGGGCTTTCGGTGCCATGGGATTTGGGCTGCAGCCGTTTGCTTCTGGTATCAAATTCCTCAGCTTTGTTTTCCAGACAGCTGCAGCTGCCTCCCGTTGGCTGTCATTCCAGTGTCTTTCCAATGGAGATGGCAGCGTTTTCCGCAGCCTTTTCCACATCATCATGTATCCCTAAAAGTTAAATGAGCTCCCTCTTGCTGTTTGATGTCTGTGAATTCTCGTGTAGGCATATTTGGTTCTTGTTTGGTGTGTACGTGGTCTGTGCATCAGCGTTGTTAAAGCTAATAGCTACTGCAGGAAGGAAGGAAGCTATTACACGTACGGTGCCAATGCTTGGGTGTGCTTTACACTGAGAAATTATGTGAAGAGTAATACTTATGTGAAGTTCTGTATTTCATAGCAGGGAACAGGACTTTGTCAACAACTTTGGGTAGTAATCAAGACAAATTGGTTTTGGGGGGGGTTTATTATGTCAATTTCAGGTACACAGCATTACAATTCAACATCTGTCTACACTACAAAGGGAGCATCAACCTAAGTCTAGTTTCCACCCATCACCATATAGGTGGCCCTTTTCACCCACCCCTTACCCCACCCCACCCCCGCCCCCCTAACAACTAATCTAATCTCTGTATCTATGAGTTTGTTTTCATTTTCTTTTGTTTGTTCATTTGTTTTCTTTTTTTGGATTCCACATACGAGTGAAATCATGTAGTATTTGTCTTTCTTCATCTGACTATTTCATGTAACATAATACCTTCCAGGTCCATCCATGTTGTCACAAATGGCAGGATTTCATTCTTTTTTACGGCTGAGTGGTATTCTATTATGTATATATACCACATCTTCTTAATCCATTCACCTATTGATGGACGCTTAGGTTGTTTCCATATCTTGGCTATTGTAAATAATGCTGCAGTGAACGTAGGGGTGCATATACCTTTTAAAATTAGTGTTTTTATGTTCTTTGGATAAAGACTCATAAGCAGAATAGATGGGTCATGTGGGAACTCTTCTTAATTTTTTGCGTTTTTCAGTTCATTTATAACTTCTGTTTGGTGCTTTCTTATATTTTCCCTTCTTTGTTGAAGTTGTTACTCTGTTCACGCATTCTTCTCCTGAGTTCAACCAGCATCTTTATTACTATTACTTTTAACAATTTATTGGGTAGATTGTTTATGTCCATTTTGTTTAGTTCTTTTTCTGAGGTTTTATCTTGTACTTTGGATTGGAACATATTCTTCTATCTCCACATTTTGACTAATTCTATGTGTTTGTTTTCTGTATTAGGTAAGTCAGCTATCTCTTCCAGTCTTAAAGAGTGGCCTTATTTGAGAGAGAGAGATGTCCTGTGAGTCTCAGAGGCACAATCCTTCCCAGTAGCAGAGCCCAAGTGCTCAAGGCATATCTCCTTTGAGGGATGCATGCACCATCCTGTTGCGGCGGGCCATGATGTGGCTGCCACTGTGACACATTCATGGGCAGGGCTGCTGCAGGGTGTTGGTGGGAGGGAATATTGTCCTGCTGGCTATGAGGCCCAGCCAAGGCTCAGGATTCGGCAGGGCGTTCATCAGGGCAAGACCACTGGCGCTAACAGGTTAGAAGGAGAATTTCAAAATAGCACCCGCCAGTATCAGCAAGGTAGCTTGAGGTCACAAAAATGGCTCCCGCCAGTGCCTCAGTCCCTAGGAAGAGTCCCCAACTGGTTCCTGCCTCTCTGGCAGGATTAATAAATGGGTCCCCTTCATCTGTGGTCCATGTGTTTTTCAGCAGGGTGTTTTTGTGCCGATTTTCAGGTCGAGTGCATCTGCATACAGGCCCTCCAGGAGTCGGTTTTCTGTTTCCTGCAGTTCCAAGGTTTTCTTGGATGTATTCCCTGCTGGTTTTTAAAACCAAGTGTTTTGGGGATTCTTCTCTCTTGTGCAGGATCTAGGGGTTGGGGTGCCTGATGTGGAGCTTGACTCTCTCACTCCTCAGGAAAAGATCCATTCCTTTGTGATCCCTCCCCATGTGGATCGCTGCAGCTAGGTGGTGGTTTTTCCTTTGGTGAGACTGCTTCTCCCGCCTCTCTCAATGCTGTCCTTTAACCCTTTGCTGTGGAGGCTCTGTTCATCTAGTTTTCAGGTCTTTTCCCAAGGGAATTATTCCATACACAGTTGTAAATCTGTTATGTTTGTGAGAGGAGGTGAGTTCAGGATCTTCCTGTGCTACCATCTCTAATTCTCTCCAGCTGGCACATTGGTTTTATACATTAGATAAGTGATTGCATATGGAAAGAGAAAAGTAATTTTAAACACATATGCTGATTGTGTTTCCTCTTGGGAGTGTTTATTCACCAGCATGACTTGAATTCTGTGTATGTAAAATGTGAACAATAACCATTTCTAGACCCTAAGGCCTTTGAAGACAGGGAGCAGCTCATCGTTTTCTGAGTTTCCTAAGACACAGGAACAAACTGAATCTACACAACACAATTATTTCATTGGTCATGAATACTCAGAGCCTGGTGCTGGGTATAGGAAATGAGAGATCAAAGACAGTCGTTGATTCCAAAAAAAGCCTCATCAAGGAGTTGTCATTTGAATATGATATGATTAGGGTGTAAAATAGGTAACAAAACATTCTGCGAGATCACAAAATATGGGACTCACTCAACCCTGAGTTGAGCTGGAGGTACAGTTGGAGAAGGAGGAAAGTTAGGAAAGACATCCTATTATAAATAGGGTCTGTGTTTTCTGTTGCTAATAATTTTTCTCTGGAGACTGTACGGACACCCGTAAAACAAAGAGCCATGCAAAATTAAATGTTGACTTAAAAAGCATGGGCGCCTTGTTGTGTAGTAAGAGTTCTGAGAAACAGTCAAAGCTTCGCCACCCAGTAAAAATAATCAAGAAAAGTCCTATGGAAAAAGAGGGCCTTGAAATACAACTCTCCACCACCCCATTGAACACCTGATGGTGAGCCCCACCAAGAAAATGCCCCTGTTGCTAAAATGTTTGTCTTGTGATCATTCTCTAGCTCTAAATTTTTCAAGAGAGTTACTATGAGACCAAATAGAATTAGGTTTGTTTCGTCCACTTGTTTCATTATCCCTCCTGGCCGTTACATTAGCAGGGTTGCCTCACATGCCTCTATTGATAAATGCTCATTAGTGGTACTTCCATTACCTAATTTCAGGGTTATACTGAAAGCTGCAAGCTAAGCTGTTAGATCATTCGTGAACAGTTGGACACCTGCATTTGCTACTCTTATGTAGGTTCAAGTATAGACACCTTAGTCGAGGTGACTTCCACTTCATCTCAGAAAGAAACAAAGGGCAAGTCAGTCTAATGCCTACAGCATTGGTTCTCCTCTGTCCCCAGAGTGAAGGGGAGCAAGGTAGGAGAAGCCAGGCCCTTTCTAGGACCCTGAGTGTCTATAAATGACTCCTCTGTGGAGGAAAGATCCACAGGCAAGGCCTGTATACAGAAACCACATTATCCTCCAGTGCCTTGCTGTTCTAGGCCTTCCCTGGGCCTGAGCACGTGTGTGGTTCCTGCCTGGAGTCTGTGATTTCCCAAACCTCCATTTCAATGTCTTATGGACCACAGAACTGACCCTTGAAATCACAGAAATGCGCAGTACAGAGAATCCAGGTGGTATATAATGCTTCCAAACGTCCATCCCCTCTGGAGCCTGAGAGCACTGTGTAACTACAGAAGAGCTGCCTAGACCCAGCAAGGCTAAATCTGAGTAATTATGTTGAACCAGCCCAATCTGCCATCCCTTGCCCTGCCTATCACCCAGCAGGCTCCCCTATGCTTGGAAAGTAACTGTCATATCAAGGCCCGACTTTTCGAGGGAAAACTATAAAACCAACTGTCATCTCAGGTAATTTAAAACAGATTAAGTTACCCAGAATAATTGGAAGTGAAACCAGCTTGTGAATACATCATAAACCTGTGTGGAAAAGAGAGAATTGTTTATCATCTTATTTATTTGTTTGCTGAGCGAGTGGAGCTCACCAATTATGTAAAAGCATCAGGATTGCCTGCAGAGCAAAGTATAAATAGAGCAATTCTAACACGGAGGCTCACCATTCAAGTGGTAAACGTACTTGTCTATGTCTAGCAGCTCGTAAGATTACACCAGAAGAGTCTGTTTATCCAAAGGAGGCCAAGGTAAAGTGTGATGCCTGGGGAGTGGTGTCACCAAGAAGCATCTTTGGGAGAGACTTTCACCTCCCCACCCCTGTCTCCATCAGCCACCCCCACACCTCACCAAAACACATCCTAAGAAAAAATTTAGGATTTGATAGCCAAAGGCAAACACAGCTTGGAGATAGTCCCCTGTTCCAACTTGACTCTCACATCGAGCCCCTTATATAGAAATTATGAATATTCCACTGGGTATAAGAGAGATTCTTCATGATTCATTATAATCTTTGACTGTATCCCATGTCTAGTGCCTTCTACCCCATCACCATATTCTTCTGTTTAAAGAAAAAGGGAAAGAAGAGGAGAATGAGACAAATGGCAGTGTCTGGCCAGGAGAAGACTAGTAGGAGCCATAAACATGGCAAAAAGAACTACTCCTTGTTGAGTGCCTGTTATGCACCAGACACTATTTTAACTCCTTTGTATATTTTTCTCATTTAATATTCAAATGCAGCGTGAGATATTTTTTATTATATATGATATACAAATGAGGAAACTGAGGCTTAGCATGGCGGCATGCCCATAGTCACACAACTAACCACAATGAAAACCACTGCAATGCCAGTTTCAGCGCTCTTTCCTGCATACCCTGCTGCCAGCAAATATATTCCTTGGTGTCTCTTGGAACAATCACTGAGGACATGGTGGCATACAGTTGAAAGTCCCATGGTTATCTACTCAAAACCTAAGACTGCAATGCCCCAGGGAAGCTATTGTATTAAATGGGAAAACTAAGGAAACAGAAACTACAGACCCGAGTTCTAGTCCCCTGAAATTGGTCAAATATGAACTTCACTTTCATCTTCAGGAGAAGATGGAATAATATCCCTGCCTTACAGAATTGTGAGAATCAAACAAATAGTCCTTAACCCTGCAGTGACTCAGAATCATTGTGTAGCTTTGAGAAAACTGCACTTGCCTAGCACTAACCCAAAGCCAAAGCACTTGGATTCTCTCGTGGGTGGTGGGCTGGAGCATGTGGGCAGGCTCTGTACTTTTCACTTCCATGGGTGACTGAGATGCATGGCCATGACTGGTAGTCACTGGATTGGATGAGGTATGTGAACCTCCTACCACCTAGCACAGTGCCAAACACACACTAAAATATTCTTATTCTCTGGCTATGACATCTTTACCACCTTCATGGGATTCTGCTTCTTTTCTCATTAAGCGATGGAGCTGTAGCTCTTGGTATCTTCCTGTTCTTTGTTTGTTTGTTTGTTTATTTTATTTTTTGGGGGGTACACCAAGTTCAATCATCTGTTTTTATACACATATCCCCGTATTCCCTCCCTCCCTTGACTCCCCCCCACCCTCCCTCGAGTCCCCCCCATATCTTCCTGTTCTAAACAGTAAAGTTAATTAGGGGCTTTTAGGAAGACCTGAATCCCAGCAAGTCTGGGAGAGGCAAGGTAACCCTTTGGCTTCTCTGACTCTGTTTCTTGAAGCTTTTTCATTAATAGAGTCTCAATCCTTTCACACCTCCCCAAGGACCCCAATCAGCCTCGAAGAAATAGTCTCATCTCCTTCTAAGCCTATACATTTGCCATTAAAAGAGTAAGGAGCTACATGATCACGTAAAGTGACTCCATCTCACTAGGCAATTAGCTATCATTTCCCTACCAAATCATATCATGTCTGAGTCCCTACCCTAGTAAGAATTCTAGGCACTTTAATATCTTTGTGGTGGATATATTTGTGGCCAAACTATGCTGGGCCCACACCGCTTAGGTGGTTACCTGTGTAATTTCTGGGCAAGACTCACTCTGATTTGTGGAAGCTTATCCCTGTTTTGTCTCTGATGGTTACAGAGGTGAGGCAAACCTCTGGCTCATCCTTTCTCACTTCTCCCATTATAAATTAGAACACATTCCCTTCTAACATATCGATAATCCAACAGATTAGGAAAAAAGCTGTTCTTGTGATAAAAATATTTACTTCATTGAAATGAATCAAACAGATATTTAATCCTTTGTATCTGTAATGCATTGTTTGCTGCTTGCTCTCCTGGGCCAATGTTTAGAACGTTAAATGTTGTGAGGTATTATCAGTGAAGCAGCAGAAGTTAGGTATAAATGGGTCTTTTCTTTTCCTCCAGTAATTTCCAAAACCTCGGGAGAGGAAGAAACAATATAGGGGTACAAGTATATAGTATATTTTTAATTTTCCCCTTCAGAAAATAAAGCATTGTAGTAATGACTAGTACCTAAGGTCACTAAGGCATTCTCTTAAGAAAATATTGGTTTTTTAACTATTAAGAAGAAAGAGAACTATTCCTGTGCTCTTTCGCTCCTCTACCCAGTGTGAGCCCTTTACAATCCTGCACCATTGCTGTAACCACCAGGCAGCCTGTCAGGAAGAGGATGAACAAAGAAGGCAGAGCAGGGAAGAGTGAGATGGATGCAGAGAGCTCTGAGCCAAGCAGAGAGTTTTCACCACCCCCATATCCATGCCCTAAAATAGACGCGAAATTGCACATGCTTCTGTTTCATTGGCCAGGGTCAGAGTTAGCAGAAATTAATAGCTGAGTGCCTTTTTCTTAATGGAAGTACTGCTTTGTCAGGAAGAGACAACAGAAGAGCTGTGAGGTGAAAGCAGTCTCAGATAAGCTGGCTAGCTGGCCAGCCTGTGGCAAACCAAAGGCACAAAGACCCATGTCCAGTGGGCTGTCCAGCTTAGGACCTTCCAACAAGCACCCAAGCAGTGATGGCAAAGCATCCAGCTTAAGCCAGACTCGCCTGTGACCTCCTTCAGAAACAGTGCTGTTCTCCCCTCGCTCAGGAGGCGAGGGAGCTAACTTAGAGGTGCCTCAGCTGTCAGATCTGGCACTCCCATGGAAACTCTGATGACTTAAATTCTTTTTCTCCTTCTTCCCAACCCCCCTTCTCTCTTACCTCCTTTTCCCTTCCATATTCTTCCCTCCACTGTTTCCCTCCTGCCTCCTCCTCCCTTGTCTTTTTCCTTTTCCTTTATCTCTTTCTATTTCTCCTTTTTCTTCAAAGAAAAACCTATTATGTCATAACCAGAAGGATTCCTACTCAGGATCATCGCCAACCAGTTGCAAGGCTACAGACTCAGAGATACAAAAGAGCCAAGAAAGGTTGGCCTCATTTGCCTGAGATTAAAAAAATGAAACATAAGAACTAGTGACCCATGTCTGTCAAACAAGATGAAAATAATCTTATTTACTAGGTGCAATTTCAGTCAAGTTCTGCCTAACCAAACTCTTACAGAAAGACATTGATTTAAAAAAAAAATCACCCTGTTGTAAGGAAAGCCTACAGGGGCTAAATCAAAATTTTCAAACCATCTTATGGATGGGAAAGTGAATTCTAATCACATCTCTCTTATGGACATTATAATGCCAATTAAGATACTGATTTGACTCCTTTATGGTACTTCTAAAACTTAAAGCAAAATAAAAGCGTCACTGCTATAAGCTGAAGTGATTTTAGAAGTCCTTTACTTGTTGGGTAGGCTAACAACTTATTAGCATGAAAGGCTGAAGGGAGAAAAATAACTTGTAATTGTGGTGCTTGAGGCCTATTTTAAGTTTTGTTATATATCTGGAAGCATCACTGAAGGAGACTCCAAGGGTGTATTATTTCAACTCCATCTCTATTTCTTCTGCTTTGGAATACTTTACCAACATTGAATTGGACAGAGAATTTCTAATGTCTCCCATGATCTCTTATGGGTTGATGAGAAATGGAAGAAAACATTACCAATATTTTGTCGTGTTTGGAAAGAATTCCCTAGTATCCTCTCCACAGCAAACGTTGCCATGTGCCGACAGTAGGGGATGAGGCAGCTGCCATGATCACTCCTTGGAAGCCTCCGCCAGTTTCTGAATTGTAATCCCATGCAGCAAGCCTACAAGGTCAAAGACAGCTGCCCTTCACTTTCACTTTCTCCTCATTCTCTGACGTTGCTCCTCTGTGGATACATACACGTCAGGATTCACCTTCACTACCCAGCCCCTCTCCTGCATGCCTGTTGACAGGGGCACATAGATTGGGTCCCCCCAAAGCTAGGGGAAGCCTACATGCCCTCTTCTCTCCTTAACTTCTCCCACCAAGATTTTTATGAAAATGGTGATTATATCAGACCAAGGAGGCCAGGTGAGGCTTGTAAGTAGAAATCAGACTTTATTTTGATAAGTATAAAAGGAAAGCCCAGTTTCCTCTGATGCACTGGCAGATCTTGCTTTCTAAGTCACAACTTTAGTGTAAATTAAAAAAAGCACTCGGGGGTAACTCCCTGCCACAAAAGCTGGGCATGCGGCCAGGACACTGCGCTCTTAGCCTCAGGGTGAGCCAACGTTCCCAGGATACACCGGTCAGCATTTTTTATCCAAAGATGAGGGTGTCCCGCTGAAACCTAAGGTAGAAGAAACAAGGTTACCAATCTCTGCACACAGGGAAGTTAATTGGCTTTTCCTCCCAGAAGAATATGTTCATCTTTTATAAAGCATTAGCGGCCCTAGAGAAATGTAATCATCTGTAAAATCAGAAAAGTACGTAGGCTAAGGCCTACAGTCTGCTTCCCCTTTTCCCCCTTCTCCATGTACATAAAAGTCAGTCAATAAAAATGTATCATGATAATTTTAACCTACTTGGTCACACCAAATTTGTTGTCATTCAGAAACAGTCTTTCTAGCTGCTGATATTTTATTCAAAAATGTTCTGCCTAATTTATTGCCATTCCCTTTTTCACAATGCAGTAATTACACACAATTTGCAATGAGTTTATCAAAGCAAAACACAGCCAGCAATGGGAAATAGGGCATTTTTTCAAATGTAAGCCTAGTAGTCCAGGCATACTAATAGGTAGCAGAAGGGAGAAATACTGATAAAGTGAAATTTAGAACCAGAGTGGTTACTAATTGCAATTTTCATTAATAACAGTGTCAGAGTTAAATAGATTTTAAAGTTAACCATTAGTAGTTGAAATAGAATCCCCATGACATTCGGAAGGCTGTGGCCCTTTGCTACACCACTGAGACAAATTAATTCTTCCCTTCCTCTTAATATGGGGCCCGTAGGCCTGAATGTGAAGACATCCTTCATGCAACCTATTTACCACATGTTGATTTATTTCAGAATACAGCATTGTTCGCTGTTAGGTAAAATACAAAAAAATCGTGTTTTTCACTTTTTAACCCCAGTTCTGTTGCCATGCAGGTAAAACTTAGATGGGCTTATTTGTTACGTTACAAAACCATAAGAACTTAGCACGGTGTGTTTCAATGTTGCGATTAAAATCTTCAGACTTGTCATTTCACAGACTGACAGATGGGATCATTTTAGCAAAAGCTTACCTCGTTGTTCTATCTAATTGGCTTCTGTACATACTCTAGGATAGAGGTTGGGATCCCAGTTCACTCTAAAGTGGGAGGAATCCTGAGCTCAGAAGAACACCAAGAGCAGCATTAGGCGGCTTCCCGAAAGGTGACCTCTTGCTACCTAAACAGAAAGAACTTGAGGGCAGGAAAGAGAAGCATCTGAAAGATCATACAGGACAGAGGCAAAGCCTGATAGAAGCTGAAAAGCCCGAAGGAGAGGTTCAGGCCAAGCAATAACCTACACTAGGAAGGCTTATTGGTCAACCCACAGTCACCCATTAGTACCTAAATGCAGCGCAGGTGACTTTGTCAGTTGTCAGACCAGGGCAGAGGAGTTTGGTAGGACCATTAAAAACAAGAGGGGCGCTCCATTTGGGTTTGGAACCAAGAGCTGTGAAATATGATTGAAACAGGTTTTGAGGATGAAAATAAAAGCTGACATATATTAAGCTCTATGTGCCGTACCCTTATAAACGCTTTAGCAGAGCAAGAGAGGGCAGCTGTTGACACACTCATATGCCTTACAATCCACCCAAAAAATTAGGCAAATATGTCTAGTGCATTACAAAGCTCGTTAGACCCTGTCCTACTTTACAGCGTTCCTGAATTTGAGAGTAGAGACCGTCCCAAGCTGGTTCTCTGCTCCAGAGGCATTGATCTTGTCAAATCATGAACAAATCCATGGAAACAAAAGTCAGAAGACCAAAACTAACCTAGCAGCCTGCCCTGTGTTAACTGGAGAGGAAAGGGAAGCACTGAACACCTCTCTGACCTCTGAGTTCTCCTGGCCTACAAAACTCGCATCACTGGGGCTCTTACTCTAACGTCAGAGGCACGTGGTGTGGTCCTCGGCTGGGTTCTGTAACGAACACGTCCTTGGGATGGCCACAGAAGCAGGTGGTGTGATCCTGGACCACCAACGTAACAGGAGCCTCTGAAGGTGGCATCCTGCTTGGGATGAGATTTCCAGCCCCCACTAATTGCCCACTCAAAATGCCCACCATCTGTTATTTCTTTGAATGTTGGCCTGGAAATTCCCTATAAAAGACCAATATGAATTAACATAATATGCTAATAGATGATCTGCTAAGTGGCTTCTGGACCCCTGGCCTGGAAAGCCTAAAGGACAGCAGATATGTTTAGGGAGAGCTGAGGGGGTAAGGACACGTCCTAACATGGCTCTCTGATCTGGAGGGAGGTGCTGTTTGGTTCCTGCTCCACTGGGCCTTGGTTGATCAAGGAGGCACTGTGAGGGCACCTGGAAAGTGAGGAAGGAGTTGGGAAAACCAGACTTCAGGGACTGTGGGAAAGACTTCAATGGATTCATGGCGAAGAGGCTGTAATTCCTCTGTCAGCATCCAACGATTGTGTGTTTTGGTCTTGAACATGTGAGGATTCACATGTGCATGTGTGTGCATATTCATACATGAAAATTTGTATAGAGACAGATATAGAAGCAGATGCATAGGCTGATTCCTAAGACCCCCGATCCAGCCACATCATCGTTATTCCCACCACTGGCGGCCACACTCAGGCTTTCTGAGGATTTCTGAATATCCATGATCATCTGTGCCTGCTCATTTTCCATGGCCCATTTAATTGAAAGGTGATGTGGTTACTGTTTTTCTTTTAGGAAAGTGGAGTTTATTGCCCTGCCGTCTCTGGAAATTAGCCACAGCTTGCAGATTTGGAACACCCAAAGCAAGCGTGATAAATTATCCCCAGTGAAATAGCCCCAGCGCTTCTGCCAAAAAAAAAAAAAAGGCCTGGCAGCTTGTGAGAGTTGACACAGCTCTCTTCTCACAAAGCTGCAAAGTGGACTTCCCCATCCCGCCCTCCCCCCAAACCACAGAATAAAAGGATCACTTTTGAAAAACATTTAAGATGGAGGGGAAAAAATTGCACTTGGGAACGTTTCCCAGAGGCTGGACTGCTGTTAAGCAAAATTGTGAAGAAGTGAGGGGACTTCAAGCACCCTGTTTCCTCTGTGTCCCATTGCTTCCCTACTGCTAACGCCCCTACTCAGTGCGTCATTTATCCGTGAATAACTGCCTCATCTCTTACAAAACACTCCAGGCAAGAGCCATCCATGTCATTCATTACGTTCACCAGCTGAAATTGCACGTGAAGCTCCATATTGGAGATGGCTTTGTCCCTTTTTGGAAGATTGCAACATTAACTAGCAGGTACGAGGTTCTGGAAAACGCTTACTCCATCTACTGGTCAAACCCATTCTGTCTGGAAAAGGCTACTTTCCTGGGCTGTGGACTGTGTGTGTTAAGGGGGTGGGGGAGGAAGCCAGGAACGCAGTTCTAAGTAGATACCTTTGAACTTTAACGGTAGGTTGTATTCCTGAGTCACATGGTGATCTTTCCAGCAACCATCTATGGCTGCTGATATAACCAGGAACTGGAATTGGAGGCTGAATATCTGAAATAAAAATGTGCCATCTTTTCTGGAGTTCAAGGGGGTGGCCCACAGGGAAGAGTGAACTTGGTCATCTACTTTAGGTTATAAAGGTTTAAAGTTAGCACACCACAGTTGAGTTCTTAAATTCTGGCCAGTGTGAATCCGCAGCTACTAATGATGTCACTTTGACAAACCAGACCTGAGGGTCCTGTTTAGTAGCCCGTAGTCAGCTGCTTGGTCCTGACTTAGCCTTGCCCCTGTTGCCCACCCCCAGTCCCACCTCCATGCATACGCTTTGTGGTTCCCGATGTATGGATCCATCCAGATGACTCTCCAACTAAGTTCTCCATGTAGCTGCTGGAAGAAGAC
The DNA here is from genome assembly GCF_030028045.1 of Hippopotamus amphibius kiboko. Taxonomy (NCBI): domain Eukaryota; kingdom Metazoa; phylum Chordata; class Mammalia; order Artiodactyla; family Hippopotamidae; genus Hippopotamus; species Hippopotamus amphibius. The sequence goes on from NC_080192.1 coordinate 116,634,895, forward strand.
AGCAATGCTGCATAAAGAGGAGCTCTGAGTCCAAGCCACTCTGCCCAAGAATTTGAAAATAATGTTTCCTGGAGGAAAGAAAGGAGCCAGAAGGTCTCCATCCTTTAGTGCTCCCTCCTTGCTTCTTTGAGGTGTTCTTGATGCTTTCAGATACTACATCTTTTCTGACCAGCACTTGGCAATAAGATAGTCATCAGAAAAAGGAACCATCACTTAGTGTCTTCCCTTAGATTGCCTAATAATCATGTCCTCTCCTCTAGCCTCTCTCTGGGCCATACTGAAATGATCTTTCCTCCTCTTCCTTCTCCATTGCTTATTTAAATTATATAATATTCTTATAGATTTTTTAAACTGAGATAAATATACTGAAGAATGTGTCAATATTATGAATACATTCATAATTCCTCTTATTTCTGCTTTATACTCTGTTCATCAAATTTTGAATCAGTATAGAATCATGGTACCCTATACTGGTCCATATTTTATTCATTTGTCACTTTTTATGTTTTTCACGTTTTACTCATAATCCACCCTTCACTCTTTCAGAAAAATCATTTCTCCTTCTTTCTAAGACTAATACTCCTCCTCATCTCCAAGATTCTATCTATTCCCCTGAAATAAGAGGGTCATTTGTTGCTTGTTTTTTTTTACCCACAGTTTTGCTGAATCCACCCTCTTGAGGATGACTGATATTTTTCCAAGTTCTAGGTCTGAAGTTCTTTTTTGATCCCTATAGCGCTGACCTTGAAGTCCCTTGAAGAGCTATTACTTTGACTTCCATACCACTTTCAGAAGTCTGCTGCTTAGCTCTTCCCATTGCCACAATGGATCTTTTAATGACTTGCCTTTCTCTTTCTACTACCTACATATGAAAATCTCCCAAGATTCTGCTGTCAGCCACTGCTTATGCCCCCAAGGATCTCTCTTTTTTACTTCTATAAAACCTACAACTCTCATCTCTGTGTTGATCATTTTTCCCATCTATCTCTTTGGCCCCCATCTTTTTTGTAAACTTCAGGTCCACAATATTAGCTGTCTATTGGAAAAGCCCAACCATAGGTCCCACTGACTCTTCACAATGTCAAAAACTGAACTTAAAAGCCCCAACGTCATTAAAACCTTTTATAGGATGAATCTCAGAGGTGCCAATTTACATGAATCTTATAGGTGCCAATTTACATGAATTGAAGATCTAATAAGTATCTACAGTTAAAAAAAAATGAAAAGGGCCAAGGCTGGGATGGTTGTTGTGAGATGATTAGAGAGACTCCCACTAGTGCCAAGCTTCAGAGTAAGTCCTCAGTCAGTGGCAGCCATTCATTTTATTATTGCACTTGACATAATAATTATTTCTAGACTGGAAAGACAAAGGAAAGATCTACTTAAGAATGGCCTGATTTTTCCAAAGACCACCTGAAAAATGAAAGTCTTGATAAAATCTCACAAGGACTCTGTCATATGTGAGCTAACCCTGGTCGTCTGTTTATAATTGTGTGTGACCTCACGGCGTTAATGGTCCTTCTAAACTTATGCATTCTCAGCAACTGTAATTGACATAAAGGACAGAATGATGATCAGACTAAGATCAGGGAAGAGAGAGAAAGGATGATAAAAGTCAACAAGTCTTCCGAGAAGTAAACTGTGTGGGAAGGAGAGTGAAGAGAGAACTCACAAGAAGCAATTCAGAAGAGTAGGGCTTTCTAAAGGTCAGAAACCAGTTCCCAGGGTGGGTGCAGAAATGACAAGAAACGCTTTGATTACTCAGCCTTCATTTGGTAGTACTACATTGCTGGTGAAACAGGAAAGTCATTGGCATTTCAGATTTACCCCTTCTCCAACTTTCATTTTATGGCAAGAGCCCTTTTAAGATGACTTAATGGACCTTTTTCTTTTTTTCCCTTTAAATCGCAGAAGCAAGCATACACACCATGTTCAGTGGTAACTAACATTCTTCATTACCTCCTCAATGTCTTGAAATTGGTTGTGATTCTGGTGGTTCTGGCTGAAAAGTCATGCCAGTCTATTCCAAAGAAAAACCCTGCTGATCTCCCTGGAATCTTTTGAAAAATGAAACCAGTAGGTGAAAAAAGATACAACCTTGAGCTGGGATGCAAGGAACTGAAAGTGAAGTGGAAGTTGAGTGAGAAGGTGTCTTCTTCCTGCTGCATTAACAGAGCTCATGTTTCGGACACTCAGCTGCATCCTAGAACCCTTATCCTATAGCATGAATTCCCAAGAGCCTTAGTCATCACGTCCTCTGGGTTCATGATATTTAGACAGGTATCCTAATTGTTTTCCTTACTAGAGCACTAGCTGACCCATAATTGGTAAACTATCCTCAAAGTTGGAAGTTTAAAAGAAATGTTCAGGGCCTCAGTTTACCAAAGGAGTGGGTTAGATTAGATCAGAACTGGCAAAGACACGTTCTTTCATCTGTCAACTCAGATCAGTCAATAGGGCTGGCCAGAGGTCTGGGTAGAGAAGGATTTTGATACCTGTGGGAAAGAAGGCAGTATTGAGTTGTAAGTGCTTGCTGATGCCATCAGTCAATCTGTATCTCCCTAGTCATTCCCTCTCCCACTAGTCTTAGCTGTTTCAGTCAAGGCTTTTTTTCCAGTCAGATGTCCAGTACCTCCCTTCCTCTGCCCCCACTCTCAGCTGATGAGTTTGCTTCCCAGCTCACTGAGAAAAGAGAAGCAATCAGAATAGACTTTCCACAGATTCCCACCACCACATCCACCCATCTGCCAGCGTCTATAGTATACACTCGGCCTTCCTAAATGTTACTGTTTTGTTCTATCCCTCATCTTTTGCCTGGAACTACAGGGGCCTCCTGGCTACCACCCTGATCTCTACAACCTATTCTCAACAGAGGACCCAGAGTGATCCTTTAAAGCTCAAGTCAAATTATATCCCTCCTCTGCTCAAAACGTTTCTTCCCAGGACTTCCTTGGTGGTCCAGTGGTTAAGACTCTGTGCTTCCACTGCAGGGGGCGCAGGTTCGATCCCTGGTTGGGGAACTAGGATCCCATATGCTGTGGTGTGGTCAAAAAGAAAAGAAAAAATGTGTCCCCATTTTGCTCAGAACCAAAGTCCTTTGGAGAGTCTCCGTGGCCCACGTGGAGAACCCTTCTCCCCTCCACCTTGTTTTCAGCCCTCACCTTTCCTCCTGGATCATTTTTTCTCCAGCCACGGTAACTTCCTTTCCCATAAACAAGACTGCTCTGCTCCTGTGTACAGGCTGGACCGTCTTTACCTCTGTCTCCCCCCAGAATATGGATGGCTAACTCTTTCACTTTTTGAAGGCTTTTCTTTTTTTACATTTCCACTTTTATTGAATAGTTAGGAAAATTGAAACAGAAAATATAACCTTGTTTCTTGTTTCTCAAAAATCATATAACTTGTCAGCAGTGACAAACATTATTTCTATAGTTTATTGGATGCCTTTTTTATCAGAGGCACTTAGCATATGTTGTATATTGTGATACATGTTTTAAACCCTTAAATGCTAACCTTTTCTTTTTTTGCCATCTTCTTTTTTTTATTAAAGTGTCATTGATTTACAATATTGTGTTAGTTTCAGGTATACAGCATGGTGATTCAGATATGTGTGTGTGTGTGTATGCATATATATATATATGTAAATTCTTTTTCAGATTCTTTTCCCTTATAGGTTATTACAAAATATTGAGTATAGTTCCCCGTTCTTAAAGCCTCTTCTTAAATGCCACATTCTCAAAAAGGCCTATCAACCATCTTATTTAAAATGACAACTTCCACCCTTCCCCAGCACCCCACCTCATCTCTCTAACTCTCTTTTATTTGTTCCATAGCATTTCTAGCATTATGTACTTTAATTATTATATATATATGTGTATATATATATATTATACATCTGTCTCACCTCAAGGAGAGGGCAAGAATTTTTTTCCTCTTTTATTTCATTGATTAAAATCCAGCCCCAAGAACAGTCTCTGGCACATAACTAGTGTTTGTAAAGAACTGGTAAATAAGTGTGTAAATGAATGGTATCTGGCGTGGGTGTGGGAGGGAAGCATAAAGCATTCATCTCTGGAATGAACAACCACAAAGGCCTCCCAGATTTGACATTCTCTGATTCTTTTCCCCTCAAAAATAAGCATGTGTTAAGTGCTCAGAGTTCTGAATTCTTTAAGGAAAATTTAAGCCTCAATGGATGCAGGAGAGGAGAAGGAGAAACCCTCTGGTTTCTCATTTCAACTCTTCTTTGCTTTTCACTGGGGAAGAGGAGGCTGAAGGCCCCAAGGATTCCTCTGGTGCCCAAATTAATCCACTCTTTCCTGTTTCTAGGACCTTCTGAACAGTTGATTGATTGATGTGCCAAAGAGAAAACTGTTGCCTTCTGTACAATTTCACTTGCAAGTATAGTAACCAAAATCTGAGAATGATGTCCAGAAAAAAGGGGGCTCTGTTGCATTCCCAGACAAGCTGCCAGTCTCTGAGACAAAGGGCCAAGGATCTCTCTCCATTTCCTCCCTTTCCTGCCTAGTGGTACCTGAAACATTAACGTTCAAGTATTTGCTTGACTTCAAGTTCACTCCCATTGACATACAAGTGCCTAGTGATTTCTAGGAGTGATTGTAAATGAGATTTAGATCTATTCTTGCCAAAAAAGATTTGATAAGGGAAGAGGTAAGCCTTTGGAACCTTGACCAGGGAAAGACATATGTAATGAGAAAGTGAGAGGCACAGAAGAAAAACTTGATGAAGTTGCTTTAATACTCACTGTCTTGAGGCATAAATGGGTTCTTTCTACAAGCCAGACACTACTACTCTCCTTTCTTGTTCCTGGTCCTCCCTTCTTCCTTCATCCTCCCATATCTTTCATTGACTGGAGGCGGATGCACGTATTTATAACAGTCCTCTTAAATAGCTTGCATTACAGGGAGAGAGGCAGCACTCCAGTGATGTGATATGAAGGAAGTCTGCTTCATAAGCTTCAAGGTTACTTCCATCTGGCAAATTGCAAAGAGCTGCACCATACTTTGAAAAGAGACCTAGCACATATTCTAAGGCCATGTTCTAGGAAACCCTCCAAATGAAATAAGTGGCAACTAGTGGGAACACCAAAGAGCAGCACCCTAACGATGCTTTAAAAAAAGGGAAGGGGGTGGAGAGAGAGGTTATGTTTCATCAACTTAACACATTTTCCAGGGCTGGTCTTATGGTTGATTAAACCAAACATTCCAGATTTCATGATCCCCATATTCTGATTTAGAAACTCGGACCGGCATCTATGATCTAGAGACTTCATGCCTCATATTTTCTCAAACAATCATCTCATGTTGTGTTCATCTTTTTAGTAAAGTGGATTTGTTAAGTGTATAAATATAATTTATTTTGCGTAGCATTTAGAGTCATTTCAAGTAACTAAATTAAAAACCAAGAAGAAGAGATCTTTTGTCTTACCTTGGATCACTGTTTTAGTTTAAGAAACTGTAATCATGGTTTCTGTAGAGCTTATTCAAGTAGAATACCATCATTTGTAGGAAAAGAGACAGTTGCAGACCAAATCATCCAGTGTCTTATCATACAGGGAGCCAACATCCCGCACCTCTCTCTCCAAGGGCATTCTTCCCATAAAAGGGTGAAATCACACACCTCTGAGGGATGATTGAAAAGTGGCTGGCCATCTGTAGTTGGCTGGAACATGTCATTTGGAGAAATAAAAGCCCAAGGAAATTAAGGGGGTGTAGAAGTCAATATCATTTTTACATGAACTTCAGACATCATTGATTATACATCTTATTATCAGATTTTATGTACCAGTAACAAATAAACAATGCCCACAAGTAACTAAAACACAGTGCTTTCTTTTTTTCAAATAAATTTATTTATTTATTTATTTAGCTTATTTATTGGCTGTGTTGGGTCTTCATTGCTGCGCACAAGCTTTCTCTGGTTATAACGAGTGGGGGCTACTCTTTTTTGCGGTGCGTGGGCTTCTCATTGTGGTGGCTTCCCTTGTTGTGGAGCACTGGATCTAGGCTCACAGGCTTCACTAGTTGCAGCACACAGGCTCAGTAGTTCTGGCTCATGAGATTAGTTGCTCCATCGCATATGGGATCTTCCCAGACCAGGGATAGAACCCGTGTTCCCTGCACTGACAGGCAGATTCTTAACCACCATGCCACCAGGGAAGTCCCACAGTGCTTTCTTATCACCTAAAATTTTTACCTTATACTTAGAGAAAGAGACTCTTTTAGTCTTAATGAGATTTTTTTCTTATTCTTTTTCATACATAATAAGAAAAATACATTTGAAAATAATGGCTATGTTAAAACATCTTCCCTTCAGAGTTCAGCTCTTCTGCACCACTTTGCAATTCAGAAGCATTCAGGCTCATGTTTTTCCACATGAATTCACATTTTATGCCATCAAGAGCATCAGTAATGCAGTGCCTCTTAAAGGAATCTATGAAAAAAACAAAAAACCATTGATGCTGTGCTCTTCCGAAGACTGCAGTTAGTTAATGTAGTGCTCACATCCTTCTGAGTTCTGTTTCAGAAACATACTTGATTCTCCACTTCCTTCAAATTTCCCTCAACCATTTGATTTCTAGGGGTGAAAAGGATGCTCGACAACTTCTGTCTCTAACATTTTATTCGAAGCCCTAATACTTATTCCACTGGTTCTAATGCTCATGCATTTGATGATTCCCATTTAGGATAATCAAAGGAAGTATTTGAGTCATTTAATGAGTTTTATTTTTAATTTTTATTATAACCTTTAGGTCTTCTCTGAATTTCTGATGCCTAGGTATATCATTAAGATGAACTCTAATGTTAGCTTATTCTCACTTTGAGACTGATATTCATGAGATTGGATAGGAAACAATTCCTGAAATTAAAAAGATATAAGAACCCTTAAGACTTATCCTTCATTTTGGCTGACTAAAACTTGCATTTAATAAGCATTGAAATCAAGGCATGAGTAAGAAGTGAATAATGCAATCACTTTTTGTGTTAATAGGATTTTGTGACAATAGCTTGATGGAATAATTACATTCCGGACAGATTAAAATAAATGTCTCAAGGTGATGAAGTGACATCTTTTGATTCTAGAAGCAAATAGCTGTTGAGGAAAGTGGCAGATACCCTGATTTTAAGACTAAAATTCAGTCATTTTCCATAACTCTGGTATTTGTAATAACACAGGCTTATTTACACTGACATTCCAGAAATCAGTGAGGACACAATCTAATTGGTTCTTGTTGGTTCTTCATAGCCCCAATCTTTTGTTGGTCCTGTTATCATTATAAAGTAGAACCTTAGTTATTTATCTCCCATACATTTGGTGAAGTCTCTGAAAACAACCTGATTTTCTACAATTTTACCTTCTCCATTGAAATCTTTTCATTAAGTCTACTTAATTTCTATGTCTCAATGAGAATGTTTATGTCAACAAATCATACAAATACAATACCTTCTTTTGCCAAACAGTGTCTTTCTATTCCTAGGGAGAAGAAAATGATCACTGTACCTGTGAGTCAGTTGTAAATACACAGCACAAATGAAGCAGAAAGTTAACAAAATGTTAGAGAGTTATTCAAACTCAAACCTTTCACATCATGCCTCAAGGTGCTTGAAACATTCTGTAAACACTTACCTCAAAACAGGTCAACAGGCTAAACATGTGGGCCTTGTTCTGCCTCTAGCACTTTTTTAGACCTAAAAAATTTATGTGTTTTTCAATAGAAATGGTTTTCCTTAATAGGGAGTAGGCTGGCTGTTAATCTTTTATCTTTATGTTCATTCACCATTACAAAGGGCTGTATGTTCGGCTAGTGTCCGGTGTGAAAGGTAAAGTACTAAACTCTTGAAAAAGATCATGAATGTGAACAATGGAAAGAAAATGGAGTAGCAAACCCCACCACACAATCCTGCACTGTCCAATATGCTAGCCACAAGTCATCTGTGGCTATTAAATCATTGAAACACGGCTAATCTATTTTAAGAGATGCCATAACTCTAAAAGACGTCCCAGCTTTCAAAGGTTTAGTATGAAAAAATATATATAAAATCTCTCATTAATGAATTGTGTATTGATTATACATTAAGATAATATTTTGGATATATTGGATATATAAAATAAATTATTAAAATTCATCTTGCTTTTTCTTTCTGCCTGTTAAAAACACATATATGTGGCTTACATTCTATTTCTATTGCATGAATCTGCCTAACCTATTCCGAATGAGGCAAGTTATCTAGTTTGCTCTGAAACAAGACACCATTAGCTCTGCCAAAGGGATGGAGTCATTAAAACAGGGCTAATCCATAGTCTGTCACTGGTTGGGCTTTGGAAATTTAATTAGCTAATGGAGCGCTGGCTAAGAACAAGGTCCATATGGTTGTTTTCCCTTCAGTTAAGGGCAAAAATGTGTAGTCACTTCTGCTGAAAACTGAGGTATGTAGTTGTTATTGTGGTTACCCTTAATTGGGATGGAAAAATAATCTGAAAACCTGTAGTTGATTTTCTTAAGGGATCATGGGGGAAAATGATCAATTTTAAATGCCCTTATAGGCTTTTAGGAATTTTCAGACCTTGGAATTTTCTATAAATGTCTCATCTGGAATAATTCCACAATTCTTATTAAGTAAGTAAGCAGTCTAAACCAATTGTAAAGGAGAACAATGTATCCTGAGTTTAAGATGTTTTCTGAACAGACCTTCAAGCATACTGCCTGAATAGAAATAGCAACAAATGGCTTTAAAAGGATGTAAGCATGTTTCAAATGTCATCTAAAGAACACTGAGATCTTTCTGCATTTTTTGTCCTTCCTGCCTTCAACTTGGTTTGTAGAATTGTTTTTAACCCTCACCATGTTAGGACGTAGGAACTTAGATGAAAGGAAGCTCCCCCGTTAGCAGCACTGAAGTGGTTCATCTTTTTCCATTTATGATCCTATCGGTTTTCTCCATATGTTGTAATTATGTATTTTTGGCTAAGACTCCTCTGAGCTATTCTTACAGCTCTCTTGGGCAACTAATGGAAGTAGTAGGCATACTACGGACGGCATTTTTTCTGTACAGTGATTTGGGAATAGCTCATGCTGTGAAACATTTTCTGTTTAGGTTTTGCTGGCCATCAAACCAGGTGAATGGAAAGAGCCCATGGCACTGCATTGTTGTGGGGGAACAGAATGCCTCATTTCTAAATACATTACAATGAAGTTCTTCAGCTGTAAACCACCCCAGTCTTTTATACCCTTTAGTTTGTTTATCTCTGGATATACTTTGAGCCTCTTTCCATTTGCTAATGACAGTTATGTCTCCAGGTTTATTACCTCCAGGATCAGGAATGCAGAGTTTCTAATAAGTGACATTTGGAAGGAATTGCAAGTAAACATGCTTAAGGGGTCCTGAGCAAAGCAGCACTAACATCAGCCAATTGGTGAGATTGAGGGAAGGGGACCTAAAGTGATGCCTTTGTTTTATGGAATGTGAGCAGTTGGCACAAACACAGCAATCCCATGTGATTGTCTTAGTGCATTCCAAGCAGAGCATGGCTTATATAGAGTCACTGAGTTCATTAACATAGCATGCAAGCTCTCCCAGCTCGTCCCAGGAGCACTTCTTAAAGCATGCCTAAAGTTGCTTACGGAGATGCCATTCTACTTGAAATCAGCTTCCTCCAGAACCAGCAGGATATTCTAGCTGGGCCTAGAGATGGTTTCTTAGTCATGAACACATGCTTTCAAACCAAAGGGTAGTTGCAATTCATGAACAGTGACTTATTTTTTTGGCTGCGTCAGGTCTTAGTTGCAGCATGCGGGATCTTTCATGGAGTGCAGGCTCTTTGTTGTGGCGCACAGGCTTCTCTAGTTGAGGCATGTGGGTTTTCTCTTCTCTAGTTGTGGCACACGAGCTCCAGGACACATGGACTCTGTAGTTGTGGTGTGTGGGCTCCAGAGTGCATGGGCTTTATAGTTTGTGGCATGCAGGCACTCTAGTTGAGGCATGCAGGCTCAGTAGTTGTGGTGCTTAATTCCCTGACCAGGGATTGAACTTGAATCCCCTGCATTGGAAGACAGATTCTTTACCACTAGACCACCAGGGAAGTTCCAACAGTGACTTTTTTTTTTTTTTTTTGGCTGCATTTGGGTCTTCGTTGCTGTGTATGGATTTTCTCTAGTTGCCGAGAGTGCGGGCTACTCTTCATTGCAGTGCACGGGCTTCTCATTGTGATGGCTTGTCTTGTTGCAGAGTGTGGGCTTCAGTAGTTGTGGCATGTGGGCTCAGTAGCTGTGGCTCGCAGGCTCTAGAGCAGGCTCAGTAGTTGTGGCACACAGGCTTAGTTGCTTCATAGCATTTGGAATCTTCCTGGACCAGGGCTTGAACCCGTGTCCCTCGAACCCATGTCCCCTGGATTGGCAGACGGATTCTTAACCACTGCACCACCTGGGAAGTCCCCAACAGTGACTTTTTTTGGGGGGGGGGTACACCAAGTTCAGTCATCTGTTCTTATACACATATCCCCGTATTCCCTCCCTCCCTCTCCAACAGAGACTTTTTAATGAAGTGACATATTGACTGTCCAGAGCCACAATTCCTTTGACTCCTTGAGATGAACCTCTCCCTGCTCGTGTGGGTGTCCAGTTTAGCTGCAGCGTACTTCTAAACCTAGAGAATGTTGTCAGTCTTAGCGCTTTCTGCAAATGCTTTTTTAGAGTGGGGAGAATGGTATTGTCCCAGAAGAAAAAATATATGTGTATACAATGTATATACATATATGTATATCTATATATATATAGCCATCATTATATATTCTGATTCAATAAATATTTCTTGATTGCTTTCTCTTTTGTTTAAAAATGCAAAGTTGAAGCCAATAGAGATTCTGTTCTCAAAGCATTTATAGCCCAGTACTGGTGATCAGGCAGGAACAAAATCACCATGCAAATCAGAAAGTGGTATATGTCATGTGAATTTACAAGAAAAGTGTGATGGTAAATTCAGAAAAGAAAGAAGTAATTCTGACTGATGAATCATAGATGGCTTTGTGAAGGAGGTGGCCTTATAGCTGTGTCTTAAAGGATTGAGTGGGCTTTGGGCATGTGAAGATGTGAAGAAGGACATTTGAGGTGGGGAAAATTGCATCAGAAAGTGAATACAGTCAGATCCCAATGAGAACTTCAAAAGCCTGTTCGCCTGACTACACTGAGTTGACAACACTGAATTCGTGTCCATCCCTTGCTCTTTGCATAGTGCTAACGTAATCTCTAAAAACCCATCCTCTAAGGATAATACAGCAGCAAAAGTTCTGGAACACACACACACACACACACACAGGCACGCGCGTGTGTGCACACTTATATATAAAATGTTCAGCACTTCCTATGGCAAACAGCTTTCCATGTTCCAGACTGTATAACCCTTTGCTTGACATGATCCATATAACCATAGGCTTCTTCAAACCAGAATATTCAGGAACCTCTAAGCTTACATTTCCAGAGCCAAAGCTCAGTAAAATATCATGTAGTCATTCATGGAAAGTGGAAACATGCCTGTGATTTCAACCTGGATCCGTTGTTCTCCACTGGGGATGATTTTGCTGAGGTTGATCATGAATCAAGCTTTACTTCCATTTCTTCCCAAAATAAAGTACCTGCCTTAAAATCTCTGGTTTGGAGGAACAGATCATCTCAAATTTACCACCAAAAAACTCCCTGTAAATTCAGTTTTGTTTTGGTTATAGAGCCAAAGAGCATCTAATGAGTAGGAAACACTGATTATACCCCGACTTATCAGACCTTGAATAAATCACAAGAAACTGAAAATCCAACTCATGAGAAACAATGACTGCATTTATCTTACATGTCATAGTAATCTTGAAGAAGTATATTTATGAATAATTTTTTGCTTTTTTTAAGGGAGTGGGGTCTCCATTCAAGAATGGAATAATATTTCTGACATATTTATATTTTGATTTTATTTCTGATTTCTACTTTGAATCTTTTTTTTTTGCTTAAATGGCAAAAGGGAATATAATAAGAGAAGGAGCGTTGTGAGAAAAGAAATGCTAGCATTCCTTATGATACTAAACATATTAGCTTGTTTTACTAATCTTGCCCATAATCATTGGTTTTATCATAGGTAAATATCTAAATATCTAATCTTTCATTAAAGAATTATGTTGTAGATTGTATATAGACTCATGAGGTGAGTTAAGGGCAAAATCTCCAGAACTAAAGAAAAACATTCATTCTTTCTGTAGGTTTGTTGCAATAGTTTGGAGAGTTTTAGTGACTCAGTCAACAAGGGCTGTCCTCATTTGGCATTTAACCATGAGGTTCATCTACTTGAGGATGACTTTTATTAGTGCCTGCAGTTCTTGGTCCCAATCCTATCCTCAAGGCCACAGAGGTTATAAAGCAAGTGGGACTGCAGGAGAAATAAGGGAGGAAGGAGGAACTAAGCTTCCAAACTTATGGTTTCCATGTGCTGAGTCCATATGGATTCTGCTCCTGTATTTGGAATTGTTTTGTTTTTTTGTTTTGTTTTGTTTTGTTTTTTAAGCTCTTTATTGGAATATAATTGCTTTACACTCTTGTATCAGTTTTTGAGGTACACCAAAGTGAATCAGCTGTATTTATACATATACCCCCATATCCCCTCCCTCCCATGGCTCCCTCCCACCCTTCCTGTCCTGGCCCTCTAAGGCATAGCCCGTCATCAGGTTGATCTCCCTTTGTTATACAGCAACTTCCCACTAGCAAGTTTCAAAGATTCAGTGGGACAGATAGTGCTCATGTTACTCTTAAGCATTGGACCATAAATGAATTCAAGGTCATCAGGGCCCAAGAAGGAAGGGCAAAGAAAACAGGCAAGAAAAGGGCTCTGGCCAATGAAATCTTTGGCCTTCTACCTACCACAAGAACAAGTACCTGTAATTTCCTCCAGGAATCAAAGAAATCCCTAGAAAGGGCATTTTATATTGCAATGACTTATGCTGCAAAGAGATGTGGAGATGTGTAGGCCAGGAGCCAGCTATGGAATGTTCTGAGAAAATCTTACCTCCTCCTGTAGCGTGTGCTTGGCAAGTCCTCTGGAAAGATCTAGCTCATCCTCTCCATGACAGTATACAGAGGAACATTCGTGTGATCCACTTAAGAGTGATGTAAGCTGACTTTGTTATGAAAACAATGTAATTTTAACATTGGAATGACATCTGGTCTGTGCCACAGCTCTATCAGGATGAATGATAATAGTGGGGGAGAGAGGCTTGCCTTTGCCAAATACGGTCACTGATGAGTAATGCTTTATTCCTCTCCTACTTCCCCTGTGAAGACTGGAACTAGAACTAGAGCCTCACGTAAGTCCTGTCAATTTCCGAATGATCAGTTACCCTGTAGAATCTGCAATGGTGTGTCAATGTGCACAAACTCTGGGGCTGAATTTTTATAGCTGTGTTTTTCTAAATGAGAGGAATTTTGAGAATGTAGCTTCCTGGCGAGAGAAGTATAGGAGAATTTGCTCCGCTTCCTTCCATAATCCTAATTCATACGGTCTGGGATATAGGAAGACAAATTTGCACCTCGGACAATTTTGCATAATCATTCAAGCCTTCCTTTGTTGTCTAATCATTATTCTGGAGTAGCGTCCATCCCATAGAAAATAAATCCTACTGGCTGCCAGTGTTTTGATTGCCTGTGATATAGTACAGAGAGACTATACTTATGATCCTTATGGAGGATCTCTGCAGTCTGACCACGATGGATTAAGAATACCACGTGTTGGTCTAGACTGCTTCAGGAGAGCATGCAGTCCCTGCGCACCAGACTCTCTCCTAAGCAAGCCAGGGATCCAGTGATAATTCAGTCAGGGTTCCCAAAGTGAGTAGTAATTTCCATTCCACCACTGCAGTAGAACTGTATCATGCAAATTATATTATTTAATTGCTCTGTTTTCTAGCATTCCGAGTAGGCCCCATCACAAACCCTAAATCTGATTACTAAACATAGGGAAATATTTTTTAGCCCCACGTTAAAGTGGGGTCCTGTTAATTTTTGGAGTTTTAAAATTGAACAACTTTCCATTATCTTAGCAGCCAATGTCTGTATTTATTAAGTGCACTACCAAAGAATTTTAAAATATAATGCTTTCCATCAAGAAACTTACAGTTCAGAATTGTGTTATGGGGCCCAGAACAAATTCTAGTTCAACTCCTTTGATTTTTTTTCCTTCCATTGACTTTCTATAAAACTACAATTCCTATGGAAGCGCAAAGCTTTGAGCACAGAGAAATCCCTTCAACTTCATCGCCATAGTAAAAAGGAGTGATGTGAATTTTATCCCTGTAATAAAAGCCTGGAACACAATTTCAGAGTCACTCTTCAGAGCAGTTAGTGCCTTAAAGAGGGAACCTCCACAGCATCCTCCCAGGATCCCCATTAACAGGCTTCCAAACATGCTTTGGGTGCAACTGCAGAGTGGATCAAATACCAAGGTCTCTGACTTTAGGTTTTATTCTCCTCATTTTTTCATACCACTGTGGGATTTTCTTTCACGGTGGGTTACAGTCTGTATTTACACTCTGGGTCAGATTTACGAAATGCAGTCTTTTTAAAAAAATCAATAAATACTTTTCTCATAGCAAATGAAATTAATAATACTTGAAATATTTTATAGAACTTAGGTGAGTTAGTGAGATATGACACCAAGTGTTTGGGGCATTTTAGGCATCGTACTACATAAATCTCTCGTGTTGATATTTATATACCATCTTTCTAGTCTAAGCAAATGCAAAGAACTCTGGTAAATAGCCTTCGCTGAGAGACAGTCCAGTCAATGAAGCTGGCGTGCACAAGACTAATGCTTCATTTCAAACACAGTTGTTTTCCAAGTGGAGAGGATTTTTGCTACCATTATCTTCCCCACCACTAACTCCTCCTTTATTTCTAATTCCTATGTTTTACCCATGTTTACATAATTCCTTTGTACTTATATCTTTCATTTAAGCTACTACAAATTCATGGGAGAAGTCAATATAAACCCAGCTGTCTAAGGTAGAAATAAATTTCAGTGATATGATTTCATCTTAATTTTCACAGAGAAATAGACTCAGAGATCCCCAATATCTCCTTCTGCCCAAAGACCTGACTAGAGTTGGCAAGTCTTTCTAGATGTTTGGAGCTGACCAGTGTGTGGTCCTCTGCTTATCCCCATCTGACCAGTTCTGACAGGCATTCATGGGGGTCCTTCTCACTTCATTTGGCACTAATGGCAACTGAGAACTAAAATGCAGGAGAGAGACACTGCTTTTCCTCCACAAAAGCCACCCCCAAGGAGCATTCTTGGGCAATCCTTCTCTCCTGAAACTTTGGCAATAGATCCAGTCTTGAATCTCAGAGATAACACCACTCTCTCGGTTCCACAGAGTTGGGGAAAAAAGATGTAGCAAGATGAGAACATTTTCAAACAGGAAAGAGTGTTGGAGACTCTTTCAGTTTCACTCTGAATACCCAGTTCTCTTCCATCCTAAGAACACTGAATTTTGCTTAACAGACTTTATTTATAAAAGAGTTTGGAAAACAGAAGTGAACCCAAGAACACGTCCATCAGCAAGCACGCCAGAGGAGGGTATGAAAGCGAGGTCTCTTGCTAGATGGAAAGTACCTCATTTTATCATAACTGTCTGCTTAATTAAAAAATGCATTTCCTGGGCTGTTTTATTCATAAAAGTCAGTGTGTAGGTAAGGGAATAATTGATTGCTCAGAAATTGGCAAGTACTTCCTAAAGAACATTTTTCTTTATGATGTCTTTGGCATTTGTGGTTTACTAGTTCCATTTCCAGCCTTAGACTCTGCACCATAAAATTATAGCTCCATCCTGAGGCACCAGCTGTCACTTTTGCCAATAATCTCTGGGCTCAGAGAAAATAGCACAGTTACCCACATGCATGGAAAGTGGATCCCTCAGTAAATGCTAAATTTATCAGGAAGGATGTCACTACTGAAACACCCTGACAATTATTTTATCTGGCCCCCAAATAGGAACTGGGGCAAATGACTTTGCATGGAGTAGCGCCAAACAAACCTGGTCCAATTCCACAGCAATAAATGCCAGACTTCATTTTCTTTGCAGCCCCTGATGTATGTGATATGTACAAGTACATTTCCATGGGATATTCTAATGGACAATTATACAGGCTGCAGAACAATTCAGACTGCCATAAAGAATACCCCCTCTGTGGAATGTCACAGTCTTAGTCATTCTAAGGGCTAATTTATGAATTTTTACCATTAATCAGTGTACTGAGAATAGACTTGATGGAAAATTTACCTGCTACATTACAATCGGCAGCATCTACAAGGGTCACAAAGAATCACCTTTTGCTTTTACCCCAAATAATAGACATATGATATCTGATCAATCTGGGAAAGTATTACGGAAAAAGATACATCTCATAAACTATTTCAATGTGGGAAGTGAGACATATATGGAAGACAGGTTTTTTAAAGCTCTGTTCTTAATATTTGCTATTGAGACTAGTAAAATATTTTCTTAAGGCCAATTGATGGATCCTGGTCTTAGAATTATTAGGGGAGCTTTTTCTCACAATAAATTCCCCCAATGAGCCTTCGCCTGTGCGTCCAAGGTTCTGATTATACGGTGAGGACAAGGAATCTGCATGTTTATTTATAAAGCTCTGCAGGAAATTCTGGTGGTCCGCTGGATCAGAGGAACCACTAGTCTGATATTATGTTCCTTCCATAAACCTCAGGACTCACAAGTTCAGAATCTGATTTCAAATAATGCCATGAGCTTGTTTTCACTTGGAACCCATTTCTTAAGTTTTAATCAATGCTTAAGTTTTCTCAGGCCACCTCCTAGGAAAATCCCCATTCATCACGACTGCCCCTGAGAGATGCCGTTTCATTTGCTTGCTCTTTGAGTGCACCAACAACAACATCACTACCTCAAAATCTTGCCTTATCTGCTTTCAAATTACTATATAAATAGCCACTTGGCTTCATTTTCAATAGTATCCTCTTGATCCAACCAGTGAACTCTTTTTTTTTTTTCTAATATAATTGCAGGTCTTCTGATTAAGGATATCCTACCCTAAGCTTCAAGAACCCTGTAATTTCTCAGCCTTCCTGTGGTCACTGGTGCCTTGCTGTCTCTCTCTCTCTCTCTCTGTCTCTGTCTCTTTCTCTGCTCTCATGTCTCCCCTTTTTTACACTGTTACCAGAGATATTGCATTATTGGGTTCTACATTCCTTGCCTTTTCCTTCTAAAGTCCCTCCTTTGGAGAAAGTCTAGCAGCTCACATGAATGGCTTCAATTTCCATTTCAATATGCATGACAAATATATAGAGACAGAGACTCCTCATCTAGACACTTAATCTTCACTGAAGACCCATATTCCATACATTCTTTAAGACATTTCCCATCACAGCTTAGATTAAATATATCTAGACCAAAGTTAACTATCTTCTCCCAACAAAATTTCTTAACCTTCCCTATCATTATGTTAGCCATCTCCCATGCTTAGAAACACCATTTACTTAAATATCTGATAGTTATAGATCATCTTAAGGAACTATATAACCATATAGGAGATATTTGTGAAGAAACAGGTAGAAAGAGTCCAAGGAAAAGGCATTATGGTGGCTACAAGTTTTTCTCCAAATACTTTTTCAGCCTAATCTCTTTCCTTCTATTCTCCACAAGCCAGCTTTCTCATCCCCGCTCCACCCTGATCTTAAGTAGGAGGGATTTCAGAAGCACTAGCATAGCCTTCTGAGCCTCAGCATCACAATAAGCTCATTGACCATCAGATTCTGACCTGTCCTCCAGTTCCAATAGTCCAGGCTGTCATTTACCAAATACTGTGGAATTGCTAGGGATGCTATGTATTCTTCCAGGCACTTAGGATAAAAGCAGTAAACTGCTAGATTTCTGAAATCGATCTGAAAGTCAGGTTTGATTTCCTATCTGGCTTCTGCCTTCCTGTCTTGATTTCATGACTTCTGTTTATCCTAAATGAAGGTACATCATTCCTATAATCAGTTCCCTCATAGGATTGGTGCCTCTCCCAGGTGAGGATAGGGTTCTGATAACGTGTTGCTGTATGCAGCCCTTTGTCCTTGGACTCTTGATGTTGCTGTATCCTCAAGTCCACAATACTCAGCTCCTTGCTTTCCTGCCCATCTGATTCAGTGGTTTACCTGGCTTCCATCTATCATACATCTCTATACTTTCCAGGTGCTGGAAAGCCACCTTTGGTGGCTTTGTTCAACTTCCCTCATTCCCAAACCCCTGCTCTCGTCCAGAGGGCAGATCGTATTCTAGTCTCATCCTCTTCCCAGTCTGTTTCATCCCACTGTGATGAATCAGGCCTGGCCCTTGGACATAACACCAACTGTTGCAGCTGAACGCTTGTTATCTCTCTTGCCTACAACCCCTCATGGTTCCTATCTGCCTAACACAAAGAAGTGCAAAGAACAGATGTCATTTTATTCATGCTTTCAATCTTTTTACATCTCACTTGCCTCCCATAGTAAATTACTATTTCTCATCATAGATCTCAAGACATTTGTTCCCTCTATTTTCTCTCTCTTTCACTCTCCACACACACACACACACACACACACACACACACACTCTGCCTGCTAAGTAGCCTAAGAATCATTTGTCTCAGTGACCTCCCACTGAATCAGGAGAATGATATTCTTTTTACCCTTTCCCACACCCCAACCTGTAAATTTCCATTTCCTTACATCATTTTGGTTGTGTTCTTTCACCAATCCTCCTGCCAGTACTATGTATGATAATGTAATGTGATAGCAATTTTCCATGTAATTCATTAACTTGAGACTTCAGTTTCTGACACTTTCATTTAAAAACTTAATGTATATATCTAGTTATCATTTTGTCATAAAGCTTGCCAAAACCACTCACAGTTGATCAAAATAAAATGAAATATGTGCTCAAACCTGAATTGATGGTAGATAATTCGATTTTCTGTTCATGAAAACCAGGTCAGTTTCACAATCTGATGATGTTTTCTCCAGCAGAATTTGTATTTTACTACCTCCATCTTGCTATAAAAAATTGATCATTGCAGGCAAAAGGAAGAGCTCAGAGAGACCATTTCATGGAATTTCAATTTGTTTTCTCTAACCCCCAGACAAGTTTTCAGGAAGGTGAAGTTGCAGAAGAGAAATTAAAGCAATTTCTCTCTGTTTCTTCAGCTTTAACAGAGCTAGACTGGAGGCTGGGAGCCAAACGATTTCTCAAAACATGCTGCTGGAGGGGTCCCTGGCTGGATATTCCAGCAGGGACTTTAGGCTCTGCCAGTCCCGGGGAGAGCATTTCTCCATCACTGCTTCCGTGGCCTGCTCCTTCACTTTTTTCTATTCTTCTACAACACAAGGTTTATCCCAGAGTTAGGTTGATTATCCTAAAGGTCAAAATTGATCATGGCAACCTATAATCAAAAAGGCCCACTGGCTCTTCATTACCAAATGGTACCCACATGACTTAATATTTCTACTGAGCCCAGTCTCCCTTCCTTGATGCATCTTCCATCAACCCTCCTTCATGTACGTGTGCATGGGAAACAGGAGCCCGACAGCACCTCACCCTTCTTAAACATGGCGTGCCTTTGGATTTCTCTGATGTTTGCATCAGCTGTTTTCTCTTTTTTTGTCTTTGAGCCTTTATTGCCTTTCTGCCTGGCAAAACTCTACTCTTTCTTCAAGACCCGGTCCAATTATTCCTGCCATTTGTGAAGCTGCCCGCCCTCTGAGCTCCCACAGCGCAGATCCCATGATTATATTTAGCACATATGGAGGTAGGCAGTCTTTGGTTTACATGCCTGTCACTCCTCTAAGCTGTGAATTCATATTCCTCTTTTTATCCCCGTCACCTAACGTGGGCCTGACACATGGTTAGATACCAGATAAAGGTTTGTGGAATGGCTGGACAAAACAACATGCCATAGGGATCTGGCATGAGCCTGATAAGTTCACTTGGCCTTCCCCAATAAAGTGCAAATCATGAGCTTGAATCATGTACACGGTACTCATTTTGCTTACTCTCATGGCCAAATCTATGTTAAGAAGCCTATCTTTTCATCTAAAAAATATGTGGGCTGTTTTTTACTGAGAAATCTGAGACCTTGATAGATTGGCACAAACTGAAGTACAAATATGTGCAGCAAGAATAGCTGTGTCAATGGTGAGTGCAAACGTCTATTAAGCAAATACCATGTCCTAGCACTGTGCTCGTTGCCATGGGGAAAGCACACCGAGTACCCAGGGCTGTCCGGCCCTTGGCGACATGGTTGCTGTTGAGTGTAGATGGCTTTGCCAAAAGACTTTACATCACTGGGGCTTTGAAAACCCAGAACTGTGTTTTTCTGGATTCTCTTCAATTCCACCATCAGTCTCACTAATCTCTGAATATCTGTATGAGGAAGTCTGACTTCATGAAAGACATTTAGTTAGAACTATAAAGAGAATTTTGATTATTCCAGAAACTCAAAGATAACTCATTAGAAAAAGTATTCAGGACTTAAGAATGTTATACCAAGACAGCGAGTTAATAGGGAAGAATCCATAAATAACCTTGTAAGGGTTTTCTGGTCTAAATAGTAGTGATAGATAGATAGATAGATAGATAGACAGACAGACAGACAGGAAGAAAAATAATTCTCATTTCTACTGAATTAGTAGGATTTATTCAGGATACATAGACCTGTCCTTGAGATGCACTCTTATTTCTCTCTTATTTCTTGATATTATTAAATGAACTACATATTACGATTAATATAAGTTAAATCCAATTCTACATGATTAAAATTAATATGTGTTAAAATCCAATAGGACAGTATCTTAATAAACATTTAAGAAAGTATTATTTCATGTCCTGGCAGTCAACAGTATATGTGGCTATAAATTCTAAGCTTTAGCTATATAAGCATAAAATATAACTCTGAAAGGAGACCCATGGAAAGGTGTCAGATATTGCTTTTCTGTTCACACAATAAACTCCTATTTTCCAAAAATGAATATTAGAATATTAATATACTATACATGTTCTATATATATTTCAGAGTGGAACTGAGGAAGCTATGATAGAAAGATTGTTATAATCAAGTGACTTAAGTCCCCTCAGTTGCAAAATGAGAAGATTAAGTCAGCACCTTACATTTGAAATTGCTCAAAGTGTAAAAACATTTTTCATATACACTATTTCATTTATTTTTCATGTCAACTGTCATTTTACGCTCAATGAGATTGAAATTTGGAGAGAGAAAATGACATGACCAAGGTCATACTGCTAAAACTATATAAATATGTATATGTTATTATAAATAGAAACATACATTTATATGTTTCTATAAATGTACTTATATATTTATATGTTTATAACTATATTTACAGCCAAACTCAATAAATCTGTATTGCAAATGCAAATCTAGATCTCTTATGTCCCCTCCACCTACAAGATTCTCTGAACAAAAGTACAGACTTTCTACAGAATTTATGAAATAGCACAAATCCTTCACTATAAGATTATGTCTGCATCAAAAGCTGATACAATGACGAGGATTTGCTTTTTGAGCACTAACTGTAAACTACATACAGGCCATAACAAAATCAAAAATCAAAAAAATTTGTCCCCTGCCTCCCCCAACCCTATGTCCTCCAGTCCATTCTCTGCATCTGCATCCTTATTCTTGCCCTGTCACTGGGTTCATCAGTACCATTTTTTTCTTTTTTTTTAGGTTCCGTATATATGAGTTAGCATATGGTATTTGTTTTCCTCTTTCTGGCTTACTTCACTCTGTATGACAGACTCTAGGTCTATCCACCGCATTACACATAGCTCCATTTCATTCTTTTTTGTGGCTGAGTAATATTCTATTGTATATATGTGCCACATCTTCTTTATCCATTCATTTGTTGATGGGCATTTAGGTTGTTTCCATGTCCTGACTATTGTAAATAGTGCTGCAATGAACATTATGGTACATGTTTCTTTTGGATTATGGTTTTCTCTGGGTATATGCCCAGTAGTGGGATTACTGGATCATATGGTAGTTCTATTTTTAGTTTTTTAAGGAACCTCCATACTGTTTTCCATAGTGGCTGTACCAACTTACATTCCCATCAGCAGTGCAGGAGAGTTCCCTTTTCTCCACACCCTCTCCAACATTTGTCATTTCTAGATTTTTTGGTGACAGCCATTCTAACCGGTGTGAGGTGATACCTCATTGTGGCTTTGACTTGCATTTCTCTAATGATTAGTGGTGTTGAACATCTTTTCAAGTGTTTGTTGGCCATCTGTATGTCTTCTTTGGAGAAATGCCTATTTAGGTCTTCCACCCATTTGTGGATTGGGTTATTTGCTTTTTTGGTATTAAGCTGCATGAGCTGCTTGTATATTTTGGAGATTAATCCTTTGTCCATTGCTTCGTTGGCAAGTATTTTCTCCCATTCTGAGGGTTTTCTTGTCTTGTTTATGGTTTCTTTCTCTGTGCAAAAGCTTTTAAGTTTCATGAGGTCCCATTTGTTTATTCTTGATTTTATTTCCATGATTCTAGGAGGTGGGTCAAAAAGGAACTTGCTTTGATGTATGTCATAGAGTGGGACAAAGTGAGAGAGTAGCATAGACATATGTACACCACCAACTGTAAAATAGATAGCTGTGAGAAGTTGCTGTTTAACAAAGGGAGAGCAACTCGATGATGGGTGATGACTTAGAGGACCAGGAAAGGGAGAGCGGGAGGGAGTCGCGGGAGGGAGGAGATATGGGGACATATGTATAAATACAGCTGATTCACTGTGGTGTACCTCAAAATCTGGTACAAGAATGTAAAGCAATTATATTCCAATAAAGAGCTTTAAAAAAAAGAATAAAAATATAGTTCAATCTCAAAAAAAAAAATTTGTGAAGCCAACGTACAGATTTTCCCCTACAATCAATGTGTACTTTCAGTGCGGCTCATCAGGATTCCTGTAATTAATCCGAGAATTGCTCACCAAGTAGTTTCTTACTGTGTTTGATCTAGTGGTTCAGTTTTGTTAAACAATGTCATTATTTGCATTCTGTAAACCTACTCTGGTTCTATAAAGTCTAACTGGGGAAAACTTCCATTACAAACAAGAAACATAAAAGGAGGAAGAAAAAAAAGCAAAACACATTTTCAGTTCAAAGTCAATAAACTCCATTCTGGTTTTGGTTAATTTTGATTTTAAGCTTTAAATTGCTGGTATCAATAAGAAGCTTAATCTTCTCGCTGATTTTCTCTGTGATGATTACCTATAAAGTGCATTGGGTCTCTTCTGTTAAGAATATGAGCTCCAAATATAACTGTTTGGCATGGTTTTAAACTAAATAGAATACCTGGAAAAGATTTAAACGTCCAAATAAGTGCTGCCCTGGAAAGTTCAATGTGAGTCCACTGTTAAGGAATCATTGTGTCCCGCAAACAGTGGAAAGCATCAGCAGAAAACAGGGGGCCTATTGAGGCCTTTGATATTTTGCTTGTAATAACTTTTGATTTATAGTTTATATCAGTTTTAATTTTTACCTGTTTATGAGGAGACACTCAGGAAATATTGCACCACATAGAGGCACACTAGTCGGAGCAATTATAGGCTTGCCACATGGTTGCAAAGCTATTTCCTTCCATAATTACTCCCTTTGAATTAAGCAAATGGGGTCTCTTTAAAATTAGAAGTATATTTTAAATGAAAAAAATAAACACAATTATCGACCATTCTCATCTCAGTACAAACAGATCATCAGGTTCCTTAGCTAGTGGTTGATAACGGCACACCATGGCTCTGGTTGAAGAAGGAAGGAAAGAGAGAAAAATACAAAGATGGATAACTGCTAAACATGATGCCCAGATGACTTGGGATACAAATAAGACTATGGGTTAGTTTTTACTTATTGTTTATTTAGTGTTTCTGTGGATGTTGTAGATTCTTTTCACGTCAAAGACTCACCAGGTCATGATTGTTCAGCCATCCTCACTAAAGGAAGTCCGTCTTATGCGCCATTTAAAAAGCATCCATCAGTAAGATGGACAATGATGAAAAGGCAATGAGTCAACAAAAAAAATCATGCATCTTCTGTTATCAGCATCAGTTTTCACTTGATTAAAAAAGAGATGGGAAAGGAAAGATTTTCTATGAAGAATGATGAATTGGATTTCAGCAACACCCAAGAAGAAAAACACTAGGATAATGGCAGAGGAAACGAATACCAGATGTGGATTCTGTGTCCAAAGATGAGTTTTAATCCTGATGCTGGCATCCATCAGCTTTGAGGCGTTGGCTAATTTCAGTGAGTCTCAGTTTGTTCATTGTATAATGAGAGATGAACAAGGAGATTTCTGTGACCAAGGATTGAGAGACTCTTCTTCTAGACAGGAGAGTAGAGCGTTTGGGAAGGGAAGGGCTGAATTTGAGTGGAAAATGACCAATGCTGTTTTGATGACAACCTTGGGAATGGGTGATTAGTAAAGGGACACTAATCACTGGTATTTGTGAGTGATTCAGCATGAGGAACTATGCGTTACAGCATCAACAGAAGCTTCGCAAGGTAGCCTCAATGGCCTCCTAGGGAAACAACATTGGCAGATGATTCTTGAAAATTTTTTCAGCAAAACTAGCTAAAAGGTTAGGGATAACCAAGGAGAGAATGTCTCCTTTTAAACATGAATGTGTAAATTTTCCATAGGGTAGAATTCAGCCTAGAACTTCTATAAAGACCAACAGAAGAGCTAGAAGAAAAAGGTTATCATCTAGGTTAGGAGTCCAGGATAGGGCCCAAGGATGTAAAGAGGATTTTGTAGGGAAAATAAGCATTCAGCTCTAAGAGACCTAATCCTAGGCAGCTCATCTGTAAGAAAGCACCAGAAGTTCATAATATTTGAGGCTTGTTTTAGTTATCCCCCCCCACCCCACTAAAATATAGATCAGTGTATTTAGATAAGAATGGTAGAGAGAAAAAAATGAATGGCCCACAATCCATTATTATTATAATCCATTATCACATATAACTGTTAAGATATAGTTAATTACATTATTGTGAAGCGATTTCATGGAACATCTTGTGCCATTTTAAAGAAGAGTTTTTATATTTTTTTATGTCATGGGAAATGTCCAAAATATAACGTGAAGTGAAAAATCATGACACCAAATTTTATTTATACACACCCACACATACATACACACATAATGTGGTCCCGATTATGTAATTCTGTATTTTACAAGCTGAAAGCAAACATTTTGAAGTGTTAAGTGGTGATCTCTAGTGGCAGGCTTACGGGTGATTTTTATTTCTTCTCCTTCATTTCTACACTTGTCAAATTCTCAGCAATAGATAAGTGTGATGTGAATAAGCAGGAAAAACAGCACACAAAGGACCTGAAAGCAATGTATATGATCTGAATTGTATTTAGTGAAAAAGAGCCCATGAAGTACAGACTCGCTACTACGAACTTGTTCATTCTGCCAATTTGTGAGATTTCAACATGAATAGGGTCAGAAGTCTGTTCAGAATCAAGTTTTTCCTAGGTTATCAGGGAAAGCAAGTACCAAAGATATACACGGAAAATTTGATTTAAAAAAAATCTGTTATTGATTTCTACTAACCTACCCCTTGATATCAGTAAATTAGCTTTACTAAAATACTTTAGTTCCTAGTCCCTTTCTTCCTTGCATTCTGTAACAATAATGATGATAACTGCTGCTGATTGAGTGTTTTCTATGTGCCATGTCCTGTTCTGTTTTCCCATATAAGCCCCTGGACAACCTCATGATACAGATGTAATTATTTCATTGTTACTGATGAGGAAACTAAGGCATAGATTACAGATATCCCATATACATGAGAGGTTCAGAGACAGAGAGAAAATGAGGTATAAATGTCATCCTGAACTAAGGAATGGGAGAGGGGCCTGGGGCTTCCAAGGTCAGGAGGGTCAATTCATAGGACTGTTAGGAGAAGAACAGATATCTGGTAATTAGATGTTTGCCCTGCCATACAGATAGGGTCACTTAGATAAAATTTATCTCTGGTAATAACTCTTTTTCTGGGAAAAATCCCCAATTTAATTTCTTCTAGGTAGTTACTGGAGGGACAGTTGTTTCTCTTGAATCCACAGGGTCTTGGTTGCCTTTAGCTCAAAATTATCCTTATGCAACAGTGAGAAGGCTCATTCTGAACCCCTACAATAGTATGAAGACATAAGGATCGATTGCTTAACTTAATGTAAAATAGCAATAAAATCTTAGACATGGAATAGAAATGTGATATAAAAATTAACATCAACTTATTAATTATTGATTTATTTTAGCCATGTTCCTGAAAATTCCTGGCATCCTGTCTTTCAGAATATATTATACGAGTGTATGCAGAGAGAGATTGATTTGCCATTGGATATTTTGTGGCTTTGGAGAAAGGGAGAGAAGGAAGGAAAAGAGAGAGAGGATATGAATTAAAAACCTTAAGAAAGCCCAGCTTTATTTCTTGGTGTTCTATTTTTAAAGCTGGCCACTTTCAGATAGAAGTGCTTTCGGCATACTCTAGCTGCCATCCTGTAACGTTCTGAGAGTCAAATCTTTCCATTGCTTTCCAGGGAAATTCTTTACTTTGAACAAAGAATCTACACAAAGGAGTGAGGACCAAAGGTATAAATAATCTCTGGAGAGAGTCTAATGACAACTCAGGAATGTTGAAAATGTTCAAGATGAAGAGAGGTTTTGAAAAGGATGGGAAACCAACTGTTTCTTTGAAATTCAACAGTGGCAATTTCATCTAATTTCAAATTTTTATAAAGGGCAGTGGCAAACTGAGGACTTAACAGAAGTTTCTAAAACTGAACTAAAATGTTTATGTGTTCAGTTTGTAGAAAAAATACTCAGTGCCCCAAAGTACTCCTAACATTATCCTCAACTTTGAGGAATTTGTTAAAACAACTTTTTCTAGAGAATTTTACCGTGTTTGTCTCCTTTAAGGGTTACAGTGAAGATCTCAAGTTACAAACAGTCCTAACAAATTAAGAAATATCCTCCATCCTTCTGTTAAAAGTGCCTCTCTCATGGAACTTGCACAATGTCAATATTATTAAACAATAAAAAAAACTAGACTAAGATCCATTTTGATGTGTTTCAACATGGTGCCCAATGCTTGATCCACTTTGTTTTTCACTAAATTCACAAATCATCTCAGTGTGCACATGTAGGTAACAAACCCAGGATCCTTATTAATTTACCCTTTTAAGCATTTATTGAATTTTGTTACGCTATTGCTTCTGTTTTATGTTTTGGTTTTTTGGCTGAGAGGCATGTGGGATCTTAACTCCCCAACCAGGAATTGAACCCACACCCCCTGCATTGGAAGGCAAAGTCTTAAACACTGGATAGCCAGGAAAGTCCCTGATTTATCCTTCTTAAGACTGAAGTGCATTACCTGCAGGGGAAAAAAAGCAATGAATGGTAAGGTGTAAATTCTATACATCACAAAATTATGGGCATTTTAAAATACATCCATATTATTGTCTCTTAGCAAACTTGACTCTCGTGATTTCCACATTAGCCTACCAGCATAGGATAGAACCTCGTGGTGAGGGTGTTGGATTCTAAAATTCCCAGTATATTATTTATTGGAACAATAACTCTAGGATACCTACAGTGTCTCTTTCAAGTGGTCAACCAGCATGTCTTCTAGAGACGGGAAGGTAGCTCTAAAGCTGGCAATTGATGGCTAAAAAGAGAGAGATCAAAAAAGAATTACACTTGTTCCTATTTTGCATTTGAACAAATGAATTGGTTGCCATTCAGACTCAAAAGCAAGCAGAGGAAAATAAAATGGAGCTAGGTTTTGCTGGAAACCCCCCACTCTAGTGCTCTGTGAAACTGCCCTGCTATGCCCCAGAGAACAGCAGGATTTCCGCTGTCCCTGCCCCTCACTCTGCTTGAAGCAATGATTTCAGTTACCATTTGATAATGCAAAGAGATCAGTGCACAGCTGACAAGGCCTCCTGGAGAATTACTTTGGATCAGCCACTTTAGCAACTCTCATCTTTGGAGGCTATTTAAATGAAAGGAATAGCACCATCCCGATTTGTCAGGCTCTGCTTCATAGCAGGAGCTCCAGGAAAAGTACAGCTTCAGTCCCCTTTGTGTATCCAGCTACCGTGATGAGCGGACACCTGTCAGGGCTGGGACTGGGAAGCTAACCAGTACTTCTCTTTTTTTTATTGAAGTATCGTTGATTTAGAAAGTTGTGTTCATTTCAAGTATACAGCAGAGTGATATATATATTCTTTCCCAGATTCTTTTCCATTATAGTGTATAACAATATATTGACTGTAGTTCCCTGTGCTACACAGTAGGACTTGTTAATTTTATATATAGTGGTTTGCATCTTCTAATCCCAAACTCCTGATTTATACCCCACCCCCCTCATCTTCCCCATTGGTAACCATAAATTTGTTTTCTGTCTGTGAGTCTGTTTCTGTTTTATAAATAAGTTCATCTGTATCATATCTTAGATTCCACATATAAGTGATATCAGATGATATTTGTCTTTCTCTGTCTGACTTACTTCACTTAGTATGATAATCTCTAGGTCCACCCATGTTGCAAATGGCAATATTTCATTCTTTTTTATGGCTGAGTGACATTTCATTGTATATACATCTTCCTTATCCATTCATCTGTTGATAGACATTTAGGTTGTTACCATGTCTTAGCTATTGTAAATAGTGCTGCTATGGATATTAGGGTGCGTGTATCTTTTCAAGATAGAGTTTTCTCCAGATATATGCCAGTACTTCTTATGTCTTTTGCATCTTTAAGCTTAGAGTTCTGCACCTGGAAAGCCCATTATGTGAGATATGGTCCCAAGCTACCTCTAAGAGTGAACTTGAGGGTTTTGTCCATTACTCCATTGAGTAGTTTCTGACCCCCACCTTTACCATCTGCCAACTGCCCCTTTGGGTAACTGGGTGAAAGAGCAAGTAAGAACTATAAAGTAAACCACTCCTTTTCAACTAATAAATAACAACTCTTCCTAACACCTTGTCCTTTGCAAAATGGTTTTCCCTGCATTATTTTATTTCATCTTTGCAACCACCTGTAAAGTTTTATTATCCACAGTTGATGAATGACACCCATTATCTGATCATCATGACACTGAATATCACAGTCACTGTGAAGTGAGTTTCCTTATCCCCATTTGATATCCAGAAAGATGCCAGAACTGGCCCACAGATCTCAGCTGGAAAGTGGCACAGTCAAGATACAAATCCAGGGTAATCTGAGTCCTAGTTTGGTGCCCTTGACAGTTCAATGAAGGAAACAGTAGATTTAAGTCACGATCTAGTCCCTCTTCTATGACCATCTTAGAATGGAACTTTGAACAAACTCCCAAATCAAGTCATGCCAAGAGCGCCTCACCAATCCCGAAAAGGATGTAAAAATATTATTAGAAATAATATGAAAAGCAGTCTGCTCTTATGCTCTTTGAAATATTAATTGGAGGGGGAACTGATTTGTGTCACTTATGGAAAATGTTGAGAATATATGTGTGGGTCTTCTCTGACTGCCCCTTTCTTTCCCTAATCAGCAAGCAATTCACAAAGTCAATTTTTGAAGGGAAAAAAAAAAGCTTAAAATGGGCCAGGACTTTAAGCCAAGTGATACAAAGGCAGCACATAGCAAGTATATCTTTCCTTGTTGGTAGAGAGAAATCAATGCCAACAAGAGCGCTGGATAATGCCCGAGGTGATGTGAAAAGAGCTGTTGGCTTTGCAAGGGCAGCAGGCGTAACCCACGATTAGAGTCCTTTCCTTTCCTTTTAAATGAATGCCATGAAGGAAATGCTGCTTCTGATTTTTTCATAAGACTTTATACTTTGGGGAAAAGAAACCAGCCAAGGAAGCCAAGCCCGAGGTAACATCCGCCAGAAATGCTTAGCCTGTCAAAGCACGACATCAACAGCCCTTGACCCTGGAGGAGGCAGTGAGCATTCTGCCTGGGGAGAGGGCTGGATTGAGGGGTGGCGGAGCTGGCAGACACAGCAATGGCACTTCACTTTGGTGCAGTTTTCACTGCCTCATGGCCACGCGCATCCCAGTTTTCTGTTTGGCAGTACTAGCAAAATTTGAAACTTCTAACTGAAAATTTACCCCAAACATTCTCACAACCTCTTCTTACCCAAGGAAACAGCTTTTTGTAGATTATGATTTTATCCTGAAGTTTGTTTGCTGTTGCTGTTGTGTTTTGTAATAATAGCTTTATTGAGATATAACTCATATACCTGAGAATTCACCCACTTAAAATATGCAATTCAATGAGTTTTAGTATTGATATATTCTCAGAATTGTGCAACCATCACTATAGTCAATTTTAGAATATTTTCATTACCCCCAAATGAAGTCCCATGCCCATTAGCAGTTACCCTCATTTATTCCCCAATCCCCAGCCCTAGGCAACCACTAATTTACTTCTAGTCTCTACAGATTTGCCTATTCTGGACTTTTCATATAAATAGAATCATGCAATGTCTGAACTTTTGTGTCTGGCTTCTTTTACTTAGCATAATGTTTTCAAGTTTCATCCATATCAAAGTGTAGGGGAGGAAAAATAATTTTCCCTCTACTCTTTAGAGTTCTTGACTGAGACCGTGTAATAAAAGACAGATTAACAAGAGAAAAACAAACAAGTTTATTAACATGTTTACATGGGAGATACCCAGGGAAAAAATGAGTCATTCTCTGAGGTGGCTTAAATGCAAGCTTGAATACTGTCTTAACAGCGAGAGGGGAGAAGGGGATATTGGCTTCTTAAGGGAGAGTACATGATTTTTAGGAAAGATGAATGGGCACTTAGAAGAAAAGATGGGAGATATGACAGTTTCTGACAAAGTTTGTCCTGTGTCCACTTCTAGTCTCCTTTCCTATGATAAGAGTCAGTTTCCCTGGTTGATGAAATTCTCAGGAAGGGAATTTATGACATTTGAGTTCCTTTTGGAACATCTGTCTTTAGCCAGATTTTGTGTATGTGGTGGGGGGAGGGTGTTCAGAGAAAGCATCTCCCTACATTTGCTACTTTTGGGTACCCTCAGCTTAAAATAATCAATATACCAGAGCAGTATGTTTTGGAGTGGCATATTACACTACCTTTTAGTAGCATGTTTCAGAATTTCATTCCTTTTTATTGCTGAATAATATTCCATTGTGTGGATGTATCACGTTTTGTTTATCCATTCATCAGCTGACGGACATTTAGATTGTTTCCAGCTTTTGGCCCTTATTAATAATGCTGCTATGAGCATTCATGTATAAGTTTCTGTGTAGACATATTTTTATATAAATTTAGTTTATTTATTTGGCTGCGTTGGGTCTTTGTGGCTGCACATGGGCTTTCTCTAGTTGCAGTGAGCAGGGACTACTCTTCCTTGTGGTATGCAGGCTTCTCATTGTGATGCCTTCTCTTGTGGAGCACAGGCTCTAGGCGCACAGGCTTCAGTAGTTGTGGCTCGCGGGCTCTAGACTGCAGGTTCAGTAGTTGTGGCGCATGGGCTTAGTTGCTCCACAGCATATGGGAACTTCCCAGACCAGGGATTGAACCCATGTCCCCTGCATGAGCAGGCAGATTCCTAACCACTGCACCACCAGGGAAGTCCTAGACATATGTTTTTAAATCTCTTGAGTTCCATTGATATGTAGAATTGCTGGGTCCTGTGGAAACCTAATTTTTAAACTTCTAAGAAACTGCTATATTTTCCCAAAGCCTCTATACCCTTTAACATTCCCACCAGCAGTGTAAGAGAGTTCCAATTCCTCTACGTTCTCCATACAACGCTTATTACGATCTGTCTTTCTCATTATAGCTATCTTGGTGGAGGTGAAGTAGCATCTCATTGTGGTTTTGATTTGCATCTCCCTGCTGACAAATGATGTTGAGCATCTTCTCGTCTACTTATTGGCCATTGGTTTGCCTTCTTTGGAGAAATGTCTATTCAGATCCTTTGCCCATTTTAAGTTGATTTATTTGTCTTTTTGAGTAAGAGGGATTTATCCTGAAGCTTTTAACATGAGGTGTACTGGGGATTCAATTTCAAATTTGCCTTACCTGATGACATCACTCTGTGATCAGAGAAACTGCCAATTCCTTTCCCTTCAGATGAGGTCAGTCCTGGTCACTTCTTTCTTGAGTTTGAGTGTGGTGGCTTCCAGGTGGCACCTAGTTCCACAAACATATCCTTTGATTGACTTAGCTCAGAGGATCTCTGAGAGAAGAGGTGTGAGACATTACTGTCTTCTGTGGCAATTGAAGCCCTTAGTTTTTCTGTTCTCCAAACAGAAACTCTGTGTCTAAAAACTTAGCACCAGAGTTCTTATCTCTCTGAGAAGGAAAGCACTCTGCCTGAGTAAAAACTCTGCTGCCCAGAGGCTAAACGTGTTTTCTCATCTATAACTATTGTTTGATTGTGGAGACCAGCATTTCCTAAGAGGAGAAAACGATGACTTTTTGTGCTCTCTATAATCCAGAAAAGAACACCAGTGAAAGACAAAGTTGAACGTCTTTCCCATGCTTCAACCTGGATTTCTAATTAGATCTATTAGTTTTGACCCTCACTTCCTCACAATGCTACCTATTCCTTATTTAATACATTCTTTTAAGCATCAAGCTAGACATGTTGATTCTCCACTAGGCAGCCCCCAGCCACGTTGTTAGAATCCCTTAAAAAAATTTTTAGAACTATATTCATGCTGAGGCCCCAAAACCAAAGAGTTTCATCTCACTGATCTGGAGTGAGCCCAGCCCAGGCATTTAGAGCTTTTGAAGCTCCACACACGATTCAAATAGGCAGACAGTTCCAACACACGAGCCCAACTGTCACCAGCCTCTTCATTTATTATCTGACTTAATAAAAGGACCCTTTGTGCTATCAAGATCCATGCTTCTCAAACTTTTGCTTGCATCAGCTTCATCTGGGGGTCTTCATAAAAAGCAGATCTGATTTGTTGGGCCTGGGTGGGCTCTGAGATTCTGCATTTCTAACAAGCCCCCAGGTGAAGCCAAGGCTGCTGGTCGGCTGCTCGCATTCCTCAGAGTTGGGGAGCTCTGTGTGTTCATGGCTCTTTTCAATTAATCCTAATAGGACCTTTATCGCCTTAAGGATTTAACTTTTTAAGACAGCCATCATCGAATATAACATGTGCTGCACTCCTTATAAAAACAGAATTGAAAATCCATCGTTGCTCATCTAGATTGTCTTTATTAACATAAAGATTAAACAATAAACCTGTATATTAATTCAATGTAATGATTCAGATCTTTTAAAGTGGTCATAAAACTACTGAACAGCTGAATGAATAAGGACCTCGTGGGTCACATAATTGAAAGATGTTGGTGCTTGGAGCCAGTCACAGGAGTCTCACTCTGTGACCTTGGAAGTTACTTAACTTTCTCTGAGTCATTATTTCCTCTGAGAATTGTAAGTTGTAGAAGTTACTTCCAGGGCTGCTATGCAGATAGGTAAACTAAGAAATGCAAAATGCCCATCAGTCCATTGACCCCCAAGTACCTAAAGAGAGGTTATATCTTAAAATAAATTTTAAAAGAGGCATTGTAGTATCTATATATGTGAAATCGTCACTGAAATCTTTTTATTTTATGAGTTAGAAAGAGTCTCTTTTCATCCCCCAACTCTTTCTCACTTCTCCCAATATCAAGAGCAATCTGAGGAAAAAGAAACCACAGAAGGACCAATTGAGGCTAAATTTTGAAAAGAGACTGATATGACTTTGGCTTAATAATGAGAGATTAGAATGTATTTTTGAAGAGATTTTCTTTTTCAGCTCCTACTAATAGCACCATCTCTTCTTTCTCACAGTTTACCTGAGTCACCACCTGATATAAGAACTCCTTGCTAGAATGTTTGAAGATGTTTGGGTCCTTTGATATCCATCAGATAAGGGAGTGACTGGGAAATAAAGTATAGATGTGGGCTTAGTATCATCAAAGGAAAGGCACTGCAAAAATCAAAAGGAACAACCTGTATTTTTCCACTAAATAAATTGATCTTTCTTAACCAAATTCCTTTTTTTTCTAGAAATGGAACCAAAATGTATTTCCGTAAAAATTGTGACCATCCTGAGAAATTATTTAATGTTTTGATGTTATGATAAGACTTATAACTGCCTTGCTAGCTTCCAGAAAACATAGTTTTTATCGTACACTCTTCAAGTTTAGAGTGATGTAAAAAAAATCAAGTGGGAAATTCTCCTTACTTTCTTCATCATAATTATGGTAGTTGAAAATTGCGTGACACAGTTTTCTGTCTGTTCCTTATCAGTGTAATAATAATGCAGGAGTTGTTACTGGATGAAGGGCTGGGTGTACCTGACTATTCCAATCTTGTTTTGGTTAACCTGAAAATTTAAAGAAATAGCAACACTATTACCCCAGTGATGGAAGAAGTGATGACAGTCCCTTTCCTGCATTAGTTAGTCTCTGGAAAGTGGGCAAAAGACATCCCAAGGATATGATCCTTTAACATCTATATAGGTTAATTTCACCTACTCTACCTTTGCTAAGGGGAGAAGTAGTTCTGTTCTGAAGCAAAGGGTGAACATTACCAGTCCCTTCTGATTTTTGCCTCTCTTGATTCAGAAGGCTAATTCATAATGATTGACTTTATCTTGCCTTTTTAAATTGACGGAATTGTCCTTTAAGTTTCCTATTAATAGCTTTACTGTGCTATTAGAGAAGCGAAATCAGTATATAAGTTAATGGCTCCTCCTGTCAGGGGCACTATTGATTGTATTACTAATGATTTTGAAATAACATGCCATTATGCAAATACCATTCATTTTAGGTGTCTTTGCCAGGCATCTACAGAGGTACTATTTTCTTTTCCTTCATAAATTGAATTTCCACTGTCACAATTATCAAGTACTGAAATGTTTTCTAAGCATTATGATCTCAGTGAATAGTGATGCTCTACTGATAAATTTTAAGTGCTTGTTTTATTATACAAACAAATTGGGTGGGACCCTATATTTCTCATATTCATCAACTACTCAGAGTGTAGAAAATAAACCTATCACAACAGTAGCAGATTAAATTCACCAAGGATAAGAAACACTATGTTATTTGGTTTTTTCTATTTATTTGTGAATAAATGGTCATGTTGCCCTTTGGGAATGAAACTGGGAGACTTTCCTAAACAAATGCTCGCCCTGTTAGCAAGACCATGACAACTATCACCACTGTGCTTTCTTTATTTCCACAATCTAATAAAATATGGGATGTGGCATGGGTTGGGAGTACAAGGTGGACAAAGATAACTCAAATGTTTTTAAGTAATATAAGCGAGAGCATTACAACATGTATCCTGCCATGAAGTGCCTTAACAATGAACTTGGGGCCATTGGGGCCAGAAGACCATAGCAGGGCCCTTCTAATGCCCACCAGTGCTTTCCCACCCGTGGTCGTATGATGCTGGTGGCTTTAGCAGAGATGTACAAATATAGTTTGTGATTACAAGGCAGTAGGATGGAAATTAACACCTAAAATACATAAGTTGGATGACAAAGAGAGTAGACGTTTGGCAAGTTTTTGATGAGTAAATTTGATCTCACTTATAACATCAAATTCAGTTCTGAAATTAAAAACACACGTATCACCATTTCTTACATCTTCCTGTGGTCTCTCTAATATTTTGTATATTTTGGATATTGAGGAATGATCAGATACCCTGGTGTAGCTAGAGCAGGCTGGTTATTGATATATAAAGTAAATAGGTGAATTCCAGAAAATAGTTCTAGAAGTTAGACAGGGACTGTTCACTACATACATGTGATTGGACTTTTGTCAGACTGTCGGTAGTTTTGTAAATATCTAACTGTTCTTAAAAAATGATTATTGCTTTAGTCGTTGACAGCTGCTCATCTAGCCTTTGAGGACAGAACTGAGATAGAAAGGCTGTCACATGTTCCAGCTCCTTAGTAATCAGAAATTGGGATTCGAGCCCTAGGGGGATGTTCTTTAGCTGAGGGTCAGGGAGAAGGTTATGAGGCTCCTAAGTATCAGAAGCAATCATGTGATCTCACTTAGCATGAGGGGCTGGGAAATTCAGAGAATTAAAAGCAACTTCTACCATTATTCTCCTTCCTACCAGAAAAGAAGACTGGTGCCCTATGACATGCATAGGTCTAAATGAAACTTGAGGGCTTTAATCAATATTGAAAAAAAAAAAAGATTATAGACTAATTTCCTAACAGAAGACCTAGAAAATTCCACCAAAACTAAATAATGTCCATGACATTAAAACTACGTGTCTTTATAAAATCATTGTTTTAAAACATTTAGTCAAAAATGTTCTCGGCTAATATTACTGAACAAAAAAATATTTTCAAGGACAAACAAGTGTTTGGGGGCTCTGAGTAAGTTGTAATACATGAAATGATTAAGCCCTTATTAATTAGAAGGTAACATTAGATTTCTTTTCAGAGCCATCAAGGCTTGTAGAGAGTTGAGATTTGCATAATATTTGCATTTGTCCTACCTGCCTGTCAATCACAACACAGGACAATAAAGCAAGATGTGCTGAAGGATGGGTTATCAGAAGAATTCTTAATGAAATGCCTCAGTGTATTGGGAGAGTTGGAAAGTAGGGTGAAGGGTATATTTTGTCAAAGTTGAATGTCAACATTGGGAGGAAAGAAATTAACTAGAACATCATGACTCCCTGCCCCCACCTTAGGAGGCTTCCATTTTTAGAAAGACAAACAAAACATGAACAACTTCCCCATGTGATCTAGGTGGAAAATCTGACTTACCTGAAAAAGAGTTTGACTCTAGGATATTAGGTGGGGTGAGATTAAAAAAAGTCTTTTATTTTATTTTGTGATGTTCTTATGTATTTATTATTTTAATAAGATTTTATGATTTAAATGTTATGTTTGATACTAGAGTAAAGCAGAGTGAAGTGCCCCCCTCCCCCCGCACACACACACACACAAATGACCCTTATGTCTATTACTCAGAGATAACCTGATTTGTTTCAAAGGAGTGAATTCCAGAGAACAGCTCAGACAATCCGATGGTTAAGGCATTTACTAAATAAATACACTTTTCTTTTCTTATCGTTGTGATCTAAGTTTTTCTGCTTCCCATGATGATAGTAAACCTAGTAGTATGAGTGCTGTATTTTGGCTAAAATACTTCTGTGATCCTGGGCAGGGGAGCTGTGTATTGGGTGACTTCTCCACTCTCTCAGACCCATCCCACACCCATTCTGGAAGGATAATCTCACCGTCCAGAAGTTTCTTACTTGCCGTTTGTCTGGAAGTGCAGCTCATTAACCTTGCTTTCCTCTCCTCTATGTTCCTTCTCTTCTCTTTCCTCTTCCCCTTGTTCGTCAATTTCTATTCTTCTCTGTTTCAGCAAAACAATATCAGTCAAGGTAATTGATGATGAGGAGTATGAGAAAAACAAGACCTTCTTCCTTGAGATGGGAGAGCCCCGCCTGGTGGAAATGAGTGAGAAGAAAGGTGGGGGAGCTGCTCCAGGGCGGAGCCCAACAGCTTGTGCTGGCCTGTGCCACCCTTGGATGCCTGCACTCTTCAGAACATGACTTACTATGCGCACATCCCTCCACCTATGTAACAGGGCATAGATCTCCCCTGGGGCCACGGGGGGCCCGGCCTGGAGCTCCACTGGCCAGTTTGGGCCACTCTGCACATTACGGTCTGAGCGCTTCAGTGTCAGTGCAGTCAAGCCTCCACGGCTGGGAAAGTTGGTGCTGATGCTTGATACACCCACGTAAAGCCAGCTTTCTAATTTCTCTTCCTAATCTGGGGTACCTCCTGATTGCTCATTGAAGCAGGAAGAATTTGTGAAAGAAATGCATTGGTGGAGGAACCTTAGCAGGAGCCAGCTGAGAGTACCTGGATGCCCTTTTACATACTCGTGGAGGTCCATGTGTGGCCAGTTCTCCTTCCATAACATCACAGTAACATGCTGCTTGATGAACACCTAGCATGAGCGTGTGACTCCAACCATTTGTTTTGCCTTTGTCTTGTGTTCCCACAGGAAGATCATTACCATTAGAATATTTGACCGTGAGGAATATGAGAAAGAGTGCAGTTTCTCCCTTGTGCTTGAGGAACCAAAATGGCTAAGAAGAGGAATGAAAGGTGTGAGAGTATACAAAGACATACCAGCGAGAAATTGTACTCTTCTCTCCGTGTCTCCTACTCTCACACTTAACTCTCTCCTCTTCCTCGGCTTCCGAGTACTATACTTCCTCTCCTTTGAAGCTTTGGCAATTTCATTTCCCTCCCCTAATTCACAAGTGCACCAAGCAATGCCCCCTTTCTTCAGGAAATGCCAACTCACCTTGATTGATACCAGATTTCAGAAATACTGGAAGCTATTTCTGTAATTCAGAAGGGAGGACATAAAAGAATGATTTCCGGGTTTAGATTTTCACTACTCAGGAATCACTCTAAAACTTAGTTCCAGCTATTAAATATCCCCTAAAATGTTAGTGACAGAGACTACTTAATACTACTATTAGTCATGGTAAATGAGTCTAATGGCAACAAATAGGAAATTTCAGAAGAATTCAATAATTAGCCTTCTTTAGAGAAGCCAGTTTAAAAAAAAAAATACTTAGTAAGAACAAAGATCCTTAAAAAGTAGTGGTATCGATAGCCTAGTGTTCATTTTGGCATAAGATTTTTCATATCATTAGATATGACATTTAAAAGGGACCATATGTATGAAACCATAGTCCTATCAATTTTCTTTAGTAGGAAGGATATGGTAGTTCAGTAAGAACTTAGCCCTTTTTTAAGGCCAATCCTGCCTTATGCTTCAAAATTGATTCTTATACAATTGACACATTTCTAACATATAGAAATGTTTTCTAAAAATAAAAAATAAACAGCAGTATCCTCATAATTAGATTTTGGGGTTGATTTGTAGTTATATTTTTAGAAAATACTTGAAGAAGCCAATTTTTTTTTGCTCTCTTTGATTTTGTATCTATTTTATATGACCTATATTTGAACAGGAAGGACAGGAATTTTACATCAGCTTTAAAAATAATTTTTCTTATTCTGAATTATTTTGAGGGCTTCCCATAATTACCCTCTAATAGTGGTCATTTTAAAAGGAATGGTATACATTTAACTATACATATATAAAATGAGCATAGTACATATTAATAGCTCTTGTTAATTGCATTCAAATAATTGATGAGAGCAGTATGGATGATTAGATGATCACTTTGCAAGACGTGGATACTTTTACATGTAAAGAAAAAAATCAAATACAAAGGACAATGGCTATACAGACCCAGCATTTGGGGGAATTTAATCCCACTTTTTTAAGAACTCACTGCCTCTGAGTCCATCAGAAAAAAAAACAAACAAACAAAAGTGAAGTTGTCCTGACTTAATTATGTTTAAACAGGTAACAGGAGACTTTGAAATGATGGGAAAGGGAGCACTGGGGACCCATTTTAATGCAGCCTATTTAATATGCTCCATAGACAGCAGGCAGAAGAAAGAGACACTTTAGAAAATTGTGTTGATTTCTTAAAAGATAGGATCAAAAATGCCTCATTAACATACAGGAAAAAGCACTTACTTCTAAATGTATTCCTCCAAAGGATGGCCTTTGATCTCAAGGAAGAGCATCTTGGATACAGCTCTTTCAATTGTCATTTTAGTAAAAGATGCCTTCATATAAAAGCATATTAAAATTCCTTGATAGCACTATCTGCTTTCCACACCCTCCAAGTCGATCTATGTCAGTATAAATAAAATTACTGACTTGTTTTATAAAGTATCCTCTAATGCCACTACCAGCAGAGAGAAAACTGGTCCTGAAAAAGTAATTGTAACATTCCCATCTACAACTCTGGAAGTAATTTATTTAATACATTTAGGCAGGTAGCTTTCACCAAATAAAGTGCCGCAGTTACAGTCTAGGTTTAAAGCACATAACCTGAAAGACAAATGATGTATGTGGCTTCCACCCCCCACCCCAGGCCTTCCCTCCCTGTCTTGTCAGTTTCTCTGGAACTCTGTGTCGGCAAGAAGCTATCTGGTTGTCCAATTATACTGTGCAGAAATCATGGATGAGGACACACAAATAAGTGCTAATTCCTGGCACTCAAGTTTTGAGGATTTAAAAAATGTAAGCATTCCTTAATGACAAAAACATGCATATAGAACCTCCAGTGAGTGAACTTCAACTTTGGCCAAAGTCTCCTTATGGGCAGGGTGGCCAAAATGGAATCTCCTAAGATATTTTCTCTGTTTTCATTGAAGAGTACCTGAAACGTACCATCCCTGAGATCCTGGGGACTTTGAGACTTCCTTATGTTGAATTCACTAACTGCCAGGGAATTATTTCATGAGCAAGACTCACTCAAATAAGGTTTAGGATTAACTTCATAAAATATTTCTACTATATTTGGCAAACTAGATATATATACATTGTGTGTAAACATATAGTAGAAATGTTTTCTTAAACGTCAACAAATAATATATAAAGTGAATTGTTTATATACGTAAGCAATCACACACATTTGCAGAAATTAGTGCTGGGATTATTTGGAAATACTCCCAATGCCACATTTACTTGGCGTGCACCAATTTTTTAGTAGCAGTTCCCTACCACTGTAATTAGATCTGCCTGGATTTCTTTCTGCTGATATTCCTCTTACTTTCATTATTCATCTGGTCTCTTATTCTGTGTTTGTCTTTGTCTGTTTCCTTCACAGCCCTGTTATTGAATGAGCTTGGTAAGCATTTCATTTCTTGCATTACCTTTCCATTTTTCTAGGTTATTTGCCATTTCTATCAGGTGCTACAGTAGCTTTCTGACTTATCTTTTATTTCTGTTGATTTATTAGCAAGATTGTTATTTAGAGTCACTGGCCTCATAATTTTGTGAAGGTCGGATAGTTTACATTCCACGTTGAGTTTAGTATAACCTTTTAAAAAATCAGTGCTTTCTTAGGTATGCACAAGAATTAATTTTGTGCACTAAAGCTCATAATCTTAAAAGAATGATTAGTGATGAAGTCATGAATGAGTGTTTTCATATTTTTCTTAATTGTAAATACAATTTGGCAAGATTTTGTACCTTGGATGGGTGGTCAGGCAGTCTGATGTCACTGGTATTTGTTATTCAGAGTGTAAATGAAATAAATTGTAACATTTTTTTCTTTTTTTTTTCCTTTTTAGGTGGCTTCACAATAACAGGTATGAATTTTTTAAGTCTAATGAGCCAAATTTTATTTTTTATTGTCTGTTCTCACCATATGTTGTTTACATTTTTTTTAATTATTTCTCATTTTTATTTCCTTTTAATGAAGGAAAATACCTGTATGGTAAGACAATTTGCTTTAATGTTCTTCATTTTCCCCCAACACCCTTAAATATCAAACAAAACCCACATCTTCTGTACCCTGTATTAACATTCAGCTGTGGCACATGGTGTGCTCCTGTTGATTTTACACACTTAACATTTTACACATTAACAATATGTGTGTTGTGTTTATTTAGAAGAAAATTTGTATGGAGAACCTGTCATTGGTCATATTTTGACACTGGGCAGCTTGCAGATGTTCACATAGCACTGATGATGTGAGTGCACTCTGCTAGATGCTCCAGAGAGTACCAGAATAAATAAAACAATTGCTAGTCTCCAGGAAACATAGAAGTTGACATCCAAACCTACACCATGGCCCAAGCTCAGGATCCTAATCATAGACAATGCCCTATTGGGAGAAGACAAAGCATGCCTTTCCCTCAGCCCACCACACCAATCTGAGAAGTTTTAGCATTCTTAACATGGTAATGCGCAGTATGTCTGCCATTTGAAGTGGC
Organism: Hippopotamus amphibius kiboko; assembly: GCF_030028045.1. NCBI lineage: Eukaryota > Metazoa > Chordata > Mammalia > Artiodactyla > Hippopotamidae > Hippopotamus > Hippopotamus amphibius. The sequence continues at coordinate 116,676,839 of NC_080192.1, forward strand.
TGACAAAGTGCTCTGTAAAAACTGAAAATGCCAGTCAAAAAGTTTAAAATCTTTAAATTCAAAATGGTACCCAGCCGCTGTTGATTGCTTTTTGCATAACTCTAAAGCTATTTCCTTAGGTACAGAAGGAAGATATTTCCTTACAGCATCCTCTCTTTTGATCCTAAATATTTTCTCACCCTTTCAGAATCACTAGGTAGATTTAGAGTGGGAGATAAATATCAAACGGTAGGTCTGCACGTTGAAGATGTCTCTAAAGGCCATCCTAATGGCAGTGGCATTTTCCAATGCAATTATGCAGATATCAGTACTCTATTTTTTCCTGAAACCAGATAGCTGAACAATAATATTTAGAAAGGAGATATTTTCAAAAATTCTAATTTTGAAAATGTTACAGGAGGTTAGGGTTAACTTAAACCACCATCAGTGTAAATTCCTGATCAAGAAGTTTCAACATGATTCTGTCCAAAGTGGAACTTTCTGAATGCATCCAATTTCACATGGGCTGTTGCTCTCCACTGCTTGTCCCCAGACACAACATTTAATGACAAAATGATTCATAGACTCTCAGAGACATAGAAATTGAAAAGGATAAAAAATATGAAACAGAACAAGTGCTCATAGAGGATTTCTTAAATCTAATTCATCTGACACTCTCCTAGGTCAAGTCTTCCCCCATTTCTGCACTGCCGAAGATGCTATTTTTGAATCTGAGTGCAGGAATTTACATTTACTTTTAAAACTTTAATCTTCCTTTTTTCATCATATCATTTTAACTTATTGAAGTGTTTTTGGAAATATTCTGATTCTATCACCCAGTAAATTAACGATAATTGTGAGCTTTGAGGAAGGTAGAAATTTAACAAGCCAGCTTTCATGACTTCCTTGAAGTAATTAAAAAAAAAAAAAAAAGTCAACCATTTGAGGAATAGTATAGTATCTACAGGTCCCTTGGCCCTATGCAGCCTGATAATGAGACCTTAACTAAAAATCTTTAGTGGTAGAATGCCTTGTTAAAATGCATTGTTGTATTTGGATATCTTCCTATTTTATCATTGAATATGTCAGGATTTTGATTTTAGGGCCTTCCTTCCGTATCACTTGAAGCATCTTCCTTTTCAGTAACTAGGTAATGGGATCCTAATTTTCTTTTTTCAGAAATTGTTCATATCAAGTTCTAGACTACCTGACCAGTAACGTCCAACATTTTCTGTCTTGGACACATCATGCATCCAAGAGGACAAAATCACTTCTTTCAAAGGTTTTCTATTATTTCATGTACTTCATTAAGCTCTTTCTTATGGCTTGAACTTTAATCTTCAATAGAAGTTTTTCTGTTGTTACCACCTCTTCTAAAAACTTGAAATTGATGCAGTTAAAATGAGGGAATGTTGCAGAACCCTCTGGGAATCTCTACATTGGCCTGTTCCTCTCACTTTACATGACCCTTCTTCTCGGAACCAGGCAAGAATGCCTGCGATCCACTCTGTATAGAGGCCTCTGGGAAAAGTTCTAAAATTTAGGTCTACACAGAGAAAAGCAGCTGTAAGCCCTGAAGAGCTTTTCTTTGAAGTTGGTTTGAGGCTTTGAAGTCAAGGCTTTAAGATACAGGGGCAGTAGAGAAGAATTAATCTAGCTCTTGGACTTTGCCTGCAGCTTTTACACGGTCTTGTGCAGCTGAGTATGAAAATCTAAATTTGAAGCAGGATATATGGAAATTGAAAAAGTCATTTGGTTCACAACTCAGTACCTCTATTTCAGAGATGTCATTAGTGGTGGACATTAAATACTGGAGGTGCTTTTGGAATTTGCAAATCTTCACCTGTTACTCCTAGACTTTGCCTCATTGAAAGGCCCTATTAGGACCTATAATGTAATTCCCCCTTGACCCTCCAGGCACACAACAAGATAACCTCCTATGTATTATAGCTCATTAGAATTTGGAAAGCATTTCTTATTCATTATATCATTTAATCCTCAACCTTATGAAATAAGATTTTTTGTTCTCACTTATAGGAGAAGAAATGAGGGTTCAGGGATATTAATCAGTCTACTCCAAGCATCCATCCAGGGCTCAGAACTTGGCCCTCTAACTGTAAATCCAAGGCCATGGGATGACTATTTTAACCCAGCACTTTTAGTTCCTTTCTCCCAACTCGTACATTCCTATCTGCATCTTAATCCCTTTTCAATCCAAAGCTTCACTATGTCTCTTAAATGCCATCAGTATGAATTCCAGTCAAGTGAAAAGTGAGGGAAACTGGAGTACATTAATTTGGATATTTTTAATAAAATTCAGTATTCTGGCTCAATTTGGAAAGAGAGAGGCATATTTGATTCCCAAAACGGGCGGCTAAAAAAGTTCCCTAATTAATTAAAAGTATGTGACAGTCAATATATCTTCTTAAAAGTTACTCTTCCAGTCATGTTATGCTCACCATGTGGCATAAGGCCTTTATGAGGCACATGACTTTTTTTTTTTTTTTTGGGGGGGGTACACCAAGTTCAATCATCTGTTTTTATACACATATCCCCGTATTCCCTCCCTCCCTTGAAGGCACATGACTTTTTAAGGAAGCAGGCTATGAAAATTCCGACAGTTAAACACACTCTAGCAAATAGGTTAGAGGAATAAATCCCCTTCAGGTTTGACTTCATTTTACAATTGAGGAAACTGAATCCCAGAGAAAAGAAATGCCCAGGTTTAGACAGAAAGCATATGGCAGGGTTGGCACAGAGTCCCAATCTCATGTTCCCAGGTCAGTTCTGGGAGCTCTGGGTAGAAGCCAACAGCAGCTAGATCTGCAGTCAGTTGAACCCAGAGTTTCATGAAAACCCTAAACTAGGTAATCCAGCACTGTGACAATGGTGAACTCTTGCAAAACCTGCCAGTGTATACAACCTTCTCCCATTCAGATTGCCCAGGAAATAAATAAGCATGTTCCCTGATGTTATGTTACTTGACCCTCAAACAAACCTGTGATATGGACAGAGCAGGTACTATTACCTCCATTTTACACATGGGATAACTGGGGAAATGGCCTGCTCAAGGCCATGTTGTTGGCACCAGTAGGCTTTAAAAATAGGCTACCTGTTATCACACCAATTTGTTGTTTCATGATGCCTCTGGAAGCAGGAACTTGAAGGACTCCATCTCAAACACCTGCAGGAATCTGGCTGCACCCCCTACTGTGCTTCATTCACACAATCTGGTTTGACTCCTGGAACACTTGCCCCATTTACCTGCTCACTTCTTCAACTTACCTAACAGTGACCTCTGACCACTCAGTCCCCAAACTAACATCGCTTGTGCTGTGTGCATCTGGGTGTAATGTTTAGCTTACTAATCCACAAAGCTCTGCGGGCAAACCAGTGCAATCCATTCTGCTGATTTTCTGCCTGTCCTTTTGCTAGGCCAACCTGTCTTGAGGAAAGTTCATGCTAGAGAACATCCGATCCCCTCTACTATAATCACCATCACAGGTACTCATTTCATCCTGGTCCTTGAAAACCACAGTTTAATTGCCTTCAAGTGTTCTTTAGTTGTTTAGACATTAGAGTGACACAGTTCAGCCCCCATTCCCTCTAAAACAGTGCTACACAGCTCCTTGGCTTCTCTGCAGTTGGGGGTCTGATGGGTCAGCAGCAAGACACCACCACATCGGCCCAGGATGGGAAATATGGTGGAAGGGGTAGCATGGACCTACAGAGGAGACTGAGTCCCATAGCCTCTCAGGTTTCAGTATATTCCAGATTTCTTGCAAATCTCGCTTCTCAAACATGGGCCTTTCATTCTAGATATCATGAAGTGTCTTTAAAAGCAAGCTGTCTTTCTTCCCAGAGTCTGCCTTTCCCTGCCTCCAGGCCACATGATGTTAGCCAAATATGCACAGATGACAGTACATCTGTGGGGTTTCTCCAGAGCGGAACACTGACAGGGTGACTAAAGGATGACAAAGCTATCCCAGATCGACTGTAGGAATAGAGCATGAGCTCCTTGCTCTAAGTTATCAGTCTCTGGATAAGGACACAGATACCCACCCTTCAATGATCACCATCACCTATGGCTGCAGAAACACTTCTGCATGTCTCAATAGGACTTTCTCATTCTTGCATCCCACGCCCCTGTGCAATAATCATGCAGCTCTGACTGCAGAGTTGTTCCAGAATATTCCTCATGGAAATAAAGTACCAGTCTCTTTAGGTTCTAATCAGAGAGGCCAGCCAGGTGCTGAAAAATGTCAAGGGATCTCTGCTCTCACACTTATCAGCACAGATCTGAGTGAAGGATTAAAATAACCATAAGCAAATTGTCCCACCACTGGCACTGTACCCCTTTCCAGATTTTACATTGTTTGTTGAGACTAAAAATTGCAAATGCATCCAAGAAGATCCACAGTAGCTCCCTGGGTGCAGATCTCCAGGTGGGCTGTACTGTTTTCTAATTCATGCTCTCAGCATGTGCACAAATAAGGAGATGGAACTGACTTGACCACAGTAAAATGAAATGCATTTGATCCAGCACTCAAGGTGGAAAAAAAAACCAGATAACCAAAAAATATGCTGTTAAACTCTTTCCCTATTCAATAAAAGATATCTAAGGAGAAGATACTTTGAAAAATAAACTTAGCTCTCTTTGCTGGTTTCAATAATCTGTATCACAAATGCTAATTTATCCGTATCATTATAGAGCAACAAAAGGATTTATCCAGCTGCCTTCTCTCAGATACATATATCTATTTTTTTTCTTTTATTTTTCTTTTTCTCAGTTACATATAAGTATAATTATTGCTTACATGTTCACTACGTTTATTAAGTTAAAATAGCCCAGACCCTACCCTGACACTATGCCTTTGTGCTTTGACTTCTCTCTGCCTGGAATGCCCCGCCTTCCTCTATTACCTCCTAGCTGGCCTTCCCACAACCTTCATCTGGCAAGCTTCTATACATGCTTCAAGGCCAAGTTCAAATGTCTCCTCTTTTCTGAAGCCTTCCCTGACTCCCTCGGGCAGAGGGAGCCACTCTCCCACCTGGACCTCCAGCCCTTACCTTCCTGTACTAGACGTTATCCCATCTATATGACTCACTTCCCCCTAGACCGTGAGTTCCTGGAAAAAGGTGGGGTGGGGGGTGGGCCTGAGTGTGCTGACATATTGTAGGGGTGCAGTGACAGGGGTGAAATGAACAAATGGTCTTTACTGTATGCATAGAGCAAATAAGAGGGTTTTCTAACAGTGTGTTGGGCAGTCACATGACAAATACTTATTGGGCACCTAGTACTTTCCATTCATTGAAATAGGCTCTGGGGGATATGAGGACCATTCAAAGAGCAGTGAGACATATGGTTCTATCTTGGTGAGTTTACATGCTGGATATTTGTATGTAAAGGTAGCTTAAAGACAAAAAAGTAGTCTGTTAGAAGTGTCCATGTTTAATATGTACACACAACAAATATTCAGAATTAATTTGAAGTTAGAGTGGTCATTCCTAAATAGGTCAATTGAGGAATGTTTCATGCGAGAAGAGGTGGGGTTTTGAAAGGTAAGTAGGATTTAGCTAGATGAAAATGGGGAGGGTTTTCCAGATGAGTAGACAGTGGAATAAAGTGTGGCATCATGTTCCAGTAGAGTTTGGAGCAAGAGTGTAGAAGGCGATAGAAACAAAGTGTCCTGCTTTTCTTTAGGTTAGTATGAAATCTGTTAAGACATTAATTCCTAAAATGTGGTCATTCTCATACCTCTTTTACAATGTTTCCTTGGGCTGCATACCAACTATGCTATTATTTACTTCATGCAATTTTTGCCTCATGTTTTTACTTCACTAGGTTTGTTTTTTAAAAAACTTTGTCACTAACACTAATGGAAACCTAGTATTTGTCGTAAATAGAAAATAAGGTTAAAATTTTTAGAATGAAAAAAGTTACTAACTTCTAGCTTGGTGCAGTCAAATGCTCTATACCTGAGAACTGTTTTCTCTTTCCTAAATGGTAGAAAATGTAATGTCAGGAACTAGTTAAATACCTGACAGCACCAAACTAAGCATGGCTTCTTCATCAGAAGGACAAAAGGATGATTAAAAAAGGAATAACCTTTTCACTCACTACATGATTTGATTTCATTTACTACCACGCCCATTTATTTAATACCATGTTCCAAATCATTTCATTTTGTGAAATGCAGCTTTCAACAATGCCACCAAATCACCTTTCTTTTGTAATTTCTCTATTTTTTTCTACCTAAATTGACTTGAATCCCATTAAAAGCAGCTTCCCATTTATAAGTAAATTGTTAAAAGGGGGACATAATAAATATTGTCCCCCAAATGTCTTTGTAATTCAAATTAAAATCCAAGCTGTAATAGTTCTTCTGGAAAAGTAATTCTCATTTGATGTAAGTCTCCAGGATATCCATGTTTAGCCAAAGTTGTGAACAAAGACACTAATATAACTGCTCCTATGAAAACTCTAATAAACATCATCCTGGCTTCAAGATCAGAAAGCAGTGGGAATCAAAATATGATTGGTTTGAGCACTGGATAAATGGGACTTCGCATATCTCAGCCCACCCCCTTGACTCTACACACTTAATTTCAAGGACAAATCAAATAACACCCCAAGCCTACTATAAAAAATAACGTTTACCATTAAAATTAATCTACTTGCACCTCTTTTTCACATCTGCTAACACTTAGCAGATTTTGGCTAGTCACAAATCGCTTATTTTTAGTCTTCATCTAATTTCTTTGGGGCCTTATAATTACTGGGGATGCGAAAGCAGATTCTGAAATATTCTTTTAGGAAGACACTATTGAATACATACCAAAGAATTCATTGATATGCTGCATTCTGCTTTTGCCTTTGCTTGGTTTTAACACTTGGTATATAGAAGGCGAGCAGTGCCTCTAGCCCATCTGCTCCATGCCCCAGCAGTCAACAACTGGTCTGGGAACTAGTCTTCTGCATCCTTTGCTAGAGCATCAAATAGACCCACCATGGCAGGGTCCCTCAGCAGAGGGAAGCCGTGTGTCTTTGGAGGGATGGGAGGTGAGGACTCCTGCAACAGCTGATGCCTAAATGCAAAAGGCAAGGAGTCTGGGCTAGGAGTCCCTCCCTTCCTCATTTCTCCTCAGCCCTACTGCAGACAGTTTGCCTGGAAGATTCTAGAAGCGAGGGCATCCAGGCTGCGGTCTTTCTATACCACTGATACTGTTCCTCAGAGATGAGGTCCACTCAGCTTGACTGTGAGGGGAAGTGGCCTGTCTTGTTCCAGCATCCTGAGCCTGAAGGACAGGAAGCTGAGTGTTTATAAGATTAGTGTTTGTCCTTCACATGTACATGGCCTTTTCAGTGTGGGATTTATCCCAATGACCTTCACACAGAGAAGCCAACTGTGAGCTTCCCCTCATTAATGGACTCTCAAGTCCATTAACATTTTCTCAGCACCCACCAGCCTCTCCTGCAGTGTAAGCTATGTGGTGGTTCCGGAAATAATCATGCCCCCATGGTGAGTAGTATTAACTTCCCAAAGGCCTCACCCTCACTCTCCCCATTTCCTTTAAGATTAATATAGTCAAAGTCCTCCCAACCCATCTCAGCTTTGCACCAGAGAGAGGCAGCTCTGGAACGCAGGTATCTTACTGAAATGTGGAATGCATGGATGGATGTGTTGCTTCTTAACTTGCAGCAGGGGCTCTTGACAAGTAAGAAGCTAAGATCAGAATTTCCCATCTATCATCTCTTTGGCCCTGGGGCATTTAGATAGTTGCCTCTAGAAAGTAGAGAGGAGGATGCCAGATTCTTCCATCCCTTGAGTCACTCTGGAACTTTTGTGTTTCCACAGTCACGTGCTAAAAGGATGTGTACAAACAGCCAGGTGAGCCAGAGTCCCAGGGGACAGCTGGGTGATTCCTTCAACATAGAAAACATGCAGGCAGAGTCTTTCCCAGTGATATGACCCTATAAGTTGCTTTTCCTGATCTGCTCTTTGGCAGGTGCTTAGGGTGTGGGATATTACAATCACTTGCTATCACAGCGATCGCTGCCCCACACAACAAGCGTCTGTCCAGTTCTCCCCCACAGCTTTACGACAGCACCCCAGGGACTTTCAGTAGGTCATCAGGGCTTCCTTCCTTCTTGGTTTGCTTGTGTCAGGATCCAGGGGTTTCCAAATAAATCTGAGTCCATTCTCACTCTCTTGCCCTTCCCTTTCACAGAGGAATGTGATGACAAGCAGCCGCTGACCAGCAAAGAGGAGGAGGAGAGGCGCATTGCGGAAATGGGGCGCCCCATTCTGGGAGAGCACACCAGGCTGGAAGTGATCATTGAAGAATCCTACGAGTTTAAGGTACGCTCCCGAGCACTGCCCACTCAGGAGGTCTGGCCCATCTTGGGACCAAAACAGTTCATAGTGTTGGTCTGTGCTGTACGAGAGGCAGATGTAATTTCAGGAACCGGCTCATTGATAGCGAGGCCTTCCGAGCAGAAAAGGAATTTGAGAGCTGGTAGAGAACCAAGAGGTCCTACAAACCAAACAGCATCAGAATCAGGATCTGTGTGTGACACCCATCACAGCACAGGGTCGAAGGTGCCCTAAAGGGAGGGCTTTGAGCAGATAACAAGGAAGAGGCAAAGGTGGATTCCAAGGGGTTGTTATGTGTGGAAGAAACCATGCTTTATTTGAAAAAGCTAATCAATCTAGTAGAAGCAAAACCTTGACACTGCTGAAAATGAAGCTTTTGTTCTGATGAGAGGGTGGTAAGTTTCCCCTATGGAACATGCCATTGGCAAGCTCTCCTGTACATGTAGTCACCTTCTTAAGATCCTAGCACACTTGTGCACAATCCACAAACTGAAGGTAGAGTACCTGTAACCAGAGAGTTTATAATTCAGCTGATAAAACTGGATTTCCAGTTCTTTGCATGAGGAAAGTCATTTTTCAGAAGTTAAGCAGATGGGCCTTAGGGTGAGCTTAGGACTTTGAGGTGAACCTTTTTCGTCCACCTTTTTCTCTCAGCTGCTCCCTCGGCCCCTACTCCAGCTCCCATCCCATGTCACTCACATGGTCCTCACACCTGGAAGCCCCCAGTAGAGCCGTACCTTCGTTCTGCAGCGAGACGTGAAAGGAGCAGCCTCTCTCTGGCTTTCCAAAACTACAAGCCAGAGCACAGCAGCATTTTCCTCATTCTTTTTTCTAAAGCAGATTCTGCTCCTATTTGGAAAACCAGAATGAAGATTCCAAAAGGAAGAATCAGGCCACCGACCTAGAAGCCTCAGGAGCATATCTGGAGTTGTCACAATCGTGGCTTCTTTGCCTTTCACTGGGCCCGTTCATTATTTTTTTTTAATTTAGTTCACAAATGAAGGTGCCTGATAGGTGACAGGTGGAAAGAAAAATGTCTTTGCAAGTTAAAGTGGCATTTAAAAGATAAAAATGCAATTAAACTTTCCCCTTCAGGCCCCTGCAGATGTAGCTGCTAACTCATCCTTTCACTCACTTCAGGTAGAAAGAAAGAGCAGGGCAAACACTGGGACCAGTGCTTTCTAGGCAGACCCCGACCACCTGAGCCCACCCAGTATTTGATCCAGAACCTGGCTCGCTGCACACATGTGACTGGTATATGCACAAGTTCCCTGAAATTCCTGAGGCAGAGATATCTCAGACTGTCCATTTCCATGGACCAATCTGTTCACATGCGTCTGTCTTCACTCTTCCTCACATACCCGCTTTTCACCTGAAACTGGAGGGCATGGTGCCACTTGCGACAGCAGAGATTCTACAGCTTGGCATTTCTGTAGACGCTTGTCTCCACCCCTGCTAGGACTCTCATGGGGAAGGATTGTATGCCCTCTCCCTTACAGGACAACCCCAAGCCTTCCCCTTCCATGCACCCATGACCAGGAAGAGTAATCACGGTCACCTCCTATAGGAAGGGTATGGCAGGGCACAGTCTTCTAGGCGGCCAAGTTTTCTTGGGTCCAAAGCTCTCTCTGGTAACCACTCCAATGATCTGAACGTTTGCAAGTCCCCCAAGTCTCTCTCCATAAGTCTAGTTGTGTGGAGTACTTATCTTCCTAGAATAGTTTCCAGAGACTGTTCCTCCCATCTCCTCCAAATTCATCAGAATGGTTATTGGTAACACTGACGGGCACCTTGAGGCATGTTTCTGAAGTGCCCTCTAGCATCAGTGTTGATATCATATTCTTCTAAGAAATTTTTTCTAGACCATAGCCATTCAGAGCCCTCGGAACTGCATTAAAGACCCAAATGTGGGTGATGCCTCACAATGTCCAAGTCTGCTTTGCCCACTGGGTTCTTGTTTACTACGTTGTGACCAAGGGCTGGGATTTTCTAACACCTGTGGCTGAGAGGGAGGTTAAAACAATTGCTACAGACTAGCACAGTGAAGAGCTAATGACTGACATTTAGGAAAGCTCCAGGTCAGTGTCCATGGCAACGTTCAAGTATCAAATTTCAAATTCATCTTATTCGCTCCTCTCCTCCTATAGGTCAAGAGAGGACACATATGCAAATTAAGTCCAGGGAAGAACCCAGGCTGTCTCATAGTCCCCCAGGGTTAACATGAACTAAAGTTTACAATCTACCAGAGGTTTTACATATATATACATTTTAAGTTTAGTTTATCTTAAAACCTTGTTCTTTAGAGATTTTTTTTGAGGCAAGTATGTGTTTAACTGTTAGAGCAGTTTCTCTCTTCAATTATTTATCCCCCAGGTGATGGGATTCTCTTCCTTGGCTTTAGAATAAAGAGGGCTCCTTTGGAGAGACCTGCCCCAAGTTTCCATCACATTTAAGAAAAGTCAAGGTCATTTCTTGTTACATTCTACAAAGAACTTCGAATTGGCATCAGCCAAGATACTCAGAGTGCTTGATAAGATTGGCTGAGTCCAGAGAAAAGTCAGATGCTCGTCATGTGCTTCTAGTTATGGTGGCCAAGAGCCCTGACAGTTATAGCTCTTATCAGGGGCACTAGCAGTTCTAGACACAAAGCTAGAGGCCAAAAGGTCACCACCATAAGCATAAACAATCTAGCAAACCATGAGGTTGAAAATACAGAGTGGGCCAGTTGGAGATGGGCCCTTTCACGTTTATCATCGTCTCAATGTTTCAAGTCAGTTCAAATGGCGATTGAACTAACACACTTGACATTCTAATAATGTAGCTATAGCCTTCTGGAGGGGCCCCTCAAATCACGTTTTCCTTCCTCCTGGTTAGCTGATAACATGCTCTCTCCCTCCCTCAACTCTTAGTCAATTCAGGGACACTGTGTTAAATATGTACAGATTTTGACCAAAGACAAATAATACATGTTTTCTGCCTCTTTGCAGTGAGTGGGGGGGGATTCGAGGATGCTCTGACAGTAAGTGTGGGGCGTGTGGTAGGCTAGTCTGTGTGGTAGTCTCTCTGGGAAGAACAGCCTCAAGTCCCAGAGGTGGCCCTTCTCCCTGTAGTTGCTGTGATTTGTGGTAGCGCTTTGGGTGCATCTGCTTACTTAGTTTTCTTGTGAATGCTTGGCTGCTCCTGTTGTTCCATGAACTGACATTTATTTAGAAAGCTGAGTGCTAATTGTACAGAACCAAGTGCTTTAAAAAGGTCTTGAAGAAAAAGAAAAATAAGAGACTCAGTGCTGGTAAAGCAGGGGGAAATTCAGTGCAAGGTCATTGCAGTGTGCCCGAAACCATGCAGATTTATCTTTTCTTGTTTGCAACAGGAGTCAGGTGAAATGAATTCTCTATCAGCCACCAGGCTGACAAAACCAGTAGGGAAGAAAAGTCCACTTATTCACCGATAGGTAATGCTAAGTAGGCCATAGATTAATTCAGTTGCAGACAGCACACTAGATGAAGCCAGGAGAGAAGCAAGTTCCTGAAGCATCCAAGGGGAAGGGATGGGCTTTTGCAACACCCTGGATTGTAATGTAACCACTGAGGCTATTCTTCCTTGGCTATTAGGCAGTGAAGGAGGCTTGTATTTGCTAGGAAGAAGTTTCCATTTCAGGATGTTTCCAAGTAAGGACTAGGCTTGTTTGCATAATCGTAACAGTGTTTGATGTCAACACTCTTGTTCTGAGCATAACAGCTGCTACCCTTTATATAACTCTGGGGTATTCAAAATCATCCAAGGTCTGAGATTTCCCAAGGTCTTAACCAATCCATCAGTTATTATCTGATTCTTTTCACCCTTTCTAGAGTACCGTGGACAAACTTATCAAGAAGACAAATCTAGCCCTTGTGGTTGGGACAAACAGCTGGAGAGAGCAGTTTATCGAAGCGATCACTGTCAGTGCTGGTGAGTGCTTTTTGCTGCATATTATAAGTAATAATGTCCCAAGCTTACTTTTCCTGCCATCACTACTTGGTGTATGTCAAAGCACCAAAGACTCTCCATAATAAAATTAAAAGAGAAATAAATGTATTTGTAACATATATGCACATTTGGGGGACGAATTTAGACTTTCTAAGATGAAGCAAATGTCTTCAAACAGGACATCCTTCTCTATCTACATTGCATCTTTCTCTCTGGAAATAGGCAAGATAAATTTAAAGCTTTCTGTGTCTCTAACTCACGGATTGCCGGTCACAGGGTTTTATCTGGAAAATTCCCTGAGAGCAGAAGTGACCAAGTGCAGGTCAGAAAGGAAGCAGCAAAATCGTAGGTGGGACAGGGTGACATTAAGACACTTCACCACCACCATTGCATCATTTAACACTCTCTTCAACAACATCTAACAAATAAGTGTTTGCACTGGCTCTGAAAATGAAAATAGAATCACATTCTGTTTCTTCCTGTGCGAGCAAAGTGCAGAGTTTTATTTAGGAAAATCCTACGGAATGAAGTGTGTCGCAAACTCAAGGAGCCAGACACCTGAGGAAATTAAATTCAGAAAGAAGTATCCCTTTCCTGCATCACCAAACCTTGTCCACTCACTGAGTGATTGTATAAAGGTGGGGGAAAGCTCCTTTTAAAAGTTCAGGAAAGCAACACTCTCGTGGGATTTTCTGGTTTTCACTTCTCCTGCTTCACTTCCACTGGTTCTTTCTCATTAAAGATCCCCACAGGCTCATCTTCAACTGTTGCAGCTAATGAACAAAACTAAAGTTTTCTAAGTAGTGATTCCCAGACTGTAAAATATGGGAACAGCGTCACTAGTGGTTGGGTCATGACTTCTAACACAACCCCCTCTTTCCAATCTGCCACAGAATAAGTCAACAGATCCCCCAAGTACTGTGGGAACAGAGCAGGGTAAAAAATGTTTGTGCCTATTTATTATTAGTGCTGTTTATAGTCACACTTTAGTTTCTTGCAACTGCGTATACAGTGGAAATTTATGAACAGTAAATGATGAGTAATTGCTTAGGGGAGTAGATTTGAAATTTACACATAAATTCTAATGGAGGTGGAGACTCCCTGCTTAGTCCTTTTGGACTGCTGTGACAAAATACCATAGACTGGGTGACTTGTAAACTACAGAAACATTTCTGGCAGTTCTAGAGGGTGGAAGTCCAAGATGAAGGCTCTGGTAGATTTGGTGCCTGGTGAGCGCCTGCTTCCTGGTTCATAAACAGCTGTTTTCTTGCTCCAGTCCTCACACAGTGGAAGGGATGAGGGAGCTCTCCAGGGTCTCTGTTTTTTTGTTTGTTTGTTTGTTTGTTTTTATTGAATTATACTTGATTTACTTACAATGTTGTGTTAGTTTCAGGTGTATAGCAAAGTGATTCAGTTATACACATACATATATTCATCCTTCTTCAGATTCTTCTCTCATATAGGTTATCACAGAATATTGAGTATAGTTCCCTGTGCTATACGGTAGGTCCTTGTTGGTTATCTTATATGTAGTAATATGTGTGTGTTAATCCCAAGCTCCAAGGGCATTAGTCCTATTGATGAGGACTTTGCCTGATGATCTAATCATCTTCCAAAGGCCCCACCTCCATACACCATCATATCAGGAATTAGGTTTCAACATATGAATTTGGGAGGGACACAAACGTTCAGTGGATAGCACTGCCTCATTATGGCTTGTATTTTTTCTATGAGTCTAAGATTAATATCTGAGGTATGAGCTATACTCCTTCTTCATAGAGAAAATAAAAACTAAAAGGACAAAGATAACTTGAACAAGAAACGGTTGACAAGGCCAGTGGGAGAAAATATTAAAAAAATAACCAAATTATTTTATGGGCTTTGACATATCAGAATTGAAACATTAAAAACAGCGTAAGCCTTAACAGACCACTTCTAATAGTTTCCAGGTTTCCTTTGGCTGCAGATATATGAGCATGTGTGTGATGGTCACGAGCTGGACCTCATTCATTCACTTTTCTGTATGTCGGTCATTGTTCTTGGTGCGAAAATATGACAGTGAATGAAACAGACAAATACTCCTGCTTGCATGAAGCTTACCTTCTAATGCAGGAGACAGCAAATAAGTAAAATAAGCAAGAAGTCAAAGTGTATGCATGATGGTGAGCTTATCACGAAGAACAGCAAAGCCCTGGAGGGAGACAGGAAGTGTGCATTGTGGCTGCACTAGACGGTGGCCAAGAAGATGACATCCATAGACACATCAGGGCCGAATCTGTTTTTCTAGCAGTGGCGTGGTTCTGTGTCGGCTTCCTCACACATTTTTGTAACTCTCAGGAACCAGGGTATAGGTTTTATGGCCGGTCTATGGCAATGGAAAAGGGTGGTTTTAAACAGTGAGAGTGATTATGCTGCAAAGTTGAGTATTTGCCCCTGGTCAGAGTAGGTATACAGAGAAGCAACCCTAAAGATGCCAAGATTTTCTTACTTTAAAAGGGAAGATTTGGGGGCTTCCTAGGTGGCGCAGTGGATAAGAATCCACCTGCCAATGCAGGGAACACGGGTTTGATCCCTGCTCCAGGAAGATCCCACATGCCGCAGAGCAACTAAGTCTGTGCGCCACAACTATTGAGCCCATGTGCCACAACTACTGAAGCCCATGCACCACAACTACTGAAGCCCATGTGCCTAGAGCCCATGCTCCGTAACAAGAGAAGCCATGGCAGTGAGGAGCCCGCACACCACAATGAAGAGTAGCCCCAGCGCACCGCAACTAGAGAGAGCCCATGTGCAGCAACGAAGACCCAACGCAGCCAATAAATAAATAAATTTATAAATTTATAAAGGGGAAGATTTTGGTTTGCCAACACTATCTTATGTTGAATTAAATCCTCTTGAAATCTCATGTAGTCGGGACTATGATCATTCTGACCTTCTGGAGGAAGAATCTGAGCCTCAGCAAGGCAACTTGGCTTTGGAAGGTAGCCCAGAGCCTTAATCTACCAAATGCTAGACCAGTGTGCTGTCCACTGCCCTTAAGAGAGAGAGGAAAATTGCTCCTCCCCTCTGGCTCATGGAGTGACACTGGCTTTGTCATCTCTCCTGGTACCATGGTTTCAGCACTTAGATGGTGGGAATAACTCCCATGCAGAGCCTTTGAAGAACAGTTAATGAATGAAATACAAAACCTCTCATGGGTTCTTATTTATCATGCAATATATTCTGCTTTATGTTTCTAAGTGACTGCTTGCGAACAAGACAAAATCGCTTAGAAATTTGCAGGCTGCTGGATAAAACTGACCTTCTTTACAATTTTGAGACAAAGTATCAGAAAAGCAAACCCATAGTTTATAGCCATTGAATTACATGAAGGGCGGTTAGGAAATTCAATAGTTGTCATTATGATTATATTTAAGTCTCTAAAGAATGTTCATATTCTTACGTTGTTAAATAGACAAAATTTGTAAAGCAGCATTTCTTCAAAACACTTTCACTGGATTTTAAGGTTTCATGGCTAAATAGTTGAGAATCAGGAAGAGTTGCCTTATTAAAAATGTTAAATTGCTTTTAAATGGCTCTACTGAGAGGCTTCTTCCTATGCAATTTTCTGTGCAAAATTGAGACGGTCTGTCTTGCTAAACAAAAATAATAATTTTATATATAGGATTTTGCTTCTGTTTCCCACTGATTATATTTAAGCTAGTTTCAAGGTATCCCCCTGACAGTCTTTTGGTTCCCTTGCCTTCTCTGAATTTCATAGCTCAGTCCCTGGGCCTCCTATGACCATAATGTTTCTGTAAACCAAGTTCTTATAGTTCAATATTTGAAGAGTTAAAGGATTTACGAGACTCCAGGGATTAGGAAGGGCTTATACAGTCATGTCCCGGCAGTTCTCCTTCTATCTTTCCGTGGGTAGAATACCAGGAGTGGTAGACTGCAGCCCTGAAGTGCCTGTCAGAAATTTGCAAGGCAAGGCTTTAAGATGTGCCAGTAGATGTATTTCCAAGGGAAGCCAGCATTCACTCTATGTCCAGTTTGAATTTCCTCCAATGCCACCATCTTCTTAGTGTCTCCGCTGGGGCAGAATAGAGGGTTGGCTTTAAGAAATCGTGGACCAGCTGGGCTAACAAGGGAAAAACAGATGTATCAGGGAAGAGGGCAAAGGTTAGCTGGGTAAAGAGAACCAGGATGCCAGTGCCAATTCCACAGCCAACACATTGTTGTTCTTCCCAGCAGCCTTGTGCGATGGTGAGGTGGAGGACAGAGGGGTGGCAAGCCTGGCTTTGGAGTCAGATGTGGGTTTGTGTCCCAGATCCCCAAACACTCCCTGGGTGACTCTAGGCAGATGACTTCCCCTCTGAACCTCAGTCCTCTCATGTATAAAGTGGAAAAAGCTGCTCCTCCTTCATGGCGTTGCTATAAGGATTGATTGAGGCAACACATATTTTTATGAGGACCGTGTATGCATTGGGATACTATGGTTAGTTATTTGGGAGGCAAATCATCTTGGATATTCGACAATAAAATATGACCAAATTTTGTGGAAAGGCAGTGAATTCCGTTTAGTTACTAAAAAAGCTCAGTGACTAAAAACAGTGGTTGACCTTTCCATTTTGTAGTATTAAACATGCCATTTCATAGATAGGGAAACTGAGATTCAGATAAATGATACAATTTGCTCAAGATGCCAAAGCTAGTAAATGTCAGTGCTGGGGTACAGATCAGCCTGGGATTCTCTTCGGTGTGAAAACTGCACTTCCTCGCTGTGCCTGAGGCCTGAATGCACACACACACAGAACACCTGTATACATACATACACAGATGCACACAGACATGTATGTGTGTGCAAACACGAACACACACACATACATAAACACGTGCGCAATACACTCAGATAAACAAAACACAGGCACAGAGACAGGCACCTTATATGGCCTGTAGTTTTATTCATTTGGATAATTGAGCTGCAGATTGAAATATGAAGGGTTTTTTTTCCCCTTAATATTTGTTAAATCTCCTTGAGCCCAGCTCATATTTCCTTAAGGGAAGGTGCCAGTCAATTCTCTAAAGAACACAGGGGAGTGTTGTTTCCCTAGGTGCATCTTTAGCCTTCTCATGCCTGGTAATTGGTGACATTCTTTCAAGAACAACATTTCACTGCCCTCTCTTTTACCTAATCATTTTAAATATCCAGCATTGAGTCTTTTTCTCAAACTCTTTTACTTTTGACATCGATTTTGCATATCAGACATAGTGTCTATTGGCCTTATAATGAAGGAAGACTGAAAAGTAGCCAAAAAAAAAAAAAGACTTTTCATAGTCTTGATTCTCTCTCTTATCAACTGTATAACCTTGACAAAGTATTTAATCTTTCTGAACTTGAGTGTCACCATCCGTAGAATGAGAGGGTAGGACTAGTCAGGTTCTAAGATACCAACCAGCATAGAACTTTGGGAGCTCTGTGGATGTCTGCTCTAGTTCTGCAGCAGCCCCAATGGCATCATGCTTCAAGGAACACCTGATTTGAGGCAGCGCAAAAGAATACACTCTGCCCACCTACCTAGCTTGCTTATATTAAATACTCAGCACAATAGCAGCATACAATTCACATCTGATTCGAATGTTCCTAATTTTCTTCCAACCTCGTAATTGGAGCTCAGAAATCCCTGTGGAATCCTCGACAGGAGAAGAGCAGACATTCAGCAGGAGGCCAGGCTTTTAGACATGGCTGGCCTGTCCAGACTGACTACACTTCACAGTTGATTACAATTAGAGACCCTGATGTCAGCCAAATAAATAGGTGGAGGGGGCGTGGTCTCCTGAGCCTATCAACCCAGTATGGAGACTGGCTCAGTTTGACGGACGCTTCTGTCATCAGTCCATCCATGCATGTTGTGTAGTGTAACAAGTGCTTTCAAATAAACTGAATTATTTAACAGCAAAAACTGTCACCTCAGTGGTGCCCCTGGACAGTAATTCACTTGACAATCCTGTCAACCTGAAGACCGATCCACTAAGTCCTAAATAATAGATAATAAAAATGGTACCTCAGATGAGCTTCAAGGGTTGCCATGCCATCTGTTCTAAGCAGAAATTTTTCTAGCATCTCCTCTATTATTGAGCATCATTACTATGGAGACACTCTCATTACTTAATGTGTTAACCCTGGGTCATATGAAAACCCCATTTAAGCAGTTGGAAAAAAAAAATCCTGCTAGGTCAGGTTTGATACAGCCTTAGTGTGACTATGAGACAATCAGAGAGAAAAAAAGAGGGGAGAGGGTGTTAGGGATTGGGAGTTTTCATTTTGTCCTCTTTCTTGTGTGACTATAAAGATTCTTAATTATCCTTTATCTAAAAATAGAAGTTGACTGAGATTCATGAACAAAGATGAGGTTTCGTGGGAAATAGTAGGTACAACTGCCTTTAAGGAAGTTGGTCAAAAACCTATGTATGAAATTTTGGCTCACTTTCTGCTTAAATAATGTTACCATTTATTGCCTGTCTACTGTGTCAGTGAAAATAATCAGTAAACAGTCTATAAAAAGAATAGAAAAGAGTTTTATTTGAGCCAAACTGAAGACTATAGCCTGCAAGACAGCTTCCCAGATTACTCTGAGAAACTGCTCCTGAGAAGCATGTTTTTCAGCACAGTTTTATGTCTTGTCAGAACAAAGAACATTAAACAAGTCAGGGATACATTTCTTCAAGGCGTCAAAAAAAAAAAAAAAAAAACGGACCAGCATGTACACAGCAAGTCAGTATGGCCTTGGCACCTGGGAAGGGAGTTTTATCATTAAAGGAGGACCAGCATTAGCGTCCCAGGAAGGGAGGCATTTAATCTTTATTTTTAATGTGAACATTCTTGACTTCTGGTCTGTGTGCCCTTTTTTAAAAAAATTAAAGCAGATGTACAATTTATGTTTGATAGGCCACAAACAGGTTAGGGCATTGGAATGGATGACCTCTGTTTTTGGAACATGGAAATACTAAAGGGTTCTCTGAAGGGCACTTCATTTTCAGCAATAAATGTCAACTTGCTTTTCATGGTACTGCTATTTGAGATTTAGGGCTCTGGCTTTAATCAAATGAAATATCTGCCTTAGAGTACATGTTAGATAAATTGAGTAATTACACCAACTTGGCCAAAGCTCACTTAAGACATCTAATGCTTAAGACATGCTGTCTAATGGTAACATTAAATTCAGTAGCTGCTCTTCCTTGCTTTGAATTAGATACCAGGAAAGTAAAGCCTCTTTAACTATTATCAGAGCCCCTATCAGAACTGTTCTCACCAGATTATAATCATAATTTTAATTTTTATCTTTAAAGTATAATGATTGAAAAGTATTTTTATCTTTCTTTAAAGTTGGAGTTATTCATGATGCCACTTACTATATTTAAAGAAAACATGATAAATTCCTACTTTAAAGAAGTTGTTTCAGCAAATTAATTTTTAATTCAATGTTTTCTTATTTGCTTTGACCCTCAAAAAGCTTAGTCAATTTTTTTATCTGAGTATCCAATATTCACTCAACTCACGTGTTTGAAAGTGTTCTTTATTTCTGCTTTCTTCAGATATTTTTTGTTCCTATTTTATCTTAAAGTAGTTTAACTTTAAATAATAGATGCAGATCTGCCCAAGTCCTCTTAGAAGTAGAAAGAGTCTAAATTCAAATACTTTTTTAACAAGAGCAAATCTGTCCTATTTACCACTATTTCTCTAGCACCCAGGACAGTGTTTGGCAATGATACGTATTTGTTGAGTAAAGAGTGAATGAATTTAGGTTGGAATCAATGTTTTCCAATCTACATGTAACTGGATTAAAAGCCTGTTTTCCCTGTGTTATACTGCCATGTCTGATTTAGAAAAAATCTGCATAAACACATACACCCTCACACACACATGCCAAAGAGTTTCAAACATATTTAATTCATATATAATAAATATGTATACACAGAACATACAGACATACATATGCATGTAATTGTACATGTAAAATACATTTTGCATATGCAAATTGGATATGCAAATGTATATTTAAAATTGCATTTTCTGTCAATTTCCTCAGTGGAATTTTTGTGTTTTTTGGCTGGTTATCATGATCCAAATTGAGGAAGAGGAAAAGTAGAGGGCATGAGTAACAAAGAGGATGACAGTAAGTTCCAGAGAGAAACTATTTATGGGAAACATTCTAAGGGAGGTAGGTAAAGCAAATCTAGGATATCTATCAACTTTAAAATGTCAGTGGTAGCAGAATAAAGTGTTGAATCAGGTAGCTTCAACTCTTAGTTGCAGAAAGAGGCAGGCCAGCCACACAGGGATGAGAGAACAAGAAGGTGGGGGAAACAAGCAATTATTTTCTGGCCCCTGGATATGCTTTAGCTAATATTTCTGAAAAGAATATTGGCTTGTTGGGCTGTTTTTCTCTTAAATTGCTTATAACAAAATCTTGAGGGAAACACTGTAGCAAAAGGCTCGGGGATGATTCAGCGCTCTTATTTGTAAGCCTGGAGTCACATCTCTAATGCGGCTTTTGTCTGTAGAGGCAGCAGCTCGGCTCTGCAAACAATGTGCCATCATTGGATCAAGTCGCTCTTTTGTTGGCTTCGGCTGCTGTGATGTGAACACGGTTTTAGTCGTTGCTTCCAAATCAATGCACGAGGTATTGAGGGGGTTTCATCCCAAGACGGGAGACTTTGTATACTGTTTCCAATGGGGGAAACATTTCAGCATAATCCAAAGAGGTGGAAGGAGGAAAAACCATAACCAAGTCCATCCCCCTCCAGCACACACACACACAGAGGAGCCACATGAAAGTGACTTGCAGCATTAATTCTTGCTGTTCACAGCCTGCTCTCTTGATAAAGACCTTGTCACTCTGACTCCTGCAATGAACAGCCACTTGCCTGAACCAACAGGCTTTGACACAACCCACCAGCCTGTGCCTCTCTCCGGCCTTGCCTGTGCCTGCTCACATCTGGCTGGGTGTTGTCTCTTCTGTCTTGAGAAAGCATCTTAGACCAGAATCCTGCTGCACACCTGAAAAGCTTACTGATCAGCTAGTCCAACCTCGCTTTTTTTTAATAAATAAGAATCTGAGACCAGAGAGGAAAAGAATTTCCTCCAAGGTCACACAGAGCCTGTTTTAGAATCCAAGGTACTTGCTGCACCACACAGCATCGCTCTCATTCTTCTTTCCAAGTTGACATTTATGGAACCTTATTCCATGCCTGTCCCCTGAAGTCACCTAAGGACCTCTGGGCTTCTTGATGATGTGATGCTTCAGGATTAAGTGAATCAAAGACCACAACTTTCTTGGGCCAGCGATTTGGTAGCATTCAATGATGTGAATGGTCCTGCCCTTGATGAATAGTTGTTTTGTGTCCACACCAGCCTTACGGCAACCCTGTGCGGTAGGTATTCATGAACCTGTTTACAAGATGAGGAAACAGAAGTTGAGATTCACACTTGGACCTATAGGTTCTGGTTCCAAGGCTGGTACCCTTTCCATCTTGTCACACTTATACATCCTGGAATCTAATGCCCATAAGCCAACAGCTTATTTCTTTTATTCCTTGTACTTTGCTCTTGCCTCAGGGCCTGTTTCCCCTGCATGGAAAGCTTTCCGTCCATGTCTGGATGTTCTTAGCATTATGGTCTCAGCTCACAGGTCACCTCCTCAGAGGAGTTTCTTTACAGCCCAGTCACTCTTTATCATACTATATGATTTCAGTGTCTTCAGAGCCCAGATGAACACCTGAAATGATCATGTTTGTTCGTTTGTTTTACTTGACTGCTTCAATCTCTCCTTACCAGAATGGATGTTGTGTGGGGTCTTATTTGTCTGCATTTCCAGTGCCTAGAACTGTACCTGACACATAAATGATGAATAAATATTCACTGCAGATACAAATGGTACAAGTAAGTCACTCTTTTAACCATTGCATTCCCTTTGAAGAAGAGGTTTATTAGTTATTTTACTAGGAATATTGGTTCACGTTCAGGTTAGAGGTTCAGCCTAGGTTTATGGTACAAAACAATGACCTGAAATACTTTTAGAGATCAGACCTATAAATGTAACAGCATTTTCTCCATGCCTTAACCAAATAAGGAAAACAGGCCACAGATACTGATAATGAGAGGGGAAGGGATATTTTAAAGATGGTTTATACTAAAGAAAGGCATCACAACAAGCTCCATTACAGGATTATTATTTACGAGAGATGAAAAATCCACTAACAAACAGACAAATCTGATTGTCAACACCCACCTTAGGCAGCCTACCCTCTAAAAGGTGTATTCACGTGCAGTCAGGGAACCGGATACCCCATCTGAATTCTGCTAATGAGCTAATCCTCTTGTCCAAAACCGATTTTACTAGATATAAGATTCTCACTTCTCTTCAAAAGTCTCATTTATCTTTTCAACAGCACCAAGAGAAGGTTAGTTGAGGCTAGTCTTTGTTTCCAGAAGAAACTGTGAGGTACCTAAGAACATGGAAATCGTCAAAGCCTCCTTGCTGTCAGTGCGGTGCCCTGTTTACTGGGATCTCATCGAAAATCACAACAGAGAGAAGGGGCCAGGGACAAGCAGATGAATGACTGCAGACCAAGGCCACGATGAGAGTCCTAGATACTCAACTTTCATACTTAACTGGCGGATCAATTTACAAACCCCCTGATCAGAAGAAAGTCCTTTCAAGTGATCCTGAGACCAGGAAAGCAATCACAGAGGAGGGGAGTTGTATTTGCCAAAGAGCTATCTAGAGTCCATTACATTTGCTGCGCAGAGAGATTGATGTTTGCCACAGCCTGAGGAAAATCTCACTTCCCAACAGGGCTGATATAAACCACTAGCAGAGAATTTTCCCAAAGATTAAAAGAAAACCAGACTCTTTAGGAAGTAGGGTCATCCATTCATTCCCTGAAAGAGCATTCAATATTTTATACATGGTATCATATGTAGCTGGTTATTTTAAGGAGGGGAGGTACTTCCCCAAATGGGCTTAGATTTTTATCAGAATGTATTTTTGCTGGACAAACCACAGAGATTTTTCTCTCTGGGAAAAATGGGTCAAGTAATTACAATAAAGTTGTGGAAAGAGTTTAAATCTCATAAGCAAGTCACTTCAACTCTGAGCTTTGGTTCTTCATCTTTAAAATGGAGAAAATAATACCTACTTTACCAGGTTGCTGGGAGATTAAATGGAATGTGTGTATTGACCCCTATGCATAAAGGTAGGCACTTAGTAAGTGAATCTGCATTTGTAGTTTAATTACAGCAGCATCTTAAGAGAATCTAGATCATCTTTGTGCTCCTCTGCATGTGGGACAGCCTTTGATACACATCTACCCTTTATAGAATTTCAACATTTTCCTAGGACATGATATTGATTTTTGTTGTTGTTGACAATTACAGGGTTATTGCTGCCCAAACAGTTCCTCCAAGGCTCAGCTTCCCACACTCCAGGAGGCTAATTCAGACACAGCTGCTGATATTTACAAAGTGTTATCAGAGCCCTCGGGCCAGTCTTGGAATCTGGTGTGCCCACATACTACCCACTTTAACTGAACCATCAAAACTAGCAGGAGGCATCTGCACTTGCTGAATATCACTTCTATTTGTTGGAGGTTTATTTCTTAGGTGCTCAAGTCTGCAGGCAATATGCTTCTCTATTGCAAGAGCCTGAAATTCTGTTAATCCTACAATCAGTAAAGGGTAAGAGGACACTCTGAATTTCAAGCTTCTTAGCCTGACTTGGAGTGATTTTGCAAAAATAGAGCTTGGGGTAAAACCACATGTGACTGATTATGTCAGCACACAGTCATTTAGGAGCACTCAGTCCAGGTAGAGAAATTCTTAAAAAAGAAAGAGGCAAAGCAGTCAAGTTTCAGCTTTAAACTGATTCATTTGACTAATAATCAAACTTCATGGAGCTAGAACTCCTTAGTGCATCCGTTTTTCATTTTGACAGTGGCTACATTTGCTGAGAAATATTTCTGTCACATTAGATATTTCTTGTGCTGTGTTAACCATCCCAACAAGATCCGTAATGGCCTAAACCAGTGAGCCTTCTATTCTTTGTGGAAAATTTCACCCAGGGGTTCATTTGTTTCCGACAGGGTTGAAAGTTATGCACAGAGAGTGAGCTGTCTTCGAGTAACCCTTTCAGTACTGTCACACATCACCTGTCCATAGCTGCCCAAATATGGGCTGAAACTAGCACTGGTCCTTTGGGGCAGAATGGCCCATAGCTACCTCTGGCATGAAAGTAGATGGTGGGGATGATTAACAAGACCTATATAGGTGTCCTCTCCATCTAAGAATAGGCCATAAGTTCAAGTCACAAAGTTACAGCAGTCTTGAACTCATATTTCTTATAATATGGTGTTGATATCCAGTGCATCTCTCCAAGGAAATAGACTGAAAACTAGACAACAGTCAAGTCTGTAGAGTAATGGACATACTCCTGGCACAGTGGATTCTAGGCATGGGGTCTCCACACTAATTCTGGTCCCCAAGAGCTAGTGAAGAAGGGCCTCTCAATATACGACCAGGCTTGCTCTCAGGCTTTTGGCTGCAAGGGACAAGGGCAGTGAGACTAGAGACCATCAGCAGGGCTTACACCCCCACCAAGGACAACTAGCCACGCCGAGGAACTTTGTCATAATCCAAATACATTTTAAAGAAGCCTTCAAGAATGACGCTTCTTAGAGCTGGTATGTAGACTGAAAACACAGTAACTAATCACTTCTTTGAAAGAGCCTAATAAGGATAGGTAAAAGACTGTACAAGTATGTCCCCCCATATCAATTACAGTAGTGTGGGAAATGAAAGACGTGACCTAGAAATGGCACTGCAACACTGGGTCGTTGATGTTGGTTTACTCTACATATGACAATGTGTGATGTGGCTACCAATAGCCCAACATGTTCATTAATGAAAGTGCCCAGAAAGAGGATGGTGAAAGACCTTCAGCAGTGTAGGCAAATAAGCACCTCTTGGAGTTGCACTCAGCTCCACGCAACTGCATTCTAGAAAAGAAGGCTATGTACATGTCAATTCCAAATTTCCAATCTATCCCTCCCCCCACACCCTTCCATGTACACACTGCTATATTTAAAATAGATAACCAACAAGGACCTACTGTACAACATAGGGAACTCTGCTCTATATTCTGTAATAACCTAAATGGGAAAAGAATTTGGAAAAGAATAGATACATGTATATGTATAACTGAATCACTTCACTGTACACCTGGAACTAAAACAACATTATTAATCAACTATACTCCAATATAAAATAAAAATTTTAAAAAGGAGAAGAAAGAAGAAGAAGAAGGCTATGACTAAGAGAGTGCTCAGAGGAGCATGGCCTGCCTGAACTTGGAGCAAGGACTGAGGGTGAAATGAGAGGAGCCAGCTTCAAGTGGCCTGCAAAAATGTCATGTGGAACAGGATGGCACTTACTCCATACTTTTTAAGGAATGGGACCCAGATGCATGAATGGACTTACCAGCCCAAGCTGACAGCCAGAGCTGTTAAAAGGTGCATTGTGAGACTATGAACTGCCTACTAGCTGGGACTCTCAAGTGTGGCATGGGTGACTATTTGGCAATGAGATTTTAAAGGAATTCACATTAAACAGGGAGTTGACCTTGGCAAGCTCTGAAACACGTTCAGTGCTTTAAGTTCAGGTATTTTTCTAATCCTTACATGTTTCGTTTGATGGAAACAAATATCTGTGTTCTTTCTCTGTGCTTTGGCAACTCATAGATCTAGAAATTTGAGTGAATTGTGTTTTGAGATCTCTCGATAAGGAATTATCTTGGAAGAAAAGTATTTGGCCAAAAAGTTCCTTTGGGTTTTCCGTAGCCTCTTACAGAAAAACCCAAACTAACTTTTTGGCCAACCTAATACTTCCCAACCACTAGGTTATAGGGAGTGTTTATAGCACTTCTCTAAAATCCAGAACAAGAGGTAAATTCTTGTTTGGGAATGAATCTTTAGGTTACTGAATTTAGTGGTATATCAAAACCACTAAGGGTAGAGAAAGATGGATATATGTTTTTTTCACTAGAAATAAGTTACAAGCATGTAAAATGGGAAAGAGAGAAAAGAAGTTATTAGGTCATTGACTGAGCAAGACAGTAAAAGCCAGTGGGTTTAGGGTTTAACTCCAATTCTTACATATCACACACACACACACACACACACACACACACACACACACAGATATGAGAAAATAAGAGAACAAAAATTCATCAGTTCTCAGTCCTCTCAAAATTAGAAGGGGTAAATTAGCTGATTGCTAAGCTTTCCTTCATTTTAAATATTTAGTAATTCTGTAAGAACCTTTGAACAAGAGAAATGGAAATATACAACAGAAGAGTAGAACTTGATTTATAATTATTGTATATCAGGTTGTAAAAAAAGTGATAGCTGTGGAAGACAAAGTCCATTCAGTAACAAATTAGCTTGTTAATTTGTTTGAAGACAACAAATTTTTGTGCTGAGAAACTAAAGAGACACAAAATCAAATCAACCACATGGGAAAAAAGGAATAAAATTTCAGAAAGAAATTATGCCCAAAACAATGTCTGTAGAATGAAGAAAACCACTGTAGCGATCAATCCACCTTCACAGTTATTGATTTGTATATTACACGGGGCTGCTGAGCAAGGCTTACTGGGCTTAGAAGATCACGTGGAAGGCAGTGTGGTTGGCCACAAATGTCATCCGAAATCCATCGTGTCCAACTCCCAGAAAGCATTCTGATCATTCTCATTCTCATCGTTGGAGGATAGTCTTGCAAAATAAAAATGGACTAATTACAAATAAATGAATCTCTAGAAGGAATTGAAAGTCAGACACTTTCTCAGATTAACAACAGCAGAGATTCTCTAAACTGCTTTCCATTACAGAGTTGTGATAATTTAGGCCAGTTTCCCAAATTCTAGAGTGAAGAACTAGCTGCAAACCAGAATGTTTGATTCAAATGGTTTGGCCTCTGACAACTGGAAATGAAAATAACTTGCCACACTCTAGAGATTCAAAATCAGCCATCACCACCATGCTCTCCCTTACTGTATTGTCTTGTCTCCAGGGTTTAGTTGGTCCCCAGGAGCTTGAGAAATACTGCTGACTCTGCCAAAAACATATCATAATTAGAAAATAATTAGAATACAAACATTACTGATGATGCAACATCATTTTTGCATTCCTACGAAAAGGCAACATTGAATTTCTACAGCATGGGGCATTAAAGAACTCTCAGATTCAGACTTTGAGTCAGTGTGTGATAGTTGATGCTGTATTCCTCAACCTGCTTCAACAAGACATCATGGGAAGTAAAATGTTCCCTGGGCTGTTAGATCTAATCCCAACTCAGCTACTTACCAACTGTGTCATTATTTTAGAAAGTCACTTAAAATCTCTGAACTTCAAGTTCTTCATCTGTACGATGGGGATTAATGATGCCTACCTCGCAGGGTTATTGTAGGGATTAAATAAGATTAGGCATGTGAAAAAATTTAGCTCAGTGTCTGACATTTAGTAGACACCCCATCATGTTCTCTCCCTCTGTCCCTTTCTTCCTTTTTTTTTTTTTCTTAAAACTAAGCATCTCAGGGAAGCTGTAGTGATAATGGCTCATTCAAACAGAATACAGATTCTGTGCAAACAGGATACTCAGATCATATTGATTTACTGCTTTTCTTCTGACAAGCAACGATGGTGGAATATGGCACATGTGTCTGTAAAGGGGTTTGCAGTTTTATGAAGGACTTGGACATTTTTTCTCCTGGTCCTCTCAACAGCTCTGTGATGCGGGAGTTAGGAAACTCATCTGACAGATGAGGAATTAAGGCCCAGGAAGGTCAAGTGTCTTGCCCCAAAACAAGCTATCAGAACCAGAAATTGACTTAAGTCTTCTGACCCAAATGTCCACTACACCCAAGCAGCCTCTATTTGTGGTTCCCTGAGGCCAAATCTTGAGCAACTTATAGAATAAAATTTAACACCTGGTTTACTTTAGATGCTGTGTACTCTGTAGGTGCCAAGCCCAGGGGTTGCCTTTCATGATCGATTAATTGTGCTGATGATGTCCTTGTTCTGCTCCAGAGTAGGGCCAGGGCAAGTACTGTTACATCAATAGTTGAAGTGATCCTGTCTCCATTCTCTGCGGTTTTAACGATTTGGCTACTTTTGTAGTTATATTTAGGAAGTCTAATAGGATTCAAGGAAACCATTTAAAAGGCCATGGGAAGGATTAACCAAATACAGCTTGTTTGTTATCTTCCCATTAGTGAAATCCATAAAGCTGAAAAGAAGGATTCTGAGATAAGAGGATCCTTTGCTTGGGATCCTATAAAAGGAAACCCACCAACCTGCCTGTTTCTTTGCTAATACAGAGGAGGGACTCGAAAGAATTACACAGCATCCAGTAACTCTTAGCTGGCAAATATACAGAACCAGCAAATTACTGTCATCTCTGCCATCACATGAGATGCTCCAGGTGTGTGTGTGTGTGTGTGTGTGTGTGTGTGTGTTTTAATGCTCCACTGCTCTTTGCAAGGAGCATACTTTTAAGTATAGTCCAGATGGTGATGAATGAACATAATATTGCTTTGTCCTTCTCCAAGACAGGGTAATTGTGCATCATACATGGCAGTCAGGGGTCATTTTTAATATTTAAATGACATCTGAGCTGGAGATTAAAATTTGTAAAGAGCAGTGAAATCCCAGGAAAAGGATGGGAAGCCACTTCTACTTTCAAATGCAATAAAACAGATGGGCCTCCCAGTCCAGACTTAAGCATTAAAATATTTAAGATTCCTTACAATGTTGGAAACCTACAAAAGGAAATTCTCTCTCTCTCACACACACACACACACACACACACACACACATTTTGCATTGCACACTTACAGGTCATAAAGTTAATTCTAGAGGGCAATATTAGGTTTTGTTTTTAAAAGCCTGGAATGTCATCTTAGGTCCCACCATCTTGACAAAGCAATTAAATAATGATGGGAAAACACAGTAACAATCCTAAGTGGAGGAAAATAATGATAGCCTACCATGATAATCATTACCTTGAAATATCCTCAAACACTTTGCAGAGATGATCTAATTATTCCCCTGCACATCCCTCATGGGAAAGGTGTTATTATTTCCATCTTGAAGACAAATATAATATCTACTCTCAATTTATGTGTCATTTCTTCTGAGAAGCTTCATTATTTGTTTTCTTGTTCATCTTCACAATATGAGACATAGACACCCCAAATTAAGTAATTTGGTAGAGTTAGAGGCAGAATAATCTGTTTCTATGAATGAGTGATTAAAATCCGGTGCTTTCCAAACTGTTTTAATCATACCTCCTATGAAATTATAAAGTGTTTCCAAATATAGAAATTTTGAAGGATCAGATAGAAAATAAATATAACTAGAAAGTCTCGTGCTTTTTCTGAGCTTTCCTGGGGTACGTGCAGCCCCCCCTTTGGAATGGGAAATACAAAGAAGAGGAGGTAGAGAAAGAATTAACATGGTTCTCTTCTTCCTACCCACCCCAGATAAGGCCTGACAGTTGCAACGCTCACAGTGAGTTCCACCTGGTGCTCAAGTGGAGGGTAAAAGGGAAATGGGAAGAAAGGTGAAAGAAGTGAAACTGCGGGTCAAATCCATTTCACCTGCCTTCACTAATTTTAACACTTGCAGGTCCTCCAAGTAGCTTAAACGATAAGATGTTTGCCCAAGATGTTTTAGAAACTTGGAGTCAGCTATGTCTAGTTGGAACTGAGCTGCTTAAGACTGGATGGGACCGCTGACCCTCCAACTGGGCATGCGTGCGTGTCCGCTCAGTGCCCTTTTGAACGTGCTTAGTTACGCCTGCGCGGAACCATGATTACCGCACCTTTTCCCAATCACCTTTCCCCACGCTCCCCACACCCTAGACCACCCTGCTTGTTTATTCCTCCTCCCATAAATACCCCAAGTTTCGAGGGGCATCTCTCAAAGGACCAGAGCTTTCAAGAGGCAGCTTTGAGGTTTGTTCTCCTACCTCCTCACTTGGTTGCCCTGGGAAGAAACCCTCTCTTTACTGCAAACCTCGGCATCTTGCTGTGGTTGGGCCGAAAGGAACCTGGGTCGGGTAACAGAAGGAAAAAAGGAAGAAATGGATAAAGAAACAAGAAAGGAGTAGGTAATAGAAACATTAAGTGGTTAATAGAGTAGAGGTAATAGAAACATGAGTTCCTATATGTCAGTGCTATGACATAGAACGCTTCCCAAGGGGCTGTACCATTTTGCTAGAAGTGTGTTTTCTCAGTTCTGGAAGATAAAAGTTCAAGATCATGGTTTTGGCAGGTTCGGCTTCTCTCAAGCCCTCTTTCCTTGACTTGGGGGAAGCAAGGGCTGCCTTTTTGCTGTGTCCTCACATGGTCTTTCCTCCATGTGGACGTGTCTCTGCTGTCTCTCTGTGTGTCCCCATTTCCCTTTATAAGGACACCGGTCAGATTGGATCAGGGGCCACCCTAATAGCACTGGGTTTTTTGTTTTTGTTTTTTATTTGAAACCAGAATTAAAGTATTTTTTATACATCTCTATTGGAGTATAATTGCTTTACAATGTTGTTAGTTTCTGCTCCACAACAAAGGGAATCAGCTATATGTATATATATATCCCCATATCCCTTCCCTCTAGAGCCTCCTTCCCACCCTCCCTATCCCACCCCTCTATGTCGTTTCACAAAGCACCGAGCTGACCTCCCTGTACAGCCCTGTTTTAATTTAAGCATCTCTCTGAAGGCCCTATCTCCAAATACAGTCACATTCTTGGGTACTGGAGGTCAGGCTTAAACATGTGAATTTGGAGGAGACACAATTCAGCCCATGACATGTGCTTTTACTTAAAAGCATCTTCTACTTTCAGGCAAGGATGATATTAGAAATATGTAATAACTATATAGCATGAGCACTGTAGGAATTGTTTGTTGACAAACTGAGGCACACTGAAAGCTTTTAAGAGTTTATTTGAGCAAATAGGGATTCACATCGGGCAGAACCAAACCAAAGGTGGTTAGGGGCACTCTGCTGATAGAAGCCGAGGACGGTCTCTCATAGAGCAGACTCAGAAGTAAAGCAAGGAAGTTATCTGATTGGCTCTAGCTTAAGCAGTTGCCAGGGTGGGCTGTTTGTGATGAATGGTTTCTCAATTTCATTTTCTTAGATACAAATGTATTAACAGGAGTTGACTGTGGCTGAGATTTTGGTTTGCTTACTTCGATTACTAAGGCATTAGAGCCACCGCTGTCTAATGGCCTCCTTGGTCAATTACTTTAACATGTCAACCACGCTTTTTCACTCTAAGTGCAGGGGTCCCCAAACCCAGGTTGCACAGTAGGAGGTGAGCTGTGGGCACGCCAGCAAAGCTTCATCCCACTCCCCATCACTTGCATCACCTCCTGAACCATCCCCCCAGCCCCTCATCCATGGAAAAGTTGGTTTCCACAAAACCGGTCCCCGGTGCCATAAAGGCTGGGGACCTCTGCTCTTAGTGAGTCACATACTTTTCCATCTGCTGACCTGAGTCAAGTCCTCTACCTAGTTCATCATTTCCAAAGGTGATTCCATCCATCTGCTGAGGGCTTCTTCCCAAGAGCTTATTTGAGACCTTCTAAAGCCTCAAAGATGAAGCTGCTTTCTCTGCAGGTCCCCAGAGTTTATGTGTGCATAATAATTCTGCCTGTGCACTCACTGAAGAGTGAGCCATTGCCTCTTCTTTCGTCCTGTAAGATAACAGGTGACAAATTGAGACACTCCTTGTGTTTTGTGAGAGGCACTTTCTCCTCAAAGCTCCTCTGCTTTGAGAGGGTTTTCCCAATTACGAGCTGCACCAGATGGCCTCACCGTGGAGTGTCTCAGGAAGAGTACGCACGTTTGCCCCATGCTGGCAGTCTCAGATCACGCAGTCAGCTGGGAAGTGTGGCAGCCTCACCTGCTCCCAGCTGCATTAGCTGGAGGAAGTGGATCCCTGGTGACAAGGTTCGGGGAGGTGGTGGTGGTGAAACAAAGTCTCAAGGAGAAGTTCTTTCTAAAACACATAAATGTATACTAGTCACCACTTCAAGAAGAGTTGACATTCAGTAGCACAATTTTAAAATATGTGAATGGGGATTATATCACATTGTAAATGAAGTTTCTGTTTTAGAATACTATTAATTTCCTGGCTCCTTCAGGTAGTAAGCTTTGTGAATTTCTTTGTGCATTGATAGTAAAACAATTGGCAACATTGCAATTTGTGTGTGTATTATGTAATTAAGTAGTTTTATAAAGTCAGTGGAAATTCATGCATGCATTCATTTAACTTAGCCAGCTTATTGCATAGGCTGGAAATGAGACCAAACACTAAGGACACAAAATTGAACAAATTCCTGCCCTTGACAGGCTCGCAGTCTAAAGGAGAAGGAAAGTGAACAGGCACAATCTAGAGACTGGTTCTCAAATTGATTTGTTGCAAAGGTAAATGGGATTGTTTCCTTAATTTCTCTTCCAGATTTTTCATTGTTAGTATATAGGAATGCAAGAGATTTCTGTGTATCAATTTTGTAGCATGCAACTTTACTAAATTCATTGATTAGCTAGTAGTTTTCTGGTGGCATCTTTAGGATTTTTCTATGTATAGTATCATGTCATCTGCAAACAGTGACAGTTTTACTTCTTTTCCAGTTTTGATTCCTTTTCTTTCTTTTTCTTCTCTGATTGCCATGGTTGGGACTTCCAAAACTGTGTTAAATAATAGTAGCGAGAGTGGGCAGCCTTGGCTTGTTTCTGATCTTAGAGGAAATGCTTTTAGTTTTTCACCACTGAGAATAATGTTTGCTGTAGGTTTGTCATATGCGGCCTTTATTCTGTTGAGGTAGGTTCCCTCTGTGCCCATTTTCTGCAGTTCTTATAAATGGGTGTTGAATCTTGTCAAGTTGAGCGTGCATGGGAATCACCTAGAAAACTTGTTCAAACACCTCCACCCCCTCCACCCCCACCCTCACCCACGATCCCCTAGTTTCTGATTCACTGGGGCGAGGAATTTGCATTCCTAAAAATTTCCTTGTGCTGCTGCTGCTGCTGCTCAGGGACCACACTTTGAGAACCAGTCATCCAGTGCTACCAGTGTTGCGGGAGCTATGGAAGCTCTAGGAAGTTCCCAGCACGGCTGGAGGGTGAGGGAGGGTCAGGGAAAGTTTCACAGAGGCAGTGATTTTTAAAGGATAAGGAGGGAGGGATTAGGATATGCCAAACACATTTAGTTCTAAAGGACAAATGGAAGAGAAAGTACATTACATACAGTTTTGTAAGAAATGCAAATAATTCCATTTGGCTGGGCTGAAATTTGAGTTTGAAGTAGTTGCAGGAGGTGAAGCTGGAGAAATACGTAGAGCCCAGAGGGCCCTGTCAAAACATGGTCCTATACGGGATCATATAGCCGTGAATCCCTGGAGCCAAACTCCAAGCTGGAAGGAAAGAATCCTTCCTTAGAAGAATTGTTATCTTTCCTAAAAAGAGGCTTCCTCCCAAGCCTGGGACATGACTTTCCTGCCTTTGAGGAGAAATGCTTTTCATTTCTATGCAATGACAACTCTCACTGAGGTGACATGGGAGTAGAAAGTATGTGTTGATTGCATATAACCAGAACTGCTTGGGACTTAAGTTTTTGCTATTGATCCGTGAACCACAGCGAGGGGGCGTGTCAGTACCTTAGTAATTATTTGGTTGGTTATGATGGACTCTTGGAAAACCCAAAGCTTCACCCATTCTCAGGGGAGGGCTGACAGGCCTAGGAAGGAGAAAGTGGGAGAGAGGAAGACCCCAACAGCACAGGTCGTGATGAAATGTTCTTCATTGCTTTCTCTCCAGGGGAAGATGATGAGGACGACGAATGTGGGGAGGAGAAGCTGCCCTCCTGCTTCGATTACGTGATGCACTTTCTGACTGTGTTCTGGAAGGTGCTCTTCGCCTTCGTCCCCCCTACAGAGTACTGGAATGGCTGGGCGTGTTTCATCGTCTCCATCCTCATGATTGGCGTACTGACGGCTTTCATCGGAGACCTGGCTTCCCACTTCGGCTGCACTATCGGCCTGAAGGATTCCGTGACCGCGGTAGTGTTCGTCGCGCTTGGAACTTCAGTGCCAGGTAGAGCATACATTCCTGTGTGATTCCCCCAAAAGTGGAAGCCCATTTGCCTTCTTGACCTTTTTGTTCCTACAGTTTCAAGGGCTGTGCTAACAAACCAGGCCTATGAGAGACAAAAGCCCAGAGCTATGCATAATGTCACTGCCATAACATCGTCAAGGTTAGAAAGTTGGTCAGTATCGTGATGACAGGATAGCATCCCCAGAGGGCCTGCCTGCCTGTCTGGAGAGAGCAGATTGATTTGATGGATAGACTGATAGGTCAGCTTCCCATTGCAATTAGAACTTTCAAAAACACAACTACAGAATTATCTTCGAGAACAAAATTTCTGTCTTCTATGTATTTAGCCAAGTTTGGATGAAGCGCTGTACTTGTTGCGTAACTAAGATAAATACTGAAGACCTGATACAATATTCTTTTTTTTTTAAAGATGTATTATATTATTGATTGATCGATTGATTTTTGGCTGCATTGGATCTTTGTTGCTGCACAGGAGCTTTTTCTAGTTGTGGCGAGTGGGGGCTACTCTCCGTTGCAGTGTGCGGGTTTCTCATTGCGGTGGCTTCCCTTGTTGGAGAGCATGGGCTCTAGGCGTGCAGACTTCAGTAGCTGCAGTGTGTGGGCTCAGTAGTTGTGACTCGAGGCCTCTAGACTGCAGGCTCAGTGGTTGTGGCACATGGGCTTAGTTGCTCAGAGGCATGTGGGATTTTCCCGGACCAGGGATCAAACCCGAGTCCCCTGCACTGGCAAGCGGATTCTTAACCACTATGCCACCAGGGAAGCCTGCAATATTCTCTTGATCCAAATATTAATGGAAGTAAATTAAAAATAGACATGGATCAGAACAGGGAAAAAGTTATCCTGAGCAAAGCGAGCAGGCCAGGTGGACGTCCCTTCATGCACTCCTATAAGCTGAATTTTTCTTCCAGCCTACAACTGTAGCTGACCATGTGTACTCGCTCTTCTGAGTAAGATCTCCTCCTCCTGATCATAACATTGAGAGCAGTGATTTTCAAACTTTGGTGGGCGTCAAAATTACCTGGGAGCTTGTTTTAAAAATGCAAATGCCTGAGACCCACTACCAACCTATGGAATCCGAAGGCCTAAAGAAGGGCCCAGAAATGTGTGTTAAGCTCACAGGTGATTCTGGTACACATCAGAGCTTATTAAAACTGAAGTTCTGGACCTACTCCCCATCACTAGTTGACATCTTGGCAGATGTCTAGTCTCAACTGAGAGCAACAAGACTTGCATCTCTACCTATAGGAGGTCAATGACAAGGGCTGCATTGGGCTTGGGAAAAGTCAGAACTTGAGGGGAAATACAGCCCTGCTGAATGGTGCCACTTTCCCACTTTCTGAGTTTGCCACAGCCTTAATACAAACACTGTGACTTCTTCTAACGCTTGCCAGAGTTGGCAACCTGGCTTTTGAGTCTGATAACAAGCACAGTTTAGATCATGTGTCTCTTGACTGAAATCACTAGCTGTTCTCAGATATTTATTATCTCAGTGACTGTGGATAGATGACTTCTCCGAGCCTTGGTTACTTCGTTTATGAAATAGGGACAACCGTACTCACAGAATTAGGGTAAGGATTGGAGAAAACCTATAAATTATACAGCTAGTAAAGCACCTGGGACCTAGAAGGAACTCAGTAAAGAGCAGCTCTTATGATTGCAGTGTTGAATGGCTGAGGAGGATCTGACGAATCTGAATCTCATCTCTTCACCCTTGAGAAGTGACGGATGGATGAAGTGCCCAGTTTTATACTGGTCAGCCACGGCGCATGGTGTTACACACCTGATGAGCTGTTTGGTAGGAGTCCTGATCATGCGGGACCTAGCGCGGTTTTGAGGTCCAGCTGAGTTAACAGAGGAGCTGAGGGATTGCGGGAGTGTCCTTCCTCCCACCTTAGTGAGCGGGGGCTGTGCAGAGTCTTGCGGTTGACTGCTGGTCCTCAGAGGAGAGCATATTTCCCCTCAATCCCAGCTGTGTTCCAACAGGTCTATATTTGGTCTTTATTTTGAATTTTTTCCAAAAATGACCAGAAATGTAGCAAGCAAGAGGAAAAGCACAAAATATTCTTAACTTGCTTTGTTAAGAGCACACATATACAACCACAGGAACTAAGCATCATGTTAGCCATGGGTCTATCAGAGGTTACTGTAGGAAAATGTCTGGGGGGGTCTACTTTGCTTAAGACTTAAGTCACTATCAAATGGTGCCTAAGTTATTACACACTCTCGGCCTTGGGTTTAACCCTTGAAGAGAACGTGCAAATTATGGTAATGAAGGCAAAATTAGGTCTCATGACAGTTATTCAAAATTAGCCTGCCTTTCTGAAAAGTCAGCAGTTGATCCTCCCAAATGCATCTCTTGCTTTAAATGGAGTTAAAAAATGTTCTTACTGCATGAAATCCCTGGGCCTGAAAATGTTTTGAGGGTGTTTTTCTTTCTTAACGCCTCTTACCAATATCTCAAAACTGGCTCCTATTTCTGTATACCAATCTCCCAAAATGGCTCTGTATCTTGTGTATTAATGAGCTCTTTTGAACAGTATGGAAGCCATATGATTGAAATGTTTTCTGTAACATGAAATGTGGATTATAATGAACCTTTGTGCTTGGAGTCATCTGTTCTGCCACTTCAAAGCAGATCATAACCCAGGCAGGGGTATCAAGAGGTAAGCCTGCAGGGTAATGCAGCAGTCATTAGTTGTCAAAATGGTTTCCCTACACTGCCATAAATCCTTCCCATTGGGAAACAGATTTCTTTGCTCTGTTAGTGAGAAAATTCATATAATTTGCTGCAATATTAACTATGCCGCATACTCCCCAAACAATATATTCACAGGTAATCTCAGATGATCATATCTATATAAACAGATATTTCCCCCCTCAAAAAAAAAAAAAAAACTGTAAATTGTTCGTTCAGCGTCTTGTTCAATATTTCTGACTTTATCCATCAACCCTGATGATTTAGATCATAACTTTATTATATCTCCTAACTTCTCAGGGGAAAAAAAAAATGTGCTATTGTTCCCAAATGACAAAGCCCAGTTGCTGTAGGCAGAAGAATAAAGAGAACTAATTCTCTTCACTTACAGCCTACCATTCATCAGTATTTGTCCTGTGGGCCAGCTCTTTCTCTAGGCTGATGTCTTGACGCTTTTCTTAAGGTAGAAGGGCTCCTGGCTAGTGTTTCATAAAATGCTGCCTCCTCTGAGGTGAGACTTCCGATTCCTAGATTGTGATGGCCTTATGAGCATTGAAAACCTTCCCTACTAGTCCCCCTGCCTCAGGGCAGGATTAAATATCTATGTATCTCATTAGTGGTATTTTTTTTTTACCATATTCAAAATCTTGGGAAAAAGAGCTTATGATTTTGCAGGTGAGACAGAGCTTCCTCATACCAACTAGTAGTGAAATGTTTATTATAATCTACTGGCAGAGAAGGACTCCTGACAACCCTCAGGTGTGCCTATACAAGCTTTAAAGACCCATACCTGTTAATAGAGGAAGAGCCTCTTTGCCTGAATCACTCCTCTGCAGAGCCGCCTGTCTAGAGAAGAGGTGGCTTCCAGAAGAGTCCCTTCCCACCCTTAAATGTTGGAGTGAGCTAGAACCTGGTCTCCAGCCCTCTTCTTGGTCCATGCTCACCCCCCGGGCCATCATCCCACTCTCCAAGACTTAAATGCTATCAATATGCCAATGAGTACCAAATGTAGATCCCCAGCCTCAACTTTTCCCTGAGTTCTAGAGTCATATACCAACTGCCTTCCTATATCAATGCTGGATGTATAATCCACAGCTCAAAATTACCACATCCAAATAGAGCTGTTGATTTCTACTGCCCAGCTGGCTTATCCTTCAACCAAACCTATTCTTTCCAGATCTTGCCTTTCTCAGGAAAACAGTATTGTCTACTCAGACGTTCCTGATTCCTTTTTCCTCATCCCCAGTGAATCTATTGATAACTCCTGCAGATCTTTCCTCTAC
The DNA here is from genome assembly GCF_030028045.1 of Hippopotamus amphibius kiboko. Classification (NCBI taxonomy): domain Eukaryota; kingdom Metazoa; phylum Chordata; class Mammalia; order Artiodactyla; family Hippopotamidae; genus Hippopotamus; species Hippopotamus amphibius. Next base: position 116,715,354 of record NC_080192.1, read on the forward strand.
AGTATATCTTGATCAGACCCACTTGGCTGTCTCTACCACAGCCATGCTAGTCTAGGCAGTCATTCTCACTCTGACCCCTGCAGTAGCCTCCGATCTGTCTCCAGGCTTCTGCTAGAGACGGCTTTAAGATGTAAATCAGACCACATTTCTCCTTATAATCTTCCAAGTCTTCCTCTTTCACTTAGGATAAACTTCAAAAGCAGCACTCTGGATCATGAAGACCGAAGTGATTTGGCCCCTGCCTTTTTGTTCTGTTTACCTCCTTGCCCACTGCTTTTCAGCCCCACTGGCCTTTTTATTGTCCTTCATACACCAAATTCTTTCCTTTCTCAGGGTTGCACTAGCTGTCTAAAATGCTCTTCTTCTTCATTTGCACAAGACTGGCTCTTTGTCTTCGATTATATCTCATCTTAAATGCACCTCTTCAAAGAGACCTTCCCTAACCACACAATGTGAAGTGGTCATCCAGTTCTATATTATATCACTCTATTTTCTGTTGAGTATTTATTACTTTCTGGATTTTTTGGCTTATTTGTTTTTGAATGTTGTTATTGGCCAACTCTCCCCACTGAAATGTAAGCTTCATGGGTGCGGAAACCTTACCCTTTTTCTCTATTATATCCCTGGCTCCTAGAATGATGCCTAGCTAACACATAAGTAATGCAATTATGTGTGTGCATGTGTTTCTGTATGTGTGTGTTGTATATATAAATTAATCTACAATCATTTACACATGAGTATGAATTGGTTTGTCAGACTGCTTTCTTCCTAACACCTTGTAGAGACAGCTAAGAAAGTTAGAATCAAGGAAGATGAACAGCTATTTCTATAGTGTAGCTTATTTTTAGGGAACAGAATATATCCGAGTAGGTTACTATAGTAAGAAGGGGCAGAACTTAACTTCAGAGCACTAAGGATCTCAGAACAGAAACATCTTTTCTCATTCATAATGGTGGCGATGGTAGGAACTGTGAGGAGCAAGATATTTTATCTCTTCATTTTTTTTTCTCTCCTATGATGTCTGCTTGCAAGACCCAGAACTCAGGCCAGTACTGTTAAAAACTGTAGGTATACTCTGTGGAGTGCTAAATAGGCATTTTGCAGTAGCCCGGCATAGGTTCATAACTACATTATATCGCATTGCTTCCCTGGAAAAACAGGCCTAAAATTCAAGAGAAAAAAAAAGTGTAAGAAGGAACGTTTGGAACCCAGCCTTTTTTGTACTAGGGACCACCTGTAATTGACATTCTTTTAGCTTAGTCATTTACTTGAGTAAAACTTGGGTATATTAAGTCAAGACAAGCTTATATTATCACATTCCATATATGGACTTTTTTTTCCTTTCATCTCTTGCTCCTTTTCAATCAAGTCAGATAGAAGTAAGCATTCCTCTTGAATCACAGAGAAAACTCTGAGACAGTGATGAGTTGGGAATAGTTTGACCTAAGTCATGCCTTGGTCTTTCTTCACATGTCTTGGTTGAGCTTGTGCCTGAAGCTTGCCTACTGCCCACTTTACCTTCCCTTTACTGGTTATTTACTCTTGGGACCAGAACAATTTAAAAATTGGGTATTCTAGGCTGTCCCTTAACCACTGGCACTGTCAGACTTCTGTTTGCTTCCAGTGTTTTGAATATGCTTTGAGTTCTGTCAAGTAGGAATTATTTCACCCTAGAGATTTTAAGGCAGGGAGGAGAAAGAAATAGACAATTTTAGGGGTTTTCCTGTGTTTTGTATATGAAATCTTTTTAAAATAACTTACTTTCGAGAAATTGTTTCTCATTTTTAAGTTACCGCTTCTAGACTTCTAAATACTATAGGAAATACATGATATAAAACTAGCTGTGTTAGCTGTTCGCTTTGCTCTCTGATTGCCGTGCTAGTGAATATGCACCAAGGGGGTATAGAGACGATCTTTAGAACTGAATTCAGGAAACAGAACTTCTAACTGTTATTCACTGTATTGCTGGAATCAACGTCTTGACTCAGCCTTGTTTTTCTTACCTGTAAAATAGGCCTAATAATCCAATACAATTTAAACAGTTGATGAGATTAAGTAACACGGATTTCAGAGCACTTTGTAAACTGAAAGTTGGTATAAAATTCAGGAAATAATTATCATTATTTATACTGAGGTCAACTCTCAAAACATCAAAAGGAATAGGAACCATGAGAAAATGAGAGTGAAAACTTTAAATGATCAGAGAAGGAAATTTTTAAAATTGATCACATAGCTCCACTGTGTGCTAGGCATAAACACTGTTTATACATTATACATTATCTGTTATCTTGTTTAGGTTATATCATGAAGTGATTTGAAGTGCCTTTCCCCCCTCCCAAGGTTTTTTTGTCCCTTAGGCCCATCTCCTGAAAATGAGATTCTTCTATCAATTTAGCACTGTGCCAAAAAATATTTGTGTTTGTAACAAAAAATTATCTATTGATTTCTTTCTTCAGTTTTTAATTTCCTGACTTCTAACACCTCTAAAAACAAAAGTATTCTATAGCATGCTCAAGTAACACTTACTTACAACTTACAATTTCCTGCTGCTTCATCTCTCAGTGGATCCTGAAATGACTTATATGTTTGCATAGGTTGTACGTTGCAGTCTTAAGGGGTCAGCATCATCTAAATAACACCCTGGGGGCACAGGGTACCACATTCATGGATGTGTATAGTGGTGGCCCTGTGTAAAGACTGCTTAATAGCATACAGGAGAGTGAGCACCAGTATCCTGTTACACAAGAAAATTAAGGCTTATAGAGAAATGATTTGTCCATATTTAGTTCAAGTTTCTATCAGTGGTAAATTGTAGAATCCATACTATCTCTTTTTGATAATCTGGTACTTAACCACTTTTATCATTCCACCTGGGATTTAGTTTCAACGTAAGCATTGCATATACTCTTTCCCATATAGCTTACAATTTGGGGGAAAGTCCTCATTTCTCTCTTTGCTATAATTTTAGCATTTTCCATTTTTAAAGCATGCAACAGTGGGTTATATTCCTTAAAGTCTGACACTATCATTATTCCCTGTGGCATCAAACACTTCAAGTTTTTTGAAATCCATGCTTCACAAAACTTCAGACGTAAATAAAGACCTAACCCTCTATCCATAGATTCTTAGCATTTCCTACATATAAAAATTGAAACACTAAGGTGACTGGAAACTCTTAAGTTCAGCTCCGACCCATCTGGTAAAAAATAGCATGCCAAGATAGTCTTTATCAGCACAGCCATGTTCTGCTCATGGAAATGACCACAAGGGAGGTTAGGTCATTCTGAGTCTAGAAAGAAGCTACCTGTGATACGCAGCTGCCTAGGCAGTGGGATCAGTAGGGCCCAGGAAGGACATGCTGGGGATGCTCTCTCTGCAGTCACATTCTGCAAAGACTTCCCGACAACTTCGGAAATCAAGTTCCAGTGTTCTAGCAGAAGTAGGAACCCCAAGAGCAGGATCACCAGAGGTTACCGTCCAAAGCACCTGTCCACACACACACTCAGTCTGCCCCGACCTAAGCAAAGAGATGGGGTCAGAAGGCAACACAGCAGCACCCCACCCAAAACAAAACTCTTCTCAGGCGAAACCGTACCCAGTCATTCTGAGTCCCCCCAGTCCTTGTGGATGGCAGAAATCAGATTGATGCAATCACTTCCTCTCCATCCTGCTTCAGACAGATTCGGTGTTCTTGTTGCTAGGCTAGAGATGAACTGGTTCAGAGTCTCAATCTCAGAAAAATTATGCAAAATCTTCTCTTAGTGCCATGTTAGTGAATATGCACCAACAGAGTATAAAAGATCGTGGATTTAGATTCAGATGGACCTGAATTCAAACCGACCCACCCCTACTTACATGAAGCAAATTGCTTAATTTCTCTAAGCCTTAGTTTCTTAACCTGAATAATGAGGACATGAGACTCTACTTCAGAGTTGACTATATATGAGAACGTCTTTGTAAAGTACCCAGTGCAGGGCCTCGAATATAGTTAACATGATAAAAAAAAATCTTAGATAGCTTTTCCTGATAAATGGGTTTAGGCTTCCCACGGTATTTTTAGCTCTGCTATATTGCAGCCACTGAAAAAATAGAAAGTCAAGAAAATTCTCAGCCTATTTTTATTATCCTATGTTAAGAATGTTGGTGAAATGGACATCCCTAAAATGTGTGTTCCTGTCTCCTGCAATGTCACTGACTCTCTGTGAGCTTCACCCTCCAAGCATTGGCATTTCAACTCAGCGCAGGTTGAAGAGGAAGTGCCACAGCTCCAGTGTGTATACATATTAAATTGGATGATTAACATTTCACATCAGCTTAAATGGAAATGAAAACAGAATTACTTTACTCTGAGCCATGATTTCCCAATAGCTATGGTGTCAGTTCTCCCAAGAGGAGCCTAAAGGGCAGGTATATTTTGTTTTCAAATGCTCTAATGCTCAGTCAGTTTCTTTGCCACCAGGAAAGGTCAGAACTGCTGAAAATGGGCCCTCCGATCTGTAGTCAGGCCAAGAGGCAAAGCCACCCAGGGACACGGCCAGAGGAGCAGCCTTGGGCAGCCCCAGTCACTCAGATGTCTTTCCATGGAACCTTATCTTAACCTCACACCAGTGAGGAGCTGTCTGGGGGTAAAACACTGTACTTTCCAGCACACTTTCCCATGAGTGGGTGATGTCATTAGAGTTGAAGGAAGCCTGCGAAAGCAAAACTTTACAAGGACAGAGCGAAACGAAGGAAGGCCAGACACCAGATGTCACAAGATTTGCTCCATAAATGGCAAGAACTGCCTATTATCCTAAACTAAAAATAGACTGTATGCAGTAGGCCCAAAAGCATTTTGTAAAAGCCTGGGAAAGACCCATTTCAAAATTTTATTTGCATCCTTTATTCCTTCTGCATAAAAAAAGAGTTTGTATTCAATCCTTTTAAGTTTTTTCATTGGCAATCACAACCCTTCAGTTTTTCTCAAAGGGCAGCACTGCATGGCCCTGTGCACCAGCCTTGGGATAGACCAGGATGATAGCAAGGATGTCATCTAGCAGGAGTGGTCCGGGGAGCAGGGGGTACTGAGCGTGTGTCACGCCTCACCTGAAGCTTTGCAGTTTTAGGATCAGTGTCCCAACCTCACACCAGCCACCTTCACTCAGTCCCACAACAGTCACAGTGTAAGAGAAGCGAAGCTAAAAATAGTTCATGAACTCTCTTTTTTTAAATTTTTATTTATTTATTTATTTAGACAGCATTGGGTCTCCATTGCTGCGCATGGGCTTTCCCTAGTTGTGGCAAGTGGGGGCTACTCTTTGTTGCAGTGTGAGGGCTTCTCATTGTGGTAGCTCCTCTTGTTGTGGAGCACAGGCTCTAGGCTTCAGTAGTTGTGGCATGTGGGCTTAGTTGCTCCGCAGCATGTGGCATCTTCCCGGACCAGGGATTGAACCTGTGTCCCCTGCATTGGCAGGCAGATTCTTAACCATTGCACCACCAGGAAAGTCCCCATGCTACTCTTTTTTTTTTTTTTTCCTCATTTTATTTATTTATTTATTTATTCTTGAGGTACACCAAGTTCAATCATCTGTATTTATACACATATCCCCGTATTCCCTCCCTCCCTCGACTCCCCCCCACCCTCCTCATCCCAGTCCTCTAAGGCATCATCCATCCTCGAGTTGAACTCCCTTTGTTATACAGCAGCTTCCTACTGGCTATCTATTTTACAGTTGGTAGTCATATATATGTCTATGCTACTCTCTCACTAGGTCTCAGCTTCCCCTTCACCTCCCGCCCCCCCCGCATGCTACTCTTAACTGGGCCTTTTGATAAACTCTAGGTCAGCCAAGGCAAGGACACCTGGCAGAAACGTCGTGCTGTTCAAGGGCGTGCGTGCGTGTGTATTTGTGTTTTGTGTTTGGAGAGTTGGTATTATGAATGTGGGCTGTAAACGAATGTAAACTTCCTCTTTTCTATCTCAAGGTGTATTCCAAAGGGAGCAAGCATCAAGTGTAGAGAAAGCATGTGACGCATTTTTGCTCCATGGCGATTAACAGAAGTGTGGGCCCGTTACCAAGTGACCAGTAAACCATGTACAGATGATGACTTTCATTGCTCCCTTTGCACATTTGAAAATAAGATAATGAAAATGACAATTTTCAAGGGCCACTATTTTGTTTTCTTTCTTTTAAATTCAGGCGCCAGCCTGCATTAACAAGCAACTTTATTGAGACTTAACTTACATACCATAAAATTCACCCATCTGAAGTATACAACTCAGTGATTTTACATATATATATATATATATATATATATATATATATATATATTTAGTAAATTTACTGTGTTGTGCAACCGTTACAACCTGATCCAGGTATAGAATGTTTCATCACCCCAGTAAGATCCCTCATAGCCATCTATAGGTAATCTCCATTTGTACCTCCAGCCCCAGATAACCACTGATATACATTCTGACCCAGCAGATTTGTCTTTTCTCAATATTTAACAAGGACCAATTTTAATGTAAAAATGTCATGGATTCTCTATGTGATAATAATTACACTTGTTATACATAATGTTAGGGATTTCCCATGGATTCTCTAAAATTTTAGAACTTTTATTCATCACACAATGTGTATAGCCGTTTGTGGTCTACATCTGTGAGGTGTTTTCACCTTCATGGCTTTGTGCATAGATGAATTTGTGCACCTTTTAAAACGACCCCATTGCCCTCCAGCAGTCACTTTGGCTGATGTATTAGGGACTACTGGGAGAAAATATCACACAGTGGTACTTAGAATTAACACTATGAATCTTGGGGTAACACCTCGTTTAATAAAAAAATAAAAATTTTAAAAGTCCTTCAGCCAGTTGATCGTGACACAGTACTAAGGAGGCAACTTTCAGCTGCTTATTCTCACCCGTGGCCCCAGAGTGTCACCGTGTTGTCCCCTTGGATCAGTACAAATCCATGGACACCATCAGGAACAGAGGTGAAGGCCTGTAGAACAGAGGAAGGTGCCGTGACCTCCCTGCCCAAAGAACGACACGTTGTTACTAAACTTAAAAAACACTGTGGGCTGTAAAGAAGCGTAATTTCATTGCCGTGTCATGGGTACCGCATGAGCAACGAAACGGATTTAAGGCCCACTGGTATTTTTAGAAAAGACAAATGAAATGCTAACTTCAATTTACAAGGCAAATCTTACTTGTGACTGCAGAAGAATTTTTGTATCCGTTGGGGATAGTGCGTGTTCTAGCTGTGAAATCATGGCACTCGGCTCTTAGGCATGATGCCAGCTGGAATGCCATTGCGGCTCCTCAGCACACGGACCTCACGTCCCCCCCTCCCCAGCAAAGGAACATAAGCTGTGTATGACTGTTTACACTCTGCTTTGTTCCAGGAAAGGGTTTAAGTCTATAAAATGCTTTATATGGTTCAGCCACATTTTCTGGCACATGATCCAAAAATGCCAAGTCCATCGGTGACCATATGTGATAAACTTTGTTTAGCTCAGCATCTGTAAATCCATTATTTTGTGCACGAGGACAAAAGAGCTGATTTTGGTACAGTTCTTTACACTCAGGAAATTATCTGGTGTTTTCTTCATCCCCCCTCCCTTCCTCTGCCCTCTGGAGCCCAGGGGGCTTCTGGGCATGGTCCTCCATAAATTTCAAGCTATTATTAGGTTATCCTTGTAAAAACATTTAAAATAAATAAATTAAAAAACTCATGGGTTGAGATAACAAGCAGGGCTTGCTGCAGTTCCAAACTAAAACCATCCCCACTGGGGTCCACAAATTGGCCCAGCAGAGGACTAATGATACCTTTTCATTCCTGAGTTACATTTGCAAAAGAAAAATAACAATAAATATGCACAAGGATTATGAAAATGTCCTTCTCTGAAGGATTCTTGGTATGGTGATGCTTCAGATGGTTGAAATATGGCAAACCAAAGCCCGTAAACTAACCCACTTGTCAAACGAGGCCAGCTGTTTGGAGAGGGTCAGCACTCAGTGTGAGGCTGCATTAGAAGAGGTTCCAGGCACTGCCTGCCCTTTCATCCGAGTTTCCGGAGTTTCACATTTCAGGAGAAAGGGGGCAACCCACATACAAAAACCTGACATCAGAAACTTCTGCTGTACCAAGTATTCTTGTCCTGAGAGTAACAATTAAACCTGATCCTCTGCAACTTTTACACCTGAGCTGATGTTCGTCACAAGTAATATTCAAAATTAAAAAACTGTTCTAACAGATGATGCCAACAGCTAACACGAAGCCCGAAACCGAGTCCCTGAGGCAGTGTGGCATCCTTGATCCTCAGATATTCAAGCGGCCTTCCCTTTTCACCAGTCAGTAGGCATGAAAAGTTTTTAAAAATTAAAACAAAGAAAGCGATATGATACAGTGGCAAGGCACAGGCTTCAGAGCCATTCTGCGTTCATTTTCATTCATTTACTCTACATATATTTAGGGAGCACACACTAAGTGCTAGGGCCCTGTTCTACATAGCGGAGTTAGAGGGATGAATAAAAGACAGGTGTTTAATCCCATGAAGCCAGATACTTAACAAAAATATGATAAAATTCAGATAGCAATGAGGATGATTATTGTTAGGAAATGAAACAGGATCATGGAATCAAGCGTGCGTGTGTGTGTGGATGGTATTTTAATAGGGTGGTATGACTCCTTGCACCACTGCTGGTTGGCAAGTCACCTAATCACTTAAGCCTTTGGTTCTCCCTTTGCAAACTTACCCAAACTTTCATAGCTTAGACGCTATGAAAAAATATTGCTTTTTCTTGGACTCCCACTTCAAATAATGCCTTTGAGTTATCTGGTGTTTTCCTTCTCTCTCTGGTAGCTGGTACTCTCATGTCACCCTGCCTTCTGTTCTGACCAGATAGGACCTCAGGGCCCTGAGTGTTTCTTCCCAACACCGTTTCTCCTCCCATCTAAATATTCTGGGTTAGTTATTGTTAGCAACTAGGGTTCTTGGCCTCCTTAATCCATAGAAATTGATCAGAGGTCAGAAAAGAAATTGAGGCAAGGCTGTACTGGGGCCCCTGCTGCAGCAGAAGAGAGCAAAAACAAGGAACAGGTTCCCTTGCTTGCTCACTCACCAAGGGGCGGCGAGCTGGTTCCTTATATGGGGTGAGGGTAGGGGTGTGTCCAGGGGTTGGGCCAGAGGAGTGCTTTAGGTGGTTTGCCCACCTCTTTGATGGTGTTGTGTGCAGGGGGCATGCACAGTACCCTGCTTTTGCTGCAGGCTCTTCAGAAGTGGCAGTTGGATTTTTTTGGTCTTTTTGTATCTTGTCATCCATAATCTGCCCCAACTGCTGCATGTACACAGTTATTTTTAGTCCCTTACAGTTTCTTTGTATTTTGTGGCTTGAGGCGATGTTTGTCCAGGTGCAAGCACTGCAGCAAAGTGTCCCAGGTCCCAGCCTGTCTCATTATGACTTTGGAATACCCAACAAATGATCCACACCAAGGTGTCAGTGATTAATGATGATTTCATGAGGGCAGAGCATTTGCATTGAACGCAGAACAGTAACTACATTTACATAGCTTCATCGGTCAAAATGTGCATTTGTGCAGTTATCTCTTTGATATCCACAGCAGCCCTGGGAATTAGGCTATCTAGATGTGTTAGGTTCAGGGGGTAATATGTGACAAGAACAGGATTTGGTAAAGGATCCTAGAAACAAGACTGCAGCATGAAGACCTGGGCATCAGGCATCACAGAATATGAGTTCTAAGCCTGCCTTCTGTACTCACAGCCCATTCACCCTAGGGAGTTTCTGTGTCCTCCCCTGAAAAAACAGGGCTGATGGTACTGTTCGCAGACACCTCCCACCTCAGGATTATCAGGAAGAATAAATAGTATAACGCCTGTGGAAGCGCTTTAAAAATTGTAAAATGTAAAACTAAGAGCTATTTATCAAAAAACATTTATTAAGTACTAAGCTGTGTTGGTGCCTGGGAGAGAGATAAGGACGAAACATGACATGTGAGCTCAGCCTCATCACATATTCATAGCAGCTTGGAGAGAGCCCTATCCCTTACTCTCTGGTCTTTGCATTACAAATGACATCTCTAGTAAGAGCCCAAGTACAAATGATGAAAGACTTGGGCATGACATCCCTTCCCAGATACCTCAAGGACACAGGTCTCTTATCAAGCTTGTAAAAAGTATTTGTCAGGTCCGGTGAATATGCAAAGCAATTTTGTGGGTTGAAGTCAATAAAATCAACTGTTACTAAATAAAATATGTTGCTGCAACACACAGTACAAAGTTAAAAGAGGATTTTGGCCTTGCTCTACAGTCTTTCATTGCTTGACAGGAGGGGTTGGAAGGAAACCAAGATAGACATCTCTCTTCCCTTCACTGTGGGCCCTGGGAATATTTTCTAGTGGGTGAAACTTGGTTTTTAGAATTATTGTTCCACTTTATGGCTTGTCCTGGGCATGTCCCTGTCTCTGGGCTCTGTGCCAGCCCCAGTGGCCAGGAAATGTCCTCTTCGTCTCATCCACTCCCCGTCCGCATTCTTTGAAATGTACCTGCTTTGCGCATAAGTATGTATGATGCCTTCCATCTAAGGATTTGACTCCCATATCCGTGATGACAGAAAGAACCAGAAAAGGCTAAAAATCAACCCTCCATCCCTTCCCAGACAGACCCCATTACTTAGATGAGACTATGTTTTAATGTATATTTAAGAGCCTTTTAATAACACAAGTACTACAGTCTTTGTAAATATAATAGGAAATATTAATAGGCAGAGAATACAAAAGAAATACAATCCCAACATTCAGTTGCATTCTTGTATTTATCTTTCAAATTTTATTTTATATACTATGTTACATTTATTTTTTATTTGTCATTTTAGAGTGTCCAAACAACCAAAGGATCTGAAATTAGATTTCTGCACACAGGGAAATTATTTTATCTAACATACTGTTCCTCTCTGGAAAGGGCCAGGGGTGTATGTGCTAAGAGTGGACCAAAGACCATGTTGACTGAGGTTTCTCTATACCTTTCTCAGTTAAATAACTTTATTGAATGAAATTGATCTCACAGTTGTCAGAAACTTCCTTTCAAGGCCGTGTTTTTTCCTTTATATCACAAAACAGGGTGCATGTTTGCCAGATTTGGTAAGGACAGCAAGCAAATGGAAGAAAACGTAGACCGTTCATAACCTTACCCCCTAGAGATAAACACTGTTAACACTGTGATGAATATTTATTTATACATATTAACTGTACACATTAAACTTCCATTGTTTTGTTTTATTCTCATGACAATAGATTGTTTTATGTCATTTAATTTTTTTTTAATACCTCTTATACTCTATATAAGCTTAACCAATATACTTAACTGAAATATTATGTGTTAGGTGAGATAGAAGGTCTCTAGAGCTGGTTTAGACCTTTGTCTCTATGTCTCCATATGGCCAATGGTTAGGACAAACATCTTCACAAATATTTGACAGGATGCCATGGACACGGTATTGTGTTATGGGTTACAATATCTATTGATTAAATGATTTCATGCTTCAGGCTTTTTTACCCAGTAACCATTCTTTCAACCAGTCATTTGTTAAAAATCAGCCATGGGCCAGATTTATGCCAAGTACTGGACATATAGAGAGTAAAAGCCATTTCTCCTCTAATGAGCTTGCAGTTTGGTAAGGTAAATAAAGATGTACCACAAAGTAGGAAATGACATAGAATAGATTATGTGCTGCAAGGGCTCAGAAAAGGTAGCTCTTGTTTCCGTTGGGTGTCTGGGAAGGTCTTTGGAGAGCTGGACTTTGACTTGGGCCCTGAAGAATGAGTAGAACTTGGACATGTGAGATTGGGTATGTGAAAGTGAATGGAATATAAATTATTGAGGCAGAGAGTGTGGAATGAAAGGGACCACTAAATAGTTTTCTATTTTCTAGATCCTTATGAAAATGGTCAATGATTAGCTCAATTATTTTCCTTAATTCAGTTAACATTTTTATTGCCAATGCTTTGAATACTGATAAATCTCTTATTTCTGTTTTATTATTTTTTTCAGAGGTTTTCTCTTGCTCTTTCAACTTTGAGTAGTCTCTATGCCATTTCATTTTGCTTAACTTTCTCTGCCTCTATGAATTTAGGTGAAACAGTTATTCTGTTTCTTATGTGGAAATGTCTTATGTGGGATTTCTTATGTGGGAATGTCCCTGTACAGACTGCATGTGCCCAATGCCTTTGGTGGGAGGGCTGGATTTGATGTAGATGTTCATCACGTCTTTTCTCAGGGTGCTGGCAGCTATCACTTTGGTAGGGGATAGGGCTGGAGATGGAGGGATAGGGCTGGAGATGGAGGGCTAGAGCTGGAGATGGAGGGCTAGAGCTGATGCCAGGTGTGAAGTGGGACTTCCTCTCTGTTCAGTGGCCATCACTGCTTTGTCAGGGTCAGGGTCTGATCCCAAGTTGCTGGAGCAGAAGCCCTGAGGGCCAGATTCAAGCTGACTCTCTTCCCTTTAAGAGTCTGTTTTTCTCTTTCCCTGCACCAGGACCTTTGTCCCAGAGGGGTGTGCTGAAGCACGTGGGGCCTGTATGTAGACAGAGGTTCGATGCACAGCCTATATAGACATCTGCTACTCTACTCAGATGCAGCCTTGGGTGTGAATCCCCTTTGTCTCTAACAGCCAATCACTGACCTCTGCCTCTGCCACCCCTGCCCTATTTATTGTAGAACTACTCTGCAAGTCTGGCAGGAACCTGTGTGGACTCTCAGCACGTGTTGGCAGTTTAGCTGTGGTAGAGGGGCCACTCTCAGTGATCTGGGTGGCTCCTGGTGTGATGCTTGAGTAAGCACCAACACTGGCTGCCGCTGCCCACCTGGGCTCCTACCCAGAATGGGTCACCTTTGTATCCCATGGTCTAGTCTTTTCCCTAGTCCTGGCTTCCCCAGATCCATTACTGCACTGTGGTATGGAGTAAGCAGGGCCAGAGCATTTGCTCAGGTCAGGCTGGGAAGTGGACCGAGGCAGTCACTGGAAACCTGGCAGCCACTAGGGTAGACCTCTCTCTGCCCTGCCTTGGGAGCTGGTCAGCACATGCACACTCATGAACAGTGTCCAGGCTTCTCCAGCCTTTCCATCTGACCCAGTGTTCCTCCAGCCAGGCAAGGGGGCTTGTCTCATCTGAGTAGGACCCCAGAACTGGGATGCCTAGTCTGTGGCTTGACCAGCTCACTCCACAGGTCCATCTCATAATCTCCCTTTTCCTCTGAGTCCCTTCTAGAAGCCCAGATTCTGAACTAATCACTTTTCCTTCCTTCCTACCTGATTATGTGTGTATCTTTCTTACAGCCTTGGTTGTATAGGAGTCCTTCTACCAGTTTCCAGTTAATTTTAAGTGAGAATTATTCATGGCAGGATGGGAGTTCCATGTCCTCTTACTCCACCTTGATTTCCCATCTTTCAAATTTTAAAATCCTGGAATATGTAAATAAATTGCACAAAAATATGTATACAGAGACGTGCCTAATACTTACCCACACTAGACGTAGTTATATAACCTGCTTTTTCTCTTAGCAATGCATCATGAACATTTTTCTTTGCTAGTTAGTGTACCATTATGTTATGATTTTAACAATTACACATTATGTTATATGAAGTTGAAATTTATTTTACCAAAAATATGGACAATTCAGTTGTTTCTAATTTTTCTCTAACATAAAAACTCCGCTCAGATCATCCCTATATATAAACTTCCACACTTGTAAAATCACTTCTAAATTCTCAGAAGTTGAATTGCTTGACAAAAGATTTTGTGGATTAAGATTTTTGATAGACATGTGCCTTTTTGCACCATATAGTTCATAGGAATGAATTAATGGGGGAAATGTTACACCAAGTCAAGGCAAGGAGGAACCAGAAATGGGAGAATTATCAGAACTTTCCAGAACCCCCTCAAGTCTCATGTGCTGCCTCCAATGCTAGGTTGAAATTGTATGCACTGAACTTTTGTGTTTATTAAGTTGCCTCCATTTGCCTACTTTTCATAATTTTCATGTTCTCCTGAGCACAAAGCAACCTCTTCAAAAAGAGAATTTCTGTGTGGAATAAAAAGCTGGGTAGACACCCACAGGGTAAAAGCATAGGTTGGGTGTCTTCAGTTTATTGTCTAGATCCATAGACTTAGCCACCTGACAGGGAGTTTCCTTTGTGGCTCATTAAGGCGACCTGGAGGTGAGACCAAGGGTTTCTGTCTTCATTTTTCTCCAGATTTTTCTTTCAGATCCTTCTCGGCTATATCTAGCTGTAGTGAGACTTGGGGGACCTTTAGCTTTACCATCTCTAAAGTAGGACTAGAGAAGAAGAGGATTTGAGAAGATTCAGATAAGAGATGGATGTTCCCAAAATAGAACAGAGGATAGAAGACAGAACCAGGCTTCAAATGCAAAGAGGGTTAAGAGAGAGAAGGAGGGAGCAGCAAACCTGGGGACATTGTTTTGTGCTGGGCAGCTCTGGACTGTTTTTGAGGCAAGAAGGGAGTTTCAGTTGTATCTTTCTAGTAACAAACCAACATGGCTTGGGAAAGTGACAATTAATTCAGCTCTTTGCTTTAGCCCCAAATCTGCCCTTCCTTTTTTCCTTTTGAGAGTGTTGCTTGACTAAATCTTACTGATTTTTTTACTCTCATGGATTTGGTATTATTAAAGGTTCATTATAAGAGTAAGAGAATTATGGTTAAAAATTTGAAATATCAAAACCTTTATTTTTTAATGTAGATTCATTCAAATCCATTTTTATGGGTTAAAGACAGTGTAAACATAATTCTGGGAGAAGCCAGGAACTTAAGGAGTCAAAAGAAGTACTTTATCTGTCATTGATCTTTCAAAATGATCAGCTATTTTAACATTACATAGCTATAATCATGGTTGAACGTGATGAAGTTTCTGTCTGTATGTTTTCTTTGAACCCTTTGTCCATTTTCAAGTTTAAAGTATTTCAATTATCTAGTCTTTATCAACACCCCATGGACTCGTGGTTAAGAATGTACCCTCCAGCTAGGGTCACACTCCTTTCATATGAATCCTAGCTTCACTTCTTACTGGCTGTGTGACTTTGGTCAAATTTCTTATACTCTGGGCTTCAGTTTTCTCATCTGTTAAATGGGTATAATAATAGTACCCACATTAAAGGGTTGTTTGTGGATTAAATGAGAATCTATGTATGTATACTGCCTCACCTAGGAAACCACATAAATATTAACTTTTGTCCTTATCTCCTCAATCATTTCTGGACATCAAGGACAGAACTGCATTTTCCTATAATCCTACATAAGGTGTATTAATCTTAAGTCACCTGGTTGGAGGAAACCATAATGTAAGACTTTAATATCATCATTTCCTTTGTTATCACCAGAACAAAGATTTCTGAAATTTAGTAATAGGTAGCGTTTGTTGTGCACCTACTAATTTCCAGACACCACACTAAGCCTTTTTGCATCACTTCTTTTAGTTATCTTAACAAAGACTATATAAATAAGGACTTGTATTTTCCCTCTTTTATAGATGAAGTTCCAGAGGCTTAGAGGTTATGCTGAGGTCACACAGCCAGTGCATGGCAAATGGGAGTAGAACCAGGTCTTACTTAAGCTTAGGCTCCTTATACCATAACTGGATAATATTATGTTGGCCAGAGTTATTATGACTGGCATCATTCAGTAACAGTAGCCGTTATCCAGAGTAACACAGACGCAGGTGACCAAATTCGCCACTCACAGTGGCCCTAGCTTACTAAATATTGGGTTGGCCAAAAAGCTCATTTGGTTTTAAGTAAAAATAAAAGACATTTTTAATTTTCACCAAGAATTTTACTGAACAATGTATTCACTAATGGAATGAACTTTTTGGCCAGCCCAATATCTCCATGCTAAGCAGAGCCATTATCTCACGTGGAGCATCTGGGAACTGTTGGACACCATGGTTGTCATCCAGCTGCTGGTTTACCAGAGCAAAGAGACTTCTTTAAAGTCAGTCAGCTTTGTACCCTTTACTTGATCAGGCACACATTGAAATGTCCACCGCTATAATCTGCATCTACCTTTTTATTTGGGGAAGTAAACAAGCAGGACTCTCAGGGTACCACGCATACATAATCTGATCCACTCCAGAACCATGTTAATCCGGGTCTCAAGAGACAAGCAGATCAAAACACAGCTTCTCGGCTCTACACCCAGCTAGTTGGTTTAGGGTTCTTTTCATGTTCAAGAGTGAGAGGGGGAAGAACTGACTGAGAAATTGAAGAGCCCCATCTCAGGTAAACCATCAGAGTTCTTTGGAAGGCTCAACGTGTTTTCATTAACATCAAAGAATTAGAAAATTTTAGCAAACGCCATGAAGCTAGGAGCTTGAACAAGGAAGGGGAACCTTGGATCCCTTCTTGGACATTCATGAACATCATTCTGAAAAAATGATCCTGTTATGGGACTTATGTGTTCTGGGTATATTTAAGAGTGGAGTGTTTACCATTTTTGTTTGAGAACAGGTATCAAATTACAGTTAGGAAGGCAGATCAAATATCAGTGCTGGGTATTGCTCATTCTCTTCTCTGCCTTGTGTTCCTTGAAAATTAAACCCCTATTTTTCTATTTTAATTGGAATTAATCTTTCTTTGAACTTGAAATATGCCAGGATTTCAGATACATCATAAGAAAACTAAGTCCCAGGGGTAGCTCTGCAAAGTACACAAGTTAACATATAAAAATGAAAAATTATTTGATAACAAAATGTTGATTTTTTTTTTATTTTGTACTGGAGTATAGTTGATTAACAATGTTGTGTTAGTTTCAGGTGTACAGCAAAGTGGCTCAGTTATACATACACATGTATCTATTCTTTTTCAAATTCTTTTCCCATTTACATTATTACAGAATATTGAGCAGAGTTCCCTGTGCCATACAGTAGATCCTTGTTGGTTATCTAGCAGTGTGTATATGGCAATCCCATACTGCCAGTTTATCCCTCCCAACCCCCACCTTTCCCCTCTGGTAACCATAAGTTTGTTTTGTGTCAGTCTGTTTCTGTTTTGTAAATGAGTTCATTTGTATCATTTTTTAGATTCTGAATACAAGTGATATCATGATACTTGTCTTTCTCTGACTTCACTTAGTATGATAATCTCCAGGTCCATCCATGTTGCTGCAAATGGCATTATTTCATTCTTTTGAGTGGCTGAGTAATATTCCATTGTATGTATGTACCACAGCTTTATCCATTCCTCTGTTGATGGACATTTAGTTTGCCTCCATGTTTTGGCTATTGTAAACAGTGCCACACTTAACATTGGGGAGTATGTATCCTTTCCAACCATGGTTTTCTCTGGATAAATGCTCAGGAGCGGGATTGCTGGATCATATATTAGCTCTATTTTTAGTCTTTTAAGGAACCTCTATACTGTTCTCTGTAGTAATTGTACCAGTTTACATTCCCACCAGTCGTACAGGTGGGTTGCCTTTTCTCCCAACCCTCTCCAGCATTCATTGTTTGTAGACATTTTGATGATGACCATTCTGACTAATGTGAGGTGATATATCACTGTAGCTTTGATTTGCATTTCTCTAATAATTAGCGATATTGAGCATCTTTACATGTGCCTCTTGGCTATCTGCATGTGTTCTTTGGAGAAATGTCTATTTAGGTTTTCCGCCTATTTTTTGATTGGGTTGTTTGGTTTTTTGATATTGAGATGCATGACCTGTTTGTAAATTTTGGAGATTAATCCCTTGTGGGTCACATCATTTGCAAATATTTTCTTCCATTCTGTGGGTTTCCATTTTGTTTATGATTTCCATTGCTGTGCAAAAGCTTCTGAGTTCAATTAGGTCCCATTTGTTTATTTTTGTTTTTATCCTATTTAGGAGACAATCAAAAAAGTTATTGCTGAGATTTATGTCAAAGAGTGTTCTACCTGTGTTTTCCTCCAGGAGTTTTATAGTACCGGGTCTTACATTTAGGTCTTTAATACATTTTGAGTTTATTTTTGTATATGGTGTTAAAAAAATGTTCTGATTTCATTCTTTTACATTTAGCTGTCCAGTTTTCCAAGCACTATTATTTATTGAAGAGACTGTCTTTCTCCATTGTATAGTCTTGCCTTCTTTGACATAGATTAATTGACCATAGGTGTGTGGGTTTATTTCTGGGCTTTCTATTCTGTTCCATTGATCTACATTTCTGTTTTTGTGCCAGTACTGTACTCTTGATGACTGTAGCTTTGTAGTATAGTCTGAAGTCCAGGAGCCTGATTCCTCCAGCTTTGTTTTTCATTCTCAAGATTGCTTTGGCTGTTCAGGGTTTTTTTGTGTCTCCATACAAATTTTAGAATTTTTTGTTCTAGTTCTGTGAAAAATGCCATTGGTAATTTGCTAGGGATTGCATTGAATCTGTAGATTCCCTTGGGTAATAGTCATTTCACAATATTGTTCCTTCCAATCCAAGAACACAGTATATCTTTCCATGTATTTGTGTCATCTTCGATTTCTTTCATCAGCATCTTAGTTTTCAGAGTACAGGTCTTTTGCATCCTTAGGTAGGTTAATTCCTAGGTATTTTATTCTTTTTGATGTGATGGTAAATGGGATTGTTTAACTTCCCTTTCTGTTCTTTTGTTGTTAGTGTATAGAAATGTAACAGATTTCTCTGTATTGATTTTGTATCCTGCAACTTTACCAATTCATTGATGAGCTCTAGTAGTTTTCTGGTAGCATCTTTAAGATTTTCTCTGTATAGTATCATGTCATCTGCGAACAGTGACAGTTTTACTTCTTCTTTGCCAATTTGGATTACTTTTATTTTTCCTCTCAGATTTCCATGGCTAGGACTTCCAAAACTAAGTTGAAAAAAGAGTGGACATCCTTGTCTTGTTCCTGATCTTAGAGTAAATGCTTTCAGCTTTTCACCATTGAGTATCATGTTAGCTGTAGGTTTGTCATATATGGTCTTTATTACGTTGAGGTATGTTCACTCTCTGCTCACTTTCTGGAGAGTTTTTATAATAAATCGGTGTTGAATTTTGTCAAAAGAATTTCTGCATCTATTAAGATGACCATATGGTTTTTATTCAGTTTGTTGATGTGGTGTATCACATTGATTAATTTGTGAATATTGAAAAATCCTTGCATCCATGGGATAAATCCCACATGGTCATGGTATATGTTCCTTTCAATGTATTGTTGAATTTGGTTTGCTAGCATTTTGTTTAGGATTTTTGCATCTATGTTCATCAGTGATACTGGTCTATAATTTTCTTTTTTTGTGGTATCTTTGTCTGGTTCTTTTTTTTTCTTTTGGCAGCAGGGTGATGGTGGTCTCATAGAATGAGTTTGGGAGTGTTCCTTCCTCTGCAATTTTTGGAAGAGTTTCAGAAGGATATGTGTTAACTCTTCTCTAAATGTTTGATAGAATTTCCTATATAGCCATCTGGTCATGGACTTTTGTTTGTTGGGAGGTTTTAAATCACAGTTTCAATTTCAGTACTTGTGATAGGTCTGTTCATATTTTCTATTTCTTCCTGGTTCAGTCTTGGGAGATTGTAGCTTTCTAAGAATTTGTCCATTCTAGGTTGTCCATTTTATTGGCATATAGTTGCTTATAGTAATCTCTTATGATTCTTTGTATTTCTGTGGTGTCAGTTGTAACTTCTTTTTCACTTCTAATTTTCTTGATTTGAGCCCTCTCCCTTTTTTTCTTGATGAGTCTGGCTAAAGGTTTATCAGTTTTGTTTATCTTCTCACAGAACCAGCTTTTAGTTTCATTTATCTTTTCTATTGTTTTCTTCATCTCTATTTCATTTATTTCTACTAATCTTTATGATTTCTTCCCTTCTACTAACTTTGGGTTTTGTTTGTTCCTCTTTCTCTAGTTGCTTTAGGTACAAGGTTAGGCTGTTTGAGATTTTTCTTGTTTCCTGAGGTAAGATTGTGTTGCTATAAACTTCCCTCTTAGAAGTGCTTTTTAAAAAATGAAAGAAAAAGAGAGAGAGAAAGAGAGAGAGAAAGAGAGAAAGAAAGAAAGGAAGGAAGGAAGGAAGGAAGGAAGGAAGGAAGGAAGAAAGAAAGTGCTTTTGCTGCATCTGATAGGCTTGGGATTGTTGTACTTCCCTTTTCATTTGTCTCTAGGTATTTCTTTATTTCCTTTTTGATTTTCTTAGTGATCCATTGGTTGTTTAGTAGCATATTGTTTAGCCTCCAATTGTTTGTGTTTTTTACAATTCTTTTCTGGTAGTTGATTTCTAATCTCAAAGTGTTGTGGTCGGAAAAGATGCTTGATAGAATTTCAATTTTCTTAAATTTACTGAGGCTCACTTTTTGGCACAGCATGTGATCGATCCTGGAGAATGTTCCATGTGCACTTGAGAAGAATATGTATTCTGGTGCTTTTGGATGGAATACTGTATAAGTATCAGTTAAATCCATCTGGTCTACTGTCCCATTTAAATCTTGTGTTTCCTTATTGATTTCTGTCTGGGTGATCTGTCCATTGATGAAAGTATGGTGTTAAAGTCCCCCACTATTATTGTGTTACTGTAGGTTTCTCTGTTTATGGCTGTTAATACTTGCCTTATATATTGAGGTGCTCCTATGTTGGGTGTATTTACATTTACAATTGTTAAATCTTCTTCTTGGATTGAGCCCTTGATCATTATGGAATGTCCTTCTTTGTCTCTTGTAACAGTCTTTATTTTAAAGTCTATTTTGTCTGATATGAGTATTGCTACTCCAGCTTTCTTTTGATTTCTATTTGTATGGACTACCTCTTTCCATCCCCTCGCTTTCAGTTTGTATGTGTCCCTAGATCTGAAGTGGGTCTCTTGTAGGCAGCATACATACAAGTCTTTTTTTATATCCATTCAGCCAGTCTGTGTCTTTTGGTTGGAGCATTTAATCCATTTACATTTAAGGTAATTATCAATATGTATGTTCTTGTTGCCTTTTTCTTAATTGTTTTGGGTTTGTTTTTGTAGGCTTTATTCTTTTGTGCTCTTCTCTTATGATTTGATGACTAACTAGTATTATTTGGATTGCTTTTTCTTTTCTGTGTGTATCTATTGTAGATTTTCAGTTTATGGTTACTTTGAGGTTTTTTATATATAGGAATCTATATATAAACAAGATTGTTTTAAGTTGCTAGCCTTTTAATTTCAATTGCATTTCCAGTGTCCTGCATTTGTGTTCTAATGATTGCTGGTTTTGATGTCTTATTTGTGTATGGGTGATTTCCTATCTTTACTGTATGTTTGCCTTTACCGGTGAGCTTTTCCATTCATAATTTTCCTGTTTCTAGTTGTGACCTTTTCTTTCCCACCTAGAGAAGTTCTTTTAGCATTTGTTGCAAAGCTAGTCTAGTGGTGCTGAGTTCTCTTCACTTTTGCTTGTCTGTAAAGCTTTTGACTTCTCCATCGAATCTGAATGAGAGCCTTGTTGGATAGAGTCTTCTTGGTTGTAGGTTCTTTCCTTTCATCACTTTAAATATATTGCACCACTCCCTTCTGGCCTACAGAGTTTCTGCTGAGAAATCAGTTGATAACTTGTGGGAGTACCTTTGTATTTTATTTGTTGCTTTTCCCTTATTGATTTTAATATTTTTCTTTGTCTTTAATTTTTGTTAATTTAATTACGTGTCTCAATGTGTTCCTCTTTGGGTTTATCCTGTGTGGGACTCTCTGTGCTTCCTGTACTTGGGTGACTGGTTCCTTTCCCAGGTTAGGGAATTTTTCAGCTGTTATCTCTTCAAGTATTTTCTCAGGTTGTTTCTTCTTCTGGGACCCTTTTAATGTGAATGTTGGTGTGTTCAGTGTTGTCCCTTAGACTGTCCTCATTCTTTTCATTCTTTTTTCTTTATTCCATTCCATGGCAGTGATTTCCACCATTCTGTCTTCCAGCTTACTTATCTGTTGTTCTTCCTCAGTTATTCTGCTATTGATTCCTTCAAAGTGTATTTTTCATTTCAGTTATTGTGTTGTTCATCTCTGTTTGTTAGCTCTTCTAGGTCTTTGTTAAACATTTCTTCTGTCTTCTTGATCTTTCCTTCCATTCTTTTTCTCAGATCTTGGATCATCTTCACTATCATTAGTCAGAATTCTTTTTTGGGTAGATTGCCTAGTGCCACTTCACTTAGTTGTTCTTCTGGGGTTTTATCTTGTTCCTTCATCTGGGACATTTCCTCTGCTGTCTCATTTTGTCTACCTTTCTGTGATTGCAGTTTCTGTTCTGCAGGCTGCAGGGTCGTAGTTCTTCTTGTTTCTGCTGTCTGCCCCCTTGTAGATGAGGTTGTCTAAGAGGCTTGCACAGGTTTCCTGGTGGGAGAGACTAGTTCCTGCCCACTGGTTGGTGGAACTGGGTATTGTCCCTCTGGTGGCCAGGGCCATGTCAAAGGGTGAGTTTAGCAGGCAGCTATATGCTCAGGAAGACTTTAAGCAGCCTGTCTGCTGATGGGTAGGACTGTGTTCCTGCCCTGTTGGGTGTTTGTTTGGCCTGTGGCACCCCAGCACTGGAACCTACAGCCTGTTGAGTGCGGCCAGGTCTTGGTGAGAAAATGGTGGCCTCCCTAAGGGCTCACACCAATGAGTACTCCCCAGAACTACCACTGCCAGTGTCTTTGTCCCCAGAGAGAGCCACAGCCACTCCCACCTCCACAGGAGACCCTTCAATACCAGAAGGTAGGTCTGGCCCATGCTTTTATGAGGTTACTGCTTTTGTCACTGGGTCCTGATGTGCACAAGACCTTGTGTGCACCCTCCAAGAGTGAAGTTTCTGTTTACCCCAGTCCTGTGGAATTCCTGTGGTCAAATCCTGCTGGCGTTCAAAGCCAGATTCTCTGGGGGCTCCACCTCCCATTGCCAGACCCCAAGGCTGGGAAGCCTGATGTGGGGCTCAGAACTTTCACTCCTGTGGGAGAACTTCTGTGATATAATTATTTTCCAGTATCTGGGTCACCCACCCAGTGGGTATGGGATTTGATTTTATCACATTTGCACCCGCCTCCTATCATCTAGTTGTGGCTTCTTTATCTTTAGATCTAGGATATTTTTTTTGGTAAGTTCCAGCATTTGTTGCTGATGGTTGTTCAGCAGTTAGTTGTGATTTTGGTGTTTTCATAAGAAGAGGGGAGCTCATGTCCTTCTACTCTGCCGTCTTTCCACCCTGAGTCCCCACAATATTGATTTTGTTGACCTACGTGTCAAGGCTATTCCATGCACTGTCTCAGCTAATCTAGAGAAGGTGCCATTATCCTTATGCAGAGGGTGAAGCAAGGACTCTGAGTGGTTGGTTAGTGGATCTTAGTCCAGTTGGGGACTTTAAAAAATGCTGGTGCTCAGGCTGCATTCCAGACCAAGGAAGCAGAAACTCAGAGTGGAGCTTGCAATTTGGTATTTTTCAGAAGTTACCTTGGTGATAAAAATGAGTAGAAGCAGGTGTTCTGACCTGCCAACATGCGTCCTCTTGAGCTTTTCACTTACCTCTTTCCTTCTCTTCTAAAAATAGATCAGTGTCAGTCTCCATTTCTTTTTTTCAGAGATACTTTTTATGGGCAGAAATTTTAAGTGTTTTTCCTTTTCAGTTTTTACAACTTCTCTCCTAACTGATCATTAATCAATCAAACATCAGTAATTCCCCTAGCTCTTAAGCTTCACTTGGATGCCAAACAAGGTTTATTTGCATATGAACCAGTGAAGTGAGTGTGTCTATGTAAGAAAGTGCGGATTTCATATTTACTGAGGTAAATAAAAATCACAACCAAAGGCAAAAACTTGTTTAAGGTCTTTAGTAACAGAGGAATTAGACACAAATAAAATTCCCATTTGAATTCTTAAAAAGCAAAACAAACAATGCGTAGAAGAATCGAGAGGAATATGTACATTGTTGAAAAAATGTCTACCTTTCAGTCACTAGTAAAAGTAGGTCTATAAATCAGGTTATATGGAATTTTCAAAATAAAAATCTCTAATTTTAAGAATAATTTTATATTCTACCACATTTTTAAATACCTAGGACCATAAAGTTATGATGTCTTTAAAGGGTGTTATAACTCCCCAGAAGTTTAGAATCATTGCAGTAACTCGGAATTATGGACCAGTTATAGATTCTCTTGGGATCTGGCTCTGTTGTACTATAAAAATAATTACTAATGTTGAGCAGTCATTAAGTGCCAGGCCCTATTCTGAGGGCTGTTCATGTTAACTCATTTCCCTCAAAACCTTATAAAGTAGGTAAGTTTCTTACCTGGCAAGTGAAAGAGCCAGAAGTCAACTAATTGAAAGAAATTTTCCTCCTTTCTTGGCCTTTCATAGTTGCCATGCTGGAACAGGGTTTTTAAAAAAATTAAGAGCATAGCACGACTTGAGAGTGGGGGACTTCATGGTCCAGCAGTCCCAGCCCCTCCACCAAGCCCACCCAGGCTGTTTTATGAGCAAATGACCACTCTATCAAAGGGCATCCCTGAGAAATCAGCTGCTCATTACTTCTCAATTAGCTGCTTCTGTGAAACTCAAACATCTCTCCCTGTCAGCAAGGCCCCCCAAACTGTGGGTACTGGGAATAGTAGCTTCCAGTTCCATGCCTGAGAGCTATGGTTCTTGAACCTTTGTGTAAAAAAATAACCACCTCAAGCACTTATTAAAATGCATATTCCTGTGTCTTTTTCTCAGAGAGTCTGATTAAGCAGGTAGAGGGTGGAGCCCCAAATCTTCATTTTTTTTGAACTAGGCTCTCCTGGTATTCCCATTGCCAGTGATGTGCACACTTGATTGACAGGACACACAGTATCTGAACAGTCATTGCTGCCACCAATTATTCCATGGCTTCATGCATATGCATGGTCATGTGATTTGAAGTAAATAACCTTGCCAACATTTCTTACCTATTTTTAAGAGGTCAAATGACTCTGTGCCGTATGGTTGAACTTCGTAAATATTGCCACAGTTTCATCAACTGGCAAGATCTTCAGGTCTAGAGATCGCTTTGAATATTTCATTGAGGTCATTTATTCTTTAAAAAGAGATGTCATCATTAGTCATTTTAAGGAAGGTGGGTGGTCGTGTACAAACCCCTGCAAAAAAAGAAAAATCCCATCCAAATCATATATCTGAGTTTAGTACTTTGATGTATTCTGTGTACCACCCAAACAGTAAAGTTAGGAAACCAGGACCCCAAAGAGAGAAGTATCTTGCCCAAGTACACACAGATAGAAGAGCCCAGAGTGTCCCCTCGATGAAGCTTCTTCCCACTACCATACCAGGAAGCTCTGAATCCCCCGCCTGTCTCTTATGTTGTCAGTAATTCACAGGTGCTGCAAGGCAGCAAGCCTGTCTCCCTAAGCAGGCTGGACTCCAATCAAAATAACCGTCAGTGTCACTTCCTGAGCACAGACCACTTGAGAGTTGAACAGCTGGCCCCCAGCATATGCTAAGAGTTAAGGCAAAGATACATCACCTGGGGTGGAACTCTAGCTCATACGTAAACCCTTCCTGTGACATGCAGGGCTGTAAGAACTATCCTTTTCACAGAAGAGATGTTCAAAGCTTAGCCTGTATATTGTGGTAAGGTTTGAGAAATTCAGTTAAAAAATCATTTCTGGAGGAAAGGGGAGTGTGTTGACATATTCCTGCATATTGACCAGATGACTTGGCCAAGGTTAGAGAACAATTACGTCCTGACTCTGTAATGTGTGGTTTAATTCCAGCCACACTGCCTCCCAAACAGATCTTCCCTGTTCCCTGTTAGTGATTTATAGTCACGAGTACCAAGGAGGCAGGATCAAAAGTCTAAGACTCTACAACTAATATAAAAGTTATTAGAATTCAAGGTGGATGTTAGAAGCAAAAGTTCCTTATTAGAATACTGGCCTGAAGTATATATGTAGGTATAGATATACACACACATATATATAAAGAATTATCAACAAAAAATTGGTACCAATCACATTGGAAATCTGATTCATATATGTTTGTATTTAATGGGCCAAGTTCTGAATATGCTCACACCATGGCAATAGTTCTTGTTTGGATTTCACTCTGGGAATGGCATTTGAATGGCTTTTGCTTTGTTCAGCCATAAGCAGGTTGTGGACTCGGCATTCAGGGTCAGGCTTGGCAGGGCCTCACCTACAGTCTATGGTCTGCTGCTCCATGCACTAAGCAGTGGTGATAGAAGGTAGCGTGGGGAGATTCCATCACACTTCATTTGGAAAACAGAGTCGTCTCTGTTGGAGTTAAGGCTGATGGTTTGGATTTACATGTGTTTCTACAATGTTTTAACACAGCTCTTGAACTGAAAAACAAGTGCGATATGTATCCCAGGTAAATAAAACCTACCTGACTCAGAGGCCCATTATGTTTCATTTATGTGATGAGCTAATCACTTTGGCTACTAATTTTCAGAGACTCCAAAGAAAGGCATTTCTAAACAGGAACCTATTATTACAAGAATTCTCATGTGCTCTTCACATTAATAGGCTATTGAAAAATGGCTTAAGGGAGAAGAAATCCCTGCACACCCATGAGGCTCCTGTAAATCTTTGATTTTGTGCCTCATTCCCTTCTGGTGCAGCAGCAGAAAGTGCAGGGTTGCTGAGTGGAGATGGGTGACCCAGGAAGTCTAGTGTGCCACACACGACGTGCCAGGGGAGGGAAGCAGGTATATGCGGTGGAACATGGCAGGTCCCAGCCCCTGCAGCGTGGGGGGAGTCCCCCCCCATCACTAGCCACCGCCAACAGCCGTGTCAGCACAGAATAACATCTCAGGTGTTCCTCGGTTCCACGTACTAAGCTGTACGTGGCTTTCTCCTGCCTTGGACTCTGTTCCTTTGCCTTCCTTGCTCAGCTCTCTGTCCTTGAAAATTAAAAGCAAAACGGCTTTTTTTTTTTTTTTTTTGAGGCTGCTGCTGTGGCAGCTCCTAATAACTCTTAATAATGAACTGCAAGAGACCATTAAGATTTGTCTCCCTTGGCTTTTACTCACCAGCCTCTGTGATAGTTGTGATGGGGCGGCAGTGTGTGACCACGAATGTGAACAGCAGCACCCCTCAGCAGGACAGGTTAGCAAGCTGCCTACACCTCCTCCAGTCTTTGCTCTCACTGGTACAGGAAGGAGAGCTCTGAGGAAACCTGTTCAAGGTTTCTGAGTGGAAGGAACAGGAAAACCTGAAACGGACTAAGAGGAAAGGAAAAACGTTAGCCTTCCTGGGAGGGGCAGTGGGGTGTAGGCTAAGAATGGGCTCTGAAATCAAATAGATTTGGTTTCAAAATTCTTGCTCTATTGATGGATACCCTGCCCGAGAGGCATACTGTCACATCACTGGGTCCCGAACTGTAAAAGCGGAATAATTACACCTACTCTGTAAGGCTGATAAGGGGGTTGAATGAAAATATCCGTGTGACATATGTAGCACACAGTAAGCAGTTTGCCTCTTTATAAAACAGTAACTAAAACTTGCTTTCCATCACAGACAGAAGTCAGAATCAGCGAGATAGGCCCTCAAGGTTAACCAGTTCCCTTTCAGAAAGAATGTGACACCACAGATCCAGTAGCCTCTGAGCAGCCTGAATAACCTTCTCACCCATGGTAAAGCTGGAGAATCTACAGGCTGATGGAAATGTACATGCTTTATGTATCATCCCCATTGGAAGTGGCAACAGAATAGCAATAGAGGGGAGAAGGTAATCCAGGTATCACACAACTGCACACATGCTCAGTATGATGCCTTGGAGTAATATCATACCTGCCATTACTGGCTTTGCAAATGTGAGTGCAATTTGGCAGTTATTAATAAACCGACCGTGCAGCATGTTTTGTAGAGGTAGCTGAAAGGACTTTGATATCAGTAACTAGGCGATCACATAGAAAGGAAGCTGAATGTCTTGCAAGTCCTGTTTACAGTCTTAATAAAGGGAGCCATTTCAGATCCAGCCTCCACTTTTAATAAACTGACCTAGGCAGCTCCAATCACATTATCTTCCCCCAAAAAAAGAGCTACTCTTACTTTGTGCCGAGAAGCATAAGCATTTTATATATACTATTTCAACGTAACAGCAGCACTCTGAAGTGGGCATTACTATTCTCATTTCACAGATTAGGAAACTGAGGCTCAGAGACATGAAGTAATCTGCCTGGGGTCACACATTAAGTTGTGAAGGCAGGATTTGGAACCCTCTGGCTCAAGTGTGCTCTAAACCCCTGTGCTCTACTCATCAAGATTTTGATTTTCCTAGCTTCAGAGAAAGGATGCATTCAGGATTATTAGTGAACAAAGAGCTTTGAGGATGACCATTAGTATGCCAGGCACAGGGAAAGATGAGGTGGTACGATGAACGAGCATTTTCCTGAAGGCAGGAGGCCCGAGCTCAAGCCTCAACATGGCTTCTCCCTTGCTGTGTGATGTTGCATCCATTACTTATCCTCTCAGAGCCCAGTATCCTCATCTATAAAGTTTTCCTACCCTCATAGAATTGTTGCCACCATCAATGCAGTAACATAGGTGAATCTGCTTTCCTATGTGTAAGGCTCTAGGCAAATGCTACTTATTATCATAGGTCAATTAGTTTTAATTCCACTGTTGACTTGCTTTTGAATCCTTGGAAATATTCCTGACCCCTAAACTTTCTCATCTATAAACTAGAGCTGATGATACAGCATCCTTCAGTAAGACCCTTCAGCAGCTGTTCTCAAATTTCAGTGACCTAGAATCATTTGGCAGTCTGTTGAAACATGTTCCTGAGCCCTGGCACTTATGATCCAGCACAGCTGGAGGGAGCCTGGTAACATTCACTCTTAAGAAGGACCCCATCAGATTCTGGTGTAGATGGGCCATGATAACACTCTGAAAAAAATGCCTCCCTGCAAGCTCAGTGTTACAAATAATTGTGGTATCTGTGGGTAAAGAACTTGACCAACGTCACTTGTAACGCACCCAGCACAGAGCCCTGAAGTCCTGATACCTGGATCCTGTTGTTGTGACCACATGATTGGGACTCGAGAGAACATCAAAGCTCTGTCCTGGTCATGGGGTTTCCATTGAGGGTTTGCTTCTAGAGTATACAGCTGAAGCTTCCAGCACTCCACAAACCTTTTTTTTTTTTTTTTGTAGAAATTGCTTATTTTTTTTTATTGGAATATAATTGCTTTACACCCTTGTACCAGTGTTTGAGGTACACCAAGGTCAATCATCTGTATTTATACACATATCCCCGTATTCCCTCCCTCCCTCGACTCCCCCCGACCCTCCCCATCCCAGTCCTCTAAGGCATCATCCGTCCTCGAGTTGAACTCCCTTTGTTATACAGCAACTTCCCACTGGCTATCTGTTTTACAGTTGGTAGTATATATATGTCTATGCTACTCTCTCACTTTGTCTCAGCTTCCCCTTCACCCCCCGCCCCCCCAAACCTCGAGTTCTCCAGTCCATTCTCTGCATCTGCGTCCTTATTCTCGTCTTGTCACTGAGTTCATTACCATTTTTAGATTCCGTATATGTGAGTTAGCATACAATATCTGTCTTTCTCTTTCTGACTTACTTCACTCTGTATGACACACTCTAGGTCTATCCACCTCATGACATATAGCTCCATCTCATTCCTTTTTATAGCTGAGTAATATTCCATTATATATACATGCCATATTTTCTTTATCCATTCATTTGCTGATGGGCATTTAGGTTGCTTCCATGTCCTGGCTATTGTAAATAGTGCTGCAGTGAACATTATGGTACATGTTTCTTTTTGGATTATGGTTTTCACTGGGTATATGCCCAGGAGTGGGATTACTGGATCATATGGTAGTTCTATTTGTAGTTTTTTAAGGAACCTCCAAACTGTTTTCCATAGTGGCTGTACCAACTTACATTCCCACCAACAGTGCAGGAGAGTTCCCTTTTCTCCACACCCGCTCCAACATTTGTTGTTTCCAGATTTTGTGATGATGGCCATTCTGATTGCTGTGAGGTGATACCTCATTGTGGCTTTGACTTGCATTTCTCTGATAATTAGTAATGTTGAACATCTTTTCATGTGTCTGTTGGTCATCTGTATGTCTTCTTTGGAGAAATGTCTATTTAGGTCTTCCGCCCATATGTGGATTGGGTTATTTGCTTTTTTGGTATTAAGCTGCATGAGCTGCTTGTATATTTTGGAGGTTAATCCTTTGTCCGTTATTTCGTTGGCAGCTATTTTTTCCCATCCTGAGGGTTGCCTTCTAGTCTTGTTTATGGTTTCTTTCGCTGTGCAAAAGCTTTTAAGTTTCATGAGGTCACATTTGTTTATTCTCGATTTTATTTCCATGATTCTAGGAGGTGGGTCAAAAAGGATCTTGCTTTGATGGATGTCATAGAGTGTTCTGCCTATGTTTTCCTCTAGGAGTTTTAGAGTGTCTGGCCTAACGTGTAGGTCTTTAATCCATTTGGAGTTTATTTTTGTGTATGGTGTTAGGAAGTGTTCTGATTTCATTCTTTTACATGTAGCTGTCCAATGTTCCCAGCACCACTTATTGAAGAGGCTGTCTTTTTTCCATCGTATATTCTTGCCTCCTTTGTCAAAGATAAGGTGCCCATATGTGTTTGGGCTTACCTCTGAGTTCTCTATTCTATTCCATTGATCTTCCTTTCTATTTTTGTGCCAGCACCATACTGTCTTGATCACTATGGCTTTGTAGTATAGTTTGAAGCCAGGCAGCCTGATTCCACCAACTCCATTTTTCCTTCTCAAGATTGCTTTGGCTATTCGGGGTCTTTTGCGTTTCCATACAAATCCTAAGATTTCTTGCTCTAGTTCTGTGCAAAATGCCATTGGTAATTTGATCGGGATTGCATTGAATCTGTAAATTGCTTTGGGTAGTACAGACATTTTCACAATGTTGATTCTTCCAATCCAGGAACATGGGATGTCCCTCCATCTGTTTGTGTCATCTTTGATTTCTTTCATCACTGTCTTAAAGTTTTCTGCATACAGATCTTTTGCCTCCTTAGGCAGGTTTATTCCTAGGTATTTTATTCTTTTTGTTGCAATGGTGAATGGGAGAGTTTCCTTAATTTCTCTTTCTGCTCTTCCGTTGTTAGTGTGTAGGAATGCAAGAGATTTCTGTGCATTAATTTTCTATCCTGCTACTTTACTACATTCATCAATGAGTGCTAGCAGTTTTCTGGTAGAGTCTTTAGGGTTTTCTATGTATAATATCATGTCATCTGCAAAGAGTGACAATTTTACATCTTCTTTTCCAATTTGGATTCCTTTTATTTCTTTTTCTTCTCTGATTGCTGTGGCTAAAACTTCCAAAACTATGTTGAATAATAATGGTGAGAGTGGACACCCTTGTCTTGTTCCTGTTCTTGGGGGGAATTCTTTCAGTTTTTCCCCATTTAGAATGATGTTGCCTTTTGGTTTCTCATATATGGCTTTTATTATGTTGAGGTAATTTCCTTCTATGCTCATTTTCTGGAGAGCTTTTATCATAAATGGATGTTGAACTTTGTCAAAAGCTTTTTCTGCGTGTATTAAGATGATCATATGGTTTTTACCCTTCAATTTGTTAATATGATGTATCACATTGATTGATTTGCATATATTGAAGAATCCTTGCATTCCAGGGATAAACCCCACTTGATCATGGTGGATGATTTTTTTAATGTGTTGTTGGATTCTGTTAGCTAGTATTTTGTTGAGGATTTTTGCATCTATATTCATCAGTGATATTGGTCTGTAATTTTCTTTTTTTGTGACATCTTTGCCTGGTTTTGGTATCAGGGTGATGGTGGCCTCGTAGAATGAGTTTGGGAGTGTTCCACCTTCTGCAATATTTTGGAAGAGTTTGAGAAGGATAGGTGTTAGCTCATCTCTAAATGTTTGATAGAATTCACCTGTGAATCCATCTGGTCCTGGGCTTTTGTGTGTTGGGAGATTTTTAATCACTGCCTCAATTTCTGTTCTTGTGATTGGTCTGTTCATGGTTTCTGTTTCTTCCTGGTTCAGTCTTGAAAGGTTGTATTTTTCTAAGAATTTATCCATTTCTTCCAGGTTGTCCAATTTACTGGCATATAGTTGCTTGTAGTAGTCTCTCGTGATCCTTTGTATTTCTGTGGTGTCTGTTGTTACTTCTCCCTTTTCATTTCTAATTCTGTTGATTTGCACCTTCTCCCCTTTTTTTTCTTGATTTTTATGTTCTCAAAGAACCAGCTTTTAGTTTTATTAATTTTTGCTATTGCTTCCTTCCTTTCTTTTTCATTTATTTCTGCTCTTATCTTTATGATTTCTTTCCTTCTGCTCACTTTGGATTTCTTTGTTCTTCTTTTTCTAATTGTTTTAGGTGTAAGGTTAGGTTATTTATTTGATACTTTTCTTGTTTCTTAAGGTAGGACTGTATTGCTATAAACTTCCATCTTAGAACTGCTTTTGCTGTGTCCCATAGGTTTTGGGTTGTTGTGTTTTCGTTGCCGTTTGTTTCTAGATATTTTTTGATTTCCTCTTTGATTTCTTTAGTGATTTCTTGGTTGTTTAATAGTGAATTTTTTAGCCTCCATGTGTTTGTGTTTTTTGCATTTTTCCTGTAATTGATATCTAGTCCCATGGCATTGTGGTCTCAGAAGATGCTTGATGTGATTTCAATTTTCTTGAATTTGCTGAGGTTTGATTTGTGACCCAAGATGTGATCTATCCTGGAAAATGTTCTGTGTGCACTTGAGAAGAAAGTGTATTCTGTTGTTTTTGGATGGAATGTCCTATGAATATCAATGAAGTCGAGATGGTCTAATGTGTCATTTAAAGCTTGTGTGTCTTTATTTATTTTCTGTTTGGATGATCTGTCCATTGATGTAAGTGGGGTGTTCAAGTCTCCCACTATTATTGTGTTACTGTCGATGTCCCCTTTGATGGCTGTTAGCATTTGCCTTATGTATTGAGGTGCTCCTATGTTGGGGGCATAGATATTTACCATTGTGATATGTTCTTCTTGGATGGATCCCTTGATCATTATGTAGTGTCCTTCCTTGTCTCTTGTAATATTCTTTACTTTAAAGTCTAACTTGTCTGATATGAGTATTGCTACTCCAGCTTTCTTTTGACTTCCATTTGCGTGGAATATCTTTTTCCATCCATTTACTTTCAGTCTATATGTGTCCCTTGGTCTGAAGTGGGTTTCTTGTAGGCAGCATATAGAAGGATCTTGTTTTTGTATCCATTCAGCCAGTCTGTCTTTTGGTTGGAGCATTTAATCCATTTACATTTAAGGTGATTATTGACATGTATGTTCCTATTACCATTTTCTGAATTGTTTTGGGTTTGTATTTGTAGGTGTTTTCCTTTTCTTGTGTTTCCTACTTAGAGAATTTCCTTTAGCACTTGTTGTAAGGCTCGTTTGGTGGTGCTGAATTCTCTTAACTTTTGCTTGTCTGGAAAGCTTTTGATTTCTCCCTCCAATCTGAATGAGATTCTTGCTGGGTAGAGTATTCTTGGCTGTAGGTTTCTCTCTTTCAGGACTTTCAGTATATCCTGCCATTCCCTTCTGGCCTGCAGAGTTTCTGTAGAAAGGTCAGCTGTTATCCTTATGGGTTTTCCCTTATATGTTGTTTGTTACTTTTCTCTTGCTGCTTTTAATATTTTTTTCTTTTTAATTGTCATTAGTTTGATAAATATGTGTCTTGGTGTATTTCTCCTTGGGTTATTCTGTATGGGACTCTCTGTGCTTCTTGGACTTGGTTAATTATTTCCTTTCCCATGTTGGGGAAGTTTTCCACTAGAACCTCTTCAAATATTTTCTCAGACCCTTTCTTGTTTTCTTCTTCTTCTGGGATGCCTATGATTCGAATGTTGGTATGCCTAATGTTATCACTGAGGTCTCTGAGACTGTCTTCTATTCTTTTTATTCTTTTTTCTTTTTCCTGCTCTGTGGCAGTTATTTCCCCCATTCTATCTTCCAACTCACTTATTGATTCTTCTCCCTCAGTTATTCTGCTGGTTATAGCATCTAGAGTATTTTTAATTTCAGTTATTTTGTTATCCATTGCTGTTTGTTCTTTAGTTCTTCTGAGTTCTTATTAACTATTTCTTGTACTTTCTCTATTTTGTTATCGAGATTTTGTATCATTTTTACTATCATTACTCTGAATTCTTTTTCAGGCATTTTTCCTATTTCCTCTTCATTTATTTGGTCTTGTGAGTTTTTTTCCTGCTCCTTTGCCTGCATGGTGTTCTTTGTTTCCTCATGGTAGTCCAAACTTCTGGGGTTGCTTGTCCCAGCGATAGAGGGGTTTATAGAAGACTGTCCAAGCCCCAGACTAATGTCCGAGTGTTGGGTCAAACAAATACTAAGTCTAGGAAACACATACATGTATAAGACACACAATTACTGAATCCATTAGGACATAAGGCTCTGGAAAGACCTGACAGAAGAACCCCAGTATGCTATCAGATATTCAAAGAGAAACCCTACAGAAATTGACAACCAAAACAGAACAAAACAGAAACAAAAGCAAAAACAAACAAACACCTTACACATACAAACACAAATCCAGGGAGATATTGAAAGCTAGGATCAAATATAAAAAAGAGCTAGAGTACCACAAGACAGAATGGAGATTCTCAGAATGAAATTAGACAATTGTACTAAGAACTAAGATAAAAACCTAATATTAAATACCAAGGCAGTGTGTCATCTGGAGAACAGAGCAAGGAGTCTGAGCAGGTCGATAGTGTTGCTTATGTTAGGATAAAATAAACTAAAAATGGTTGGAAGACAGGGCAACAGAAGATCGTAGTGTGACTGGAAATATGCAAATAATAAAAATGTATAAAAGATAGAGATGAAAAGAAGGTAGGAGGGATATATAGTCCATACTACAAAAAACTTAGCTAGAAATAGAAGTATATAAAAAGGCTGAAAATAAAAATAGAATAAAAAGTAGAATAAAAAATGTTATAAAACTTGTAGATCCCTTAGGACTAAGATCGTAATTAATAAAGAAAAAAAAAAACAAAAACTAGAACAGATCCCAGAATGGACCAGTTCAACAGAATTGACACTAATATTTCTGTTTCCTTAGAGTCTCAGCTGTAAGTGTCCTTCTACTCACCTTGGGTTTTTTGTATTATTCTGTGACCAGCAGAGCTTCCTTTATTGTTCGTCTGTAAGCGTTGGTGTGTGGGGAGGGAGAGGGTACAATAGTGGCTCCTTCCCCTGGGAGTGAGTGAGCAGTGGCACACTGTTGTTTCAGTCAGGCTTGGAGGTGCCTGTTGCAGAGGGACACTGGTGGCTCAGGTGTAAACAGAATGTCTCAGAATTGGGCCTCTCTCAGGGTTTTTTTGTTCTCAGCAGCCTACCTTCTGCCAGCTCTCCAAACCTGTTCTCAGCTGCCTGCCAGGGCTTTAAGCTAGCCCTGCCCGAGGGCCTGAGGGTCCCTGTTATCCCTGAGTGCCTTAGGTGGCCCACAGGGGTCCCTCCACTGCCCGTTGCAGGCACCAAAAGAGAGAGAGAGGCTATGCCCACAGCTCCTCCCCCCCACCCATGAGCCAGCAGCATCCAGCTGCCATCATGGCCGGGCAGCTTTCAGGGGCAGGCACTCCTCGCTGCGGACCTCTTCCCTCCTGTCCTCTCGGACCATCTCCTTACTGGCAACAATTTTTCTTACCCTGAACCAGTTCTCTGGTTCCCATGCTCCCATTCCTGGACCCTCTGCTCAGCTGTGAATCAACGTCTCAGTGCAGAACACTGAGCTGTGGTGCAGACCCTCCGTGTGTTTCTCACTCCCTCCCGTCTGCCACAGCTCCACAGTTTCACCCTCTTTGAGCCATCATAGATGCCTCCCTACTGGTTATATCGGGATCCTTGTGGTCCTTTCTGGTGGCCGAGGTCGTCTGCTGGTGTTCAGTTGGTTCTCTGTGGGAATTATTGCGTCTTTTGGTGCATTCCCAATGCATCTGTGGAGAGGGATGCATTCCACGTCCCCTACTTCTCTGCCATCTTTTCTCCCACAGACCTCTTTAAGTGGCTAAGTCATTAAGCCTTTTTCTTCTTCTTCCACAGACACATTTGCAAGCAAAGTGGCAGCCACCCAGGACCAGTACGCAGATGCATCCATAGGTAATGTCACGGGCAGCAACGCAGTCAACGTCTTCCTGGGAATCGGTGTGGCCTGGTCCATCGCTGCCATCTACCACGCAGCCAACGGGGAACAGTTCAAAGTGTCCCCTGGCACGCTAGCTTTCTCTGTCACTCTCTTCACCATTTTTGCTTTCATCAATGTGGGGGTGCTGCTGTATCGTCGGAGGCCAGAAATCGGAGGTGAGCTGGGTGGGCCCCGGACTGCCAAGCTCCTCACATCCTGCCTCTTTGTGCTCCTGTGGCTCTTGTACATTTTCTTCTCCTCCCTGGAGGCCTACTGCCACATAAAAGGCTTCTAAAGGAACAATCAGATATAGTAAATTTATATATATATATACATATATATACATAAAAAATTATGTATAATGAACAGAGGAAACTGACATTTGTCATGTCCACTTACCTGCTGATGGAATCCAGCTTCAAGAGCAGACTCTGTACTAGGGCCGGAGTGAGAAAGCATCACCTCCCGTTCCCAGGGGCATCGTCATGTTGAACCAGGCATGGAGGCAGGGCCATCTTTGCAGCTCAGCCTAGAAGGGCTGTGTTCTCCCCGGGTTCATAAATCGTTAAGTCTTTGATTTGTTTTCTGTTTTTGCTTGTCTTTGGTGGGGGTTGGAGAGGAGGTTGATGTTAGGCTTTTGTTTTGTTTTGGGAGGATCAGGGTTCTTGCTTCTCTTGTGGGAGGTGATGACCAATCTAAATGCAAATGGGTTTTTGGTAAAAATGGAAATCATTAAGATTACTGTCCCTTCCCCCAAACACTTTAAAAATTATTTTGGATTAAGAAAGGAAATGGGCATGGAAGAAGAAAGAAGCACGTCTTCACCATATTACTAAATTTCATGCTTATCTCTGGAATGGGAGCAGAGGTGAAGCTACCTCCAAGAAGAAACATGGGAGCTGGAATGGAACCCAGAAAAATCATGGTTCTAGATAGAGTCTGATGTTTAAAGATCTGATGCCTGGCACTCTTGTTCAACAGGTACAGGAACAATGTGCCTAGATTCCCAGGAACATGCAAAATCCTTCCTTAACTCTTTAGTGCTGGACTGTGATTAGCAAGGCCCTTATTCTGGTGTTCCAGCCCCACTAACCCCTCCAGGCGCCCCCATCCCAACCCCACTCCTCCTGCCCACCACCCCTCATAGAAACAGGAAGAACAATCCCGTTCAAAAAGCACATCATCCTTTTCCATTTGCATCAGTATGTGTCCCAGTCTCACATTGCTGTCGCCTGGGATCGTCCATCAGTTTTGTTTTCAAAAGCATCCATGGCCTGTAACCTCCTGTTCCAGTCATGACTGAACATTTGCTCCTCCTTCATGTGCCTGTTTGGGAATGTTGTTGTGATACCTGTTACACAGTGCATGGATGAAAAACAAATACAACAAAACAAAGCGTATCTGTATATAGTAGAGTATAGCATATACTGTTCTCCCATTGGGCAATGTTGATTGGACATTGAAGACGTGAGTTTTCTTTTCACCTGAGTTGTAACTTTTGTGTTGTTATTGAGTTTGATTAGGGATAAAAGGAGAAAACGGCTTATTGTTCACGGATCTGCACGTTGATTTCTAAGAAGCGATAACTGTTACATGGGAAGTTAAAGCTATTGAGAGGACAAAGGGCAAACTACAAAGTATCTTCATGGAAAATGAGCCATGTGATGCACCCCAGAGGCCTCGAAAACTCACCTGTTGGTTCAGGCAGGCCAAGGAGAAGGGCATTTAGAGAAGGGGATGCGTTAGGAGTGCCTGGGCTTTGAAAGCCTTTGTTCCCACAACACCCTTGCCCCCGAAGTATTTATTTCACATCTGCTCTGTCTGGCACAGATGGTAGATAGTGCTGGTTTGTTCATTTTATTTTTTTATGTAAAAGGCTATTTGGAGCCCTGTTTCTTTCACCGTCCAGACCCCTCTGATTGTATCTGCAGTTCCTGAGGAGGAAAGAAACCACGATGAGCAACGGGCCTTTAACAGTGTGTCTTCTCTACTTAGTACTAAGGAGGAAGCAATTAAATGAGATGATTAGTGCCACCCAGGAGCATTGCACCAGGAGGTTTTTAACCCTGGAAAAGGAATGGCTCTATTTCAGTATCTGTGTGGATAAACCCAACATTCCAAAGCCATGAGTCCACAAACAAGGTATAAACAGAACGACTTAGGTTCCCTCTCAGACACTTCTCTATCCATAAAGAATCCCAGGCCAGAGACACCCCTAAGCCCTCTGTATTGATTCAAAGATACTTAACTGTCAACAATTTCTATTTTCTCTTCTTCCACTTAGTAATCACAATCGCTCATCATGTAATAAACATTGGGTGCCTGAATGAATAATTAAATGCTAGTTACCTGCTCAATCTGCCAGGTACTGTGCTATATCTTGAGGACTAAATCATGGACAAGACAGCCCAGATCCCTGTCCTGAAGGGGTATGTCAATGTCATGGCCATTTCCCTGAGTAAAACTAACATGGAACCAGTTTGGTCTTATAAGAAAAACACAATTCTCAAATAGTGACGATTTTCTTTAACTGCAAGAGTAAGGCATAGGGTAAGGAAGGCACTCTGTGTATCCTTAGCCAATCTTACAGATCTGTGCATCTTCCCATTTTAAACCAAGTAAGGCCATCGTGCTGGTGACTCAGATCACCGAGAAGGCCCAGTTAATCCCAATTTTTCATCTTTGTTGGACAACAGTACTTTTCCATGCCCCCCCCCACAGCTCTACAATTTTTCATACCTCCTGGAGCCTCACCCCTGACCTGTCGTGGCCCAACACACTGATAGCCTAACTCCTTTGAGGGCACACTCTAACCCATTTTTTTGAAGATTTTTTTCCGTGGAAAGCTAGCCTAGAAACATCAAGTAAATAGTCAAGGGATATGAACTGTTTAAACATGAGAAAGATTTTGCACTCCTTTCTAGCCATATTTGGAATGTTAAGAATCCCATAGCAAATTTTCACAGAGAACTTTAAGAAATCCTTGCCCTTGGTCAATTTCAATTTCAAAGATTTTGGTTTGTTTGCTTTTTAAATTTTCATGTTATAGGGAAACTATGATTTTGGTTGTTCAGGGTTGTGTTAGTAATTATAGTCGTGTAAAATTATTTCATTTTGTTTGATTATTTTATTTTGTGTGTATTGTGCACAGCTTGCGGGGGGGAGTGCACTAATTGTGCTGTTCCTTATAAATGGTACACATTCTTGACACAGACGAATAAAGTTTCTAATTGTTTCTGATTTAATCACTAGTGATACAGCATATTCTGTATGGAATGTTTCCTCTCTTCTCATTGTCAGCTACTTCATTTTTTTGTTTTCATGTTTTGAAGAAATAAAGACCAAAAAGGTATTATTGTGCAATTGGTATCCTCATCCAGAAGAAAGAAAATAGATGCCCAGTATTCAACTTGCAAATGTCAACCCTTTGGTCACACATTGTTTCCTTTTAATGTCCCAAAGGAGCACAGTGTCGGAATATTGAGATAAATGATACTTTATTCATCTAATTGTCTTTAAATTTTTCTTTAGAATTCTTCATTATATCCATATATTGTCATGCATGAAACACTTTCATATGTGAAGGTAATTCTCTAGGATCAACAATTAATATGTCTCCTGGGACCCAATCTTTGGTTTAACACAAAATAAGCAGCCAACATTTACTTCTTTAACAACAAAAGGAATAATTCAATGACTAGAGTAGCCTTGACTGTTGAGCAACTCTTCAGCAAAATGCTGCGGTGCAATGATTCTAACCTCTTATAAGCTAATTTTATTCTTTCAAAGATTCCAATTCAGGCCTTCCACCAGTGAAGGTTTTATAGAGCTTTGCTTTTGTGGCTCATAGGGTAAACACACTAAGATTTTTCTTCTTATTTTTTTTCTTGAAGAGCATGCTGTTTTCAACTCTGCAGCTATTCTGATAGGTGGCTCTCATCCACAATGAGACTTCTTAATGCAGTGCCTTCCCCCTAGTCGTCTCACTATTAGTAAAAGATCACCATACACATGGTCTTGTCCACAGAAGGCTTGATTCATTGTTGATTCCACAGCCCAGGGCCCCTGCTCCTAACCTGTCAAAGTGAGATTCACCAGTTTGTGCTACGTACATCTGAGAATGTTGTGGAAGCCATCAGAATAATAACAAAGTTCCTGTGATAGATGATGAAGCCCTCCATTCTCTAGTGGTGACAAAACTTCACTTTCTCAAGAATGAAAATCAGCTCCTTTAAGACTTCTCTCAGTGTTTCCCGGCTCAAGATGCGAAGTCTCTCTTTTGATTACGCTTTTCTGTGTCTTATGGTGGGCAGTTACATCCAGATCAAGTCTTGAGTATAGTTTCATAACTTCAAGAATATTTGGCCATTTCTGATCAACCATGTGCAACACTGGATCTCACCGTGACCTACAAATGGCACTTGGCTTTTGTAGTAATCACTTTAACTTGGCTAAGATATTCTAGCTTTTGGTAAAATTGAGCATTTCGATCGATAACAAGTGTATTATATAGAAGAGACATACAAAATCATATTTATCTTACAAAGAAAGAAAGGTGCTGTTATGACTGGATTCATTACCTTTCATTCAGATCTACTTACAGATTTTGGTAATGGATTGCATTTCTGCTCTTCTTTTCAACCATTATGTTCTTATCACTTTTAACCACGTTCATTGTCTTCCACTCAACATAGGTCAAGTGTTGGTTGGTCCTGATGGTATCCCACCTGCAAAGATAGCATAGGAAGGGGAAACAGTTGTAAGAGATATTTAATTTTTAGAGCTTAATCAGGCCATGGTTAATCATCTTCCAAAGCAGAGAATGTCTTACCTATAGAAGGGGCAACCACTAAGTGGTGGGACTCCCAAGGGAGAAAGTGCTTCAGGTTTCCAGCCAACAAGACATGGGTGAGTATTTAGCTGTCTGTGATGTACTCCCTGCCTGCCAAGATATCCAAAAAGATGCATTCAGAGGCTCTCCCAATTTCAGCTTTGTTAAAGGTCTTCTGATCAAATCTCCTATGGGACTTTTAAATTAGTCATCATTGTATAAATTATTTTGACTGATTGATTTGTAGAACAGAACATTAATTTCTAACTTAAAAAAAGCAACATAACCTTGTGATTAGAATTATGACCCATGTCTTTGCAGAAAGACTTGCTTGCCCCAAATTGCCTGGTAATCAATGCAGTATTTTACAGATGGTTGACCTGCTCACATTCTTTAGAATCACGTAGTCCTAACCTTTTTCAAAAACCCAGAGAGGTGTTCCTTGGGAATATGCAATCGTAACCTTTCTTTTCTCAGTTTCCAAACTTTGTAGTTCCTTCCATGGCTACTCCCATCATATTCATTACCCTTAGTAGTGTTCACTATTACCTCTCAGCAATGCACAAAAGACTCATGCTAAACACACTCTGGGTATATTTTTCTGAAAGTGAATTTGTCGTGGGAAAATCAAATATAATGTTTCATCTAGAAAACAGTCATTAGATCATAGGGTGGTAACTCTGTAAATGTTTAGGACAGGGCTAGACCCTTCAGCTACACACTGCAGCAGCACCATTCATTTTGTTCCTCTCTGGATCACATTTTTCATGTTTTAGTGCCCATCAACGTAGACTTTTATTCCATCAATATATGCAGGTACAGATTAAGGAAAAAGACCCTCACATACATCTCCAAACATGAAGTATGTAAACATAGAAAAACATCATATATAGTTTCCATGCCTCCAAGAAATATGAGTGAATCAAATGCTTCTCTGTAGCTATTATATTCATGATGTGCAAATGGTAGGGAAATTCACATCAGTAACCAAACACCCAAGAGAGAAATTAGCTAACTTCAATGTTACTGAGTCGATTTTGACAGTTAATGCACAGCTCAGCCTTCCTAATTTGTTGACTGCAAAGACAGATCTACCTAACCAAATCCAGGAGTGTAGAAGGGAATTAATTTCTTAGAATCATCATACAGACCTCTGTAATGGAAATTGTTTAATTTGCCTGGAAGGATCTGGCCCAGAGATTTTCAAAGACACTTCCTCTATATTCCCAAGTTGAAATAAAACACATTTCACTTACAGAATTTTTTATTAGACCTCTTGAAGCCACATGGTAGAGCAATAGATAAATTCTCCAAGGAAATCTTTGCTAAACACGTGATCCTAGGTTTGCAGTGACCCATCCTCCAATGTGAAGATCCCATTCTTTCCAAGTGGAAGCAACAATCCCTTTAAATAACAATATATAATAACCACTTTTCAAAATATTTCACCTAAAAATAGAGTAAATTATATAAATATTTAAGATAAAGCTGATATGGCCCACGTGTCTAGTTGTGAGTAAAATAATTCTCTACCTTCTTATCCTCAACATTAAAATTTGTAAAACACTCCAAGGAAGAAATCTTGAAAGATTTTGCATTCTCGTGATGCTCATATAATTGAAGAATATGGCTAAAGTAATGATGTGCGTGAGAATTATCTATGTGATTGACAAGAACATATTTTAAAATGAGAGAATTAGCCCAAAGAAAGTGTGTTAAGATTTCGTCCCAGGCTACCCTTGTCTAAGGTATTTGAAAGCTGTTATCCTTATGGAAGATGGATTCCCAGTTTTCAGAAACAGCAGTGCAGTTAACATTCGTATTCTCAGTTTTAATACGAAAATCGAAGCTGAGCATACATAACTTTTGACTTGGGCAACCAAAAAAAACGTATGCTTTTGGCACACTTTTCTATCTTGCTGAGTTATTTTGTGTAATGCACTGGACTTATACAGATGTCTCATAAAAATACCTCCAATAATTTCCTTCCTCTTTTTTTCCAAGCCATGAAGTTTCTAAATTTCACAACCTAATAACTTGATAACTTCATTTATAAAAGACTGATTCCATTTTGATGTTATTTACATTTCAGAATTAATTTGAATATTTAAAATAATCCACACAGCAGATGGGATATTGTGCTTGAGTCTAGCCCAAACAAACAATAAAGCTCAGACAGACCTATCAGTAGTTAAAAGGCTTCTGAAACACTGACCTTTGCATGCACAGTAAATACACGTGCTGTTTTCAATCTTCTTTCTACCAAAAGTTGCCATTTCAACCAATGTAAAAACAAACAAAAAGATTTGAAATGCTAGTTTGAAGATGATTTCTGTGAGAATCAGAGAGTGTTTCAGCAGTAAATGTCCTCTATCCCATCTCTTCCTAGAGCATAGAGATACATTAATACAAAAATAGATGATGTATGTCAAAGAACTCAAATTGCATTTCATATGTCTAGGGCTGCCCTAAAAGCCCATGTCAGATTGGTGTTCCTTTTTTATCAGATTTCTTTTATAAATGGGAAAAGGGGGGAGAGATGTGGAAGGAAGCATATTCCCGATTTTTTTTCCTTTTTAGCTAAAGATGTAAATTCAAAGTTATTTGAAATCTGCTTAGAACTGTTAATTATATCCATCCTTCTAAAAACATAAGTAGATTTTTAAAAGAAAGAAATTCATTTTTCTTTCATCATTTGGCAAGCATTTCTGATAGAAAGTTTTTTGGATCAATTAGGGCTCCTTTCTGACTTTTCCAATTACCCTCTATCTTTGGGGGGGAGTTTTGAATACAGCTCTTGAAAAAAAACTCCTCCTCTAGGTCAAATCCTGGGGGATTAAAAGGATGAGATTTTATATTTTCCTGGAAACATAGCACTGAACAGATAGGGCCGCACACATTAGCCGGTATTTTCTAGAAATGTGTTTCGGCATGCTGGGACAAAATGAATGGGACTCCCACCTAGTTTTGCCACAAATATCTAATCATCTACCACCAAGTAGATTCTCCACTAATTATGGTTTAGCTTAGATATTCTCAACTAAACCAACCTTCAACTCTCACATACAAGGGTTGTCTTATCCCTAGTGTTTTGCTGCCAAGATCTTACTAATAGGCAAACTAGCCCTTTCAACCACTTGGTAATGAGATTTCTCCAAAGGAGAGGATGAGGAGTGGGTATAGAGTGCAGTGTAATGTTCATGCCAAGTCATTGGAACCTATTTAGCCAACTGCTTCATTACATATTGGACTCCATTTGGGACACTTACTCTTGGAAATACTGGAAGGACTTTATTGACATTTCATCAACTAAACTTTGGTGGTATTGGATCTAAGCGAAGGATGTCATCCTGCAAAAATGTAAAGTTATTTTTATTAGCTACATTGTTGTTACAATTTGCAAGAAAATAATATCTTTGATATTTCAGTCTAAAACTAAATAAGCACAGGGTTTTGCTACCATCAGTAATCTGATGGGATTTGACACACAATCTTCTCTGAGACAGAGGATGCTGTGGTAAATGTATGCATGAGGCTTAAAATATGCCTGATATTCTCAGGTTGTTCCCTCAGACTCTGCATACATTTACTTTTTTAAAACAAATGAGTATCTTTTTCATCAAATGGAATAGGAATTTTCCCAATAAGCACCCAAAGGGCCTGTGAGGATTAGGTTGCATCCGTGGCTCTGCTTCTATGCCCCCTTTTCCTACTTCTGCCTCATAATCCCTGTGCACAACTGTGGATGGTGAGAGAGCCAAAAAAAAAAA
Organism: Hippopotamus amphibius kiboko; assembly: GCF_030028045.1. NCBI lineage: Eukaryota > Metazoa > Chordata > Mammalia > Artiodactyla > Hippopotamidae > Hippopotamus > Hippopotamus amphibius. The sequence goes on from NC_080192.1 coordinate 116,760,071, forward strand.
AAAAAGACTTGTCCTCCCTTTCAAAATGAACTAAACCCACTTCTTCTCTTTAAAAATGTGGCTGTTTCAAATTTTTAATGTTAACCACAAAACCAAGAGAGATGCTTTTAAGTCCCAGGTTGGAAGCAAAGATTGCATTTGTGCAAAGCTGTCAGGGAAATTTATGTTAATCATTGAGACATGGGATTTACTAATATCAGTACCCAGCTACTGCCCTCCCCCAACCTGTTCATACAGTACCTAGAGGCAAACAAGAGGTCAGGCAGGGGCCACAGATCACTATTAATATCATAATCACATCACCATTCAACTACTAGATGGCATCAGGAAGTAGGCAAAATAGATGGCATCAATCCTAGTCCTTGAGCCAGATCACCACTTTGTTCACCCCTGTGATGAATATGGTCTATGAACATTAGAACAATGCAAGAAGGATTTTTTTCACTTGATGTGAATATTACCTGCCGAGATTCCTTTCTGCTCTGCACCAGCATGTTGCGTTTGACTCAAACCTTTCCAAACAGAGTCAGGCAGCTCCATCACATACTTGTTGCCTGCTTGGAGGGTGAATCTCTCTTTTCAAACTTGTTGCCATGGAACCAATTTTTTAAAACACTGAGAAAGCAGCAACTTAAGTATAGGATCTAATGAGGAGGAGTCTCAACTTGCATTTTTGCCTTCTGGCCAAGGCACTGACATTCCAACTCTACAAATCATTTCATTAGTAAAATGAAAATAATAATTGCTTTGTCATTGTTTAGAATTAATTGATACCTTTTTTAATTGACTTGATGCCTTAATTAAGTCATAATTGAAGCTTCCACTAATCAAAATGAGATCCATGGGTAGTATTATTATGATTTTACCCAAAGATTAGGTTTGTTTTGTGAAGAGACCACAATTGGTTCGGGTCACTTTAAAGCAACAGACAAGATATTTAATAACATTTGAACACAATGAAGAAGGTTCAGCACAGGCTGTTGGGTTACAGGAGGGCTGGGCTTCTCATAGCCTCTCTTAATGTACTGCTCTTCCACCTAAGTGTTTATCTGTCATGGTTCCCAGTGGAATATTTTCCCACACTCATTCAGTGGGAGCATACTGACACAGCTCCAGTCTCTGCCTTTTATTTCCTAATTCTCCCTGGAGAAACAGCCATTCCAGAGCTTGCAATAAAAAAGGAAAAAAGAAAAAACATGACAGGTGCCTCACTGGTGGATCCAGAAGTTTTGTACAAAAACACAGACCACTCTGACCGTCTCCATATTAACACTGTACTTACTAAGCGGCTTTTTTTTGTTTTTTTAAGTGACTGCAACCCCGCCAAAAAGAAAAGATTTGAGGAACTATTTCCAATCCTTAATCAAAAGTCAGAAATCACTTTGATGGCAGGATCTCAAATGTCACTTTTTTCCTGCCTAGTCCTCGCAAATCAATAAGGATTGAAAACTGCAGAAAGTGTTTGGATGGTACTCACGAATTTGAATTCAGATCTGGATACTGGAGCTTGATAAATATCAACTGACAAATTACCCAAGAAAAAGAATCAGAAAGTAGTTAAACCAAAGAGGGCCAAAATTTAGCAAGTCTGTCCTCCAAGATCATTGACTTTATATTCAGTTAAAACTTTTAATAAGACATCTATAGAGCCAAAGCAGTGGAACAATTTTTAAATCAAAGATCAGAGTCTATTACATTTTTTCAATCATACAATTCCATAAGCCTCAAGCATTTCTTTTGTGCAGAGAATTACACTAGGCACCCTAAGATGGTATGAAGAATTCAAGACAAGTTAATTTCGAGAAAATTAGCACCAGCCCTGAATTTAGTCAGGAAGAGTCCAGCTGTGGTGCTCTAATTAAATTAACCTCCCATTTTGGTCTAGAGACATTTTATCAATTTGAGACTGCTGAATGGAGCCAATCTGAAATCCATCAAGGAATCTTCCTTTAATAGAAATAGAACTGCTAATTTTCTTGACTTCAGATTCTGTCTTTCACCGGGATAAATGGATTCAGACTCAACTAACATCTCCAGAGTCTACAATGCATCAAAGCCTGTGTGACACTGACATACAGTCTTTTCTTTTAACATTTCAAGTTGGGATCAACTTGTTCCAGAAATAATTTGCTTCCCCATTGTTGGATTTTTTTCTATGGGGTGTCGCTATTAGTTCATCACTGAATTTTCTTAACTCTGCCTGTTGCTCTTTTGACTTTGAGGCATCTGGCTGTATTTCAGTGAGTTACAACTCCAGCTGCCACATTTTAACAGCCAAAAAGAGACGACCTCAGTCCCCATGTCTGAGTACACAGTGTTCTCTTCATTTTAGCATCAAAGAGTCACCAGAGAGGAGACCTCAAAGGCTTTCCTCTTTTGAAAAGTAGAATTTAATTGTTTCAGAGGATTATGAATCTTGAGCTCTCTCTGGACTTGAGTTTCCTCATCATTAAATGGAGAGGCTTTGCCTTCAACTTGGCTTTCCAGAATACACCAAGCCCTGGCGTGATCCTGGCATCAATCCAGTGGTTTTGGGTTGAAGGTGCTTTATGTTGGGGACCAGGTGGCCCTCATAACACTCCTCCTAATACTTGATTACCAATGTAAGCGTCAAGCCAGTAAAACCATCTTAAGTCTGCCAGGAATTTAAAGATTTATTTTGAAACAATTCTCTACGCACTGCTGAAAAAATTTCCCTTCCCTAAGGGGAATGAAAAGTTTCTCCCTTTGCGGGATACCCAACAATAGAAAATTTAATGAGATCAGAATGCATTCCACATCAGTGACCTTCCTAAGGTTGAATCTGCTATTCTTCTAAATGTAAATTTTGAGTTCACAGTTTCCCACAATAATTCCACTTTTGTTTTTAATTTTTTGCACTTAATGACATCCTTTTAGGAGAAAGAGACTGCCAGCAGTGATTTTATACAAAAGTGTGTGAATACAAACAGGATGCACACTGACCAGGAGAAAGATATTAAAAGATACAAGTATTCTAAAGGAAGATGAAAAAAGAATTGCATCTGCTGCAGATTCAACTGTCTTTTAAACGCCTCCCTTGTTATGGAGAAAATGACTCCTCAAAAAGATTTTACAAAACGACTTAAGCCCCATCCCTAGCAATCATCTGGTTTGCCACGGCCCAAATGTCTCATTAGCAATCTGAAATTGCACACAGTTGGGAAAACTATAGCAAGAGGATGTAGACACTGCCATGGGGAAAAGAAAGAAAAAAAGAAAAAGCAACTGCGACAAACTCTGCTTATGTACACAAGGAACGATTTAGTGGAATAAATGTAAGCTTTCTCTTGAAGGAATCCCAGTTAGAATGTCATCTGAAATGGCAAAACCATTTCAACATCATAGCAGGTAATATATTCCAGTTTTATTAGCACTGAGGCACAAGGCCAAATTGGTGGGGGGGGGAAGGTAAACAAAAATTCCTGGCATTGGAACAGATAAAACGATCTTATAAGCCTAGTTGTTGAGAGAGAAAATTAAAAGATAGTATTTTTGTCCTAGCTATAGTACTGTCTGACTTCCACCTAGGGAAAAAATTACTTTTCCTTCTTTCATTATGTGTCTTTATATAGAACTGCTCTCCAGTTGCAGTAGACATCATATTTTTATATTTCTATAAGTTCCTCACGTTGAATGTAACCCTTATTTCACATTTGATTAGGAAACCCTAATTAGGAAAGGTAGATTTTTCTGCCTTTTTTAAAACAAACCTGTGCCATAAGCGTTTTCCAGAGATGACTGCCTTAAGCCATCCTGGTAGCTCCATCAATCAGCAGTAGGTGCTTGGTTTACAGCAGAGAACCCGTAAATAGATGGAGCTTCCCTTCTGCAGAGGGAGTGGCCCCTTCACACAAACTCACATCTGATTTTCCTCAACTCCTGGTGCCAGGACAGCCTCTCCACTGACCCAGGTCGACCTGCCAGTCAAAAGAGCCGCCATCTCTAATTACATGCGCGGACAGCTTGCCCAACTCAATTCCTCAGCAACAGTATTTCATGGAGCGGCCCTTGGTGTTCTTGCTTACTCTTTGCAGGTCCTTGCATGTGATAGGCTTTAAAAAGGATTTTACTAGAAAAAGTCAACAAACCTTTGTTTGTGTTCAGTGAAGAAACTGTGAATAAATTTAGCCCTTATCATGTTAATCCTCCCGAGGTCTGAGAGAATGTCACCTGCTATCATGTTAATCCTCCCGAGGTCCCAGAGAGAATGTCATCTGCGTGGCAAGAGAGAATTTTAATGCTATTTCTAAAATAATACTCCCTGAAAAAAGGCGGTACAGTCTTCTGCAAATGGCCTTTTGGGACTCAAATTTAATGATGTATAAAAAGCATATTCCCTTCAGAGGAAGGTCAGAGGTTAGAGCAGGAGTCTGAGTCATATCTTACTTATGGGTTTGCTGTATATGCTAATATAGAACTTAAACTCCTGAACCTCTCGTTTCTCAAGAATTAAATTAGCACCGATTGAATCTGTCCCTTGCCTACATTATAAGAATGCCTCGGGGAAAAAAAATCCAACACCGACCTTCACATTCCAAATGGAAAAGCTTTGTCCTGGGAGCGCAGTTAGGGTGATTTGAATAACTAGTGTGTTTTAGAATAAGCTGCCACATCGGTTCTTAACATTTAGTCCCCAACAAGGCAGCATCAGTAGCAACTTTGAAATTTGTTAGGTATATAAACTCCCTGTTCCCACCTGAGACCCCAACCCAGACCTATGAATCAGAAATTCTGGGAGTGGGCCCAGCAATGTGGGTTTTAACAAGCCCTTGGGATGATTCTGATGTACGTTTCAGGTTTGAGAACTACAAACGGTGGTCTGGGTGGTCAAGAAAAGTTCACGTCACCCACTGTTTAACTCTGTTTCTTCACATGAAAAAGCTTACAGCTTAGGTGATACATTCCATCTAGGCCCAATACGTTCTGATATATAGGCAGAAACGTCCACCATCCAGACCAAAATATAATCTGAGGGAAAACTAATCCTTACAAACATTCTTTACTGGTGTAACTGAGCTTCAGGCAGGATCTCCAATCAGAAAGATTTCTCATCAGCTTTTCTAGTTCTTTAAAACAAAACAAAACAAAACAAAACAGCTAATCTGCTTTGCCTGACCGCCCAGGGCCTAGGGAATGACCTTGGACACTTTTCTCTTAATTTATCAGCTCTGGCCCATTTGCCTTAATGCTAAACCATCATGTAACAGAACTGAGTTACATTTAATGACATGGTCTATTGGTTTGAAGAGTAGGGGTGGGCTGAGTTTGGTTCTAAGTGAGTTTGGGTTTTCGAAGATAATTTCAAAGGCTCATATAGCTCATAAAACCTGGAAACCACAGACAAGGTAGACATCAATCCCAAGACCCCCAGGAGCTTTTTCCTAGACTCATTTGAATTGGTGCAGGACCAGTGTGGAAAGCCAGCAAGCAACTTGGCTTATAAAAATGGCGTAGGAAAGGGCGTCTAAGGTTGTGGGTTATATGCGTGCGGACACGTGTATGCTTCCTTAAATCTAACCTGAAAATGTCACATTTACAGCTCCTTAAAACATCCATATGTATTCTGACCCCTCCTATTGATGCAGACAAGCAAATTCAAAGTAGCCGAAAGGAGACCTAAAATAGAACCTCAACAATGATACTCTGAAAGAAAATGCTAAACTATCACCCCAGGTCTTCTTTCAAAGGAGCCAAACTTGTCAGATATCTTGGAATGACTGCTCTTTTTCAGGAATTACTGAAAAAGAATAACTGATGTATCATATTGTTCTACCTGCCTCTCTACAATCTGTGTTGCTGGTCAAAGTCTGAGCATTTGGGTGTCTCATTTTCTGTCTGACAGCATTTTCTCATTGGCTCTTTCCCCGCTGTGACCTGATCACCACACAGCTCCAGCCAAAACGCCGCCCCTCCTCCCTCTGTCTCCACCAGTGTGTCCATCTCCATCTGTATATTCTGTCTTTTACTCAAAGTGAAAGCCTCACTAAGAAGATACTTCTTAGAATAGTCACCAAATTGTCAAGGTGCTTGGTGATGGGACATGCACCTTTGCAGGGGGAGGGGCTGGATCCGACTGACTGTCACTCAGATCCAGAGCCTTGACCTCCCTTCCAGAACTTTGTCATCTCCAAGGCAAAGTTACAGTGGTGGCTTGGCTTTGTCAACAATCCATGGTTTATGTTATTGACTCAAGTCTTGAAATCTTAACAAACCTGGATTAAAAATTTCCCTCTGAAAGCTTAAGAGAAAAAGTTACATGTTCTAAAGCCCCTCAACTTCTGGGGTACATTAAAAAGGCCTTGACATTAGAAGGTAACAGATGATTGTTTTAATCTCCTAACAGCTTCTGCCTTTCAGTGCCATTCATGGTGATTTTCTTAGGCCAGTGGTGCAATTCAATATTACTCAAGCCATAAAAATAACCGTTGGCAACACTGTTATTCCAGTGGGGACTTCCCTGGATTTCGCCTATTAATTTTTGTAGCCAGTAGGAAGCTCACACTGAGGACACATTTTGAGCTTTCTAGAGGAGGGCAAGAGAAGGAACTAGCATCTTGTACACACTGTGTATCTGTACAAAACACTGCTCTGTGCCGCTGGGAGTGTTCCCTGCGGGGCAAGCGAGATGGAAGAATTCAGGTAGGAAACAAATTTAGAATGTCTCTTTCACCTTTGATGGCAATTCATTCCCACTGAATAAGCTTGGTGGAAACTTTTGATAGTAAAATGAACTCATAGGCAAACCGTAAAGAAAAGGGAGGCAGATCACTGTGCCAGAAACCCCCTCTTCCTAAGAGGCAACCATGAATTCCCCGCAAAGGACAGAAAAGGAAAGACCAGCCTATTCACACCCTGTACGCACAGTTTTAAAAGACCCACTACAAATAGCCTCCAAACACAGACAGGGGAACAGTGGAAAGAAGAGAAGCCAAAGTGGAGAGAAGGAGTTCGTGCCTCAAAAAATGAAGTAAGCAATCCTAACATCCCTCTAGTTGATCCAGCAGATATTCACCTGTCTAAAGCTGACTTTTAAATAATTTCACTGCACTTTGAAATTCCTGAGTAGTGGTAAGTCAGTAATACATTTGGCTACTTAACTGAATTTTTCAGTTTTTATTCTTCCATGCCAATGAATGTAATCTCTAAGACTTGCCATTTTAAGTGTGCACGCAAGCACATACACACACACGCACACACACACACACACACACACACACAAAGGTAAATGCATTATATGTTACTCACTTTGTGGGAAACACTGTGTTATAATCAAAAAGATTCCAGTGGATTCTTTCAGTGTGTTTCAGTGATATTTTGTGGGCAAAAAAAGGTATTCATGGTCTCTCTTTGCTGACTGTATTGTTAAAATTACGATCTTAAGCAGCACTGCTAAAAATGCCTATGTAAAATATCTTCTCTAGTATCAATGAGTCAAAACACTTGGAATTTATCTTTCAAAAAGAATATGTGCTAAACTTAAATATTTTTATATCTGTGGTGTTTTCCTATTAACCTATAGCTGTAAACAAGTGAGCTTACAACTGATATCATCAAAAAGGAAAAGGGCCTACACAAAATGTTAAAACTGGAGGAAGTTATTTATAAAGTCTTCTGCCAAAGACCACTTTATAATCTGTAAAATGTAGATTAACTTCTTTCATTATGAACATGATTGTAAGAAATGCTCACCCTCTCATCTTCTATCTTTTGAAACTTAATATTTTGTATTTCTAAGGACCAAGGAAAATATTTTTTAAGCCAATGTAATACACTGACGCCTTGGAAATGAGAGGTATTGATACAATGACTCAGACCAACTGCATAATGTTCAATTAGAATTCTGATATCAGATGGTAAATTTATCAGTCTTTCCAATAGTTCTTATACTGCACTAAATTACATTTGGGAAATTCAGCTAATCTTTTCAAATTAAAGGCACCAACATTAATGATAGATCTCATCTAACATGGAAGGCATTAAAGCACTCCATTTCAAGCACCTTGAGTGGATGGAAATTACCACCTAATTTTCCCACCTAACCATCTCCTGTACGTTAACTCAGAGGTCTAACAATGTCATATAGAAGGTTAACAGACTCTGTACACCAAGGATATTTCATCTGTGCAGTTAGTAAGAACTAGCCATTTAAAAATATATTCAAATGTTTTGTAAATAAAATTTTTGATTCCTATAGTTTTGTTCAAACTATCTTTTAAAATGATTAGACATTATTTGAATTTAAAAAATAATCTGTTATAAGTTAGATGTTGCTTTATTAACTCTGTGATTCAATGTACTCTCAGCCATATTCCTGTGGGGAAACATCAATCTTATTGACTTTCTTGGCATGAGCCAGATCTTCATAGATTCTTCAAGGACTCTAAATATGAGACAAAAAACAAAAAAAAACAAAAAAAGACAAAACAAAACAAACAAAAAAAAAACCACCAAAATTAAATGCTAGTGAAGAAATTAGAAACCTATTGTATAAAATGTATTTTTAAAATCTTAAGATATATGTGATTTACACTGCCTGTTAATCTAGTCCCTTTGTGAAATAACCACCGCATATTTGTTTAGACTCTGAAACACCAAATATTTGTGATGTTTGTATAGCACCATTGTTATAATATGTGATTTCAGATGGTAAGCATCTTTGTTGTAATCACGTGAACTCACAGAAGAATAAATTCCTGCGGTTAATGTACAACCAGCTCTCAGAATTCAGATTTCCTGCAGCTGCTGTATCACCAATAAATGAGAATTGTGAAAACGATTTTTAAAGAATTGAGTTTATGATCACTGTGCATTTTCGTAATGAATGAATTCAGAGAGTTTTATTTTTACCAGAAATGCTCTGTCAGTCAGTAAATACAACTGCTGATTCCAAGCATACCATCATTTCAATGGTTTCTGTACTCTTGATCGAACCACCCAAAACTGGAAGCTTGTTGTAAGATGTGTCCTAACAAATGTATAATAAATGACTTTTCCTGCATGCTGCCTGAGATATACTGTAATTTGAAATGTCTTATCCAACAAATTATATACACTTCATGACCCAAAATTGAACTGGCAATATTTCTCATGTGTATAACTGATGGTATGTTAATATCAAAATCAGAAGCACTGTCATACATGTATGTTATATGTGACATTTAACTTGTTAAACTGTAATCTGTGAAGTGTTCATTGCCTGAACTAGTCAATTCTGTACAAATCATTGTCTTAACTGTTTTCCTAATCTTACCATATTTCCTAACACTTAAATATAAATGTTTGTAAATTAGTCATTCATTTTTTATCGACTTTTTTTGTATCTTTAGTGTGACTCCATTAACTAACCCAAACAAATAGAAACAAAATGTCCCCCTGTCATACTTAAGTCCAGGCTCAAGGGCATTTTAGTTATGGCAAAAGTTCATTCATTCATCCAACAAATATTTATTGAGTATCTACCGTGAATCAGGTTCTATACCAAGTATCCAGAGAATTTTTGAAGACTAAAGTAATCACAAATCTATATCCGTGAAGATTTCTGAACTTTGCCTAAACCACGCAGATTTCTGAACTTCCCCTAAACCATTCTTCAGTGACTTTCATGGAATTAAGAAATTACTTTGCTTCTATGTTATAACAAAGATAGAAATTATCCACTAAAGAGTCTTGGATTAAAATACAGTACATTTGGCCCAGGAAAATGCAACTATCACTCACAGAAATATTGTCTTAAAGTCAAATTTAAAAATGAATTAAACTAAAACCCAATTTAAGAGATTTGACCCTAACTCTGGAATAAACACTTAAAAGATCCTTTCTTGAAATTTGTATACTATGTCTGTTTTAAAACATTATCCTATTGCTACACATAAAATATAGCATCGGATCACATTTCCTAAAATGGTACCGCTCTGCGGGATCAAAGAATTCTGTAAAAGAGGAAGAAAATATCTGTGGAAGGATAAATATTTATCCACAGAATACCACAGAAGGGAATATACCCAGGATGTTTTCTCCGTGATGGATTTCCTTACATGTCCCATACCCATTTACAACTTTTTAAAAAGTGCTTATAGACACACATGCACACTCACAGCAGATTCACCTCTCTCACCACATTCTCATTGTTCTTATTCAAGGAGATGCCCCAATACCATCATGATACTTAGGCAGGTTGATGGGTGGTTTATGCCTTGACTTTACTATCACAAATTAATTTTTGCAGCATTTGTCATTCCTCTGATGCTGCTGGAAACAACAACTTGCCATTCCTACAGAGATTCATTCATTCATTCACTGTAAATATTTGCTAAGCACTGGAGATGAGATTAGATCTTTCTGTACAGCCACATGTGCCCAAGATGGAACGGTACCCACCAGGGCTGGTTGGTGGAGTCAGAAAACTCTGGATTCAGATCCAAGGTTTGTCAGTTTACCTGGGTAATCTTGTTGAAATCCCTTCATCATTCTGAACCTTAATTTCATTCTGTGTAAAATGAGATTAGTAGTATCTATTCTTTAGGGTTGTCATAAAGGTTAAATGAAACAATCGCCATTTCTGGAGTGCCTGATACTCATAAGGCCATGAGTAAACGGCTGTTGGTATTTATGTCCTAAATATTACTTATGTCCCTTATGCCAGTGACAAAGCTTTCTCCCTGACCAAACTCCTTGGAGACCTCTTCTTGACTTGACCCTGACCTTGGGCTCTGTCCCTGGCCTCCTTAGTTCAGTTTTGGTAAAAAAAAATCCTGCTGGGTCAGTTTAGTGAAAATCCCCCCAATCCTTGATACTTGATCAAGTTCCCCACCCCTACCCTTAGCCTGCCTTCAACAAGGTTCCTGCTTATGTCAGGAACTAGTCCATAGTCAGACTAGCAAAAATCCACCTAGCTTTGAGGTTTGCTTTTAGTAATTTTCTGTCCACTGACCCCTGACCCTGCTCCTTGGCTATAAATCCCCAGTTGTCTTCATTCTGTACAGAGTTGAGCTCCGTCTCTCTCTGCTACTTGGCAGCAGTCCCCTTTTTGAATAAAGTCTTCTTAGCATTTTTAACAAGTGTCTGAATACATTTTTCTTTAACACCAACAATATCTTCCATGCCGAAAGATCAAAAGACCAAATAAGCTAAATTCTAACTCTCTTCAATGCAATAGCTTTAGCCAACATTTATTAAGTGCTTGCTATCGACCAGGTAATGTACTAAGCACTTGACTTGGATTATATCCCAAATCCTCACAAAAACCTTCTGAAAGGAGTATAATTTCTGTCCCTGTTTACACATGAGAACTTGAATCTTACAGAAATACTTGCCCCAAATCACACACCTACTAAGTGGCAGAATCAGAAATTGAATTCAAGTCTGTCTAACTCCAAAGCTTAAGTTTATGGTCATTGATAGAGAAAGGCAGATCTTGAAAGTAACTCGAAGGTATCTACTTGGATTAAGCAAACTCCCAAGATGACATAAAGTGTTAACAATGTCTATCAATGTATACAACCCATGCAATTACCATGATCACTAGGTGAGTCCAAAACTTTCATCAACTTGATATACAACTCCATGGTAACAATCCTACACTATTATTATCATAGATCTTATAATTTGTGATACGAGATTGTATAGAATGTCTTATCACTATAGAGACTTTAGCTAATGTCCCCCAGATGCAAGAAAAGCATACTAAATAAGTTTTTCATTCCTCATCAACGTCACCTTGGAAACAGTTCATCTAATACTACCTTCAATATTTTAGACAACCATGGAAAACACATGTATTTCTTTCTTGCTGTCTTGGTCTGCCTTCTCTGTACACATCTGGTTTGGGAGCAAAAATAAACCTGATTTCACTCACAAACTTACAACGCAACTCTTTCAACAAAGCAAGTTACTAGATGATCCAGAACAACAAAAATGACATGTCTGTGGTAGATAATCCATGAATGGGAACAACTATCAGTCCAAAAATGGGTGTGATTCTACCACCAATTCTCTTGTATGGCAAATGACCATTTTGTTCTAACACTATCCATAACACTAGCTATGCTGCAACACTATTTTCACCCTCTGTGAACAGCTGTGATTCTCCAATTGTGCCTAGTCTCTGTGTTTATTGGCTACATACCATGTAGTGACAGACAGCGAGAGAAAATATAAACAGATCCAGAGATTTGCCAGTACACTTGATTTTTTTTTTTTATTTAGAACCCATCATTAAACATGTTTAAGTGCAGATTCCTAGGAGCCTACAATTTACATGCTTATATAGGCAGAACTATTAGTAGCTCTTCCCAGGATCTGTGCTCACCCATTCAGTGGCAGATGAAACTTCACCCCCATTTCAAGGAATAACAGTGGACACACTGCAAATATACAGTTAGTGAAAGGTCTCATTCAATCCTTAGTTGGCCCTTTAGCCAGATTTTTTTAGGTGCCTCTGCTTCCATATCTCATCCATTGGTTGAAAATGGAATGCCATGAAATATTTTCAGAAATTCTGAGATGATAAATCTGTGACATGCAAAGGTTATCTATGATGGTCCCAGGCATATCATTTCATGTGAGCGATAACACTGGCCTTTATAACCAAAGATCTGATATTGCAGGGAAATTTTTTATTTTTTATAGCAATGAAAAATTATTAGATAGGCTATATGCAACAAAAGATTCATTCTGGGTTCTTGTTCTCACTCTATATCACTAAAAACAAGGTACAAGTGTAATAAGAATCTAGCAACACAAACTAGGAAATTTGACAAAAGGTCAAGCCCTCATTAAACAGCTGTACCTGGTCTGACAGCTCTGCTGCTTTTACTCTGTGAGAAAAAAAAATGTTAACAACCTTCTTTGGTTACCATGAGAACTAGAGGACAAACAACCAAGCAAGTTTCCTAAAGAGAAAAAAGCATGTGGTCATCTGTTTCAAAATTCTAGGCAGCAAATTCCAAGTGTGTATAAGTTCCAGCCCTAAAGAACCCAGGACCTAAAGCTGCAAACGACAGAATTTTGTCCTTGATTAATCTGAGGGCAACTCATGTTTGGCCATAGTGCAATAAGAAATGAGGCAAAAATCATGGTTCTATTATTGATTATAGAAAATCTGTATCTTCATGAATGAAGGTGCCATGATGCCTCACCCTTCACACATTCGTGCCAGTTTCTACTAAGCCACAGTTCCATAAATTCCACGGCAAAGATTACCTCAAAATTCCTATCTCATCTCCTTTTGCTGATAAATCAGAACATTGAGTTTTTTTTCAAATATCCTTCCAAAGGCTTTTCCATTCAATAGAAACAAATTATCAGAGTGCCTAAGTCTTTCTGAACATGATGTGAAGCACAGTCCAGATGTCAAAAACATCCAGTTGTCAATATGGATTCACTCACACACAATGGCTACAAGAAGAACAAAGACAATTATTAGAGCCTTTTAGAACTGATGAAGGATGAAATAGAAAAATTCCTAGGCAAATGCCAACCCTTTCAGCTCAGTCACCAGAGCACTTCATTTTCACTTGAGTCAGAGGACGCTTGAGATAGAACATAACATATTTTAGTCACGGGAGGCACTAGAGCTTGACCTGCTATGACTTTTGAAAAAGTGCCGTGCCTCTGTTCTCACTATGCAGGGTGAACCTTATGAGTCTAAGTGTCACTGTATTTCAATTGCCTGCCTCCTAATAGTCCTCCAGAGGGGCACTAGGGTGTAAGGATAAAGGGCATACATTCTGGACATGAACTACTTGAGTTCAAATCCTGACTCTGCTAAGTTAGGTGATCACGGACAAGTTATTTACTTTATCTATGCTTTAGTTTCCTCATAAATGAAATAGGGAGAGTAATAGCTCCTATCTCGTGGAGTTATTGTAAAGATGAAATGAATTAATACACACAAAGTCCTTAGAGAATGCCTGGCACAGAAGGAGTGCCATGTAAATGTTACATATTATCATTGTAGCCCATAGATACAGACCTGTGATTGGTTGCTTGCTATCGACCCATAGTGAAGTATGACTTAGTTCTCCTATATGTTTTTCAAAAGGGAGAGAAACGAAAAAGAACAGAAGAAACTGAGACACAACGGGGAAGAGACAAAAGGAAAAATACAAAAGGAAAAGAAAGTGGTAACGGGAAAATTGATATTGAAAGGACGCATTTGAATGTAGAATAAGAAAAGGAGGGTGGAATAAGGAAGGAAGATTGATGGGTTCAAGTACTGACAGACTTAGCGATGCCTGCTAAAGTACAGTCAACCCTTGAGCAATGCAGGGGGCAGGGTGCACACCCTCCATGCAATCAAAAATCCAAGTATAATGTATAGACAGCCCTCCATTTCAGCGGCTTCTCTGCTCTGCATCTGCTGATTCAACCAACCGTGGATAGTGTAGTGCTATAGTGCTTACTACTGAAAGAAACCCCATGCAGTTCAAACATGTGTTGTTTAAGGGTCAACTGTGCTCTAGAACTTCTGCTTTATTACTGATTTATAACAAGTAATACCATCAATAGTTCACCTTTATTAAATACCAGCCACTGCTAGGCACTTAGCAACCCTCACCCAAACAAAACAAAACAAAAACCAGGCAGGTATTATTATCACCATATTTCTAATGAAAACTTGAGAATTAAAGAGGTCCCTAACGTGTGAGGCTTACATGGCCAGTCAAGGCAGGACCAGCCTGAGGACCAGTCTGGCTCCAGAGTCTGTGCACTCATCCACTGAGCTGCACTCACTCCCACACAAGTGACAGGACATGGGTTCAGTTCCGGAAAAATCCAAATGTTGAACTGGATGAAAATGGTAACAGCTCTAAAGAAAACTACTCCTTAAAATTTCTCTTCTGTTCTCCTTGAGGATTTTTTATTATCTGGATAGTTTCATATCGTGTAACTTCTCCAATAGAAATAACCTCTTACTCCTTCATAGTCTTAGCGAATCTGTGGATCCATTATTGTTGTTATTACACGTGCATATTGCAGAGCCAGGCTTCTGCTCTGGGCAAAATAAAAGTAATTCTTACATGATGGGTCTACTTTTTTTTAAAGTCTTACACATCAAAATATTAAAAATCGAGCCTAAGTTTCCCACATGGGGAAAAATGTGAATAAAGGGAAGACTGGTTTCATGACCACCAACACATATGCTTGATAAACTATTGCATTCCAGAAGACTGAACTGCATCAGGCTTTCTAAGCTGAAATGCATAAAGTTTTCTAAAATGCATACAAATCTTTTGCACAGGGAAACCAAATTCTAATTGCAGAAAATCATGTTCAAGTAGAGACTGCCTATAAGAACTTAGCATCATAGCATACTTGAAAATTTTCTTCCAAATTCTTTCATAATTCCTTCAATATTTTTATGGTAACAAGTCAGGAAGTGAAAGAACATGTTTCTTGTCATCAAAACATTTACGAAGTATGTTTTGGGGGAAATTTTACAGAAATCTTTGAAGAGCCCCTAAGAAAGATGCAGTGTCACTAATCATCCAAGGAAACTTGTACATTGTCCTCTTCATTCCATTATAATGACACTGTAGCACTATATCCATGGAGACATGAAACAGCAAGTCATGTTCAAAGTTGAGATTAATTTCCTCCCACTGGCAAAATGACAAATGAGCACTTACACACTACATATGAGACTCTCTGAGGAATAACATGTGTTTAATTGGCAAAGTGCTTTAAGGGTAATTACTTTGCATCAAAGACTGCCTATAAGAATTTAGGACTAAATCCACTATGACTAGGACAGGGCACTTCCTTTTGATCTACTTATAATTAGAAACATTTAATAAACTATTGTCTTTATATAACTGATTAAATGAAATTAAAGATGAGTGAGAAGGTTTTAGAACCCATATAAGACATCATTTACTTTTTTTTTCTCATATGCCAGAATATAGAAAAGTATTCATTCACATAGGAGACGTTTGGGAAATTAACCCAAAGCCTCAACAGTCATATGCTTGGCCTAGAGTTGGCACTCACATATTAAATGGATGGATGGATGGATGGATGGGTGGGCGGAAAGACCAGGAATAGTCAGAGTCTAGAGACAGGATGGGACCACTGTAGTAAATCAGGTTACTGTGGAAGATTTCACTTCTAAGCAATAAGAGCGATGGTTTTAACCCTGGCCAGACATTAACAAGCACCAGGGGAACATTTCAGATAAATACTTGGCTCAGGACCACCCATAGGCCAATTAAATCAAAATCTTTACATGTGGGGGTAAGCAGTATAGTATAGTGTAGGTATTTTTCAAAACTTTACCAAATAGAGTTGCCACGTTCTACAAATAAAAAGACAGCATGCTCAGTTCAAGTTGAATTTTAGATTAAAAAGCAAGTAATTTTTTAGTATAAGTATGTCCCAGGCAACAGTTGGGATATACTTATACTAAAAAATTATATACTGTTTTTTTGAAATTCAAATACAACTAGGAGTCCTTATTAAATTTGGCAACATTATCCCCCAAGGTATTCTAATGTACAATATTGAGAACCATTGAGTTCCACTAAGTGAAGTGCGTGGAGCGTGACATCAAGAAAATACAATAGCAGCAAACTAGACTGTCCAGGACATCCAGCATTTGGCAGCCAATAGCAGGGACACAGACCCAGAAGCAGTGCTCTATTCTGGAAAGACTAATGGAAGTAAAAGTAAATCCTCAGTTTCAGAGAAATTGGGGCATCAGATAAGAAGCCTAGGCAGAAACTCAAGTAAGTTTAAGTGAACAAGACAGGAACTTCCCTGGTGGTGCAGTGGTTAAGAATCTGCCTGCCAACGCCGGGGACACATGTTTGAGCCCTGGTCTGGGAAGATTCCACATGCCGTGGAGAAACTATGCCCATGAGCCACAACTACTGAGCCCACAAGCTGCATCTACTTAAGTCCACGTGCCCAGAGCCCGTGCTCTGCAACAAGAGAAGCCACAGCAATGAGAAGCCCACGCACTGCATCGAAGAGCAGCCCCCTCTCACCACCACTAGAAAAAGCCCACGTGCAGCAACAAAGACCCAACACAGCCAAAAAAAAATGTTTTTAATAAATAAATAAAACAATAAATCTTTAAAAAAAAAAATGAACAAGACAAGGACCCAACTATTTAGTATGCTATACTATGTGGTTTTCGTGGTCAGAACACTGTTGTGGAAACAGAGAACATGAGAGGAGAATCCACAAAAGGCAAGACCCTTCACAGCAGCACCAAGTTATGGATCCAGGACACCTGGCGTTTTCTCTGCTGAGGAATGAATTCATCTCAGAGCCTGGAGTACGTAATTCTAAGAGAGCTCTGAAGTGACCTTATTTCTGTGATTGGAGGACTTCTGAGTTGAGGGCTGGACATTTCATTATGGCGGAACCAGCAAATAAGCCAGCACTCACATTAACAACTCTTAAACGTGTCTCTGTTGACCGGTATTCATGTCAAAGCAAAGGCAGACAAACAGTGTTAAGAAGATAAGCCTTGAGCAAGATAAATGTCAGTCATCACCTATAAGAGTTTCCTTTTGTGAGCTGAAGATGGCAAAATGAAAGTAGATTTTGACATTAATGGGGCTATCAAAGAAAAGAGATTTAAGGAGTCTTGCTCCCCCTTAGAAAAATCCAAAGGTAAGCTGAGGAAAAAAAAAAAAGAAAATGTTAACAGTAGAATATATCGTGTTTAGAACACCAGTTTTAAAATACAGTTGACCCTTGAACAACACATGTTTGAACTGCACAGGTCCACTTATATGAAGATTTTTTTTAAGTTAATACCACAGTACTACACAATCTATGGTTGGATGAATCTGTGGATGTACAGGAACTATGTATGGAAATAAAGAGCTGATTATAAGTTATACGCAGATTTTCAACTGTGTGAGGATCAGTGCCCCAACCCCCATGTTGTTCAAGGGTCATTTGAACATGAGAAGAGAATTCACAAAAGGCAAGAAATAATTGTAACAAGAAATATGTATAATATCTTTAAAAATTCCAATAACTTCTATGTATAAATAGGAAAAACGAGACATTAACAGAAAAAAGGACGAGAGTAGAACAAGCACTTGCAAAACAGGCTA
This sequence comes from Hippopotamus amphibius kiboko, assembly GCF_030028045.1. Lineage (NCBI taxonomy): Eukaryota > Metazoa > Chordata > Mammalia > Artiodactyla > Hippopotamidae > Hippopotamus > Hippopotamus amphibius. The sequence goes on from NC_080192.1 coordinate 116,778,163, forward strand.
TCCAAGTTGCCCAAAACAAGCAAAACATAAAAGGCAATAACAACATTAGGAGCTAGAAAAATGCATATTAAAATTACACAGTAATGATACTACATACCCACCCAAATGGCCAAAATTAAAAAGACATACAATGTCAAGTGTTGGTAATAACATGAATAATTGGAACGCATGCCTTGTTAGTTCAATCATCTTGGAAAATCATTCAGCATCACCTATTGAATGTATAGGTATGTATATCTTATGGTCCAGCAATTTCACTCCCTAATACTCAACAGAAATGTATGCAATATACACCAAAACTCATATGCATGTATATTAACAATCCAAACTGGAAAAAACTCAAGTGTTCAATAGTTGAATGCTTCCAAAACTTGTGCTACATTTATGCAATGAATACAATATAGAAATGAAACTCAGCAAACTACAGCTATTCACAATCTTTTGAAGAATCTCTCAAACATAAGGTGGAATTTAAGAACCCAGACATAAAAAAATATTATGTATGATTTTATTTGTATAAAAGTCCAAAAGCAAGCAAAAGAATTTTAATTCTGGAAGTCAGAACAGTAACTATTTTGGTGGAAGATGAGGAGTGATGATCGGGAGGAGGTATGACTGTTACCAAACACAAGTTTGTGTGCCCAATGCACAGAGGCCAAACAACACTGAAATGTCAGAGTTGGGAGCAGAGAAAGGTTTATTGCAGGGCCCTGCAAGGAGAACAGGTAGCTCATGCTCAAAAAAAAAACCACCACCACCACCAACAACAAAACCCAAAACAAAAACAAAAACCCAAACTACTCCTTGAAGGATTTTAGCAAAGCGTTTTTAAAGGCCAGGTGAGGGAGCAGCATCCCAGGATATGTGATCAGCTCATGCACAACTCTCTGCTTGGTTGATGATGATCAACCCTTTGGCACCAGAAGGTCTGGGAACTATGGGCTCATGATCATCAAGTAGTTAATTTCTTCCATTTGGTGGTAGTTCTTAGCATCTGAAAAACTCAGGAAATATGCACAAAATACTCGTATCTGGGTACTTCAGAGAGGAGATACAGCAGAGGATATGGGGGAGTGGTCTGTCCCCAGGAAGTCCCCATGGAGTCCTGCTCTGTTACATGACAGAAAAATTTGAGATGCTAGTACTGTTGTATTTATTGACCTGGTGGAAGTTATGTGGGAATATTAACTTTATGCAAATTTTATGATAATTTTACTTTTCTCTATATTTGCTATATTTTAATAAAGATTTTAAAAATTAAAGATTTATGAAGGGATCTAAAAGAAGGTGTGCATAAATACGAATGCTCTATTTCTGTATAGGAAAACTTAAAAACAATGTCAATTCTTCTCAAATAATCCATAACTATAATATAATCCCAATGAAATACCAACAGTTTTTTGGGGGGAAGGGAGCATCTCAGTAGATGATATCTATGAGGGTGAGTCAAAAATTATCCCTACACTGGCTGTAGAATTTATAGAAGTTTTAATATAACTGGAGTGCAGGTAATTTTTGACTCACCCTCGAAATACACATGAAAGGTATAGAATAGAGTAGTTCAGGATATCTTAAAAGTTAAGGATAATGATGAGATGATAGCTCTTCCCAGGTAATAGTGTCAAAGGAAAATGCAGAAAGCCTCATTTGATATGACTACTTTATTGATTGAGAAACAAATTGGTGAACAGGGAGACTTTAAAACCCAAAGTGGTAAGCAGCTCAGCTCTCAGCAGTCACAGCTCAGTTTATAAAGCATGAATGAAGAAGTACATTGCTTTCTGTTGTGACTGGTTACTAGACACTTACATTCCTTTTAAGGCAGTAGCACTGCATAATGTTACTTGCTTGTAGCTGATTGGCTAGGAAGTTGCAAGGTCATGCTGACATGAAGAAAGCTTAAGTTTTGTTTAAGAGTCATTATGGTGAAATCAGGACAGTTCAATTTTTGGTTAGAAGGCTATGGGTGGTTGGCTTAGGAGTGTTCTCAAATTGTAGCCTCTGTTGTTTTTGTTTTGTTTCATTTGTTTGTTCTGTTTTTAATTAGTAGTAAAGCATTTGACAACTTAGTAAAATACAAAAATAAATATTAAATTTCTAAGTACATTAGTGTACTATAAAATCACAGTAATGTAAACAGTTTGGGACTTGTGAATGAATACAATTGATAAATTGAACAGAATTGAGTCCAGAAATAGACTCAATTACATGTGGAAATTTGGTGACATTTAACTCAGTGGAGGAAAAACCAGATTATTTAATATAACATATTAGAATTGAACATTCATTTCAGAAAAATACAAGATTCTTGTCTCACTCCCTACAACAAAATATATTTCAGATAAATTAAGAATTTAAATGAAAATAAAATTAAAGCCTTAAAGAAAACCTATAAAAAAACACATACAAAAGAAATATTTTCTAAGAAACGTCAAATGTGAGTAATAAGTTGGTATTGAATTACACATGAACATTTTTTAATTTATATGGAAAAATGCTATAAATTTCATAAAAATTAAAAACTGGGAAGAATATTTGCAGCAGATGGCAAAGGACTATTTTCCTCAATATAAAAGAGTTCTTAAAAACCAATAAGGAAGAGAGTCAAACCAACATAAAAAAATGGACAGAGACAGGAACAAACAATGCATATAAGGCAATAAAAATATATTAATTTGGATGGTACTAGCACAAAAACAGACATATAGATCAATGGAACAGGATAGAAAGCCCAGAAATAAACCCACACATCTATGGTCAATTAATCTACGAAAAAGGAGGCAAGAACATACAATGAGAAAAGACAGTCTTTTCAATAAGTGGTGTTGAAAAAATTGAACAGCTACATGTAAAAGAATGAAATTAGAACATTCTCGGAGAAAAAGATGGCGGCGAAGTAGAGAGACGTGGAATGCATCCCTCTCCACAGATGCATTGGGAATGCACCGAAGGACGCAGTAATTCCCACAGAGAACCAGCTGAACACCAGCAGACGGCCTCGGACACCAGAAAGGACCGCGGGGAGCCCGACATAGCCGGTAGGGAGGCATCTACGAGGGCTCAAAGAGGGTGAGGCGGCGGAGCTGTGGCAGACGGGAGGGAGTGAGAAACATATGGAGGGTCCGCAGCGCAGCTCAGCGTTCCCGGACCGAGACATCGATCCGCGGCTGAACGGAGGGTCCAGGAGCGGGAGCGTGGGAACCGGAGAGCTGGTTCAGGGTGAGAAACGTTGTTGCCAGTAGGGTGACCGACTGAGAGCACAGGAGGGAGGAGGTCCGCGGAGAGGAGTGCCCGTCCCTGAGAGCTGCCCGGCCATGATGGCGGCTGCAGGCTGCAGGCTCACGGGCAGGGGGGAGGAGCCGCGCGCATAGCCTCTCCCTCTCTTTCCGCGCCTCTGCAACAGGCAGTGGAGAGACGCCCCTGGGCCACCTAAGGCGCTCAGGGATAACAAGCACCCTCAGGCACTCGGGCAGGGCTAGATTAAAACCCCTTGCAAGCCAGCAGCAGGGAGGCTGCCCAGAGGAAAAAAAAAAAAAAAAAAAAAACAGCATCAATAAGAAAAAACCCCCGAGACAGGCCCAACTCTAAGACTTTCTGTTTACGCCTGAGCCACCAGCGCCCTCTGCAACAGGCACCTCCAAGCCTGACTGAAACAACAGTGCACCACTGCTCACTCACTCCCAGGAGAAGGAGCCACTATTGTACCCTCTCCCTCCCCACACACCGACGCTTACAGACGAACAATAAAGGAACCTCTGCTGGTCACAGAATAATGCAAAAAAAAAAAAAACCCAAGGCAAGGAGAAGGACACTTACAGCTGAGACGCTAAGGAAACAGAAATAGTAGTATCAATACCTATAGAACTGGTCCATTCTGGGATCAGTTCTGGATTTTTTTTTTTTTCTTTCTCTCTCTCTCTTTTTTTTTTTGGATTTATTAAATATGATCTTAGCCCTAAGGGATCTACAAGTTTTATAACAATTTTTTAATGATATATTTTATTCTTTTTTTTTTTGATTTATTAAATACGATCTTAGCCCTAAGGGATCTACAAGTTTTATAACATACTTTTTTAATGATATTTTTTATTCTTTTTTTTTTTTTTTTTTTTTTGCCTTTTTATATACTTCTATATCTAGCTAAGTTTTTGGTAGTACGGACAAAATATCTCTCATACTTTCCTTTCATCCCTATCTTTTATACATTTCTATTCCTTTCTTTTTATTTGCATATTTCCAACCACAGTACGCTCTTCTGTTCCCCTTTCTTCCAGCCTGTTTAAGTTTATTTTATCTTAACATACTTATAAGCAACACTATCGGTCTGCTCAGACTCCTTGCTCTATTCTCCAGATGACGCACTGCTTTGGTATTTAATATTAGGCTTTTGTCTTTATCTTAGTTCTTAGTACAGTTGTCTAATTACATTCTGAGAATCTCCATTCTCTCTGGTGGTACTCCAGCTCTTTTCTATATTTGATCCTAGCTTACAAAATCTCCCTGGATTGATGTTTGTAGGTGTAGGGTGTTATTTGTTGTTTGTTTGCTTTTGCTTTTGTCTCTGATTTGTTCTGTTTCAGTTGTCAATTTCTGTTGAGTTTCTCTTTGAATATCTGATAGCACACTGGGGTTCTGTCAGGTCTTTCTAGAGCCTTATGTCCTAACGGATTCAGTAATTGTGTGTCTTATAAATGTATGTGTTTCCTAGACTTAATATTCGTTTAATCCAATACTTGGACATTAGTCTGAGGCTTGGACAGTCTTCTATAAACACCTCTATCGCCAGGACAAGCAACCCCAAAAGTTTGGACAACCATGAGGAAACAAAGAAACACCATGCAGGCAAAGGAGCAGGAAAAAAACCCACAAGACCAAATAAATGAAGAGGAAATAGGAAAAATGCCTGAAAAAGAATTCACAGTAATGATAGTAAAAATGATACAAAATCTCAATAACAAAATAGAGAAACTACAAGAAACAGTTCATAAGAACTCAGAAAAACAAACAGCAATGGATAACAAAATAACTGAAACTAAAAATACTCTAGATGCTCTAACCAGCAGAATGACGGAGGCAGAAGAACGAATAAGTGAGTTGGAAGATAGAATGGGGGAAATAACTGCCACAGAGCAGGAAAAAGAAAAAACAATAAAAAGATTAGAAGACAGTCTCAGAGACCTCAGTGATAACCTTAAACATACCAACATTCGAATTATAGGCATCCCAGAAGAAGAAGAAAACAAGAAAGGATCTGAGAAAATATTTGAAGAGGTTATAGTGGAAAAATTCCCCAACATGGGAAAGGAAATAATTAAGCAAGTCCAAGAAGCACAGAGAGTCCCATACAGAATAAACCCAAGGAGAAATACACCAAGACACATATTAATCAAACTAACAACAATTAAACACAAAGAAAAAATATTAAAAGCAGCAAGAGAAAAGCAACAAACAACATATAAGGGAAAACCCATAAGGATAACAGCTGACCTTTCTACAGAAACTCTGCAGGCCAGAAGGGAATGGCAGGGTATACTGAAAGTCCTGAAAGAGAGAAACCTACAGCCAAGAATACTCTACCTAGCAAGAATCTCATTCAGATTGGAGGGAGAAATCAAAAGCTTTCCAGACAAGCACAAGTTAAGGGAATTCAGCACCACCAAACCAGCCTTACAACAAGTGCTAAAGGAACTTCTCTAAGTAGGAAACACAAGAAAAGGAAAACACCTACAAATACAAACCCAAAACAATTCAGAAAATGGTCATTGGAACACACATGTCAATAATCACTTTAAATGTCAATGGATTAAATGCTCCAACCAAAAGACACAGACTAGCTGAATGGATACAAAAACAAGACCCTTCTATATGCTGCTTACAAGAAACCCACTTCAGACCAAGGGATACATATAGACTGAAAGGAAAGGGATGGAAAAAGATATTCCATGCAAATGGAAGTCAAAAGAAAGCTGGAGTAGCAATACTCATATCAGACAAATTAGACTTGAAAGTAAAGACTATTACAAGAGACAAGGAAGGACACTACATAATGATCAAGGGATCCATTCAAGAAGAACATATCACAATGGTAAATATCTATGCCCCCAATATAGGAGCACCTCAATACATAAGGCAAATGCTAACAGCTATAAAAGGGGACATCGACAGTAACACAATAATAGTGGGAGATTTGAACACCCCACTTACATCAATGGACAGATCATCCAAACAGAAAATAAACAAAGACACACAAGCTTTAAATGACACATTAGACCATCTCGACTTAATTGATATTTATAGGACATTCCATCTAAAAACAACAGACTACACTTTCTTCTCAATTGCACACGGAACATTTTCCAGGATAGATCACATCTTGGGTCACAAATCAAACCTCAGCAAATTCAAGAAAATTGAAATCATATCAAGCATCTTCTCAGACCACAATGCCATGAGACTAGATATCAATTACAGGAAAAAAACTGCAAAAAATACAAACACATGGAGGCTAAACAATTCACTCCTAAACAACCAAGGAATCACTAAAGAAATCAAAGAGGAAATCAAAAAATATCTAGAAACAAATGACAACGAAAACACAACAACCCAAAACCTATGGGATGCAGCAAAAGCAGTTCTAAGAGGGAAGTTTATAGCAATACAGTCCTACCTTAAGAAACAAGAAAATGATCGAATAAACAACCTAACCTTACACCTCAAACAACTAGAGAAAGAAGAACAAAGAAACCCCAAAGGGAGCAGAAGGAAAGAAATCATAAAGATCAGATCAGAAATAAATGAAAAAGAAAGGAAAGAAACCATAAGAAAAATAAATAAAACTAAAAGTTGGTTCTTTGAGAAGATTAACAAAATTGATAAACCATTAGCCAGACTCATCAAGAAAAAAAGGGAGAAGATGCAAATCAACAGAATTAGAAATGAAAAAGGAGAAGTAACAACGGACACCTCAGAAATACAAAACATCATGAGAGACTACTACAAGCAACTATATGCCAATCAATTGGATAACCTGGAAGAAATGGATACATTCTTAGAAAAATACAATCTTCCAAGACTGAACCAGGAAGAAATAGAAACCATGAACAGACCAATCACAAGTACAGAAATTGAGGCAGTGATTAAAAATCTCCCAACACACAGAAGCCCAGGACCAGATGGGTTCACGGGCGAATTCTATCAAACATTTTGAGAAGAGTTAACACCTATCCTTCTCAAACTCTTCCAAAATATTGCAGAAGTAGGAACACTCCCAAACTCATTCTACGAGGCCACCATCACTCTGATACCAAAACCAGGCAAAGATGTCACAAAAAAAGAAAACTACAGACCAATATCACTGATGAATATAGATGCAAAAATCCTCAACAAAATACTAGCTAACAGACTCCAACAGCACATTAAACAAATCATCCACCATGATCAAGTGGGGTTTATCCCTGGGATGCAAGGATTCTTCAATATACGCAAATCAATCAACGTGATACATCATATCAACAACTTGAAGGATAAAAACCATATGATCATTTCAATAGATGCAGAAAAATCTTTTGACAAAGTTCAACATCCATTTATGATAAAAGCTCTCCAGAAAATGGGCATAGAAGGAAATTACCTCAACGTAATAAAAGCCATATATGAAAAACCAAAAGCCAACATTGTTCTCAATGGGGAAAAACTGGAAGAATTCCCTCTAAGAACAGGAACAAGACAAGGGTGTCCACTCTCACCACTATTATTCAACATAGTTTTGGAAGTTTTAGCCACAGCAATCAGAGAATAAAAAGAAATGAAAGGAATCCAAACTGGAAAAGAAGAAGTAAAATTGTCACTCTTTGCAGATGACATGATATTATATATAGAAAACCCTAAAGACTCTACCAGAAAACTGCTAGCACTCATTGATGAGTTTAGTAAAGTAGCAGGATACAAAATTAATTCACAGAAATCTCTTGCATTCCTATACACTAACAACGGAAGAGCAGAAAGAGAAATTAAGGAAACTCTCCCATTCACCATTGCAACAAAAAGAATAAAATACCTAGGAATAAACCTGCCTAAGGAGGCAAAAGATCTGTATGCAGAAAACTTTAAGACTTTGATGAAAGAAATCAAAGATGACACAAACAGATGGAGGGACATACCATGTTCCTGGGTTGGAAGAATCAACATCGTGAAAATGTCTGTACTACCCAAAGCAATTTACAGATTCAATGCAATCCCGATCAAATTACCAATGGCATTTTTCACAGAACTAGAGCAAGAAATCTTACAATTTGTATGGAAACGCAAAAGACCCCGAATAGCCAAAGCAATCTTGAGAAGGAAAAATGGAGTTGGTGGAATCAGGCTTCCTGACTTCAAACTATACTACAAGGCCATAGTGATCAAGACAGTATGGTACTGGCACAAAAATAGAAAGGACGATCAATGGAATAGAATAGAGAACTCAGAAGTAAGCCCAAACACATATGGGCACCTTATCTTTGACAAAGGAGGCACCAGTATACAATGGAAAAAAGCCTCTTCAATAAGTGGTGCTGGGAGAATTGAACAGCAACATGTAAAAGAATGAAATTAGAACACTCCCTAACACCATACACAAAAAGAAACTCCAAATGGATTAAAGACCTACATGTAAGGCCAGACACTAGAAAACTCCTAGAGGAAAACATAGGCAGAACACTCTATGACATACATCAAAGCAACATCGTTTTTGACCCACCTCCTAGAATCAGGGAAATAAAATCAAGAATAAACGAATGGGACCTCATGAAACTTAAAAGCTTTTGCACCGCAAAAGAAACCATAAACAAGACTAAAAGGCAACCCTCAGAATGGGAAAAAATAGTTGCCTATGAAACAACGGACAAAGGATTAACCTCCAAAATATACAAGCAGCTCATGAAGCTTAACACCAAAAAAGCAAATAACCCAATCCACAAATGGGCAGAAGACCTAAATAGACATTTCTCCAAAGAAGACATACAGATGGCCAACAAACACATGGAAAGATGCTCAACATCACTAATCATCAGAGAAATGCAAGTCAAAGCCACAATGAGGTATCACCTCACACCAATCAGAATGGCCATCATCACAAAGTCTGGAAACCACAAATGTTGGAGAGGGTGTGGAGAAAAGGGAACTCTCCTGCACTGTTGGTGGGAATGTAAGTTGGTACAGCCACTATGGAAAACAATTTGGAGGTTCCTTAAAAAACTACAAATAGAACTACCATATGATCCAGTAATCCCACTCCTGGGCATATATCCAAAGAAAACCATAATCCCAAAAGAAACATGTACCACAATGTTTATTGCAGCACTATTTACAATAGCCAGGACATGGAAGCAACCTAAATGCCCATCAACAAATGAATGGATACAGAAGATGTGGCATATATATACAATGGAATATTACTCAGCTATAAAAAGGGATGAGATGGAGCTATATGTCATGAGGTGGATAGAACTACAATCCGTCATACATAGTGAAGTAAGTCAGAAAGAGAAGGACAAATATTGTATGCTAACTCACGTATACGGAATCTAAAAATGGTACTGATGAACTCAGTGACAAGAATAAGGATGCAGATACAGAGAATGGACTGGAGAACTCGAGGTATGGGAGGGGGCGGGGGGTGAAGGGGAAGCTGAGATGAAGCGAGAGAGTAGCACAGACATATATATACTACCAACTGTAAAATAGTCAGTGGGAAGTTGTTGTATAACAAAGGGAGTCCAACTGGAGGATGGAAGATGCCTTAGAGGACTGGGGCAGGGAGGGTGGTGGGGACTCGAGGAGGGGGGAGCCAAGGAAGGGAGGGAATACGGGGATATGTGTATAAAAACAGATGATTGAACCTGATGTACCTCCCCAAAAAAATAAAATAAAATAAAATAAAATTTAAAAAAAAAAAAAAGAACATTCTCTAACACCATACACAAAAATAAACTCAAAATGGATTAAAGATCTAAATGTAAGACAAGACACTATAAAACTCCTAGAGGAAAACATAGAACACTCTTTGATATAAATCACAATATCTTTTTGGATCTGTCTCCTAGAGTCATGGAAATAAAAACAAAAATAAACAAATGGGACCTAATTAAACTTAAAAGCTTTTGCACAGCAAAGAAAATGATAAACAAAATGAAAAGACAACCTACAGAATGGGAGAAAATATTTGCAAATGATGTGACCAACAAGGGATTAATCTCCAAAATATACAAGCAGCTCATGCAGCTTAATACCAAAAAAGCAAATAACCCAATCCATAAATGGGCGGAAGACCTAAGTAGACATTTCTCCAAAGAAGACATACAAATGGCCAAAAGGCACATGAGAAGATGCTCAATGGGACTATTTATTAGAGAAATGCAAATCAAAACTGCAATGCAGGACCACTTCACACTGGCCAGAATGGCCATCACCAGAAAGTCTCCAAATAATATATGCTAGAGAGAGTGTGGAGAAAAAGGAACCCACCTACATTGTTGGTGGTAATGTAAATTGGTGCAGCCACTATGGAGAATAGTATGGCAGTTCCTTAAAAAACTAAAAGTAGAGCTACTATATGATCCAGCAATCCCACTGCTGGGCATATATTCAGAGAAATCCATAATTCAAAAAATACATGCACCCCAATGTTCATGGCACCACTATTTACAATAGCCAAGGCAGGGAAGCAACCTAAGTGTTCACTGACATATAAATGGATAAAAAAGATGTGATGTATACATACAATGGAATATTACTCAGCCATAAAAAAGAATGAAATGCTGCCATTTGCAGCAACATGGATGGACCTAGAGATTATCATACTAAGTGAAGTAAACCAGACAGAGAAATACAAACATCATGATATTGCTTACATGTGGAACCTAAAATAATTATATAAATGAACTTATTTACATAGCAGAAATAGACTCAGAAACATAGAAAACAATCTTATGGTTACCATAGGGAAAGGAGAGGGGGAGGAGGGATAAATTAAGAGTTTAACAGATACACACTACTACATATAAAATAGATAACAAGGACCTACTGTTCCTTCCTACAGCACAAGGAACTATACTCAATAACCTAAAAGAATAATCTACAATGGAATAATCTATAATGGAAAAGAATCTACATGCATATATGTATGTATAACTGAATCACTTAGCTCTACACCTGAAACTAACATTGTAAATCAACTATATTTCAATAAAAATTAAAATATACATATGAATTCACAAATATATATTCACAAATATATGAATTTATATTTTTTACCATATTAACCATTTTAAGTGTACAGTTAACTAGTTTAAAATATATTCATATATTTGTGAAACAAATCTTAATAAATACTGACTCCATATATGAAATGCAAATTAAAACTAAGTTTTCACCAATAAACTAGTCATGATCAAAAGTTTGGTAATATACAATGTTGATGAGGGAAACAGTTACTCTCATTCATAACTAATAGGAATGCAACTTCGTTTACTTCAAATGACAATTTGGCAATGTATTCCAAATTTTAAATGCATAAACATTTTGATGCAGAATTAACATTTTTAGCTATTTTTTCTGTAAGGATATATTTGTATAAACTTATAAAAGATATTTGATTCAGCATTCTTTATGGAACCTAAATACTGATAAATAAATCATGTCATATCTACTTAATGAAATCCTAAGTAGCTCCTACAAAGAATAAGGTTGATTTTTGTATAATGATCAGGAACAGCTTCCAAGATATATTAGAAGGTACAGCATTCAACCCTACAATTTGTGTTAAAAAAAAATACTGACAGGAGATAAACAACAATTTGCTCAGATATACTGAGAATTTCTCTGGAAGCATTCACAAGAAAGCGGTTTAGAGTTACCTCTTGGGATCAGGACTGAAATATTAAGGGTTAAGAGCACATAAGACAAAAACGTGTTTCACTGTAAACTTTTGTACTGCCACCATATCCTGTGTCTTACTAAACCAATTCTAAACCAATGGCAACAAAACAAAGAAATCCTGAAACAAAATAACTCTGTCCTTGAATCTGTATGAGTCTTACATCACCGCATTTTCCCCTCCAGCAGAAGAGTGATTCTTCCTGGGAGCTGGACTGCCGGACTTTGCTCAGAAAAGGAGATGAGGGTAAATGTCATTTAGCCTGGTGCTAGGTGCCATGCTGTAAAATGGTTTCAGAACTGTCAGCTTGAGAGGGTATGTTATTAGGCAAGTCCAATAGTCTTTGGGCTCACCTCACAGAGGTAGATTTGAGCAATTAACCACTCCATACCTCTGTTTTATGTTCATCTGCAAATTAGGAATTTTGATAATGCCTGCCTGTAATAGGGAAGAACAAATCTGACTCCTTGTTAGATCTGTTTCTTTTACTTTAAGCTTTGTGCTCTGTTGCATGTGCTTAGTCATGCTGGCTCTGCACCTTTTGTAAAAGAATGTTGCCTATAGCCTGAAATATACAGGATAGCCTATTCTTAGGGCTCTGACCTTTAAGAGTCCATTCCTATAGAGATAAAAAGTTGTAAAATAGAGAATAACATTTGCCTTTTTAGAGGTTTACAGGAACATAGTGACATGACCTGTGTGGACAGCTACAAGAACAAAGGATCCAACACCAAGAAGTTTGCAACAACTAACCACGCCTCTCCCTCACCTTGCCTTTTAAAGTGCTTTGCTGAAACCCTTCGAGGAGTTTGGGGGTTTGGGGGCATGAGCCACCCGTCTCCTTGCATGGCCCTGCAATAAACCTTTCTCTGCTCCAGACTCCAATGTTTCAGTTGGTTTGGCCTCACTGTGCATTGGGCACGCAAACTTGCATTTGGTACACACCCTCTTCACAGGTTTGTGTGATCAAACGAAATCATGTTCATGAAAATGCTTTATTAATAAACATGATCATGTATTTTATTCAATTCTCTGAAATAGTTTTCAAAAACACAAGCTTACTTGTACAACTAACACGTTATCTAACAGAGGTGTCACAGAAGTGCTTTCCTTGCTTGTACAAATCAACCAAGACAAGTACAGCTCATTATTCTCCCATCTTCTGTTAAATCCAACGTAAGTTGTAACATTCTTAACTTTCAGACAAAGCAGGTCTTTGAGGATGATCGTGTCTTACCCCTCACACCCAGTGAGCAATTTTATACAGCCTCTCAGAAAGTGAGGTAGATGATTCATCCTATTCCTTATATTCACTGTTCACCTAACTCTCAGTTTTTCCCAGTGATAGTTTTCAACAGTTTTCAGGCTGCTTCAGATTTGAAATGTGACATTTCATGACTAGCAAGTGCCCTAGAGAAAGGACTTGTGACATGTGAATACTGAAGTAAATGGAGGTGCAACAAATGACCTGTTTGTCTTTCTACTCTCACTCCAGGCAGAGAGATCCTTCTAAAACTTAGCCTCTCTTCCTTTTCCTTTAACTCACACCAAAAACTATCTTTCCAGGTGCCAGTGGTCCCTCCTAGGCTTCTGCTGAGTCAACACAGCCCAACTCTGCCTTTGTACCAGTGTCACATGCAGGTCACCCCTACATGACAGAGTCTTCATACAGCATCATCCCTGTCTCTCCTCCATGGTGTGCACAGTTTTAAAAGCTGGCTTTCATCAACTGTTCCTCTTGCCTCCCCTTGCCCTCATAAATGTTATGGTGAGGGTTTCTCCCCAAATTATCCCTCAGTATAGAGTCAGTCACATTATCCACATTCTTAACAAAATGGGCACATCTCTATAACTTTACTTGGAATAATGAAGTATCTTTTGGATAAAATATGTTCACCTGAAATGCCCACAATCAATGTTAGTTTGATGTGTATAGAGTCACATGACAGATTAGGTTGGGGACAATAAGGAAATAATAAACTGAATAAAGATGTAGGAATTATATGTAGCAATTATTCCTGGAGTATCAGCTCATAACTGTGAGTGCTGGATGCCACTGTAAACAAGCCTCTTAAAGATCATTTGAAAAATCAACATAATGACATGTTGTAGGTATTACTAACGCACACTCACAAAAGAAATGAAGATCAAAGATACTGTCTTTTGAATAAGTATTTGTGACAAGGGATAATACATGCCAGTGCAAACATCCTATGCAGACTCAAAAGGGACTTTGTCTCAAAAAATTTAGATAGAAATGAAGATGGCAAACTCTGGAAAATTGTTAGATGATTCAAAAGTGGCTCTGTTGAGGATGATGCTTATGTTGACTATTTTATGTGTTTTCAGTAAAATTATTTATAGAATATAAGGGTAGAAAATACCGTATGACTAATTAATGCTTTATAAAATGTTATTTTTATGTATGTATAACTAAATAAATTAAAAATAATTTGACACTCATTTGCATTCTGAAAAGTTTACTTATTACAATTGAACTTGTTTTGTGTGCCCGTAATACTTCCCACTGGGAAAATTGGAGACCCCTTATGTGGCGTCTCCTCATACTTGTGCTTGTCTGTTTGGAACCCTCCCCACGCAGGTGTTCACAGAGTTAAGAAAACTGAGGCCTCGGGAGATGGTGTTACAGTCAAGATTCACGCAGAGTGGTTCATGACACAGGTTAGGCTAGAACCCAGGTTTCTACATAAGTCCCATGCTTATGTCAGTCAGAGAGGGAAAACCCAGAAACATCACAGAGATAGGACCAAGTATGATGGGAGTAGAAAATGAGACCAATAAATTGAGAAGCTCTATCGGATGATGAGAAGAAACTAGAAAAGTTAGAAGACTTTCTTTTTTCCTAAGATGACTATATTGTTTTTTTTTTAAACTGAAAGAGTAATACATATTATGGTAAACATGTAGTTTGGTTTCCTCTGTTCTGTGGTCTAATTCTTCCCACTCCATAGAGGGTTTTCAGGGATATCTACCATGGAATTGTGCTCTCAGTGACAGGGGAGGCACATGACTTGGTTGGATCCATGAGAGTCCCCCCTCCTGAACGTAGTTACAAATCTACCTGGGTCATGTGATCCAAGAGGGGCTGCAACAAGGAAGAACAAGTCTGACTCCATACTGGATCCATTTCTTTTACTTTAACCTTTGTATTCTACTGCTTTTGCTATGAGTTAATAACTAAAGGGATGTTGCCTATAGCTTAACTATACATAATGACCCATCTCTGTGAACCCTGCCTCCCATGTGTGAGTGTTAAGCTAAAATACCTTTGCTTAGCCCACAGGAAACATCCTGACCAGGACTACCTGTGAATGGTGGCCAGAAAGAAGAAATTAACACATCTCCTCTGGAGTCTGGCTGGAACCAGGAAATATTTGTAGCAACTTATTGCCCTTTTAACCCCTCACCTCTCCCTCTTTGTTCTATAAAAGAAACTAGCCTCCAAACCCTAGCAAGATGGTTCTTTGGGACACTAGTCCACCATCTTCTTGGTCTGCTGCCTTTCCAAATAAAGTTGCTGTTATTTGCCCCAACAACTCAGCTCTCAATTTATTTGCCTGTCGTGTGCAAGCAGTACCAGCTTGGACTTGGTAACAGAGCCAATTAGAATCACCTGGAGAAACTCTCTTTCTCTTGGAGTCACAGAGTGGAAATCACAAAGACTAGTATTGCCATTGGCCATGTCTCCTGGCCACATGGAAGAAGCTCATCTTCAGTGGGTGGGAAGGAGGCCAATATTCAGAGAGAAACAGGGTCAACAAACCTAATGAAGGAGAACACCCTGCTCTGATTCCCTTGTTCTGGTTGTTGCGGAAAGAGTGTCCCTAGACTTCCCAATTATATAAGCCACTAAATTTCTCTTTTTATTCAAAATCAACCAACAGTCTTACAAGTATATCAAGAAAAATATAGGCTAAGAAGAAAATAGACCCACACACCTATGGACAATTAATCTTTGACAAAGGAGGCAAGAATACACAATGGGGAAAAGACAGTCTCTTTAGTAAATGGTGTTGGGAAAACAGAACAGGTGCATGCAAATCAATGCAGTTAGAACACACCCTCACACCATGCATAAAAATAAACTCAAAATGTCTTAAAGACTTAAATACAAGACAAGACAACATAACACCTCTAGAAGAGAACATAGGCAAAACATTCTCTGGCATAAATTGTACCAATGTTTTCTTAGGTCAGTCTCCTAAGACAATAGAAATAAAAGCAAAAATAAACAAATGGGACCTAGTCATCTTTACAAGCTTTTGTGTAGCAAAGGAAACCATAAACAAAACAAAAAGACAACAGACAAACTGGGAGAAAATATTTGCAAATGATGTGACTGACAAGGGCTTAATTTCTAAAATATACAAACAGCTCATACAACTCAATAACAAAAAAACAAACAACCCAATTGAAAAATGGGCAGAAGACCTAAATAGACATTTCTCCAAAGAAGACATACAGATGGTCAATAGGCACAAGAAAAGATGCTCAACATAGCTAATTATTAGAGAAATCCAAATCAAAACTACAGTGAGGTATCACTTCGCATTGGTCAGAATGGCCATCATTAAAAAGTCTACAAATAATAAATGCTGGAGAGGGTGTGGAGAAAAGGGAACCCTCTTACACTATTGGTGGGAATGTAAATTGGTTCAGCCTCTATGGAAAGCAGTATGGAGGTTCTTCAAAAAACTAAAAACAGAGTTGCCATATTACCCAGCAATCCCACTCCTGGGCATATACCCAGGCAAAACTATAATTCGAAAAGGTATATGCACCCCTATGTTCACAGAAGCACTATTTACAATAGCCAAGACATGGAAACAACCTAAATGTCCACTGACAGATGAATGTATAAAGAAAATGTAGACTATTACTCAGCCGTTGAAACAAATGAAATAATGTCATTTGCAGCAACATGGATGGATCTAGAGATTATCATACTAAGTGAAGTAAGTCAGAAAGAGAAAAACAAATACTGTATGTATTACTTACGTGTAAAATCTAAAATATGACACAAATGAGCATATCTATGAAACAGAAGCAGACTCACAGACATAGAGAACAGACTTATGGTCGCCAAGGGGGAGGGGATGGGGGAGGGAAGTATTGGGAATTTGGAATTAGCAGATGCAAACTATTATATATAGGATGAATAAACAAGGTCCTACTGTATAGCACAGGGAACTATATTCAATATCCTGTGATAAACCATAATGGAAAAGAATATGAAAAAGAATATATATATGTATAAACTGATTCAGTGCTATATACAGCAGAAATTAACACAACATTGTAAATCAACTATACTTCAATAACATTTTTTTAAAAAGAAGAAGAAAATAGAAATCAACCACAGTCATTACTCGGAAGGAAAACACACACACACGCTCACATGTGGAAACACACTGATTAATAAAAGATTTTTTTTTTACCAACAATATATTGCAAATATATTTTCATAGGAGACTTCACTTCTTTTGTCAACTCTAATACTAACCAGCTGTTATGAGCCATCTCTTAATATCTCTGGTTATCAATTTTTGCATCTGTCAAGGGAAGAATCTGGAAGTAGATTGCTAAAATCCAGCAAGGTTGGATAGGTAAATTGTGACCTTTGGATGAAATATTTTAAGTCTTTTAAATGCCAGGTAGAGCAGTTTGAGCAGCAGTGAACTATGGAGGGCTCCTAAGCCAGAGTCCTTCCCAACTCCATTATTTTATTCTTTTTTTTTTAAATCTCAGCTCTTACAGCACCATTTGAAATTTTAGGGTAGTCCCCCAAACACAACTATTTTCTTCTTAGTTTCCTGCCATTTCCTGAAAATAATACATTTCTGTTTTTCTTATTATATGAAATGAGCCTTGTTACATACACGCCACATATAACAAGTTGTGGCCCTGGCTTCTGAAGAGTGGAAGATTTGAAAACTCATTACTCCTCCTGCTTTCATGGACTTAGGGCCATGCTCTCATTTAAGATCCTCTCCTAAATCCAATTGCTAGTACCTTGCAGCTGATACACCCTGGCTTGCCTCACATCTAATAATAGCCTGGGTCTGGATTTCCTTTCAGATGTTTCTAAATTTGATTGCTCTTCTTTTCAGCCACAGAGCAAACCCAGAGTAAAGGCCAAAGAAGGTTATGGGGCCTTTTTCACTCCTGGGAATCTTAGAAACCTGAGAAGGGATTCTTCCAAGAAGGGACTCTTCAGAATAAAAGATCTCCCTGCAGGGAAATGACTAAACCCATTTATCTGTGTCATTTGCGCCTTCTTATGGTAAATTCCTTTAGGGATGTGACTTCTAACAGCCCTTCCTGGAATTAGTGGATGCTGTCAAGTACAATATACAACCTGAGAAGAGCAATTGTGACACAGAACTGGAGTCAATAAACAGATGAGGCCCCATGTCCGTCTACCACGGTCTCTTCCCTATCTGCATGCCGTGCTTTTTTGTCACAGGCTACGTTTCCTAACATAAGTGACTTCGTTTGAGTCAACTTCTAATGTCCCACTCCCATCCATGACATCCCATCATTATCCTTAGACTAATGGCTTTTATTTATTTTTTTTAACTTGGACATTTATTTATTGTCGTTTAGTTATACAGCTCTTTTTAATTGGGGTATAATTGTTTTACATTGTTGTTAGTTTCTACTGTACAGCAAAATGAAATAGAGTTCCCTGTGCTATACAGCAGGTTCTCATTATCTATTTTATACATATTAGTTTATATAGGTTAATCACACTCTCCTAAATCCATCCCACCACCCTCCTTTCACCCCTTGGTGTCCATACATTTGTTCTCTACATGTGTGTCTCTATTTCTGCCCTGCAAGCTGGTTCATCTGTACCATTTTTCTAGATTCCACAAATATGCGTTAATATACAATATTTGTTTTTCTCTTTTGACTTAGTTCACTCTGTATGAGTCTCCAGGTCCATCTATGTCTCTACAAATGTCCCAATTTCATTCTTTTTTTACAGCTGAGTAGTATTCCATTGTATATATATACCACATCTTCTTTATTTATTCATCTGTTGATGGACATTTAGGTTGCTTCCATGACCTGACTATTGTGAATAGTGCTGCAGTGAACATTGGGGTGCATGTTAGACTAATGGCTTTTAAACATGATTTCTTAGCACTGGTATCCAGGTGTCAGGTGCTCCTGAACTCTCAGTGGCTCCCACTTAGGGAAGGTAAGTAGAGAACCAATATTATGAGTGCCCTCTAAGGGCCCAGGCACTCTGCTTGGCATTTATGTTCACTATCTTACATCATCATTATAACCATATAGTCTGTAAATGTTATCACCTTTTTAAAAAAATAAACCATGTCTCAGAGAAGTCACTTTCCTCTTCCATACCACCATGTCACATAGGACATGAAAGAGCTAGAATTAAAGCCCTCAGCTGTGACTCTTCCCAGATTAGACCAGAACCTTTCAGAGAAATCCCTAGAGGAAACGGGAGAACAAAGAATTTGTTTTTTCCTCAGAGTAGATCTTTCACAGCAGATGATTCACAGTTTGTTGCTGAGTAATTGTTGATACTCTTTTGCTCAAGGTCTGTTATGAAAGATGGGATAAGTTGAGATGGAAGTGAAAGAGGAGCAGGGAATTGGGGAGCCTCATTTGAGCTTCTATGTGCTGGTCGATTCTTCTGACCTGTAATACACAATTCTGGGGACTGCTATTCAAGTCCTTCTCCTGGGAGACTTAAAGACAAAGCTACTTGCCTGAGCTGAACAGCTCTTGGCAGGGGAAGGACAGCTGTAATTTTGTCAAAAATGCCAAATGGATGACCAAGGGGAAAAAGAGGAAAACAGCAGCAATGGATCCTCTGGAGATGGCTGGTTATTTGCAGTCCAGTGTAGGCTTGGCTCTATCAGCTGTGAGGTGGGGAGGCACATTAAGATACCAGGCAGCAGGACTTCCCCGGTGGCGCAGTGGTTAAGAATCTGCCTGCCAATGCAGGGGACATGGGTTCAATCCCTGGTCCCAGAAGATCCCACATGCTGTGACAACTAAGCCTGTGTGCCACAACTACTGAGCCTGCCCTCTAGAGCCCATGAGCCACAAGAGAAGCCACCACAATGAGAAGCCCACGCACTGCAGCAAAGAGTAGCCCCCACTCGCTGCAACTAGAGAAAGCCCGTGCGCAGCAATGAAAACTCAATGCAGCCAACAAATATATTTTTTTAAAAAAGGGTACCAGACAGCAGTGTGGCCCCATGAAAGCCATTCTTCGTGAGTGAAGTAAAGCAAAAGGTTGGTTTCAAATTCTTGCCATCATCCCTTGATTCCCCAACCCCTCCCCCATACGTGCACACACACACACACACACCCAAAAACACAAGAGCTTCATATGTTGCCTTTGGAATTCTCAGGATGCCATATCAATCCTGCCCTGGGTAATCATATATATACTTCCAGAACTAGGAAAAGGGCCTGGTTTTTAGCCTTCAAGAAGTAATGGGGAGGTTTTCCAGCACAATAAAATTTCCCTGCCTTCCAAGTCCTAGGTCGGCACAGGTAATCTAATTCTCTACCATCTACCAGTCCCCTGGGGATGCTCAGTAAGGCTGTGATGGCAGCAGCCGACCCCAGGCTGTCCCTGCTGCTTGAAGTAAAAGGTAACACTCCTCCTTTACTGGCGATTAATAGAGAAAGTGTGTTACACATCACTATCAGGGGGAAGATTGACCTGAGGATAATCTGTGATACAGAGGAGGAGGAAGAGACTGAATTTAGCTAGTGCAAACTGAGTTAATTTGTAAAGGCGGAAGAAACTGTTGCCCTGGCCATCACACATTCACCTGTGCTGGTTGGATTTAAATGAGAAAAATTACATGCGAATAAAAGACACAGTAATGAGGGGCCAAATGGCACCTATTGCATCTTGGAGACTGTTCTGGGAAAGCAGTTCTTGGAGAAGTTTACAATGAAAATCAAGATTATATAAAGGGATTAACTTGCTCTCCGGAAGAGAGGCAGACTTTCAGTCCCAGAGACCTGCTATTTCTACTGTTTCTGGTAGAAGTCATGGTAGTAATAAGTCCTGTTCCTCCATCGTGGCTAGCTTCGTGAAGCCTCCAACCACTTCACGGCTGGAAATCAGCCCTAGGGAATGCAGATGCTCTCCCTGTGGTGGCATCTTGTCTTTGTCCTGGGGATCAGGGCCCTCCTAGAGTGGGGTTGCAAACAAGGAGTCAACGACTAGAACTGGCTGACGGTCACCTAGCCCACGGGCAGCCTCTAGGTCTGTGGGTTGTTGGAAGAGTCTCACAAAGAGACAGGTTGGAGCTGGAAGGGTTAGTGACTTCTCTCAAAACAGCCATCTGAGGCTTTGTTTTGATCAGCCCAGGGCCAAAGATAAGAGCCTTCCCAGCATAAAGTCCTGTTGTAACTAACAAGGTGAGGATCAGACTTTAACAACTGAGATGATTGCAGCAGCTGTGGCCAAGGCTGTCTTCAAACAGATATCACCCAATTAGTGTGGAGCACCATGTGAGTGATTTTATGGGTACATTTTACATTCTCCCGCTTACCCATCACAATGACTCCGTGAAGGAGATACTACTTATTTTATTTATGGATTATGAATTTCAGATCAGAGAGGTGGAGTAAGTTCCTCACAGTCACACAGCTATCAAATAGAGTTAAAATTCAAACTCAGGACTTCAAAGTCAGTGCTACTCCCCGTGCTGTGCCTCCTTTTGGAAACCAGCTATGCCCTCACCCTTGCCATACAGGACCCCAAGGATCTGTAATCAGTATCAGTTTCACCTTACGGATCGAAGCTGGCTGAGAATAAGATGGGATGGGGCATGGTGCAGGGAGAATCAGGAAGGAAAAAATAGATGCTGGGGGGGACAAGTATTGGCCTCACTGAGCTCTGGGTGTGGCCTCAGGATGACTAGCTGCGCTGAGAAATAACTGCCTTGGTTAACTGAGCCTGGAACGTGGGAAGCAGTGTAGTACTTGAAGGCTACTGGAGTAAGACCTAAGATTCTGGAGAAAATCACTAAGTCCTACAAAAAGAAAGGCATTGAGGATGTTTGGCCTATGAAAGAAGAGGAGTTCATCATGAGAGTTGACTGTCTCCCAAGAGATCAAGTGACATTCAGAGAAATTCCTAGAGGAAAAAGAACAGAGAATAGGATTGCTATTTTCCCTGAGTGAGTCTGTCATGGTTGATGACTCACAGTTTGTTCTTGAGTAATTGTTGACACTCTTGCTAGGGTGGAAGGTCTGATCTCCACACCAATGACAATCAGGACCATGGGGGCCGCCAGGGGTAAGAAACATTGGTGATGCAGCAAATGTCGTTCTTCCAGCAACTGGCTCTACAACTTGGTTAATGTTCTGTGGCCTCTCAAGAATTCTAGGAGCAGGTGGAAACTTTGCCCTCTAAAGTAGCAGCCTTATTCCACAGAGCATGTCTTAGCACAGAACCTCAGCATCTCTTTGAAATCCCCTGTGGAGTGAGGAGGGGGATTGAGTTACAATGCTGTTATCTGCACTTGACACATTCATGTGATTGAGTTCCTTATGGAGCTTAGATTTCACCACAGGTAAAATTCACAATTCAACAGATCATCTCTACAATACCTCAGGAGGTAGGATAAGAATTATTCTCTTTCTACAGATGAGAAAAGAGACTCAGAGAGAAAATGTTCCACTTCGTACCCTTTGTCCCTGATGCAGTGTGCTCTCTACGCCACTGTACCAATTGTGGGAAGGAGGTATCTGGTGCCTGGAGTGGGCCTGACCTGGAAAGTGTAGCATCTAAATTGTGGCAGGAAAAAAAAACTCAAAAATGGTCAACTAAAGTCCCAAAGGTGCACTCTTTTCGGGAGCTACTCACACTTGTCCTTGGCACTGTATCCACCAAAGGACCACAATCTACCCTGCTCTTCCACCTCTTCTCCCGTCTTGATTCCATCTTCTTCCCAGGGGCACTGTTATAGGTTGAACTGTACTCCATCTCCCAAAATTAACCCCACTACCTCTGAATGTGACCTTATCTGGAAATAGGGTCTTTACTGAGAAAGGTAAAGAAAACTGAGCTAAAATGAGGTCATTCGAGGGGGCCCTAATCCAATATGACTGATGTCCTTATAAAATGGGGAAATTTAGACACAGAGACATGCACAGAGGGAAGACGATATGAAGAACACCATGCAAAACGTGGGACAGGAGTGATGCATCTGGAAGCCAAGGAACATCTGAGGCTACCAGAAGCTGGAAGAAAGGTGTGGAATAGTTCATGCCCCAGAGCCTTCACAGGGAGCATGGCCCTGATGACACCTTGACTCTAGACTTCCAGAACTAAGAGACAATGGATTCTGTTGTTTAAGCCACCCAGTTTGCATATGTAGATATGTCAGCCCAGGGGCCTTTTCCTGCTATACTCTACCTCTCTTGCCCTGCTCCTCCCCCCGCCCCCCCACCACCAACCTTGGGTAACTGGGGTCAGATGTCAGTCTTGCTGTGTTCCATGTGAATTCTGCAGAGTTTTCTGTCCTTAGTACTTTACTGTTATTGAAGCTTTTTCTGCTCTTCATTTGGATTTCTCATACCTCCTCCTGGACTCATATCTGATGATTTGCACTTCAAAGTATATTTGCTGCCAACATACTCTAAGCCAGACCTGGCCCTATTCTGGTTGATCCGCCCTTCTTAGCATTGAGTGTTAAGGATCCATATTGCATTTTATTGACTCCTTTCATAGAGAGAGCAGTTTGCAAACTTGAGTGTAGATCAGAATCACCTGGAGGACTGATTCACTGAAGCACAGATTGTTGGCCCCAACCATACAGTTCCTGATTCAGCAGGTCTGGAGCAGGACCCAAGAATTTTCCCTTTTAACAAGTTCCTAGGTGTTGCTGGTCTGGAGACCACACTCTGAGAACCACAACACTGAGAGTGGGGAAGAGATGGAGGGGTTAGTGATGTCCTGGGGAGGTTGGAGGGAAGGCAAATTCAGGCTGCAGAGCCTCAAACTGGTGGGGAAATCCAGTGCACATTTTAAATTAATGTTTGTTTGTTGTCTACATTGAAAGTATCGGGACAGATTCTTGAAACAAGTAGATTTACATCTAGACCCTCACAAAGGGAACTATTTCACATCTTCGGAGTCAATCTCACATAACAGTGGAGTAATTCTCTCACCGACTCACAACTTTTATGGTTTCAGAGCTCTAGGGGGTTGTTTCGCTCCTAATGCCTGTTTCTCTTCCATCCAAAGTCATTCTTTAAATGTCTGGTACTCTAGGAAGTGCCACTTAAATGCAAACATGTTGAGAAGGTAGTAAGTCAATAAGAGGAAGTGAGCATGGAGGTTAAGAGTGTGGGCCTTGGAGTCAGACATCCTGAGCTTCAATTTCCACTCTGCAATGTCCAAGCAATACGAACACGGGCAAGTCACTCAACTTCTCCATCTTTCAAATGAGGATAACAGTACCACTTCCTTCCAGGGTGGTTATGAGAGCGTAATAAACTCATCCAGTCGCTGGCATCAGTAAAGTTTGGTTATTGCTAGTTTCATCCCAATATTTTCCATGAACATCTTATCATGAGTACCTTTATCAGATAAATCATCTGCCAATGAGTAAAGCAAGAGTTACAAAAATACAGAGCGTTGCGTTAGGGGATTGTAAGGTTAGAGTACTACTTTAGGAGAACAGGGCATTCGAGGGGCACACAGGAGAAGGACACCAGAAGAAGGTAAATGATGGGGGGTGACGCAGGAGACATGCTAAAGGTTAGACACTGATGTCACAATGTTGCGCAATGTGCCTATGGCTGGAAGCGAGGGCTTCTCTTATTTATGAATTAGACTAAACAATCCTGGTATTTATTCATTTATGCTTTTCCTGTCTGGAATTGACGATCAATCTGCATTAACTAAATACAAAACTTCTCAGATTTCTTCCCCTCCAAATAACATTTAGATGAGTTAAGTGTAAATGAATACGAAGCAGATGGATTAAATTGCCACTTAAGTACACAGGGGGGTTGAGAAGCAAATGGAAAAGGCAATTAGCGAAATTCCCATTCTGAGTTCACTGAACCTGAAACACTTGAAAAGGTATTTGCCAGGTGGAACACCCCACAAATGCAGCTGTAGCTCTCCAGACCCCGAGCCCTCTGTCACGGGTCTCCCAGAGTCCCCACCTGCCCCTCATCTCACTCTGATTTCACCAGCAGCCATATTGACAAGCAGTAAACTTTCATTTCCATCATGAGAATGTATTCCAATTATTAGTATTCTTTTAACAATGAAACCGCTCTAAAAATTCTCTGCTTTTGAAACTGGCCTTCAAGGCTTACTTATATTTTTTGTGCCTGAAAAGCACAGAAACAGGAAATCAAGGTGAATGACTATATGGGTTTGAAATCCATTATTGCTGTATTTATTCATGTAAATGGCAGGTATATATCAGGCAACTGCAATGTGGAATGAATGAATGAATGAATGTGCAAGTATTGTGTCCTAACTTAGACAGACACCAAGATGAGTGACATCCCTCAAAGACATTATACTTTAGAAAGGAAAATAAAACAAACACACACACACACACACCTGGATGAAAATAATGAGATAGTACCAATTTGTAGGGGGCAAAAAAAAAGGGCTACAAGAGTTTAGCAAGCAGAGTCCAGAGAGCAGCAAACTAAAGCAGAAATTATGAAAGAGATCCTAATCCTCATCTTGGATTTACCACTCACTAGCTGTTTCCCCTGGCAAGTCACTCTGGGCCTCGGTCTCCCCAGCTATGGATGGTTGGAATAGATTAATTTCCTAGCATCAGCACCCTTTTCATTTTTTGTAAATGAAATCTTAACACAGAATTCCCGTATGTTAAATAGGTCAAAATAGAGCTTTTCCAGGAAACACTGGGTGGAGCTCCCACTCAACATTTCATCCAAATCAGACATAATAGAGGTGGCAAACCTCTGGAATAGATGCTTGAAGGTAATGTCAAGTCTAAAAGTCTATAATCCTGCAAAATCACTCCCAGATGAGGCGAACAAAGAAGATATCTTCAAAGCAGAGGCAGAAAACCAGATAAAGACAAAGGAACTCAAGGAAGGAGCACTTCCTCATGGTGTAGGAACTTCCAAGCAGCCTAAACACCCAGTAGTGATGAGTTTGTCCAGTTTCCTGAGGGAGCGTTGGCTTTGAAGTCAGATGGCTGAGTTTAAATCTTCATTGTGCTATGAACATGGCTGGATAACTGCGGACAAATCACTTTATTTCTCTGAACCTTATTTCCACACTCTTAAAGTAGTTTATCTATCCTCACAGGGTTGCTGTAAGTTTTAAGTGGATTTTGTATATATAGACATACTTTTCATGGTGGTAAAATTTACCATCTTAACCATTTTAAGTGTACAGTTCAGTAGTGTTAAGTATTACGTTCACATTATCATGAAACAGATATCCAGAACTTTATCTTGCAAAGATGAAACTATACCCATTAAACAACAACTCCCCTCCCCAAGTCCCTGGGAACCAACATTGTTTTGTCTTTCTGTGGATTCAACTAGTTGCCTCATATAAGTGGAATCATCCAGTATATAACATTTCATGACAGGTTTGTTTCACTTAGTATAATGTCCTCAATCTCATCTATAGTGTAGCATGTGACAGGACTTCCTTCCTTTTTAGGGTTGAATAATATTCTGTTGTATGTATAAAACACATTAGGTTACCCATACATCTGCTGATGAGACATTTCATTCATTTCTATCTCTTGGCTGTTGTGAATAGTGGGAAGTAATAGAATACAGTGAACCCTTGAACAACACAGGTTTGAACTGTGAGGGTCCACCTATACACAGATTTTTTTCAATAGTAAATACTACAATATTACACAATCCATGGTTGACTGAATCTGCAGATGTGGAACCACAGATACAGATGGCCAACTATAAGTTACACATAGATTGTGCAGAGGGTCAGTGCCCCAACTCCTGCATGTTCAAGGGTCAACTGTATTTTAATGAGCCTGATTTTCTAAATACTGGCTTTCTTTGGGTTTTTTTTATATATATATTTTTGTTTTCAAGCAAAGATCAGTATGCCTTGTCATTTATATTTCAAGAATTTTGCTGTTCTATCCACACACATTTCCTGTTCTTCTTACAACCAATGAAACTCATTTATGACCTATAGGCCAGGGTAAAGATGTAATGAGTGGCTCATAATAAAATATAAAGACCTAATTTGCCCAGCTGAGTTTTGAACCTATAATGAGGACATCATGGTACGATTCAACTAAGCTTAGTAGCCATTGTCTTCTTTTTTTTTATATAAATTTATTTATTTATTTATTTAATTTATTTATTGGCTGCATTGGGTCCTCGTTGCTGCACACGGGCTTTCTCTAGTTGCTGCAAGCGGGGGCTACTCTTCATTGTGATGCGCAGGCTCCTCATTGTAGTGGCTTCTCTTGTGGAGCATGGGCCCTAGGCACATGGGCTTCAATAGTTGTGGCACATGGGCTCAATAGTTGTGGCTCACGGGCTCTAGAGCACAGGCTCAATAGTTGTGGTGCACGGGCTTAGTTGCTCCGTGGCATGTGGAATCTTCCCAGAGCAGGGCTCGAACCCATGTCTCCTGCATTGGCAGGCGGATTCTTTACCACTGTGCCACCTAGGAAGTCCCAGCCATTGTCTTCTTTACAAAATTGCCATCTCCTGAACTACAGCAGCAATAAGAATTAGAAAGATCATCTCCAATTTTCATTAAAATACTCTTGGATTTCTTAATTTTTCCACCTGTTTTTTCACCCTTTTTTCCACCAAAGAAAGCCCAAACAAGCTTGCATGCATCTTGGAACTAGACAGATTCTGTCCCTGAATTTTCTGCTTTCCTATTCCATGAGTAGAATGAAATATTCCAAAAATGAATCTAAAATTACCTCCATTTCTTTGATGTAAGTTAAAACATTCCAGACAAAATCTTGCTTCCACACAAAAAGTGGTATTCCACTGATGACATTACTATCAACAGCAACTAAGACATAATTATCAATATTTTAGAGGTCACCTATAAAATTATCTGCCTAGCACTCCTTTTTTGCTCTTTTTAATGTAATTGCTCTCTTCACTTTGACATGATCTGTGTTGATACTTTTCATCATACTTGAATTTTTTCAGCAAATTGCTTCAATTAGTTTGCTGCCCCCTCTTCTACAACTCCAATTTTATGTGTGTTTGACCATTGGGAATTATTCCACAGGTCATTGCTACTGTGTTCACATTTACAACTCTGTAAAATCCTCGTTTGCTAATTTTATCATTTCTATGTCTGTTTATCTTGACTGATTTCTTTCTTAGTTATGGGTCACATTTTCCTTGTTTCTTCACCTAATAATTTATGATTGGATGCTGGACATAGTGAACATTACATTGTTAGTGCCTAGATTTTGTTTTCTTTCTTTAAAGAGTGCTAATTTTAGTTTACCCGTGGATCATCAAATCATTTGAGGCTTATAAAACTTAGCAGGAATGGGTATTTAAATAAGCTCTGAGAGTTATTCAGCTTATAGATCCCTGGTCATTCATTATTTTCCCAGCTGCTCTTCTTTGTCTGGCCTTGCGGAGTTTCACTGAAACGTGCAAATTAGTAATTATTGAAGGAATTGAGCAAATCCCTATGCAGATTTCTATGCATTTTCTCTGGATACCTTCTTTCTCTCTAGTATGATGTGCCACAAATTATAGCCACCTTAGTCCCTCAAACTCTGATCTCTGAGACTTCTCATCTCAGCAAGACTACTTTTCTCTACCTGGGTTTTTACTCCCTGTGCAGAGTCCAGAAATTGCCTGCTATCGGGAAGCTGAGATAATCATATTACTCACCCTGTTCTTCTTTCCTCCAGATCCACAGTCTTCTGCTGCCTATTGTTAAATTTGGGGGAACAGTTGTTTTCAGATTTTTTTTTACAGTGAGAAGGCTAGTTAGATATCAGTTCTTCTTTCATGGCCAGGAGATAAAAAGTTGATTTTTTAAAAAAGCTGCCATTTTTGAGATCCTATTATGGACCATTGGTTTCACATACATTATTCTTTTCAACCATTGCTGAAAGGTTGGTAGTTATTTTTATTCTATGAACAAAAGATCAGAGGTTCTAAGAGGTAATGTTAATTGCCCAAGATTGTCCAGCCAACAAATGAGTTCTGATTCCAAGGAAAATTAGAAACAATTGGTAGATCATTCCTTTTTTATTTCCACAGCTACACTAGTCTTATCATTATATTTTTCCTCCTTTCAGAATCCTTATCCACTGATATTTTAAGATGATACCTTCTTAAGTGGAGAAAACCACAATCCAGTTATGTTAAAGGACAAACAGTTCAAATTTCCTGGAGCTTAAACTTTATTCAATAGTAAGTGTTTTAAAACATCATTTTTATTTTAAAACAAATATATATTATATTGGGTTGGCCAAAAAGCTCATTTGGTTTTAGGTAGACACTTTCCATTTTCACCAAGAACTTTATTGAACAATATATTCATTAACTGAATGAACTTTTTGGCCAACCCAATATATATATTTATATGTGACAAATGTGTGTGTGTAACCTATATTATGGAGTAGAATTCACAGTCAACATGAATATTTAAGATAAAGTTAAAGACTTTACAGGAATATTGTTTTCTCCAGGAGGCTGCTTTGGGTTATTTTTCCAGTATCCCAGAAGTATAACTTCACTTTCTTCTATTAGGGGCACTTGTGAAAATTTTGTGACATACAGAGGCCTGAGGATATGTGCAGCACATAAAGGTTGAAGGGAGCATAAGAATGCAGGTAACAGAGGTTAGAAATACAAGGGAATCCCTATTCCATCACAGGATGGAGTACAGTTTTGCCTCTCACAATATTTTCTGGTCTCTAGTTTTATTTTATACCATAGTGCATCCTGGCTGCATTTATGAAGGAACATTTTTATCTCCCTTCTTCTTTCTACTGCAGTAGCTTTCACATTTACGAGTCTCTAAGACTCACTCAGAGAACTTTCTGAATATCCAGACTCCCAGTCCCCACATGATAAAGATCTGATTCTGTGATCTGAAGAAGGGCTCAGAAATCTACAGCCCATCAAGCTCTCCATGTGATTCTAATGGTCCTCTGACCACACAGAGAGCCACGGCTCCATCATGTATAACAGGTGTTGTCCAGGGCTCTTCCACAAGCCTGGGGAGGATATAAAACCTGTCTATATTTCTTATTAGTGGGCAATTAACCACAGGAAAATAATACCAACTGTTGAATAGAAATCTATTTCAGTCAAATTTTTGAACCTCATTATTTTAGTTGGCCAAGAAAAAATCAATTCATAAATGCTGCAAAATTTCACCAAATAGCTCATGAATTGGGATCTAAGACTACAAAATCAGAACCACACATTCCCTGCAAGCAGCTCATGTGCTGGTCAGAAAGACAGATGTGTGAGCACTTAAAAGACACTGTAAATCTGGTAAGTACTATTCCTGACATAGGAAGTGGGAGACTGGCGTACAAAACAGCTAATGGCTGGAGGGCACCCCGTAAAACCTGCATTAAGGCAGTGATATTTAGGCCAGCCGTTGAAGGATAAGTACACATTTTCAGCAACACAAGGGGCAAAGAAAATGCACAAAGTACCTAATCTGACCCTCCAGACCTGTCCTTGGAATGCCAGAAGTTCAGTGTGGCAGAGGACAGGGTGATGAGATGTAGGGAGAAAAGCCCATTGCTTCAAACCATAATAGGTGGGTATGTCCAAAAGCCAAAGACAGGGGCATATGTGGCAAGGAGTGGAAGAGCGTGAGGATAAAGTACAGGCAAGATGCAGCCCAGTGCCTACTCTATGCCTCTGCAGAACCCAGAGAGCTGTTTAAATGCCCAGGAAATTGTGCCCAAATGTTTTGACATGAGGACCTCATTTCCCAGGAAGTCAATTAGACACATTTGTTGCTTATCCATGGAGCTCTGGGCTCTGCCAGATTATTCCGCACTCCAGGGGGATGTGTTGTTCAACCCTGTCGTGTCTCCCCAGTGTAATTGTCATGTATGTGTCTGCAGCTAATTGACGCTTGCTTGCTTTTTAATAATTAGTCAGGTGGTGGTAATAAAAACTGAACCAAAAAAACAAAAAACAAACCTGGTCTGAGTTTCACTTAATGACTGTTTGGGTAATGAAAATTAATAGCAGAAGAATCCAAGCGCAACCTGCTTTGACCCTGTCGACTGAAACAAAGGAGGGCTGAGGGGGGTCTACCTGAGACTCCCTCAGCTGTGTCTCCTGCTGAGCGTGAGAGGCGGGGTGAGGGAAGGAGGCGGGGTGTGAGCTGAGCACATTTCAGTTCCCTGGAGAAAGACACTGAGTAATCATCGTAGAGCAAACCTGTCTTAGAACATTCCCTTCTCATTTTCTCCACCCTTTTCCCACTCCTGGCACTTCTTCCCTCAAAGTATTTTCATGTGGCCCCATTTTGCCACGCTCCCCACTGGAGAATTGCATGAGGCCTATCCAACTAGGAGGCTCTCTGGGTACCACCTTGATCTACCACGTCCAACAGGAAATATTAATGGAGGACTCCAGCAAACGTATAACAGACAGTTCTACCAAAGGCCTGGAAACCTCTGGAATAAAAGTTTAGATCACTTCATTAGACAAAGAAACCAAATCAGTTGAAGCTTGGGCAAGAGGCAAAGAGAATACAGAATGAGTAACATCAGAGGGAACTCATTAATATCAGCTATACCCTTGCAAGTAGTTAGGAAATAATTATTTTAGTTTCTCTATGTATTCTTCTTGCTGTTTTCTATTTACCACTCAAGCCTGGGCCTCTGCACTTAACACTAGACTTTTATTCAGCTGACCTTGACATCTGCCCTTAGAAGTCTTATAGGCACCTTCAACTTAACATGTCTGAAAACTGACTCTCTATCCGCCCAAATTCCTCCATCTCAATAAATGGCAACTTCTCACTTTCCACTTGCTCTGATCCAAAACCATGACATCATCCTTCATTCCTCTCTTTCTCTCACACTTATTTAATTAATTAGCAAATACAGTTGGCATTCTATCTTCTGTAGAAGTCCAGAGTATAATGATTTCTCATCACCTCTACCTCCATCTCCCTGGCTCAAGCCACCATCATCTCTCCATGAACCAGAGTCTTTCTGTTGGCAGCCCCTGAAAATTTCCTGCATTCAGGCAAAGAGATAACTTTTATTGAGCTTTTATTAAGTGCTAGCCACTGTTCTAAGCATTTCACAAGTATGAACTCATTTGATCCTCATAACAACTTCAGGAAGTCAGCACTGCATTTATCTCCCAGCCTCCAAATGAGGACAGTGAGGCATGAGGAGGTAATTGTCTTGTCTAAGTTCACAGACACACCCTGGTTATTGTCTGTCTTAAGGCCTGAATGACTGCCTCTTCCTGTGATGCTGGGCACCACGAGCGTCCTACAATAACTTATTATTAGTACAGATTACTCTGCTTGCATCCAAAGAACCATCGTATGCTAGTCTCACCCATCAGAATGTCTTTCCGTGTGTGTGTGTGTGTGTGTTTTACCTTAAGGGAAGACATTTGATTAACTAGTGTTCATAACTGGTAAATGTGCCTGAGACCTCAGAGGAAAAAACTGCATTTTCACAGAAGACCCCTAAGTATACAATCTCTTAAGCCTAGAGGAATGAATAATCAATTGCAAAATTCCTGGCACTGTGATAGGTTCAGGATGGACCTTTTGGTGGGGGTGGGGGGGGGGAGGGCAGGGGATGAAATCTGCTCATAGATGATTTCCCTGAAGTCACATCTCATCATTGATCCCTGGCCGTGGCAACAGCCACAATGCTTAGCTTGAATCCTTGAGGAAAGATTTGGTCCCTCCACTGCTTCTGATACTCAGATTTCTTTGAAAACTCATCTGCTGGTAAAGTTCCATGATATTTTTAAAGAGGATTTAGAATGTCAGGTTAAGATATTTGGCAAACTAATAAAAATATAAAGCAAAATAATCTTATCATCCCTCACTTTTTTTTTCCTATTTCTCTCTTTCCAATCTCCCTCCCTCCCCACTCAAACCCCATCATTTCCAAAAGGCAAAAAGAAGCTCTATATATCATACTCAAGAGATTTTTCTGGTTTCCATTCTCTGAAATGCTCCAAAGGTAACAGTGGAGATGTACATTAAGTAGAGATGTTGACTTGTTAAATGTGGCCAATAATTTCCTCCCATAAGAAAAATATTAAAATGGCTTTTGGAGCCAATTTCTTTAGAGCTCTTTTCACATAGTTTAACAAAAGGACAAATTTGCCAACAGCCAATGAAACCAGCAGTAAAAATGAAACCCTTGAGAAATGATTTAATCTAAACCACGTTCAAAATGGATAGACTTATCAAGTATAGTTTTCAAAAACTAACTCTTAGTTTTCCAACCACATACAAAGGGATGGAGGGTGCTTTATAGACTAACTTAGGGTTCTTCCAGATCTGATTGTGTCCAAGGTCAGAATAGTGCCAGCAGAGGACATACCAGGAATCAAACTATCTTGGTTACTAACGCAAAACAGACATCACATCTCCAACCCCGTGACCATCTCAGCTTATCTCATACTCCACAAACTGGCAAAATGAGAATTCTGAACTCAAGTATAGAGAGGCAGAAACAACAAAAGGAATACACCGTCCTTATGACATATATTAATTGGGTGCAGTGTGTGAATTATTCATGCTGATGAATACTTGTTACACTCACCTTTTCATTCAGCAAAGATTTCTACCGTATGTGCTAGGGAAACCATGATGAACGAGAGTCTCAGCTTTGAAGCTGCTGTGGAATACAGGCACTACAGACATTTTTACAGATGTGAAAAGTACTATGAAAAGTGCCGCAGAGGGAGATGCAGAAGCACATAATGGGTAAAATTATCTGGAGGTCAGATTAGGCTTGTGTGCAGAAGGGACAACTAGCCCTGAACACGAAGGATGAACAAGAGTTAGCAAAGTAGAAAAGCATGGTGAAGAGTGTTGTAGGAAAGAGCATGTGTACACATCTGGAGAGTGAGGAAATGAAAGATGCCCAGCAGGCAGCCAAGGGGCTCCTTGGAAGCAGGGTGCAGTGAGGTTAGAAAGGTGAGCAGAGCCAAAGGTTTGCTTAAACAAGGTTTGCGTTTAATTTTAGGAGCAAATATATGGCATTGAAGGCATTTAAACTATAATAACACGAAGAGTAATATAATTAGACTTAGTTTTCAAAGAATATTTTGTATGTAGACTAGAGGCTAGATTTGAGAAAGACAAGAATGAATAACAATTCATTCACTGAATACATATTGTATGACTGATGACAGTATTTGCCTAGGGACTAAGGATATGGCAGCAAATGAAAAAAAAAAAAAAGGATAAACAGTAAGAACATCAAAAAGGAGATTAACATGATAGTCCAGATGGGAAGTCAGGGTGCGTGGACGAGGATGCTGATCGTAAGAAGATCTGAGGCATGTGTGAGAGACCTTCCATATGATTTGGTGGTAATGAAGTACTAGAAGTGAGCAATGAGAAAGAAGAGTCAGGGATGAGTGCCACGTCTTTGTCTTGCGCTATTTATAAAAATGCAGTATAAAAACAACCCTGAGGGACAGGCAAGTTTGTGGAAGGTGTCAATAAATTCAGTCCTGGACATGTTTCCAAAAGATCTTAAGTTATGTTGGAACACCCAAGTGGAGAAATCGAATAAGAAGTCTTATTTAAATAGGTGGGGCTTGGCTAGGGTCAGAGATGGATCTGGGTAGTCAGTGAAACCATGGACGTAGTTGAGATGGGCTGGGAAGAGTGTAGCAAGTGAAAAATAGAGCTCTATGGAATTCCAATATTTATAGGTTACTTAGAAGAGGAGTTAATAAAGGAATCTGAAAAGGAATAACTAGAGAAACCATAGTAAGTAGAGTTGTGAGGAGGAAGAGCGGTCCCTGGTGATAAATGTTTCCATGAGGTCACATAAGAACTGAAAATTGCCCTTTTATTTAACGATCTGAAGGTCATTGGCAGCCCTGATGCAAGCAGTTACAGAGAAGTGGAGGAGGTAGAACCACATTATAATGAGTAGAGGAGTGAGTGTGAGATTGGAAAACAGAGATGGTCAGTGAGAACAGCTCCTTCATGAAGTAGCTGGAAAGCGACAAGAGGTAAAGCAGGCACACAAGATGTGATTTGGTCCAGGTGAAAAAGACTGGGGCTCTTCTCCCAGAGAGGAAGGCCCAGCTAAAACTGCAATATGAAGGATGCCAAGTGAGGGGTGTGCTCAGGCACCCTTCCAAAGCTCGTCATATCCTCCACCCCCCCACACACAAAATATTCAGTACATTGTACTAATTTCTCACTCTCATCTCTACTCTACTACTTGCTTTTTGTTTTTTCAAATGGGAGAAATCTGAGAATGTTTAAAAGCTGGTTGGAATGAGTCAGCAGATTTGGAGAAATGAAAGCTCGTGGAATTAGGAGAGATTTAACAAAAAGATAAGCTCCTGGAAAATGAGGAAGGTGTGCAATGTAAAACAAAGTGTAGGAATCAGACTTTTATAAGAGGAGCTTAAATTACAGCAGCAGATGAGGAGGTAAATATGATTGAAATAGATAGATTTGTGGATTTGGTACCACTAAGTTGAGTGAGTTCCTGTCTGATCGTGTCTTATTTTCTGTGTAAAAGAGGAGCCAGAGCTATCCGCTTAATTGAAGGAGGATATATTTGGTCTGGAAGTTTGAGGACAGGGGGACAGTTTGAAATGGGAGAGTGAACTGAGAGGTTGCTGGGTAGTATCATGCACTCAGATTGAAATGATCCCCATGGATTTAAGACAATGTCAAGAAACACCCAAGAAATCAGACACAGGCACATGAGGAAGAGGGTGGTTGGATTCGGGGTTTCTCCAGGTGGGTGTAATTAGTGTGGGAAGTTAGGTTATTAGAAGAGAGAAATTTGAAACGATAGAATACTGCATATAGGCTAGATAAAAGTGAGAAAGGCAGCAGGTAGAGGAATCACTGAATGAGAAGTCCCGATGTGTGGAATAAGAGGGGTCACGAGGATAATCGAGTCAGCAAGCTTCAAGCAATGAGTCTGAATTATGATTTTGGAAGACTTTTGGCTGATGACAGGCTCCAGACTGTGGCTGTGTGAGGATAAAATTGAATGGAGGAAGAGGTCCTTGGAGAAAAGAAACTGAGAGGCCAAGGTATAGGATAGGTTGTTTATAGTGCATGAAAATCCCCCTGGATGATGACTGGACTTTAGGAGCAGAGGCAGAGCATGCCCAGGATTGAGGAGCAGTCACTGAGTGGTCAGCAAGAAGGAGACAGGAGAGGATGATGGGCCGAAACTCATAAGCCTCCAAGAAGCAAGGTGGCAGGATCATGGTCTGGCAGCCTTACAGAATGAAAATCACGCCAGGCCATCTCAGCCTGGGAGCAGCGGGATGGAGCAGAATGAGCCCCAGGGGAGGGAGTATCCTCCAGTGGGACCCTGGTTTCTGCTACAACCGGGAGGTACAGGGAGAATCAAATAAATAGCACAAAGATACAATGGAGTTTGTTCATCAGTGAACAGGAATTCTGAGTGGCAAATGGAAGGGGACAAGGAGAGAAACTAGAGTGGAGGGTGATGTCAGGGGAGAGGAAGCCCCCAGGAAACTATAGGAAAGGGAAACTGCAAACACAGGGACAAACAGAGACAGGCAGGATGGAGGAAGAGTAATGATGCGATATGCTTTAAATCCTATTTCTTTAGGTATCTGTTTAATTAAAAGTAAAGATACTTTAAGTATTGTTTACTTAAAGAAATTGGGGGGGATCTGATTTTCTATTGATAAAAAGTATCTGGATTTTTTTGGCTTTTTAAAGTTGAAGTATAGTTATTTTACAATGTTGTGTTAGTTTCAAGTGTACAGCAAAGTAACTCAGTTGTACATATATTTTTTTTCAGATTCTTTTCCATTATAGGTTGTTACAAAATACTGAGTATAGTCCCCTGTTGTGGGAAGACATTCGGGAACCTTTTTGATGTGGGCCGAGCGATGGGATTCTTGAGCAGTGGAGGAGCTGAGGGTGCAGGGCGTGGAGACTAATATCACCCTGTTTGGTCCTGAGGGATGGCTGGTTAGCCAAAGACGGGTAAGATTCCTCAGAGGAGGAACAACCTAAGACAGGCACAGCCGCAGAGGGGCCAACAGGGGTGGTGCATAGAGCCTTCCTTATATCACCGTGTTTGGCCCTGGAGGATGACTGGTTAGCCAGAGACGGGTAAGATTCCTCAAGGGAGGAACAACCTAAGACAGGCACAGTCGCAGAGGGGCCAACACGGGTGGGGCACAGACCCCTAATATCTGAGAGAGGTCTCCTGCCCCCAGGGCTGTTTTGCTCTCCACCCCCAGCTCAAATCCACACCTGCTCAACTCGGACCCAGGAAGTAAACAAAGATAATTGCCTCAATCATGTGAGGCCTTTGACTGTTTATGAGTGTAACCTGAGAATGTTAGCCCACGAACTCAATAAAAGCAGCCTGGGATGAGTCAGCGGGGCTCTTGATCCTAGAGGTCTTGAGCCCCCCGGTCCCACTTTTCTCTTCAGTCTGTGTCTGTGTCTTCTTCAAGCTTGCGACACCCGTCACTCGCCTCGAGTCGCCGAGCTGGTCTCGGCACCCTGTGCTATAGCACAGTAGGTCCTTGTTGTTTACCTATTTTATATATAGTAGTATGTATATGTTTATAAATTAGGAACTTGAGATTAAAAAGTATCTGTATTTTTAAGTTCAAAATACGGGAAGTATTACTTGCATTAAGCCTATGGAAGGACAATATCTGAGATATGAAGTTTCTCTGTTTTCTTCTCACCAGTTAAGGCAGGCAGCAGTCATTAAAGGAGGGACCTCTATCCCCCTGACCTTATAATCCTGATTGAGGGATTCCTGCCAGAACATTTACTGCCTTTCTGGCTCCTTTACTCCCTCCTCCCCAAGGGACAGTGACATGCCTAATTGGTGAACTAAGGAGAAGTCACAGCGTGTGCTTGGCTTAGTGGCTTCCAAGTCTCCTCCCCCTGCTTCTCCCTGCCCTCAGGATGTGCACAGTATCTGCTCTCTGCCAAGAGGAATTCTCCCTGGAGAACAAGTTAGCAGAGCTCTGCCAGGGGCCGGCTGCATGAGACTTTCTCACTCAGGGGTAAAGTGTTAGGAAGCCCACCGTGCACACAAAGAAAAAGCCACTTTCTCGAATCACCTTCCACATTTTACATCTCCATCCTTCTATCTCCTGTGTCTCATTTCTCAGATGGCTCCAAGCTCAGGATGAACATCAACAGATTGTGTCTTATTTTCCTATTGCTATTGCAACAAATTGCCATAAACTTGGTGACTTAAAGCACGATCAATTTATCATTTGACAGTTCTGTAGTTCCCAGGGTCCAGGGATGATGACATGGGCATCTTAAGGGGCCACAGGTTATAGGCCGCCTGATACACCCCTTGCAGCCTCAGTGCTTCCCACCTCGAGAAGAGATGGGGAAGGGCAGGAAGTAGTGTTAGCTTTGCTACCCAAACCTTCCCAGATTTTGTTTCCAAAAGCCTAAAGCCGTTGTAGAGATTTTGCTAGGTGACTTGGAAATTTAAAGAGAAACTGAAGGCAAACATGAAGATAGAAGGATTCCCTTCAAACTAACAGAAGGTTTTGGGAGCTTGGAAGGTGGACAGAAAGGTCACGGAGTCAGCTGGGAATCTTCCACCCACCTGTGAGTATGCAGGAAGCAATGGCCAGGTGTAACCTGGGGGAAGCAGGACCTCAGCATCAGGGTTCCTAGACCTAGTAAAGATCTCCCTTCCCCATGGGAATGTATGGGACCAGAGAATCACCAGACTCCATGGAGTCACTGTGCCTTGAACAGTGAGATTGAGGGCCTTTCTCCAATTTTCTGCATCATCATAGGAGAGACTTGCTCAAAATAAGCACTTTTATCCTCCTTCCTTCATTTAAGAAGAGTTTCCTATTTTGCCCACGTTTTTCTTTTTGGCCTCCAACCCCCTACCCCCCCCCCCCCCCTTCAGTTTTCCTTTTTGAGTTTCTAAACCAGACAATTTCTTGGAGAGCAAACTAAATTATTTGAATTTTAAATAATAAATCACTCATTTTCAGTACATGGAACCATTCCACACATTGTTCAGCTTTTCTAGCCAAATGAGACACAAGGTGCCAGCTGGCTGATCCTAAGGTAGAGGGATATAATCTGTAGACACAGAGATGAGGTTGATACAAACGAAAATATATTTGTTAATGTTTTCACTGAAGACATTATTATCTGGGAGCTCTAGATAAAGTGGGGCAAGTTCACATTTCCTGTAAGGAAATCCGAGTTAACTAGCCCTAAATTTCCAACATTTCTAAGAATTCTGAGCTGCCCCTTCTGACAGGTGGAAAGCACAGAAGTCCAGAAAGGACTGTCTTCTGGAGGCTGCCTGAGATAAGCAGTGACATGAAGCAAGATGGCTGGGAGGGTGGGAACCAGACCTCACAGAATCCGCCTGGGGCTCACTGCGGAGGAGCCGGGGCTTTCAAACGGAGCACGACTCCTCTGCCTCTTGGTTCAATAAAGCAGCAGCAGGTGGGTGGTTCAAAGGCACAGGCACAAACCTTGATACCCTGCATGTGTGGGTAGGTGAAATTCCTCTCTGCTTTCCTTGACTGCAGTTCAGGCTCAGCTCTGAGTTGGGGTCAGCGCTGCAGGTGGAAGCTCTTTGCCGGGCTGCTGGCTGCAACTCTCTGAGTGCACAGTTTAGATTTTTTCTCTCAAGTACTATATTCCAGCCTTTTGTTCCTGAAGACAACTCTGTCATTATTGTTAGCTGATTCACCAGTCTTTGGAAGCTCATAGGACCTATGACCTGTCCATTGAATGCTTGCTCCTGGGACTCAGAATCTTGAGCGACTGTAACCAAGGCAGGAGGAAACTGAAAGGTCAAATTGATTAGAAGCTGTGGAAGAGCAGTGGCATTTGGACCAAAGTGGCTTTACAGTGTGACCCCGGCTGGGTATCTGGCGGCTCTGTCTCCAGGACTCCCTTGGTTTCCTATCAAATTGCCACTCTTGGATCTTGAGTTTCCTATAACTGCAGGGATCCCTCCCAGTATCCTGCTGGCCAGTGTCCTTTTTGTTAAGACAGTTTGCTTGCAGTCAGGAACCTGACTATTGTATTTTTTACAGAGCTTTGAGCCCATCAGCCAAGATAGTCAAGAAACAACATTTAATACTCCTCCTTAAGCCTACAAAAAGTTGATTTGGGATGGGGATGGGGACAGAAGGAAGATGAGTACCGATCACTTAGAATTCAGACTGGTTCTATGCATTGTTTCTGTGCATAGTACAATCTACTCCAAGCACAGATGAGAATGAATGGATGTACTGAGGAGGAATGATGAGATAGGAGAACCAGGCTGCTTCCACGCATTCTTCTATGTCGGTGGCATCATTATTATGCGGAAATACTGAGAATTCCCAGAACTCCAGACACAGAAGTCCCTAAATTTAATCACAGAATTACATGCCAATGCACAATATATTATTTCTACCATACTAACCACTTGGATTATCTCAGATAATCATACAGAGTTAACTATTTGGTATCAGAATTCGTAGGGATTGACAGTGGTACAGAATACTTGAAAAGTTCAATGGAAAGAAAAAATCTGAAAAACCTGGAAGAGACAACCTAAAGGGACTGATATTTAAACTCAAATCCTTTGGGATTCTAAGGCCATCCTAGGCACCACAGAGAGAGTCCTAGTCAATCTGTTTCCTCTTCTTTCACACTGATAAGTAGGGCTGTGTTTACTCATAAAATGTTAAATTTAATTAATATCTTTTAAAGAAAAGTACTTTAAAAGCTTGAAAAAAAATGTAGACCCAACTTAAAGTGACAGGTATGATATCAGCCAACAAAAGGTCCACAGAGAAGAGGTCAGGAAACAAATTCAGTTGAAATATTCTAGAGAGGACACACTTCCTAGAAGAGGTAATAAAAGAGCCATTTGCCAAATTAAATAACATGGCGATTATAGGTTTTCAATTAAGTCACCACAACCAGCCACGTAGATTAAAAGTGAAATGGCACGTCCATCAAGGTAATGACATTGGTTTATTAGTTCCAAAAATATGATATGAAAGCTAAACAGATCTTTACTAAGTGCAGAAAGATGAAATGAACATGTAAATGACTGCCAACGCTAAGGAATTTTTGTAAATCAAATGGTAATGGGGACTGGCCAGTTATCCTATTCAAAACCCCATTCCTACAGAACTCTGAGAACTTAGAGCTTGAATCATTTAGTGATACGACATTCGCTTGTATTTTTGGTTTTAAAAAGAAAATTCTTATCTAGTGTCAAATGTGAATGAAATTGTATGAGTGGTACATCAAGAGTCTGCTGTAAAAGAATTCTAAAACACAGGAAGATCCTAAAAAGCAAGCCCTAACAAATCCAAATTTATGACATTGGAACAGTTTAGCAAGAGGAGTAATTTAAGCGAGTTTCTTTCATTTTGAGTGTTTTTCCTATATGTTATCTATTTTTACATCCCCGCCCCCAAATGGGGGGAAAATGAAATGTAAGTATAACTGACTTGAGGACACGGGGAGAGGGGCACAAAGTGAAAGAGTAGTATTGACGTTTATACACTACCAAATGTAAAATAGATGGCTAGTGGGAAGCTGCTGCATAACACAGGGAGATCAACTCAATGATTGGTAATGAACTAGAGGGGTAGGATAGGGAGGGTGGGAGGGAGGTTCAAGAGGGAGGGTACATGGCGATACATACATAAATACAGCTGATTCACTGTGTTGTGCAGTGGAAACTGGCACAACAGTGTAAAGCAATCATACTCCAATAAAGATCAAAAGTAAAAAAAAAAAGTATACATATCTTAAAGACTGGTAAAAGACTTTTGATTTCACCCTATCTCCTGCACCTACTACTCAGCCGTATCTGTGTGCGGTAGAATTGACTTGTATGTTGAATTAGAAACATTAGTCTATTTAAGATGCTGTCACAATACTCCGGAAGCATAACATGGAACAGAGAGGCAGTATCTGCTGTCAAAGGAAAACGCGCTGCCTTGTCTGATCTCCAGCCCATCCTCCCACGGTTTACGTCAGAGATAAATGGGAATAGCCACAGTAATGAGAAGAGCCTCATGCTTAGAGGTCCTGTGGGTGTGGCTGAGACTCACCAAAGAGTCCCATTCCCTCCTCCCCAGTCCCATGCCCACTACCAATTCAGTCTGCATCTGGGTCTTCTGCTGCCCAAGGAGCAGAAAGCCTTCAGAAAGAGAAACTGGCGTCTGGCAGCAACATGCATGGTGCACCAAGCTGGAGGCTGCTGGAGGTACAGGCAGCATCCCCTGTACCCTGTACCCTGTACAGCATCCCCTGTAGCCTTCAGCTGCATCCCCGCATCCCCTCTGGAGCTGCCACCTGTGTGCCCCAGCAGATGGAAATGGTTGAACCCACAGCCTTGGCTGGAGGCAAGGTAGGTCTCTGATTTTAAGTCAAAGGAAAGGCAGGAGAGGCAGCTTGTTGAATTAAGAGTTTGGCAAGATTTGAGACTAGTAGCCGCCAAAACCCAAATCCCAGCTTCAATACATAGGAAGGAAAATTGCCAAGCTCTTAATAAGGAGCCACATCTTGGTTCTCCCAGAAATGCTCTGTATGGAGCTTTCTAACTACATATTTATAGAAGTCATCAATACTATCACTGGTTAGCCACACTCATCTCAACATGGCTTTAAATACAGACCCTTATGTAATTGTATTATATCATTCATTGGAATAGAAATTATGTGGAAATATTTCATGAACGAAATCTTATTTTTATAATGATGACTGCTATCCAGATGCATCTGGGGTTCAGTCCTTATGACAGTGTGCTTATTCACAGTTTTATAATAATGTTCTTTTGGGCAGAAATCTCCTGGTGAGGTTGAATCATAAATATTTTCCTGGTTTGCTTCAAACTCTGCTGATTTAGAATTGCTTAGCGAGAGAAAAATGCTTTTATTTCTAAGTATCTTCCTTTGCTCAAAATGAGTTAAGGCAGCAAGGTAAAATAAATTAGAACTAAGTGCTGGAAAAACACCAAGCAGACAAAACAAGAAGTAAAATTTTAAGTGAATACAAAAGGATGTAACATAGAGCCAGCAGTGAGGCTGATTTGATTGCATTCTCCTTGAATAGCCTGTGCCATTTAGCACAGTCAAATGCCCTTCCATCCACTCATTCTAATAATTAATTATTTAGTGTCTATATACCAGACACTCTCCATGAAACTCCCCTCCTTAGCTTTCAGAGCAATGTCCTCTTAGGATGGTCCCCCTCTCTGTTCTCCTAATTGGTCCCTACTCCTTCTGCCCTTCCTTAAGCTGAGGAATCTTTTCTTGTTCTACTCTCAATCTCTTCACTTTTAACTTCTCAAGTAAGTAATTCCTAAATATAGGAGTGAAGTCTTCCCAAAATTTGAGTTCTGTGTTTCTCAAAGGATGTTTCCACCTTAATGTTCTGCAGGTACCACAAACTACTGAGACTAAACTGCTCAGTGCTAACTGGCCTGAAATCCCACTCTCCAGAGTGCACTCA
Source organism: Hippopotamus amphibius kiboko (assembly GCF_030028045.1). Lineage (NCBI taxonomy): Eukaryota > Metazoa > Chordata > Mammalia > Artiodactyla > Hippopotamidae > Hippopotamus > Hippopotamus amphibius. The sequence continues at coordinate 116,821,797 of NC_080192.1, forward strand.
CACACTATAGACACAAAACTAGCTCGTTGTCTCCTTCACTTTACTAAGGTCCCTGCCAAACTGCCAGCCACCCAGACATTAGATCATGGAAGCATTTTGTCTCATCCCTCACCAACCTGTCGCCTCCCCTCCCATCACCCTGACAACAAGCACAAAGGGAGATGGACAGAATCAAGGATGTACTGCCAGGTGTACTCACATGAAAGAGGCAAGACAGGCCCTGTGTTTACAGAAAGACAGGGAAAAGATCAGATTTAGGGAGGAAAAAATGAGCAAAAATAGGCTATCTTAGAAATAATAAAGACACAATCATGGTTGCAGAAGATTAAAGTATTCATCCAACAGTGCTACGTGCAACTTCATGGCAACAAGTGTGAGAAGCTGACGCTCATTCATTTGATTTCTGCACTCAGTAAATAAACATACAGTGACTCAACAAATAACTTTCCCAATGTTATTACTTTAGATGAATAATTGATTCTGAATATAAACAAAGGACACAGACATTAAAATTGCTTGGGAGTACTTATATGTTTATATTAATAGTTTTGTTTTAGCTTTTAAACATCATCAGGCATCACACCTGTCATCAAAAAGCTATTTCTTTTTGGACATTTTTGTTCCGGACAGTACTCTAAGGACCTCATTTTGGTTGTCTCCTTGTACAAGTAAGTTACCATTATAGATATGAAGAAACTGAACTTAATAAGATTAGGTACTCTTTTTTTTTTTTTTAAGGTCAAACAGCTAGAAAGTGGTAGGACATGGAATGGAACCTAGTGTTATAAGTCTGATACCAGATTTGGTCATGTTAATTAGATCACTGCTTCACCATTAATTTAGGATATGCTATCTTTACAAAATAACCTCCAAATCTTAGTGGTCTAAAATAACAGTAGTTTCTTTCTTTCCCAAGTAGACCACAAAGTCCAAGTCAGTCAAGCATTCTCCAGGCCAATTGCTCCAGGAAGTGACCCTGTGGTCCCGGTTGGGACCTGTGGGGAGAACTGGCTGGTTGAGTTATATTTGTTATATTTCAACCTTTCTGTATAGAAAATATTAACAGTTGGAATTGTTACCTGTCCACAGTTTTGACTTCTTAAATAAAGATGCTAAAAAGCAAAAAAAAAAAAAAAAAAAAGCAGTATTTTGCTCTCCTGCCATCTAAGCATAGCGCTCCCGCAGCTGCTGTGGCAGAGAGAGAGCTGGAGAGCTGCAAGCCAGCTTGGACATCCTTCAGCCTGGAAGTGACGTGTCATTTTTGTTCATGGCTCATAGTTCAGACTCATCACACAGCCACGTCCTAACTACAAGGGAAGCTAGAGATCTTCCAGAGAGCCCGAGAAGAGAAGAATGAAATGGGATTTGGTGTCTCTGCCATAATGCTCTCAACCACTCAGCTTGAAAATTCTAGAAGAGGCTGTTTCATATATGATATGTAACTTTATTCAATAGAATGCCTTTTAGGAAGGGCACTGTCTGTATCTAGAAGAACTATTTCCTTAAGGAAATGCTGGGAGAACGTAAGACTCCCAAGGGCATGATCCAGTGCAGAAAGGTCATTAGCAACTTGTAATGAAATGAAAAGGAGAGAAATTTGTTCTTTTTCTTAGAAGAATGATCAAGAACAGAGAATATATTTAACAAGGAATCAGAGTAAACCCCAGCCTAAAGAGCCAGAGGAGCCAGTGGAGCCCATTCTTGCTGCAAGAGGAAAGGGAAGACATAGCGAGATGGCATGAGGCTGAAGGGAAATGTGATCTCTCCCCGGGACCCCAGCCTTTAGTAAAATTGACCAGATGAAATATTTAGAATAAGTGATGTGTGTGTGTGTGTGTGTGTGTGTGTGTGTGTGTGTGTGTGTGTGTAAAATGGTAAAAAAGCAAAAGAGCACATCTGGGTTGATGTGAGTTTCATCAGAGGCAGTAGATTCGACTCAGGAGCCGAAAGTCAAGGAGGCCATGGGAAAGTAATACCCTGGGAAACAACAGAACTCTGGAATTTAAACCCTTGTTTTGCTTTCTTTCTTTCTTAATCAAACTAAAGCTAATTATGAGCCCACACCTGGAGTGGTGATGGAATAATTCCCATCAGTCATTTCTGGGGGTCTCCTCCTCCTTAGAGTTTTGGAAAAGTCCCAGAACATTATGCAGAGCCAAGAAGCAGGGAGCTCCCTGAGGTCATCAGTAATCATCATCAGTCTGTACTGGCCAGTTACTCTGTCCCCAGATGCCATTGCCCCAGCAGGCTCAAGGCCTTCTGAAGGGCAAATCTGTTTCCTCTGTGCCTCTTGTGGGGCTCTGGAAGCACTGGACCCTGTGCCTAAGGTCCAGTCTTTCCAGGGTACCAAGGAATTGCTTTTCTAGCAACTCTCCAATCCTGGATTGAATCTCTTTCTTCTCTTTTGCTGTTGTTAGGGTGCTATAGACTGCATGTTTATGCCCCCTCAAAATTCATATGTTAAATCCTAACCCCTAATGTGATGGTATTAGGAAGAGGGGTCTTTGGGAGGTGATGAGGTCATGGGGGTGGAGCCCTCATGACTGGGATTAGTGCCCTTGTGAAAGGCCCTACTCAAGAGAACTCTCTGCTCTCTGCCATGTGAGAATACAAATTGGTAGTCCGCAACCCAGAAAAGGGACCTCACCAGAACCCAATCATACTAGCAGCCTGATCTTGGACTTCCAGTCTCCAGAAAGGTGTTAAATAATTTTCTGTTGTTTTTAAGCCACCCAGTCTATGGCAGTTTGTTATAGCAGCCCAGACTGACTAAGCCACCAGGGCTTCTCGATTTCCCTTCTTCCTCTAGAACACCCAGAATAATCTCTGCAACATTCTTACAAAAGACAGGAGGATGTGCTAACCTCATGTACTGTCTACTTTCAGTTCTTCAAAATTCCCTGAGACAAGTAAATTCTAAGGATAGAGCTGCTTTGAATGGTGGAGAAAAAGCACAAAAAACAAAGTAAAATTTCAAACAAAACAAAGCAAAACCCCACCAATATATATGCATAGAATATATGCATACACACACAATGAAACATCAATTTGGGTAGGAAATACACCAGACTGATGACAGTGGTTATCTCTGAGAAATGAGATTATAGAATTTTATTTTCTTTATTTTCCAAACTTTCTGTGGTGAATACATGCAACTGTTATAATTAATCAACAGAAATCCCCTGGTCTGAGATGATTTCTAGAACAAATTGTTTCCAACCTGCTGACAGCTCCCACCTGGATCTCCTGATTTCCTCTCAGCCTCTCAAGCCTGCTCAGAGCCTCATGTGCACCAGGAACTTCTGAGGAATTTATGACCCCAGGGCCAATCCCAACTGATGGGGGGCTGGGATTCAGTAAATATTTCAACTCCCCATCCTCTGGTAGGACATCTGGCACATGTCCTACAAAGTACCTCAGAGAGTCCCGGCGACCCAGAGTGGGATGTGCTCGTCAACACACTTTACACTGGCTTTTCTCCCTTCTCTGTCTCATCTTCCCCAGTTCCTCAGCTGTGCTTCCTGGGATCACTTCCCAAGTAAACTATTTCTGACAGTCTTCTTTGGGGAGGAATGTGAACTAAAACAGAGGGAAAATCAGTATTGCACAATGCCACACTTGTTCACATCTGTCTTTATAATGCAGTGGGCTCTACTGAGGGCTTCCCTGAACCAGGTGAAGAGGATTCCTACCATCAGAAACCTGTGGATGACCAGGCACCAACCTTCATCTTTATCCCTATGCCCCTACATCACCTAGTTTAGAGCTCTGTCCTCATTAAACACTTGATTAAGTGCTTTGGAATCCAATAGATTTTCATTTACCACAGCTCTAATGGAAACTTGAATGCTCCCTTCAATGAGCCAACACCAGCATGGATTCAGATCCAGACTTTTGAATCTCTATTTGCCACACAAACAAAGGGTGCTCCTTAAAGGGCACTGTGTGCTGTTAGCAGGTCTCCTTTTAATTTGTCGCAGTGCCCAGGAGCACAAATGTCTGAAACCAATGATGTGAGTCTGCAAATCACTTCACATTGGCGCCATTTCAGTGATGGTCAATAGTGTACATTAAAAGGAACGTCACTTCCCCTGCCCGTCCCCTAGTCACAACCTTTGCCACCAGCAGTATCTCCACCATGGTTCGTTACCCTCAGGGAGTAAATACTGGCTTGCTGACATTCTCTCAATGAGTTCTCCACAAGCCATTGCATCTACAATTTGCTGGTATGATGAGAATTTCTATTCATGATGATGAGACAGAAGCACTAATTGCACAATCCTCAAAGGCTATCATTAAAGAAAAATCAAATTAAGTTTGTTTAATTGTATTATTCTTCAAAAATGGCCAGCCTGTCTGTGGGCAACTAGAACCTCTCAGTTAACCAGAACAGTTTAATAATATCAAGATCCTGTGTGTGCTGAGCGAGCTGATCCACAGGAATTCATCACCTACATCACCAAAGGCACTGACTACCACACCCGGCGCTGTTGATGGTCTGTCCCTCTGCCCCATGACAAGTGTGAAGCTTAAGTCTTTTACCTTGACATCCTGAAAGCAAGGACAGAGGCTGAGCAGATGAGAGAAAAGTCCATAATAGCTTGGACTTTTAATCAGATACAAGCCTATAATCTTTGTTTCCACACTTAAACTTGCTCATTATGACCTAATATGAGGGTGAGTCAAAAATTATCCACACTCCAATTGTATTAAAATCTCTGTAAATCCTACAGCCAGAGTGCGGGTAATTTTTGACTTCCCCTTGCAGGTATCTGGCAAGTAAAGGCGAGCATGATTCTCATGACCTTTTTAAATGCCCAGAAGTTTCAAGTACTTGGTGGCACTTAAAACTTCCAGAAAACACGCCTCATCCCTCACTGCATTTAAAGCCTGGGATTAATTTAGGACTGATCTTGCCAAAGGAAAGGTCAGCAAAATTTCTCTTTTCGTCTAGTGCCCTCAGATCCTCCACTCAAGACCTCTTTTCACTCTTCCTCTTGAGTGTTCAGGACCCCATCAAATGGCAAAGTACAAACGTGGGACTTGGCATCACAGACCTCTCCCTCATCTGGAGTGTAGTTCAAAGTTCAATCCTGCTGTGAGTCTTTTTTAGATGAAGACAGGGATTCATGTTCCATTTGTGTTTATATCTGGACTGGAGACAAGATCTGGGGGGACAGTAAGTGAAGGAGTGACAAAGAAGGTTGGTGGGCTCTTAGCTGATGGAGTCATGCATCTTTGGACATATGTTCCCCTGGTTTCTCTTCTCTTCCTTCCTGCTCCTAGCATTACCTCCACATTCTCCTAGTCTTACTTCCTCTATCTCTACTCCTTCCAAAAGATAAATGTTGAAGAAAGGAGATTTGAAGTGTTTTCTGTTTTGTACTCACATTTAAGGATGAACTTATTTATTATGTGCCATTTACGACATTTTCTCATGTAATACCTTAGTGCCTCTGTTTACATTCAAACCCAGTTCTCTTTCCTCTAAATATAGTGTTATTTTCTCTACCCAAAATTATTCAGAGGAAGGTAGTCAAAGTTAACTAGTAAAAATGCCCTTATACTTCTTTTGCCTACGTATCCAGTTTTAGGTCAGATCCAAAGGCAACTATAAATTCAAGTGAGTCCAAAATATATACAGTACATCACCTTCAGTGAGCAACAAAAAAAGATGGAGAGAAAAGCACAGTTGACTCCTGAACAATGCAGGTTTGAACTTACACACACATTTTTTTCAATAAATACGTATGGCACTACACAATCCAAGGTGGGTTTAAGCCACAGATGCAGAACCACAGATAAGGAGGCCTGACTATGGGACTTAAGCATCCACAGATTTTAGTATCCACAGCGGGTTCTGGGACCAATCCCTCATTAATACAAAGAGACAAGTGTACCACTCTAGCTGTGCTTGGTACCCAGAAAAGTTACCCAGAATGACAGAATGGCTAAAATTTGGGGATTTTTAGTTAGGTTACCTGGTTCCATTTTCCACTACTTAAACTTTCTAAGTCTCCATCATTTCCTTATGAATTACACAATAATTCTAAGCCACAGCATTGGTAAAGGATTACATGAGATAATGGACATAAAACACGTAGCACAATCCTAAAACATAATAAACTACCCATAAAAGAAGTTTATTCTGAGCACAGTTCTTTTTTTTTTTAATTCATTTTCCCATCTCAATTTTCACTTAGTGTAGTTTCTATTTGAAATTAATAGCCTTCTTTCCTTCCTAATTTGCTTGTGTTCTCTGTGTGTTATCAATTAGGGTCTCCGCTATTCTGGGAAACAAGGTCTAATTCACCATGGGAGTTGCCACTTTCATTGACAGTAATTACGCTAACAGCAGTGGCCACTCCTCAACGTTAACTAGAGCTGTCTTCAAAGGCACTGACTAGTTTTCTCCAGCCAGTGGCATGAATTATACACCTTCTTGCCTCACTTGCCCTTGCTCTCAACATGGTATTTATGAGCCAATACCCTCTAGATCCCTTGTTACGGAATCTGAAATGCTAAGCCAGCCTGAAACGCTGCCCAGCTCAATTTGAGAAATTAGAGGGTAATGAGGAAATAGGTAGTGAGTTGGTAAAACCACCAAGGATGATGGAAAGTCTGACATGATTCACACATAAAGATCAATGAGGAAGTTGAGTAGAAGAAATAGAACTTAGCCAAGACAGAGAAGGAGAGCAATTTTCTGTGTTGTGTTGTGCTTTTACAACTATCTCCACGGTCCCAAAGGAAAGAAGTGAAACTTGCCGATGAGCATATGGTGAAGTCAAATTTGGGGTTTGTTCATCATCCACTCGAATATTTATTGAGTACTAACTATGTAACGGGCTCTCTTTGAGATGCTGTGATACAAGGCTGAACAAAAAGCAAAAATCTATACCAGTGGAGAGTTGAAGTGGGCTGCTTGCTAGCATTTGACCAACTTTGCTTTTCTCTTCTAGTCCTGTGGGTCTGAAAATGTTATGGGTTTAAAAGAAGTCAAAGGAATTGCACTTCTCTTTTGCTGTTTTTTGTTTTTTTTTTTTTTTCAGCAGGAGGCTCTTGAAGGAGCCACCCTTGCGAATAAAAAAGTTAGAAGAGCTAGAGGAGGAAACATGTAGAGAGGTGAGAAGAAGGACTTCCAAAAAACTAGAAGGCACACAAAAGCAAGCCCATCAAAACCAGAAAAAGTACTGACAATATTAAGTGGAGGAATCAGAGCTAAGCCTTTTGAAACCATTTCCAATGCTAAACATCAGCTGGAGTTACCAAAGCTGAAGAAATTTAGCACCTTTCCTAAGCTAACTCAGTTAAAAGCCAGTAAGCATCATAGCGTCAATGTGCCACAACTGTTAAAATTTCCCTTAATGAAAGCAGCAGCCCTTGGTCCAAGGTCAGACACTTTATATTAGAACCTAGAAACAAGGGTGATACAAGCTGTCCTCTGATTCTCCATTGAATTGAGGAGAAAGATATATGTTGACAGTGGACTAACTCTTACTATCTAGAAGTTTCATTCAGAAAAGACGACTTAGGAATTGAAAGATCAAATAACCTTATAAGCAGTTGTCAAGAGAACGGTATTTAGTGAATATGAGTTACCTTTTCTCCTATTTATTACCACACAAAATAGTAACTGAAGTCAGAAATTCTACTGTAACCAAATAATTTGAAAATATCCAATAATTTATAACTCCCCCTTCTCCAGCTCCCAGCTCCCACCCCCAAACTGTATTCACTTTCACAGCAACATATAGCTCCCTTTACAGCAATGATTATTTTTAGATTATATTTTTCTATTGACTTGGGTGATTATTTGACCTCTTTTTCCCTCCACCAAGCTATTAGTGGCCATGAGAGCAGAGTCCAAGTCATGTTTTTACTAATTACTGAAATTTGCTCTCATGGTTTCTGCTCTCATGGCCACTTATAGGGAAAGGGAAGCCAAATGAGATTATTTATGATAAGTAGCGAATCATGGGGAAAGTGGGAAAGTCCAGTTCAAAATTGCAGGAAAGGGCAGGCACAAATCCATGGGGATCAGATGTGCTGTTGTCAGTTTCTTCAGCAGTTTCCAGGCTGATACTGTCAATACCCATTATCATTACCATTATTATTTGCGGCTATTTCTGTGCTAGGCACGTTTCATGTATTATTCCTAATCGCCAATAACCTGCTGAGGCGTGATTATCTCCATTTTAAAGCTGAAGAGACTAAGGCTCCCAGAGTAAAGCAGTAGCGCCAGAAATCAAACTCAACCCTGATCCAAGTATACTGCACTTCTTCCCCCAAGACTGGCTCAGGAATCACAATCTTTTCTTTTTTTTTTTCCCCTAGCAGATGTCTTCACAAAATTCATCATCTTAGATTTTTCAGCACACAGTTCTGCCTCTCCATCTGACTTGGTTTGACCCTCTTGGTGACCATTAGATTCAGCTTGTTTTTTCAAAGAAAATGTTTCTTTCTCTGATGTACTAGTTTCCTACACAGTCCTGTTCTGACAGCTCTGGCTGCTCTAGCCAAAGAGTAAATTAGACAGCTCTGTGAAGAATACCCTATGGTAGAGGGCTGAAATCATCCCTTTTTTGACTTGCACAATAGAACCAGCTTGAGAATATCACTTTTTTCTCACTGGAAAGCCATAGAGTATGAAAGACGAAGTCCTTTGGTTAAAGTATCCTTTAAAAAGCATAATTCATTTTTTTCTTAATGGTTCAGTGAAGGAAAGGGCCAAGTCAGTCATATTTATGTTGTACTTTTCCATCTCTAGGCATAATTATTTGCATAATAGAAATCTCATAAATGTTTTAGTGAATCTAACTGGTTTTTAATAGATCACCCATTCCAGGGAGAAAGGAAGATCCAGTTTGAAGATGACGATGAAGCCGTAAGGAATAGATCTAATCAGATTTGGTGGCAAGTATTGAATAACTAGTGGAAATGGGTGGACTTATGCAAAAGTGTATGGTTCTACCTAGTCCATGCCATGGCACGTTAGTGGACACTGACCTACAATGCCAAAGACTGAAAGACCGTCAGAGAAGGCTTGCAGAGACTAGAATTACATTTAGTACGGTTTTCCTCTCCTCTCATTTACAGCTGGCTTTGGGAAAATGGATGATGTTTCTCAGTGACACACATATACATGAAACTTCAGGTCCCCTGTGGATGGTTAGGACAGAAAAATTGGGAAATCATGCTGGGTTCCATCCAAATAGCATATGTCAACTAGTTTACCCTCACTGATGGTCAAGAATAATTTTCTCTTCTCTTCATTGGAATCACAGTATCTGGCATGTTTAAAAAAAAAAAAAAAAACACTAGCTATACACCTTCCAACTTCCATCCAACTTCCATATGTTTGGTCCTTTGCCAAAACATTGATAAATGTAATAAGTTAATGACCTGAAGGAGAGAATCATCTCTTGGGCAACATTTCAAATTAAGTACTCCTCAATTTACAGAAATCCAATTTATGAAACTCTAAGATTTCAATCCAAAATCTGTATATAAATTTTGAATTAGAGGAAGGAGTGGAGGGTTTATTTAAATTACTAAAATAATCTGTTCTATTTCACAAGATTCTCTGAAGGCTTACTTTAAATGGTGCATTAGTGCATTGAAAATATGGGATAGGATCTAATGTCATGGATGAAATTAATATAGTGTCCCAAGCCTCCTTCCTTCAGATACTCGACCTTTGGATTCAGTTCAACAAGTTTTTAAGGAGGGCTCAGCTTTGGTAAATATTGGAAGTGTGGGAAGATGGTATAGGACCAGTGTGTCACCTCACTTCCCAGGGACACAAAAATACTTGATTTCCCTCTGCTCCTAACGGTCTTGGATCCCAAGGCCAGCAACCGCAATTTAAAAGAAGCCCCAGATGAATTAACCTTATTTTTTAATAAACTGGATGGAGCATTCACTGATGTGAAAGCAGAACTTAATTAAAACTGAAGCGTAGATGAGCTGGAACTGAAGAGAGAGGAAGCGCCGTTAAAACCAAAGCTGTCTTTCCTCTCGTGCCCTCTCCCTCCAGGCACACAGAACGAGCAGTAGAGTACAGGGGGGGTGTCAGTGCCCTGTTAGGATAAAAATAATCATGCTAGTACTAATACCCTGAGCAATTATTATAATGATTCTAAAGCATTCATTATATCAAACTCTATTGCTGATATCACATTAATGACTACCGAAGTAAGCCTTAAAGACTAGTTTTAATTATGAACAGTGATCATAATACAATCGAAATTGCTTCTCCCATCCTCAGACAACTAGATGTTCTCTCAATGGCACGGATTAAGAAGACACATATTTAGAAGTCTGGAGAAAGACTTCTGAGAAGCAGATAAGGGTACCTCTTTTATACCCCACGTGGCACTAGTTTTGGATCCACTTTCTCCCCAATACCTGGCTGTTGAGATGATTTCCTGTGTTTTCTCACTTCCTCCTCTACCCCTCCCATAAACACTCTTCACCAAAAGGTGCCCAAGCAGGTCACTGTTTCTTGCAATCTGAAAAAGCGTAGCCAACTTCCCTGGCTAATTCCACGTCTGCCTAACCACTCGAATCTCATCCCACTGCTTTAAGACATTTCAAGAAGGGAAGAGAAAAATCCACCCTGCCATCTTCCCTCCACCACCTCCATTCATGAATATCATCCAATGACATACGTCTTCGGAGAAATCAAAACATTGTATCTCATCGTGAAAAGATTAGGAATCCTTAATCTATACTTTTTGCAAACCCTGTAATACATTACAGTCAGCAGTTACTCAGTGTCCTAATAAATCACCTTCTAGCTGCAGACATAGCCCAACAAGGCAGCTCTGCACTGCAGTTACTTCAGGCAGGTGGAAGAATGTGTCCCATTCCAAACTCTGTCCTACTTAGCTCTCTAGTGTCTGAAATTCTGTACCCTTATATTTAAGATGTATATCTCATAAGCAGCATATAGTTGGGCTTTGGTGATCTTTTTTTTTAAATCCAGTCTGACAATCTTTAAATTGGAATATTTTAGCATGTTTATTTCAAATGTAATGACTCATGTATTTGAGTTTAAACTACCACATTACCATTTGCTTTCTGTTGGCCCCATCTGTTCTGTGTTTCTCCCTCTACCTTGGCTTTATTCAGATTTATTGAATTTATTATTTTTAATCTATTTTTCTCTTGATTATCTTGTTTCCTTGGTACTAGTCCTGCTTCAGGCACATATCTCTGGTCTGAAGACTTTTTGTCACCTCTGGCAAATTCTGTCCTGTTATCTCTTCAACTACTGCTTCTGCTATATTCTGTCTCACCTTTTATTTTCTTAAAAATATTAAGCATAGTTATTTTTAAAGTTCGGGTCTAATTAACTCCATTAGAGTTAATGGTTCCCCATGTGTCTGATTCCTTTGTGTCTTGTTTCTTTTGGTTTGTGCTGACAAATTTGTGTTTCCCCATATGAAAAATGCAGATAAAATATGAAGCTCCACAATATGGTATCTTCCTTCTAAGGAGTCTCAAATTTGCTTCTAGATCTAGACAAGGGGCACTCACAATTCCAGATCACAATTCAATCAGGGTTTGACATGATTCAAAACCTATTTCCAATTTACTCTTACTCCTAGAGAGTGCCTTTGGGATCCCAACACAAAAACCTGAGGGGCTTAACAGAGGTCCCTCTTTAATGAACCCTTAACTCTGGTGTTTGTCTCACCAGCCCTGTAAGCCTGTCAAAGCTCAGCTTAATCTTCTCAGCCTTTGAATCTCCTTTCTGTGGGAAAGCAGCCCTAAAGGCCAGCCTCATCTCTTCAGATTTCTTCTCCCAGATCTTTGATACATAAGTCGTCCCTGTCTTGCAACTTTAACCCTTAGAATAGATGTTTTTCATTTTTGATCCAGCTTTTCCATTATTCCCAGTGGGAAGACTGGTCTGAACCATCTAAGTTCACCATCACCAGAAGTGGAACTCCCAGAGTCTAGAATCTAACCATTGGAGAATTGTCTTTGCCTGAAGGTTTTGCTTCTACTTAAAATCTACATGCCAAAGAAGAGCACATCACGTCTCTTCACTCACATTTTCAAGGAAATAAATGTTTATTATTTTTTAGGTGGTGGGATTGGGGGTAAAAAACACAGAAACAAATGTTGGCTGTCTTATAGTTATAGTTTAGCTGGTGGGAAAGATTTCCAGAGAGCCTTGGATATACAGATAACAGGGATTAACTAATACACACATTAATCTCACACATATTTTTGATCCTGGAGTTTTATAGTTGCTGTTTAGATGGTTCTTTTTCGCTCAAGTGCCTCACTGAAAAGATCAGTGTAAGGACAACAGTTCATCCATCTGTGGCTGCCAATGGCAAGGTCAATCATCATGTGTACGTTTTGCCTTTAGCACAAAAAATCTGCTCAACCTTAGCCTGATAAGCAGCTCTGATGCCTTCCCTCAGGGAAGCACAGGCTGCTAATTGTGAAATGATTCTCTTGATATTTCATAAAGTTTATGCTCCTAGCCAATGGTAGGGATGGCCATTTATTTATTCTTAACCATTTTTTTTAATGCACAAAGCACTAAGGTAGGCGATATAAAAGGTTAAAAAAGGTGATTCTCAATCCCATCCTTTCATAACATGACTCTTATTATATAACTGTGGTTTTAAGCGTTTTTTTGTATACATCTTTATCATAAGTCATTTCAAGTCCTTTCTGAAAGCAGTCAAAGCATAAATAATTAATAAATCTATGAACAAATCTCTATCCCTGTTCTCAAGGAGTTTATGATCCAGAACTAACTCAGCTTACCACGGAGTTAATTAGGATGCAGTTGCCCTTGAATGGAAGGTCACTGAGCAAGTTTGGAGCACACAGGGATGCTCTTGTGATGTGGACACCGTGAGTTACCTGCCCAACAACCAATGTTCCTCCTCTTTTTCTTAACAGAACCCAGTTTCGTTCATGTACTTGTCCTCCCACCCATAGTCAGGAAAGTGGAAGCTGACCACCCCTCCCTCCCCAACATCTCCAGAGGTGGGTGTGGTTGATCTAAATCCATCCTCTTCTGCAGCCAGTAATTAGGGCAGTGGTAGCCACATGACCCAGTGCTGGTTGTTGAGATATGAGAGCAAGCCAAGCTGCTCCCTGGACAAGGCCATAGAAAGAGAAACACTCTCTTCTCCCTCCAGATGTCTCTGTGTTTAACAATGGCACCTAGAACTGCAGTCGCCTTCTTGCAACAAGGCTGGGGATGAAGCCAACATGGAGAATGGCAGATTCAAAAGATGGCAAGAACATGGCACTTTGATGACATCATTAAGCCAGTGGGGCTGAACATGTAAGTAATTCATTGTAGACATGATTTTCAAGGAGAGAACGTAAAGAATAAAAGAGTTTAAAAAAATGTGGGTTCTTCCTGCTCAAGGCGGGAAATGAGGTGCGGGTTGGAGCGGTGAGCTACCTTGCTAAGCGTCAGAAGAGTGACCTAAGCAAGCCAATCTGCAAGGACTGGAAAGTAAATTACAACAGGAGAAAATTAGACTTCTATGCAGTGGATGCTTGATGCATTTTTAGAAGCCAAAGGACTCAAAATTGAAGAACAATGACTTTGACATATAAGAAAAAGATGGCGGCGAAGTAGAGGGACATGGAGTGCATCCCTCTGCACAGATGCATTGGGAATGCACGGAAGGATGCAGTAATTCCCACAGAGAACCAGTTGAACACCAGCAGACGGCCTCGGACACCACAAAGGACCGCAGGAGCCCGACATAGCCGGACAAGCAACCCCAAAAGTTTGGACAACCATGAGGAAACAAAGCAACACCATGCAGGCAAAGGAGCAGGAAAAAAACCCACAAGACCAAATAAATGAGGAGGAAATAGGAAAAATGCCGGAAAAAGAATTCAGAGTAATGATAGTAAAAATGATACAAAATCTCGATAACAAAATAGAGAAAGTACAAGAAACAGTTCATAAGAACTCAGAAAAACAAACAGCAATGGATAACAAAATAACTGAAATTAAAAATACTCTAGATGCTATAACCACCAGAATGACTGAGGCAGAAGAACGAATAAGTGAGTTGGAAGATAGAATGGGGGAAATGAATGCCACAGAACAGGAAAAAGAGAAAAGAATAAAAAGAATAGAAGACAGTCTCAGAGACCTCAGTGATAACATTAAGCGTACCAATATTCGAATTGTAGGCATCCCAGAAGAAGAAGAAAACAAGAAAGGGTCTGAGAAAATATTTGAAGAGGTTATAGTGGAAAACTTCCCCAGCATGGGAAAGGAAATAATTCACCAAGTCCAAGAAGCACAGAGAGTCCCATAAAGAATAAACTCAAGGAGAAATACACCAAGACACATATTAATCAAACTAACGACAATTAAACACAAAGAAAAAATATTAAAAGCAGCAAGAGAAAAGCAACAAACAACATATAAGGGAAAACCCATCAGGATAACAGCTGACCTTTCTACAGAAACTCTGCAGGCCAGAGGGGAATGGCAGGGTATACTGAAAGTCCTGAAAGAGAGAAACCTACAGCCAAGAATACTCTACCCAGCAAGAATCTCATTCAGATTGGAGGGAGAAATCAAAAGCTTTCCAGACAAGCAAAAGTTAAGAGAATTCAGCACCACCAAACCAGCCTTACAACAAGTGCTAAAGGAACTTCTCTAAGTAGGAAACACAAGAAAAGGAAAACACCTACAAATACAAACCCAAAACGATTAAGAAAATGGTAATAGGAACATACATGTCAATAATCACCTTAAATGTAAATGGATTAAATGCTCCAACCAAAGGACACAGACTGGCTGAATGGATACAAAAACAAGACCCTTCTATATGCTGCCTACAAGAAACCCACTTCAGACCAAGGGATACATATAGACTGAAAGGAAAGGGATGGAAAAAGATATTCCATGCAAATGGAAGTCAAAAGAAAGCTGGAGTAGCAATACTCATATCAGACAAATTAGACTTGAAAGTAAAGACTATTAAAAGAGACAAGGAAGGACACTACATAATGATTAAGGGATCCATTCAAGAAGAACATATCACAATGGTAAATATCTATGCCCCCAACATAGGAGCACCTCAATACATAAGGCAAATGCTAACAGCTATAAAAGGGGACATTGACAGGAACACAATAATAGTGGGAGACTTGAACACCCCACTTAAATCAATGGACAGATCATCCAAACAGAAAATCAATAAAGACACACAAGCTTTAAATGACACATTAGACCATCTCGACTTAATTGATATTTATAGGACATTCCATCCAAAAACAACAGACTACACTTTCTTCTCAAGTGCACACGGACCATTTTCCAGGATAGATCACATCTTGGGTCACAAATCAAACCTCAGCAAATTCAAGAAAATTGAAATCATATCAAGCATCTTCTCAGACCACAACGCCATGAGACTAGATATCAATTACAGGAAAAACACTGCAAAAAAGACAAACACATGGAGGCTAAACAATTCACTCTTAAACAACCAAGGAATCACTAAAGAAATCAAAGAGGAAATCAAAAAATATCTAGAAACAAATGACAACAAAAACACAACAACCCAAAACCTATGGGACGCAGCAAAAGCAGTTCTAAGAGGGAAGTTTATAGCAATACAGTCCTACCTTAAGAAACAAGAAAAGTATCAAATAAACAACCTAACCTTACACCTAAAACAACTAGAGAAAGAAGAACAAAGAAACCCCAAAGGGAGCAGAAGGAAAGAAATCATAAAAATCAGAGCAGAAATAAATGAAAAAGAAAGGAAGGAAACCATAGCAAAAATAAATAAAACTAAAAGTTGGTTCTTTGAGAAGATTAACAAAATTGATAAACCATTAGCCAGACTCACCAAGAAAAAAAGGGAGAAGATGCAAATCAACAGAATTAGAAATGAAAAAGGAGAAGTAACAATGGACACCTCAGAAATACAAAACATCATGAGAGACTACTACAAGCAACTATATGCCAATCAATTGGATAACCTGGAAAAAATGGATACATTCTTAGAAAAATACAATCTTCCAAGACTCAACCAGGAAGAAATAGAAACTATGAACAGACCAATCACAAGTACGGAAATTGAGGCAGTGCTTAAAAATCTCCCAACACACAGAAGCCCAGGACCAGATGGGTTCACGGGCAAATTCTACCAAACATTTCAAGAAGAGCTAACACCTATCCTTCTCAAAATCTTCTAAAATATTGCAGAACGCGGAACACTCCCTAACGCATTCTACGAGGCTACCATCACCCTGATACCAAAACCAGGCAAAGATGTCACAAAAAAAGAAAACTACAGACCAATATCACTGATGAATATAGATGCAAAAATCCTCAACAAAATACTAGCTAACAGACTCCAACAGCACATTAAAAAAATCATCCACCATGATCAAGTGGGGTTTATCCCTGGGATGCAAGGATTCTTCAATATACGCAAATCAATCAACGTGATACATCATATCAACAAATTGAAGGATAAAAACCATATGATCATCTCAATAGATGCAGAAAAAGCTTTTGACAAAGTTCAACATCCATTTATGATAAAAGCTCTCCAGAAAATGGGCATAGAAGGAAATTACCTCAACATAATAAAAGCCATATATGAGAAACCAAAAGCCAACATTGTTCTCAATGGGGAAAAACTGGAAGAATTCCCTCTAAGAACAGGAACAAGACAAGAGTGTCCACTCTCACCACTATTATTCAACATAGTTTTGGAAGTTTTAGCCACAGCAATCAGAGAAGAAAAAGAAATAAAAGGAATGCAAATTGGAAAAGAAGAAGTAAAACTGTCACTCTTGCAGATGACATGATACTATATATAGAAAACCCTAAAGACTACCAAAAAACTGCTAGCACTAATTGATGAGTTTAGTAAAGTAGCAGGATACAAAATTAATTCACAGAAATCTCTTGCATTCCTATACACTAACAATGGAAGAGCAGAAAGAGAAATTAAGGAAACTCTCCCATTCACCATTGCAACCAAAAGAATAAAATACCTAGGAATAAACCTGCCTAAGGAGGCAAAAGATCTGTATGCAGAAAACTTTAAGACATTGCTGAAAGAAATCAAAGACGACACAAACAGATGGAGGGACATACCATGTTCTTGGATTGGAAGAATCAACATAGTGAAAATGTCTGTACTACCCAAAGCAATTTACAGATTCAATGCAATCCCAATCAAATTACCAATGGCATTTTCCACAGAACTAGAGCAAGAAATCTTATGATTTGTATGGAAACACAAAAGACCCTGAATAGCCAAAGCAATCTTGAGAAGGAAAAATGGAGTTGGTGGAATCAGGCTTCCTGACTTCAAACTATACTACAAGGCCATAGTGATCAAGACAGTATGGTACTGGCACAAAAACAGAAAGGAAGATAAATGGAACAGAATAGAGAACTCAGAGATAAACCCAAGCACATATGGGCAGCTTATCCTTGACAAAGGAGGCAAGAATATACAATGGAAAAAAGATATCCTCTTCAATAAGTGGTGCTGGGAAAATTGGACAGCTACATGGAAAAGAATGAAATTAGAACACTTCCTAACACCATTCACAAAAAGAAACTCCAAATGGATTAAAGACCTACATGTAAGGCCAGACACTATCAAACTCCTAGAGGAAAACATAGGCAGAACACTCTATGACATCCATCAAAGCAAGATCTTTTTGGACCCACCTCCTAGAATCATGGAAATAAAATCAAGAATAAACAAATGGGACCTCATGAAACTTAAAAGCTTTTGCACAGCAAAAGAAACCATAAACAAGACTAAAAGGCAGCCCTCAGAATGGGAAAAAATAATTGCCTATGAAACAACGGACAAAGGATTAACCTCCAAAATATACAAGCAGCTCATGCAGCTTCATACCAAAAAAGCAAATAACCCAATCCACAAATGGGCAGAAGACCTAAATAGACATTTCTCCAAAGAAGACATACAGATGGCCAACAAACACATGAAAAGATGCTCAACATCACTCATCATCAGAGAAATGCAAGTCAAAGCCACAATGAGGTATCACCTCACAACAGTCAGAATGGCCATCATCACAAACTCTGGAAACAACAAATGTTGGAGCGGGTGTGGAGAAAAGGGAACTCTCCTGCACTGTTGGTGGGAATGTAAGTTGGTACAGCCACTATGGAAAACAATTTGGAGGTTCCTTAAAAAACTACAAATAGAACTTCCATATGATCCAGTAATCCCACTCCTGGGCATATACCCAGCGAAAACCATAATCCCAAAAGAAACTTGTACCATAATGTTTATTGCAGCACTATTTACAATAGCCAGGACATGGAAGCAACCTAAATGCCCATCAACAAATGAATGGATAAAGAAGATGTGGCATATATATACAATGGAATATTACTCAGCTATAAAAAGGGATGAGATGGAGCTATATGTAATGAGGTGGATAGAACTACAATCTGTCATACAGAGTGAAGTAAGTCAGAAAGAGAAGGACAAATATTGTATGCTAACTCACATATACGGAATCTAAAAATGGTACTGATAAACTCAGTGACAAGAACAAGGACGCAGATACAGAGAATGGACTGGAGAACTCGAGGTATGGGAGGGGGCGGGGGGTGAAGGGGAAACTCAGATGAAGCAAGAGAGTAGCACAGACATATATATACTACCAACTGTAAAATAGATAGTCAGTGGGAAGTTGTTGTATAACAAAGGGAGTCCAACTCGAGGATGGAAGATGCCTTAGAGGACTGGGGCGGGGAAGGTGGGGGGGACTCCAGGTGGAGGAGTCAAGGGAGGGAGGGAATACGGGGATATGTGTATAAAAACAGATGATTGAACTTGGTGTACCCCCAAAAAAAATAATAAAAAAAAAATGTGAAAGAAAAACCCTTTTTGGTAAACTGGATGGAGTGTTCTCTTAATGTCCTTTAATATTCCAAGATACAGGTGATAGGGTGAGGAACATGCTCTGTGATGGATATAACTATCAGGGTCCACTGTAATACTCCCTGAAGGTTTTTTTTTTTTTTTTTCATTTTATTTATTTATTTATTTTTTTTGTGGTACACCAAGTTCAATCATCTGTATTTATACACATATCCCTGTATTCCCTCCCTCCCTCAACTTCCCCCCTCCCTCCCTGTCCCAGTCCTCTAAGGCATCATCCATCCTCAAGTTGAACTCCCTTTGTTATACAGCAGCTTCCCACTGGCTATCTATCTATTTTACAGTTGGTAGTATATATATATGTCTATGCTACTCTCTCACTTCATCTCAGCTTCCCCTTCACCCCCCGCCCCCCCAAACCTCAAGTTCTCCAGTCCATTCTCTGCATCTGTGTCCTTGTTCTTGTCTTGTCACTGAGTTCATCAGTACCATTTTTAGATTCCGTATATGAGTTAGCATACAATATTTGTCTTTCTCTTTCTGACTTACTTCACTCTGTATGACAGATTCTAGGTCTATCCACCTCATTACATATAGCTCCATCTCATCCCTTTTTATAGCTGAGTAATATTCCATTGTATATATATGCCACATCTTCTTTATCCATTCATTTGTTGATGGGCATTTAGGTTGCTTCCATGTCCTGCCTATTGTAAATAGTGCTGCAATAAATATTATGGTACATGTTTCTTTTGGGATTATGGTTTTCTTTGGGTATATGCCCAGGAGTGGGATTACTGGATCATATGTAGTTCTATTTGTAGTTTTTTAAGGAACCTCCAAACTGTTTTCCATAGTGGCTGTACCAACTTACATTCCCACCAACAGTGCAGGAGAGTTCCCTTTTCTCCACACCCTCTCCAACATTTGTTGTTTCCAGAGTTTGTGATGATGGCCATTCTGATCGGTGTGAGGTGATATCTCATTGTGGATTTGACTTGCATTTCTCTGATGAATAGAAAGGAAGATCAGTGGAATAGAAGAGAGAACTCAATGGTAAGCCCAAACACATATGGGCACCTTATCTTTGACAAAAGAGGGAAGAATATACAATGGAAAAAAGACAGCCTCTTCAATAAGTGGTGCTGGGAAAATTGGACAGCTACATGTAAAAGAATGAAATTAGAACACTTCCTAACACCATACACAAAAAGAAACTCCAAATGGATTAAAGACCTACATGTAAGGCCAGACACTAGAAAACTCCTAGAGGAAAACATAGGCAGAACACTCTATGACATCCATCAAAGCAAGATCCTTTTGGACCCACCTCCTAGAATCATGGAAATAAAATCAAGAATAAACAAATGGGACCTCATGAAACTTAAAAGCTTTTGCACAGCAAAATAAACCATAAACAAGACAAGAAGGCAACCCTCAGAATGGGAAAAAATAGTTGCCAATGAAACAACGGACAAAGGATTAACCTCCAAAATATACAAGCAGCTCATGAAGCTTAATACCAAAAAAGCAAATAACCCAATCCACAAATGGGCAGAAGACCTAAATAGACATTCCTCCAAAGAAGACATACAGATGGCCAACAACACATGAAAAGATGTTCAACATCCCTGAAGGTTTTAAAAGCAATTTCTTCAAATAAGCACTTCATCACAATCAGCACATTTCTATCAGCTGTTCTTGATCGAATGTCCAAGTACAAGGTTTCCCAACCTCGACCTTACTGACATCTGGGCCTGATAATTCTTTGTTGTGGGGGCCTGACTTCTGTAGAGTGCCTATCAGCCTCCCTGGCTCCTACCCACTAGATGCTAGTAGTGCCCCCTCCCCTTGGTTGTGGCAGCTAAAAATGCCTCCAGACATTGATAAGTATCCCTGGAGGGGGGCAGGGGGACTACCTCCAGTTGAGAACAATGACCTTGATAAAATCACTTTTTTAACCCCTTAGTCCAGTATAAAGGAAACTATGCATTCCTTTTAAAAAATACAACTTGCTTATTTTGTTCTTAAAAAATTAACACTTTGAGCACTACAGAAACATGTAATATAAAATAGAAACTCATTCACAACCCACTTCCCTCAAATATTAACAATTAATAATTTAGTGTATAAACCGTGATTTTTCTATTCATGAGTCTACATATAATTTTGTAAATATAAATAGGATTGTAAAGTACGTTCTATTTCTATTTTTTCAACTCTTACATATCAA
Organism: Hippopotamus amphibius kiboko; assembly: GCF_030028045.1. Taxonomy (NCBI): domain Eukaryota; kingdom Metazoa; phylum Chordata; class Mammalia; order Artiodactyla; family Hippopotamidae; genus Hippopotamus; species Hippopotamus amphibius. The sequence continues at coordinate 116,842,941 of NC_080192.1, forward strand.
TGTACATAGTGCATCTTTTCATATTTATAAATATATATTTATTTTCATGTTTTATATATAGATATCTCCCAACCCTATTCTTTCCAGTGGCTCCCTGGTATTGTATTGCATGGATGTTCCACAATTTATTTCTCTAACTATGTAAAGATGAACCTTGGAGTTATTTCCAATTATTTGCCATTACAAACAACAGTGCAATGATGGTACTTGTATGTAAATCTTTGCATACACATGTATTTCTTTACAACAAATTACATGAAGTGGAATTAATGACTCAAGGATCATTAAAAGCAGCCCTTTTTGAAAATGTAAGTGTACTCCAAATGTGGAATAAGAGAATATAAGAACCAGGAGGACTCTATTGCATAACATTTATGCTAATTTATGTGTGAGAAAAATTTAACCTAGGGGGTTTAAGGGTAAATTAGTTAAGGTCACACAGCTTTTTTTGTGGCACAGCCAAGACTAGAACCCTGGCCTCTTAAATCCTATTCTGGTATATTACATAGAGAGATGTATGTGGAAAGCCAATTTACATTGCTATATGTTTTTTAGGTATTAAGGAAAGCTCTTCTCCATTTGACTGTCTTGCAAAAATAAGAAACAGGCATTGAGTGTTAATAGGGGAGAGTGGTTTTCAACAGAAAGTGAGTTTGCTGCCCCCGACCCAGAGGACAGTTGTCAATGCCTGGAGACATTTTGGTCATTACAACTGGGTAGGTGCTCCTGGCATGCAGTAGACAAAGACTAGGAATGTTGCTGATTTCCTAGAATGCACAGCAGAGTCCTCATAACAAAGAATAAAGGGCCCAAGACATCAACAGTGCTGAGGTTGAGAAGCCCTCAATACAAAAACAAATACAGAGAGAAGATTTTTTAGATACAGAGAACGTAGAACTACTTTCCCATGTTTGGTCCAGGAAGAGAACTAAGGATATGGCCACATCCCTTGCCTACCTTACTTTACACATATTCACACATGCAAGAGCCACATGGATGTCACCAGGGTTGGGAGATTACCATTAGTAACACCCTTCTGTTTTTAGTGAGTTTGGCCCCATTTGATGAGACACAGAAATTGGACAAATCACAATAACAATGACAGCATCATTCCTAATAAGGCTAAAGTAAAGAGTTGGCCTTGACCTATGGCCAGAGTTGAGCTTCCTAATCTGTCTCTCCCAAGTTGCATGTTTCCCCACAGTTGAAGCTTTCCCCTTCCCCTTGCAGGGGCAGGGACTACCTAGAAAGTGCATCACAATTATAAGCAAAGAAGTACTGCTGAGAACAGGATTTTCCAAGAGACACCTGGGCAAGGCTGACCCTTCCATGCTCAATACTTCCATTTTCCACACTCCCTAATCCAATCTCCCCCAAGAAATACAATGAGGACTTACGAGAGGCCACATGTCCTACTACCATTTTTTTCCATGTTGGAGCAGTAGGGTACTCGTTCCTTCTTCTCTATGAAAACTGGAGGAGAAGGGGACAGCTGCTCTGCTGTAACAGGGGCAGAACCTGTGTTCAACAGAGGAGCACTTATTTTTCACCTGGTTTAGATTCCAATCTTTGTAGCATGTAAAACAAGTTGGTTTAGATTTTTTAAAAAATATGACTGATAGAGATAGGGCTACATACACACATATACATGTACATACATACATGTTATTGTGTGATAAGGAAACTAAACTTTTCCTGGTTAATACAAAAATTTACTTGCTGGAGAGTAACATTTTTATTAAAGAACACTCTGACAGAGTTGGATTACCTGTGTACCACATGACGAGTGATGGCCTATGAAGTTTGCTTGCTTCATCACTCCTTTCCTTTTCTAGCTCATTTTTTTTTTTTTAGGATTTTCCCTCTGTACATCCAACAAGACCATCCACAGATAACAATTTATCCACTTCTTAATTATTTAGTGTAATGTAGAAACAGTTTCTTCTAGATTTTACTTGTATCTCAAGATTGTACCCGCTTCTCATCACTAGCCAAAGCCTAGAGAGAATAGGAATGACTTGAAGTGTGTTTCAGGCCAAATGGGGAAAATTAAAACCATCAGTTTTAAATACCTTGGTCAGTCTCATCTCCATGAGTAATAATACTCAGAAACTGCTCAAGATGAAAAGGCTTAGTTGGAAAGATGTCAGCTAAACTTCTCAATCTATGGGGCACCAGCTTGGGGCCTCCTCACATTCGATCCACCATCAAAGGAAAGAGTCACTGAGCCCAGGGACAGCTTTAGCGGCTCAAAGTTCTATTGAGAAAAAGTACTTTTGAGTCCCACTGCAGTTTCCAAGCTAAAGTAAGTCCCCCTGGGAGGGCAGGTGCAAAATTGATACCAAAGGGAGCAGCTGACATGTACACAGGGAGCTGCCATCCAGAAAATGTTCAGAAATAAGGTTTGCACGGCCAACCATCCTCAGTCTGGGGCTGACCGGAAGCTAGCAGAACTAAGCGGTCTGAGTCACGCAAGCTACATCTGGTATTTTCTCACATGAACCTCTAGTAGAGATGAAAGAAGGAAATATCACCGACTTAAGCTAAGATTTAATATATGCATTCGAATAACACATCCTCTAATTCCCACTCTTCTTCTGAAATGAAACTTTACAAGTGAATATTTTTACCCCCCAAATTAGGAGAATAATATAACGGGCCATCTGTGCACTCCCCAACTAACTTGAGAAATAAAATATTATAAACACATTTGAAGCCTTTCTCATTTGCAGAACCCTCTCTTCCTCCCCCCACAGTGAAATACTCTCCTGGATTTTCTGTTTATCATTCTCATGCATGAACACTTTCTACCACATGTCTATAATCCCTAAACAATATACCGTACTTTAATGGTTTTGAAATTATAAAAATAGCACCCTACTGTGAATACCACTTCTGCAACTTGTATGTTTTTTTCCTCTATCGACGTTATGTTTTCCAGATTTAAGATTTTTGAGCAGAGGAATGACAAGATTTTTCCTCTTGTTTTGACTTAGACCATCATAGTCTTGAGATGAAGCAGGTAGATGAACAATAACAGAAATACAGTCGGCCCTTTATACCCACAGTTTCCACATCCATAGATTCAACCAACCATGGATTGAAAATATTTGAAACAGCAAATTCCATAAAGTTCCAAAAAACAAAACTTGAATTTGCCACACACTGTCAACTGTTTACACAGCACTGATATTGTATTCGGTATTATTAGTAACCTAGAGATAGTTAAAGCATATGGGGGGATGGGCTTCCCTGGTGGCGCAGTGGTTAAGAATCCACCTGCCAATGCAGGGGACGTGGGTTCAATCCCTGGGCCCAGAAGATCCCAGATGCCACAGAGCAACTAAGCCCATTGTGCCACAACTACTGAGCCTGCGCTCTAGAGCCCATGAGCCACAACTATTGAGCCCACATGCCACAACTACTGAAGCCCATGCACCTAGAGCCCGTGCCCTTCAGCAAGAGAAGCCACCGCACCACAACGAAGAGCAGCCCCTGCTCACTGCAAGAGAAAGCCCATGTGCAGCAACAAAGACCCAACGCGGCCAATGGGATAAAAACAAATTTTAAAAAATAAAAAAGTAAAGTATATGGGGGCATATGCATAGGTTTCATGAAAATTCTACACCATTTTACAATAGGGCTTTGAGCATCCACAGATTTTGGTATCCACGGGGGGGTCCTAGAACCAGTGCACCCGTGGATGCCAAGTGATGACAGCAAATCACTCCAAGACCCCATCAAGGTTGTTACCGGGTCCACCTATACTAAGCTAGTATCAACATTCTTCAAACAACTGAAAGAAAAAGATTATTTCTTTCTTTGTATATTTTGTACATCATTTCTCCTTTCATAAATACTACCCCACCATTCCACACCCCTGTATTCTTTCTAATGCCACCATCTCTCTAAGACAGAGAAATAGGTAGACACCGAAATACCTTATGGTAGGAAGCAATAGATAAGATGACTTCATCATGCTTGATCCTAAAAAATATGGGAGTCATCTTTGAAGAGTTATGATAGGGTAGGTATAAAACAGACTGAGTTCCCAAGCCACTCAGAAAGCAGTCCCAGTATGTTATAGTCCCAGTTCTTAGGTCACTGTCCCCCTGAAGTGTAAGACCCATGAAGGCAGGGGGTATATTTCTACTTCTCTATATCCCAGTGTTCAGCATATGCTCTGCATAAAGCACATTCACAATGAATATTTCTTGGTGAATCCGACGATGGTGGTAAAGATGACTGGGACCAAAAAAAACCGCAACGTTAATACAATGCCAGGCTTTAAATGACCAAGATTACTGACCTGTTGCATTTTCATATAAGCTCTCCTAATTCTTTGTAATGTTTCCACCACAACCATCCTTTTGTAGTGTTCTTTCAGTCTCATTAGTAGAAAAGGAAACTTTGCCTTCCTTGAATACTAATTATCTTGACATTTTCATACTTGAGGCTAAACGTATCATCAATGAGCTTTAACCTTATCAGCTAGAGTCCTGTACCACTGTGCTGATGGGAGGGCCAGCCGGTTCCCAGGGGGTATTGTGTCACAGCTGCAAATCAATATCTTCTTCAAGGAACCATCAAATCCTGGTTCATCCAGGCCACAGTAGGAAAAATGAACTTATATGTCAGAAAGCCAATATATTACTTCGCATTAAGAAATATAGCTGCCATGGCGAACAGAATATGCCAGTTGTCAAGCCTGGACTTCTTCTTTCTCACACAGTTCTGGAGGCTTGCTGATGACATTTGTTTTCCAGGAAGTAGCCCCGTGTGCACCTCTTTGTAGAGTTGCAAGGGTCCCCATCTTTCTTAGCCAGAGGGCATGTCCTTCTTGACCTTAACCAAGCGTAGCTTTCTCAGACGTCTTATCTTATACTCAGTGGGCTTCTAAGTAAAAGTGTGAATCTCTGCTCTCAGTCCTCTTTAAGTACTTGTTTGTCTTTCTATTAGTCCTTCTTATTCTTAAAAAACTGATGTGATTAAGCCCTGGTCCCGAAAGCAAACCTCACAAGGGCACTGAGCAGTGTGTATGTAAGAGTTGAGCTTAGATAAAATCTAAGGGGTTCTTTCCATATGCAGATAGTCCAAACTGGATCTACCTAATCCAATCTGTACCTACATACGTTTAAAGGTTAATTAAAATATTACTATCTCATGAAAGAGGCACATCTCTTAAAGAAAGCTGTTATACAATAGTTCACCAGCAAAGCTCTCAATTCTAAAAATTGTATATTAACTCTTATTCTGAATTGATGAAGATATAGACAAGGAAATAGATAAATAATATACACACTGAAAAAAAGAAAACTCAAATGACCTTAGTCCTTATGATATTTTTGCTAACAGTTTGTAATATCAGAATGTGGGAAAAATATTTAATTTCTTTTTAGCACTAATCTCATAATGGTGCTTAAATTGACTTTAGTCAAAATAACCAAAATATCACTGAACATTTTAACATTAGAATGTCTGAAACAAACAATTATTTAAAAACTAACTACTGATACAGTCAGAATTTGTATTAATCGCGAAAACACTGAAACTATCATATGAAGGCCAAGTATACTCTAGCTTTAACTAGCCCCTCTACACCAACAAGCATAACAGATTTCCCATAATGCCCAGTCATTAACTATTATGGGTTTTATTTAATCTCAAAACCATAAAAGAGAACTGGGATCCAGTCGAATCATTTTTTTAACAGCCCTATCAACTATTGATTTTAAAGCCATTCCAATAATTTGGGAAATGCCAAAGAAATTCTTAACAAAGGAGTTAGAGCAATCATAAGTTTTGGCTGATGTGAAAGATCGATCTTTCAATAATTCCCTCGTGAGTTTAATAAAAACCTGAGCAAATATAAACCAAAATTCTTTGACACAAAATCCAAAGGCTTAAGATGGATTTGTGTTAGAAGAAAAATGCATTATTTTATCATTGGAGGAGCTCCCCCTTCTAACTTCAAGGCCAGAATATGAGCTTGTTCATTGGCCTTAGAGAAGGGGGTTCCTGCAGCTGTCCTCATGCCAGATGCTAAGAGCCAAGCCACACAAGGGTCAGGGGTGGGGAGGAAAAGACTAAAGTAGCTTCAGACATTGTCCATGCCTTGTGCAGTGCATGTAAAAGAGGGGCTAGAACAGCTAAATTGATATCTACTGCATCAAGCCAGCAGGAAAAATACATTTTATAATATACGGAATAAACTTTTAGTAATATTTCTAATAATCTTTACCTAGTTAGCATCTAATTATAAGCCAGCAACTGAGTTGTCCCCACCCAGCCCTTAGCAGCTACACTTAAAGAGCACCAAAGCCTTCCCCGTTCTGTGTGGGGCAGGACAAAGAACACGGCTCTGGGTTGATCCTGGATTTTCTGCCACTTACAAGGCTTCTGGTTATGAACCAGTTCATGAACCTCTCTGAGCCGGTTTATTTTTAACAGGACTATGGCCAAGATCTCAAGAAAAGATGAGCTAAAGATGAGCTATCCTCATGTCATGTGACTGTACATGGCCTTTCTTGTCAGAAAGCACAGTGGAAGGCTCAGAGTTGGAGAGTTACGGGTTTGAATCTCAAGTCGGCCAACTAGTGCCGTGCTACTTATCTCTAGGTTTTATTTTCCCCATCCGTAAAATGGGGATAATGATACCTCCACCTTGCTTAAGGGACGTCTTCACAATCAGCTCTGGAAGGGCAGGGACCAGCACTTGTAGGTACTCAGAAGGGTGATCAGAGTAGTGCCTGCTGCTGTTGCTACTTTTATTATCATCACTGTGCTGGTTGATTGATCATCACTGGGGAGGTTGTGGGATTGACTGAAAAACAAGGTGAAGAAGGAAAGCAGGCAGAAGCGGAGCTGCCTTGACAGAAAGAAAGGGACTAGTGGTGCTGGGGGGAGAAGAAATAGGTTAAGAAAAATAGGAGAGAAATCTTTAAAAAGCCAGAGTGGGAAGTCCCTCCTGGAAGAAAGCCAATAACCACGTGAAAATAGGTTAAAGGGAAAAGAAACAGAACTCATGGGGATGGTGGTGGGGGTGGGGGTGGGGCGTTTCTAACAAAAACTTCTAACAGACCCATGAGAACAGAAAGCTTCCCTGGGAAATGGGACCACAGGTGGGCACTGTGATCAGTGTGATTAGAAAAAACACGCCATCACAACAGCCAACTGAAAGGTGTGATGCCTGCTATGTAGGCATCCAAAGAGAACTGCTTTCATTACACTGAGAGAATGCAACAAATATACACAAATTCTCTCAGGTGTTCACTCTCCTACTATCTCCTAGCTTAAGGGAAAGAGGGTAACAAGGAAAAGAGCCTGTCAATTTCAGCGCAGCACTGAATAGCAGGAACCCTGCAGAGAGGGGACACGAAGTTTCCACTGGCCTTCAGGACTTTAAGGACCAAAATGATAGGCCCTCTTCATCCAGAGGACACCATACATGTTTCAGGGGAAATTTCTGAGAGGGAATTTACGGCTACACAAATCACCATTGCCTAACCACAGCTAACCGATTGGTTTACTCTAAGAAATCAAGGATGTTCTTTGTAGACACCACACTAGGATCCCCACTTTCCAGCACACAGTGGCAAGGCCTCCCCAGCTCCATCTCATGAAGGAACAGCTGAAGGTGCCTCACGAGAGGCCCCACCCCATCTTCAAGACGGTAGATTCTTCACCTCACCTCCTCCCTTACCCAAGGTATGCAGCTGCCTGGTCACAGAAACTCTCCATCAACCAGGAAGCTGAAGTGAGCTCACCATAGAACGGAGGGAAACTTGGTGACCTCTGCTTCTGAGGACTCAGAATACCTGATATTAAAAGGGCTTTTGCTTCTCCTGGCCTGTTAAGGGGGGAAAAAAATCGAAGGATTTCTTGAAGCACTGGGAAATCTACTCAGCTATACTAGTATACGGTGTGCCTTCCTAACAAAGATATGTCAGCCCAGAACCAGATGAACAGAACAAACCCCAGGATAGGTGAGCAACGCATAGACACCCAGCTTGAATATGGACAGAAACAGTGAGAAAGGAACGTGGGAAGAAGAGCAAGGAGAAATAGGCCAATGGCCATCGTGGAGGACAGGCAGGGTGGTATAAAGGGGATGGCGATGTGGTACCCATCTAAGGAGCTCAGGATAGGAGCAGGCTGAGGGTGGAAGTGCCAACATGGGAACAGGCGTGAAACTGGCAGCAGAGAACACAGCGGGTGCAAGAGAGACTAAAACAAGCGTTCTGTTTCTGCAGTCCCAGCTGATACCTTCATAATGGCTGCTTCCGGGAGGAGCCACAACAAAGCTGTTTGGTGTTTGTTTTGATGGTGTATAGAGAGCTGCTGTTTGGCCGGATTTTACATGAAACCATGATTTCTGAGGCAAAAACATTGGTGCAGGGTGAGAAAATATATTCCTAGGATTTGAGTGGCTTCTTTCAAATGAAGGGTAAAAGATATAGGGCTTATTTCTACATATCAGCTTTCAAACTGTTTTCATCAATACATATCCCCCCAAAGCATACCCAGGACAGAGCTCAGTGAGAAAACAATGCTCACTTTCTCACTTCCAATAGGTCTCAAAATATTAAATTTACATTGAAGGACAAATCCCTTTCAAGCCGTGTGAAAGGAAAATGCTCACGAGAACAAAAAGAAGGAGGTGTACTCAAAAGTCTTCATTTTCTCTTCCAGCTGCTCAGTTATTAACAGTTTAAATACTTGTCACTGGCCCTTTTGCAGAATTGAGCAGCCAAGATCTTTTATTGAATTATCACTCTTTAATATAACACAGTTCTTCAGGCAGATTTACTCATACCTAAGAAAGCACATTTGGTGGAAAAAATTAAATACAACAAATGTTTACAATGCTATAATTTATTATTTGAGCTGGGGGAAAGGCGGCTAAAGTGGCCATATTCCCCCAACACCACGGCTGCCCCCGTGTCCAGGCAAGCCTAAAAGCACCCAACTTATCTGTTATCAATTCTGATAGACCAGAAGCAAGACCCCTAAGTACCAGGACTGAGGAATGAGGGGAAATAGGTGCCACAGAGCTCAGGATTAGTCTCTCTCTCCTCCTCCTCTTAATTTACAACCCAAGATAAAAGCAAATACGAAGTGGGAAGGAATAGAATAACAGAAAAGTTGATCCCAGGAAAAGAGAGAAAGATGCGGTTCATCCAGTGGTAGAAAAAGTTCTATTTAAACAGCTAAATACTCCACCCATTGCCAGGCATCACTGAAAGCAGCCAGCAGAATTACTGCATAATCAGCAGGAGGGGAAAGGAAAACATTCCCACATGTGGAACAGAAAGCCTCCTCCTCTGCATCTTATTGGCTCCTCTACTTTTCTCTGTGGAAAGTTTCATCACAACGTGTGATACTGGGTGATACAGGCAAATTATGACAGTCAGACCATCCTGGAATGAGGTCCAGGTAGCACCAGTAGAGCAGCTATTGAGCTCTTCCTGATGTCTGATTCTTTGCAAGATATTTTAAGTAAAATACAAATTATTCTTTCGTTTTAAAATAAAACATGACACATCGAGCCCATGAAATGGTTTTGCTCTTCTAATATGGTCGTAACCTTACTTTAGATGAAAGGGGGGGAGAATACCCTTCACAACTGGATCTATCAGATACAGTGATTCAGAGATATAATTTGCTTTGCTTTGTATAACTCTCTTTGACTTCCCTTCACCAACTTTTGAAGCCTGCATGGGACTGTAGTCCCCAAAGGGAAGATATGCTGAATATCTGTTGGTTTTAAACATGGCTGGTAGTCAATAAAATAATAGTTCCTTCTGTTTATTTCACTCAAAGCCCATGTGTCCTCACTCTGTCCTTTCTACCACTTTTGAGTGTTGAGATCTGCAAGCAAGTAACTCAAGAGCCCCACTGATATCGTGATGATATCCACATGTAGAACTTACATATTTAAGGTCAAGCAGACAGTGTGGCAGTCTATAGTAAATAATGATTCCCAAAATTTAGAGGTAAAGTCATCCCCGGGGAAGGGAACAACTAAGATTCAACACATGATTCAGAAGTGGTTTGCAAACACACTGGTGATGAAGTGGGTGACAGTCAAGATTAGCATAGCCTGCCAGTAATGAAAGAAAGTGTTAGAGGCATCCTTTGTCCAGTAACCTATCTGAAGAAAGATTGTGTTAAAGAAGTCGAGTGGCCCACACAAGGGTTTTTGAATGTATCCCTTTGGGAGACACTTTTTAGTCAACAGCAATGCCTTATCTATTGCTCTAAAATTGGATATCATATTTTTAAGGACAATGTGCTTGCCTTGGTTCTGACTCCATGATTTCAAAGCAATTTTATGATCATTTATTTGGTGTGCCAAATAGCATGACCTCAAGAAGAAGATGCCCCAGATACTGAACACTGTACTCCAGTCCCTGGGAAAATATTCACCCCACTGTAAATCACTATATCAACTTCCTGGTTTAACATATATTTCTTAGGGGTTTAGTGTGTGTGAACACCTAAGAGCCTCAGGAACTCTGGGAAAATTGAATCCAGAAAGCTATCTCTTGCCCTTAAACCACAGAATCACCACCAAGAAGTATCTAGTGTGGCTGTAACTGCGTGAACACCAACTTCGTGTTTTTTTTTTTTTTTCTTAAAGCAGAAAAGACACGGTGCTCCCCCCGCCTGAGGGGTTCAGTCCTCCTCTAATAGCGCTGTGTGCTCTCAACATATCATTCAAATGCATCCCCCACCATCAAGATGATGTTTTGTTCTGGCTAGCAGTAGTTAACGCAGATGTTAGAACAACCAGGAGTCATCTTTATTGTGAAGACTTGATGTGTAATTCAAACTTGTGAATGCGAAAACTTCTCATCCTAGCACCCCAAGGAAATGTGTCTAGTCTAGCTCATTGCAATCAAATGCCCTCCAGCACTGAAAACCCATTTAGAAAGAATAAGATACTCCAAACACTTGCAGCATCAAGGTTGGGAGCACCTGGGAGATTGCAGGCCCCTGAAAATGGGAAATCACATAATTTCTCCACGGGGAAAAAAAAATCATCTCTTTAATTATTTCACTGGGATGCTCTGAAGTATAATCAATACTAGCCACCTTTTCCCCTTTCCCTGGGGAGATGTACCTAAAATACATCTCTCAATGAGTAAGTATCTAGATGGTTCAAAGCTGCATTGTCTGTCTGTAGATGAGCCTAAAAATTTGGCTTGGACTTAGGTGCGGAGGTCCGTAATTTAGAAAGTAGATTGAAAAGACTGCTGAGCTCAAAAAAGAGTACAAATTATAGCTGGCACTTGCCTTGTGCCAGACACTACCTGGGAGCTTTTGACATGTTTGTAATTCTTCCCAATGACTCTGCAAGATAGTTATTATCCAGCTTTTACTAATAGAGAACTTGAGAGAGAGGAATGTTAAATAACATTCCCAAGGTCGCACAGCCAGACAGTCAAAGAGACAAGTCCATCTGATGTCTAAAGACTTTTCCTTGAAATACACTGGAGCACTTCTCAGAACATCCTGGCTCAGTTCTGAATCAATGACTAACGTTAAACAATCAGCCTCTCTTTACCTGCATTTTTTTCCTCTATAAAATAAAGGTAGTACACGAAGTAATTCTGAGTTTCCTTCTTGCTTGAAATCTTATGACGCTATGTGAATTCTACAATTAAAGACCACATTGCCCAATACACAAAGCAGCAATATTTTCCTAAGATTTGTAGAAGGCTTTGAAATGCTAAAGCACAAAACCTTCTTTATAATCTATTGGTTAAACACCATGCTAGCAGTTAGCTTCAATAGAAACTTACCAAAATTGAACCTGGAGGGCAACTGTAGCTGCCACAATTCCAATAGTGTCTTTCAAGTGCTTTGGGCTAAGTTTGCCTTTCAGTAGTAATACCTCTTCCTTATATAGATATGAATATCTGAAAGCTGAAGCACTATACCTGACATTCTTTGCAAAATTCCAGGTTCGAATTCTCCAGTCCACTGTAAGATCCCTTGTTAGCATTTGTGGTTTTAAATTACGCAAAATTGTTTTGTTGTAAGTGTGAATTATTTCTTGGAATGTAGCGAAGTAAAGTCAGACTCAGGTGCAAGTCCTGTTCTGCCATGAACAGGACGTGTGACAGAGGGTTAGGTAAAGAGCTGGCTCACCTCCTCAGAGCCTCAACTCCTCACTGGTCAGTGGGCATAATAATATTTACCTTAAAGAGTTGTTGTAGGACAACATGAAGCGAGATAAAGTACAGACCTTGGCTAACGTCATACTGGGATTCCAGAAACAGCCTCTCTACTTCTAGCCCTGCCCCCACAGACTTTTCTCAGCTCAGCAGCTATAGGGATTTGGATAGAAACAGAAGTGAAAGAACTTGCTGTCTCACTCACAGTAAAAGCCAAGTGTCCTTATATGTCTTAGAAGGCCCTCCAGGATCTGCACCCTCCCTCCACCCGCCCTTCCCCGCCTCCAAGTTCTCTGCCCTTATCTCTGGTCGCCCTCCCTCTTGAACAGTGCTGTGGCCACACTGGCCTCCCTGCAGGCTCTGGAGCACACCAGGCACGTTTCTGCCTTAGGACCTTTGAACTTGCTGCTCCCTCTGTCTGGAATTCTCCTTCCCTGGACATGTGCACAGCTTGTTCCCTCACTACTGCGACTATTGTGGGTCTCTGCTCAAAGAGCACATTCTCAGGACAGGCTTCCTTGGCATCCTTTCCAAAATGATCATTCCTCTGCTCCCAAGACCTCCTTTCTCCCTTCTCTGCTATTTCTTTTTTTTTAACTTTAGTATTTGTTACCATATAACAGACTATAGATTTTACTTATTTGTCTTGTTTCTTAGCTGTTTGCCCTCTAGAATCTAAGTGGCCAAGTCACAGATCTTTGATTGGTTTGTCCATTGCTATGACCCCAGTTTTTAGAGTTGTGCCTGGTATATTAGTACTCGTTAAGCTGTTCTGATAAAGAAAAGGAAAGAAGAAAGTCTTTTAAAGGTCCATAGTAGCAAAAAGCTGGAAAATATATCTGTCAACAGAAAAGTGGATAAAAAATTGCCATATGACACAAAAATACTATTTAGCAGTGAAAAATGAAGCAACTATGTGAAAAACATATCAATACATGGTTCTCAGAAATACAGTTTAAGTGAATAAAGTAAATTGCAGAAAACTATAGTACACAGCATAATACCAAAGCCCAATTATAAGGAAAACAAAAAGCTATATTGTTAGGAATACATATGTGATAAAAACTATAAATATATATATATATTTTTTAAGGGATATCTAAAGGAAATCCCTAAACAGTACCTACCTGTAACTATCACATATGTAAATTTGGCTTACTGCATAAAATAATATACTACATCATTTAAATATTCATATATAAATATATAGTGAAGGTAAGAAAATAAACAGTAACGTGATGCACAACTGCTTTAGGTTAACAGTTACCTCAAGAGAGAAGACCAAGATGAAATGTGAAGTGGTATCAACTGTATCTATAGTATTTTCTTTTTTCCTTCCTCAATTATTTTCTTCCTTCCTCCTTCTCTTTGAGAGAGAGAGAGAGAGAGAGAGAGAAAAGGAGGGAGAGGGAGAGGAAGGAAGAGAGATGTAGAGATCTGAAGTAAATATAACAAACTGTTAAAACCTAACAAGATTTTATATGATTCTGCTAAGTCATTTTCTATGTAAATATTTTTGACAGCTTTTAAATGTTCCAAATTTTAAAGTAAAATTTACATGATATCATGAGAAATTTTATGTTAGTTAATGTGAATACAGAACAAATAAATAATTTTCTAAAGAGTAAGTAATTTTTCAAAATGAGATAACAATTTAAAAGAATAGACCTAAGATTGTTTAAGAAATGAAATAGTCATTTAATATCTACCTACAGGGGGAGGAAAATGATTTTACAGATGATTTTACAAACAAGTTTTACCTAATATTCAAGGAAGAGATAATCCCAGTATTATGCAAATATTCAAGATTAAAATGGGTGGGTAAAAAGGAAATTCTCTCCAACTCTTTTTAGAAGGCAAGTAAATCCTGGATTCCAATATCAGACAAGGACCTTAAAAAACAGTAAGAAATTATAAGAAAATTAACTAAAGTTATAAGATTTAGAATGAAAACTTCCCTTCACTGAAATTAAAATTATAGATTTAAGAAAATGCAAAAGATTCATATCCAAAATATTAAAACTAATGAGAAACATAGGAAATTTCCCAGATAAAAACTAAATATAAAATAATTGTTTTTATACAGAAATTTTTTAAGTAAAAATAAATTTGTAAAAAGATGTCGTTTAAAGCAGCAGCAAAAACAATACATTTCTCGGGAATAAATTTAAAGAGAGAGAATGAGAGAAATGCCACCCCTTCATGGACAAAATTATTTTAAAAACCATTAGAAGTCATTAAAGGAGGCAAATAAAGGAGATAAATATGTGGAAAGATATAACACATTCACTTATAGGGAAAAAAGCCCAACAGTGTGAAAGTGTTAAGTCTTCCCAAATTATACTATAATTTCCATGTAATTAAACTAAAAATCCCAACAGCATTTGGAGGAGTCTGAAAAGCAGGTAATCCTGAAATGCATATGGAAAAGCAAGGGCCCAGAATAGGCATGAAATACAAAGAAAAAGAATATGAACAAGAACAAGATGCAAAAATCCTCAACAAAATACTAGCCAACAGAATCCAACAACACATTAAAAGGATCATACACCATGATCAAGTGGGGTTTATCCCTGGAATGCAAGGATTCTTCAATATATGCAAATCAATCAATATGATACACCATATTAACAAATGGAAGGATAAAAGCCACATGATCATCTCAATAGATGCAGAAAAAGCTTTTGACAAAATTCAACACCCATTTATGATAAAAACTCTCTGGAAGGTGGGCATAGAGGGAACCTACCTCAACATAATAAAGGTCATATATGACAAACCCACAACAAACATCATTCTCAATGGTGAAAAACTGAAAGCTTTCCCTCTAAAATCAGGAGCAAGACAAGGATGTTCACTCTTGCCGCTACTATTCAACACAGTTTTGGAAGTCCTTGCCACAGCAATCAGAGAAGAAAAAGAAATAAAAGGAATCCAAATTGGAAAAGAAGTAAAACTGTCACTGTTTGCAGATGACATATTATACATAGAAAATCCTAAAGATGCCACCAGAAAACTACTTGAGCTAATCAATGAATTTGGTAAAGTTGCAGAATACAAAACTAACAAACAAATCTCTTGCATTTCTATACAGTAACAATGAATGATCAGAAAGAGAAATTAAGGAAGCAATCTCACTCACCATTGCAACAAAAAGAATAAAATACCTAGGAATAAACCTAACCAAGGAAGTAAAAGACCTGTACTCAGAAAACTATCAGACACTAATGAAAGACATCAAAGATGACAAAAACAGATGGAGGGACATACCATGTTCTTGGATTGGAATAATCAACATTGTGAAAATGACTATACTACCCAAAGCAATTTATAGATTCAATGCAATCCCTATCAAATTACCAATCACATTTTTCACAGAACTAGACCAAGAAACCCTACAATTTGTATGGAAATGCAAAAGACCCTGAATAGCCAAAGCAATCTTGAGAAGGAAAGACAGTTGGTGGAATCAGGCTTCCTGATTTCAGGCTATACTACAAGGCCATAGTGATCAAGACAGTATGGTACTGGCACAAAAACAGAAATATACATCAATGGAACAGGATAGAAAGCTCAGAGATAAACTATGGTCAACTAATCTATGAAAAAGGAGGCAAGGATATACAATGGAGAAAAGGCAGCCTCTTCAATAAGTGGTGCTGGGAAAACTGGACAGCTACATGTAAGAGAATGACATTAGAACACTCCTTAACGCCATACACAAAAATAAACTCAAAATGGATTAAAGACCTAAATGTAAGGCCAGACATGATAAAAATCCTAGAGGAAAACATAGGAAGAACACTCTTCGACATTAATAACAGCAAGATCTTTTTTGATCCACCCCCTAGAATCATGGAAATAAAAACAAAAATAAATAAGTGGGACCTAACAAAATTTCAGAGCTTCTGCACAGCAAAGGAAACTATAAGCAAGACGAAAAGACAACCCTCAGAATGGGAGAAAATATTTGCACATGAATCAACAGACAAAGGATTAATCTCTGAAGTATATAAACAGTTCATCCAGCTCAATATCAAAAAAGCAAACAACCCAATCAAAAAATGGGCAGAAGACCTAAGTAGGCATTTCTCCAAAGAAGACATACAGGTAATCCCACTACTGGGCATATACCCAAAGAAAACCATAATCCCAAAAGAAACATGTACCATCATGTTTATTGCAGCACTATTTACAATAGCCAGGACATGGAAGCAACCGAAATGCCCATCAACAAACGAATGGATAAAGAAGATGTGGCATATATATGCAATGGACTATTACTCAGCTATAAAAAGGGATGAGATGGAGCTATATGTAATGAGGTGGATAGACCTACAGTCTGTCATACAGAGTGAAGTAAGTCAGAGAGAGAAAGACAAATATTGTATGCTAACTCACATATATGGAATCTAAAAATGGTACTGATGAACTCAGTGACAAGAACAAGGACACAGATGCAGAGAATGGACTGGAGAACTCAAGGTTTGGGAGGGGGCGGGGGGTGAAGGGGAAGCTGAGATGAAGCGAGAGAGTAGCACAGACATATATATACTACCAACTGTAAAGTAGATAGCCAGTGGGAAGTTGTTGTATAACAAAGGGAGTTCAACTTGAGGATGGAAGATGCCTTAGAGGACTGGGACAGGGAGGGTGGGGGGGACTTGAGGGAGGGTGGGGGAGGAGTCAAGGGAGGGAGGGAATACGGGGATATGTGTATAAAAACAGATGATTGAACTTGGTGTACCCCCAAAAAATAATAAATAAATAAATAAAATTAAAAAAAAAAAGACATATGGATGGCCAAGAGGCACATGAAAAGCTGCTCAACATCACTAATTATTAGAGAAAAGCAAATCAAAACTACAATGAGGTGTCACCTCACACCAGTTTGAATGGGCATCATCAGATAATCTACAAACAATAAATGCTGGAGAGGCTGTGGAGAAAAGTGAACCTCTTTCACTGCTGGTGGGAATGTAAGTTGATACAGCCACTATGGAAAACAGTATGGAGGTCCCTTGCAAAACTATATGACACAGCAATTCCACTGCTGGGCATATACCTAGAGAAAGCCATAATTCAAAAAGACACATGCACTCCAATGTTCATTGCAGCACTACTTACGATAGCCAGGACATGGAAGTAACCTAAATGTCCATCAACAGATGAATGGATAAAAAAGATGTGGTACATATATACAGTGGAATATTACTCAGCTGTAAAAAGGAATGAAACTGGGACATTTGTAGAGACATGGACCTAGTCTCTAGGATGGACCTAGAGACTGTCATACAGAGTGAAGTGAGTCAGAAAGAGAAAAACAAATATCGTATATTAACACATTTATGTGGACTATAGAAAAAGGTACAAATCAACCAGTTTGCAAGGCAGAAATAGAGACACAGATGTAGAGAACAAACATATGAACACCAAGTGGGGAAAGTGGGAAAGGTTAGAGGGGAGTGAATTGGAAGATTGGGATACTAAATTGTATACTCTAAATATATGCAGCTTATTGTCTGTTAACTGCATCTCAATAAAAGTTCTTAAAAAAAAAAACTTTCAGAATACGGGGATATGTGTATAAAAACAGGTGATTGAACCTGATGTACCCCCCCAAAAAAATAAAATAAAATAAAATAAAATTTAAAAAAATAAAAAAAAAAAAAAACTTTCATTTCCACTTAGGAAAAAAAAAAAAAAGAACAAGATAGGATTGCTGTTTGACCAGATACTACAGCAACACCCTTTTATCCACAGGGGATTCGTTCCAAGACTCCTAGCGGATGCCTAAAACCATGGATAGTACCGAACCCTGTATATACTATTTTTTTTCCCATGCGTAGCTATAATAAAGTTTAATTTATAAATTAGGCACAGTAACAGCTTAACAACAATAATAATAAAATAGAATCATAATATACAGTAATAAAATTTATGTGAATGTGGTATTTCTCTCTCTCAAAATATCTTATTGTACTGTACTCACCCTTCTTGTGATGATGTACGTGATACAATGTCTAGCTGATAAGATAACAAGAGGTGAATGAAGTGGACGTGGTGACATAGCAGTAGGCTATTATTGACTTTCTGCAGAGTCAGAAGGAGGATCATCAAGCCATGATCTATGAATTATTTATTTCTAGAATTTTCCACTTAATATTTTCAGACCATGGTTGACTGTGGGTAGCTAAAACTGCAGAAAGTAAAACTGCAGATAACAGTGGCAGCGGTGGGTAAAGGGGTACTTATAGTGTAGTGGTTAATTGCACAAACTCTGGAGCCAGACTTCATGAATTTGAATCTCTGTTCTGCAGTTTACTGCCTATGTGAACTTGGTTGTTTTTTTCACATGATTCTTGTTTAGATGAAATGACTTCATACATAAAGCCCTTCCAATTTGCCTGATATGTAGTCAGTGTTTTGCAAATGTTAGATATTATTATGGAATATTAAACTAGCAAAAGACATAACTACACAATTCACTGAAGTAGAAAATTTAATGTAGAATAAACATGAAAAACTGTGTTAACCTCACTAACACATAGGGAAATGCAATAAAAAAAATCATAGAAAAAATTTAAATGTCTGACAATACCAAGTATTAAGGAAGTCGTGAAGAAGAAAATAATTTTCTTAAACTACAGTATCTTCAATAAACAATCTGGCAATATTTATTAAAGCTGAATAGCACATAAACTGAATAGCACAATCCGACATTTTTACTCATGGGTGGGTATGCTAGAAAAACTCTCCCAAGTCTTGTAGAGCATGATTCCCATAGTAATAATCATTACAATTCTGACAGAGATAGATCAAGATGGTAGAGTAGGAGGACATGGAACTCACTGCCCCCTACAAACACATTAAAAATATATGTACGTACCCCCCCAAAAAATAATAAATAAATAAATAAAATTAAAATTAAAAAAAATACATGTACGTATAGAACAATTCTCACTGGAAACTGGCAGAAAGACTCCTGTACAATCAAAGCTATAAAAAGGATATACATGGAATTGGGTAGGAAAGGAAGAGACATGATCAGGTCAGGACTTGTGGCCATGGGAAGAGACTCAGAGGAAAAGGGAGATTACACAGGCAGAAATTCACCCTGGGAGAAAACAGTTCAGGCCACTTATTGGGGACCCCAGTCCTGGGTCCTACACAGGGAAGACAAGCCCCCTTGGTGGGCTGGAGGGCTGCTGGAACTAACAGGAGGGCTGTGGGAAGCCTGGACTCCATTCATAAGGAGTGTGTGCATGCTTCCTTGCAGCCAAAGGCAGAATGGAAAAGGCAGATTTAAGACTTTTCTAGTGGCTGCCCCGTTTTCTGTGACAGAGCTGGCACAAGCCCCAGCCTAAGCTGAACAAACACTCCAGCCCCACCTACTCCATGTTGTAGCTGTGCATTGGATGGACCAAGGGCTCCCACGATTGAGGAGACAGGTTGGCCATGGGGCACAGAGGAAACTCGGACCTGGGGTGGCATCTGGGTGGGGCTGGGGCAGTCATTGTTGGTGTGTACTCAGAAGCACATCAGAAGCAGCCTGGAACTCTGATGGTGGCCAGCCCACCACAGCCCATGCCCCAATACATGCCAAGAGATCATGCAGGCCCCATCTGCCCTGAAGTATGGCTCCACAACAGAGCAGGGGAGTCTGGGGAGAATTATTGGCAATGAGGGACAAAGAGGACTTGGACTTAAGACCAGGTCTGAGCAGGGCAAGGGCAAAAATTGCTAGCATCTGCACAGGCAATGCAACAGGGGCAGCTCAGACCTTTGTCTGCAGATGGCCTGCTGCAGCCTGTGCTGCATCAGAAGCCAAGAGCCTACACAGGCCCCCCTTGCTTTAGTAGTGCTCCCCCCTGGGGCAAGGGTCCCAGTGCCAGGAGAGAGGAAAAAATACACACAAAGGGAACAGAGCCAGGACTCAGACATGACCCTTAGGGCCCTGCCTCACACCTGGCTCCAGCCTCAGCCCTTCCATCTCCAGACTCACCTCCTACCAAGGTGATAGCTGCCAGCATATCCTGAAGAAAGACATGACTTGTGTCCGTGTCAAATCTAGCTCTCCAAACAAAGGCACTGGGCATAAGCAGTCTATAATGAAGACTCCCACATAAGGACACCATTTCAAGACCACAACTAGTAACTGTTGGAGCTAAACTCATAGAGATAGAGAAAGTTAAGCAAAACGAAAAGGCAGAGGAACTGCTCTCAATTGAAAAAACAAGAGAAAACTCTTGAAGAAATAATGAAATAGAAATATACAATTTACCAGATAAAGAATTCAGAACATTAGTAATATGAATGCTCACTGAATTAGGGAAAAGAATAACAGAACACAGTGAGAATTTTAACAAGGAACTAGAAAATATGAAAAAAAAAATCACAAATGAAGAATTTCACCCTCCCTCCTTCCCTGTTCCCCACTGGTAACCACTAGTTTGTTCTCTATATCTGTGAGTCTGTTTCTTTTTAGTTACATTCACTAGTTTATTTTTTAGATTCCATATATGTGATATCATACAGCATTTGTATTTCACCTGCAATAATACCCTCCAAGTCCAAAAAAAAAAAAAAAAAGAATTTCATAAGTAAAATGAAAAACACACTAGAAGGAATGAATAGCAGACAAAGTGATACGGAAGAATGCATAAGTGATCTGGAAGATAGAATAATGGAAATCATCTAATTAGAAAAGAAAAATATAAACAATTATAAAAAATGAAAACAACTTAAGAAATCTTTGGGATGACACTAAGTGAACCAAAGATCACATTATTGGGGTCCCAGAAGAAGAAGAGAGAGAGGGGGATTGAAAATGTATTTGATTAACCCACACACATATGAACAATTAATCTTCAACAAAGGAGGCAAGAAAATACAATGGGGAAAAGACTGTCTTTTCAGCAAGTCGTGTTGGAAAAGTTGGACAGCCATATGTAAATCAATAAAGTTAGAACACACCCTCACACTATGCACAAAAATAAATTCAAAATGGCTTAAAGACTTAAATATGGTAGTTTTATTTTTAGCTTTTTAAGGAACCTCCACACTGTTCTCCATATGGCTAGATCAACTTACGTTCCCACCAGCAATGCAAGAGCCTCCCCTTTTCTCCACCCCTTCTCCAGCATTCACTGTTTATACATTTTCTGATGATGCCCATTCTAACCAGTGTGAGGTGATACTTCAACGTAGTTTTGATTTGCTTTTCTCTAATAATTAGTGATGTTGAGCTGCTTTTCATGTGCCTCTTGGCCATCTGTATGTCTTCCTTGGAGAAATGCCTGTTTAGGTCTTCTGCCCATTTTTTGATTGGGTTGTTTGTTTTTTTGCTGTTGAGCTGCATGAACTGTTTATATGTTTTGGAGGTTAATCCTTTGTCTGTTGATTCATGTGCAAATATTTTCTCCCATTCTGAGGGTTGTCTTTTTGTCTGGTTTATAGTCTCCTTTGCTCTGCAAAAGCTTTTAAGTTTCATTAGGTCCCACTTATTTTTGTTTTTATTTCTGTTACTCTAGAGGGTGGGTCAAAAAAGATCTTGCTGTGATTTGTCAAAGAGTGTTCTGTCTATGCTTTCTTCTAAAAGTATTATAATGTCTGGCCTTACATTTATATCTTTAATCCATTTTGAGTTTATTATTGTGTATGGTGTTAGGGAGTGTTAAATTTCATTCTTTTACATGTAACTGTCCAGTTTCCCCAACAGTATGGAGGTTCCTTAAAAAACTATAAATAGAATTACCATATGACCCAGCAATCTCACTACCAGGCATATACCTAGAGAAAACCATAATTCAAAAAGACACATACACCCCAATGTTCACTGCAGCACTATTTACAATAGCCAGGTCATGGAAGCAACCTAACTGTCCATTGATGGACAAATGGATAAAGAAGATGAGGTACACATATACAATGGAATATTACTCAGCCATAAAAAGGTGTGAAATTGGGTCATTTGTAGAGACATGGATGGGCCTAAAGACTGTCATACAGAGTGATGTAAGTCAGAAAGAGAAAAACAAATATCATATATTAATGCATATATGCAGAATCTAGAAAAATGATACAAATCAGCTGGTTTGCAAGGCAGAAATAGAGACTCAGATGGAGAGAACAAACATATGGACACCAAATAAACAAAATGAGAAATGAAAGAGGAGAAATAACAACCAATAACTCAGAGATACCAAAACATCATAAGAGAATACTACGAGAGTTACATGCCAACAAAATAGGCAACCTAGAAGAAATGGACAAATTTCTAGAAATGTACAAGACTGAATCAGGAAGAAACAATTTGAACAGATTGATCACTAGAGGTGAAATTGAATTTTTAATAGAAAAAGTCCTAGGAAAGAAAAGTACAGAACTTGATGGCTTCACAGGGGAATGTTACCTAACATATAAAGAAGAACTAATACCTATTCTCTGTTCCAAAAAACTGAAGAGGGTAGAACACTCCCAAATTCATTCAACAAGATCACCAATACCCTGATATCAAAACCAGATAAACACACTACAAAAAAGAGAGAAAATAAAGGCTAACATCTTTGATGAATACAGATGCAAAATTCTCAACAAAATATTAGCAAACCAAATCCAACAACACATAAAAAGGATCTTACACCATGATCAAGAGAGATTCATTCCAGGGTCACACAGATGGTTCAACACACACAAAATCAATGTGATAAACCACATTAACAAAAGGAAAGACAAAACCCACATTATCATCTCAATAGATACAGAAAAAGCATTTGACAAAACTCAACATCCATTCATGATAAAAACTCTCATCAAACTGGCTATAGAGCAACATACCTCAACTTAATGAAGATCATTTATGACAAACCTATAGTCAATGTCATACTCAACAGTGAGAAGTTGAAAGCCTTCCCACTAAATATAGGAACAAGACAAGGATGCCCATTCACACTGCTTCTATTTAATATAGTATTCAAAGTCCTAGGCACAGCAATGAGATAAGAAAAAGAAATAAAGTTTATCCAAATTTGAAGGTAAGAAGTAAAACTGTCACTATTTGCAAATAATGGGCTATTCTATATAGAGAACCCTAAAGTCTCCACCCAATACCTATTAGAATAAATGAATTCAGCAAGGTTGCAGGATACAAGATGAATATACAGAAATCTATTGTTTTTCTATACCCTAACGATGAAATATCAGAAAGTAAAAAAATCCTGTTTAAAATTGCATCATAAAGAACAAAATATCTAGAAATAAACTTAACCAAGGAGGTGAAAGACCCATATTCTAAAAACTATAAAATATTGATGAAGGAAACTGAAGATGATTCAAAGAAATGGAAAGATAACTCACACTCTTGAATTGGAAGAATCAATATTATTAAAATGGCCATACTACCCAAAGCAATTTACAAATTTAATATAATCCCTATCAAAATACCCATGACAGGGGGCAAAGTCAAGATGGCTGTGTGGGAAGACACAGAGATTGCATCTCTCCACAAATAGAACAGTTACTGGAGGCCAGTGGGGGACCTGAGGCCCAAGCAGACTGCAGGAACCCTGCAGCAACTGGGTAGGACCTGCGAGAAGTCAATGGGGCAGGGAAGGGGAAGCCTGACCGGACCGTTGCCCTGGGGAGTGGCTGGGGGAGGGGAGAGGTTCCTGCCTAGAGGGACTGCTGGGGGCTGGGGAGATCGGGAAAACTGTGATTGGGTTTCTCCCAGCCAGGGGGCCAGGAGGCCTGCTGAGCTCCCCGGCTTGGGGGCCTGCTGGGCTTCCCAGCCAGGTCCTCCACCCTCTAAGGCCCCCTCCGGGCTGCCTGGGTCCTGGGGGTGTGGGAAGGAGGGAGGAGGGGTGAGGAGGTGGAGAGGCAGGCAGGAGGGGGTGGGAGCTTTGAGATTAGGGGCCGGGGGAGGCTGGAGGGTGTTTCATCTGCTCTCTTGGCCAGGGAGGCCGACTGGGCTCCCCGGACCTGGTCCTTCATTCTCTGGGTCCCCTCCAGCTGCCTAGAACCTAGGAGAATGGGGGGCAGGGGAGAGGAAGAGAGGCAGATAGGCACCCTAGCAGACTGGGAGATCTGGGGAAGTGCAGCAGGTGTTACCTGCCTGTTGGGCGTCAGAGTCTGGTCTCCTGGCTTTCAGTGCCCCCTGCAGCTGTGAGGGTTCTAGGGGAATAGGAGAGAGGGGGTGGGAAAAAAGGGAACCCAAGGTGGAGGGACCCTCTGAGACTGGAGGACTAGGGGAAGTGCTTGCATCTCTCCCACCAACTTGGGCCCAGGGAGCCCGCTGGGTACCTTGACCTGGTCTTTGCTCCCAGGACCAGAGGCATTTCTGGGCCCTTCTACCTCATTGGACGTAAGCCCCATTCCCCACCACCCCCAAGGCCTTCTCTAAGGGTAGGCTCTGCCCATTGCCTAACTTCCCCCCTCCCCCCTTGCACCCTCACCCTTGTCTAAGCCCCGTCCCACAGCCAAGGCCTTTTCTGGCTTTTTTCTTTTTTCTTTTTTTTTCTCTTTATTTTTCCTTTTTCTTTTATTTTTTTTTCTTCCCACCCCCTCACTTAGGATATTGCAGTTGTTTTATGATCCAGTTGATGCTCCATCATTTTTCTTTAAATTTTTTCTAACACATCTGTTAGTTTCCTACTATTGCATTTTTTTAGCTTGCTATTGTTCTTCTGTTCTCCTAGCTTTTTTTCTTTTCTTCTCTTTTTTTTTCATTTTCCCTGCTCCACACAGCTTGTGGGATCTTGATACAGAAGCCCAGTGTCAGGCCTGCATTCCTGAGGTGGGAGCTCTGAGGCCAAAACATTGGACTAACAGGAAAACCCAGTTCCCAGGAAATATCCTTTACCATGAGGTCTCCCAGAGGTTCTCAGCTTAACACCAAGACCCAGCAGGAACACAATCCTGTCCATCCAAAGTGCGGGGAAAATGAGATGACAAAAAAATATGCCACAGATGAAGGAACAAGGTAAAAATACACAAGACAAAATAAATGAAGAGGAAATAGGAAAAATGCCCGAAAAATAATTCAGAGTTATGATAGTAAAGATGATCAAAAATCTACAAGAAACAGTTAAAAAGGAATCAGAAGAACTAAAGAGCAAACAAACAGTACTAGATAACAAAAATAACCAAAATTAAAAATACTCTAGATGGTATAAACAGCAGAATAACTGAGGCAGAAGAACGAATAAGTGAGTTAGAAGATAGAATGGGGGAACTAACTGCCACAGAACATGAAAAAGAAAAAATAAAAAGAATGGAAGAGAGTCTCAGAGACCTTGATGATAACATTAAGCGCACCAACATATGAATCATAGGCATCCCAGAAGAAGAAGAAAAAAAGAAAGGGTCTGAGAAAATATTTAAAGAGGTTATAGTGAAAAACTTCCCCAGCATGGGACTTAATCAAGTCCAAGAGGCACAGAGAGTTCCATACAGAATAAACTCAAGGAGAAATACACCAAGACACATATTAATCAAACTAATTACAATTAAACACAAAGAAAAAATATTAAAAGCAGCAAGAGAAAAGCAGCAAATAATATATAAGGGAAAACCCATAAGGATAACAGCTGACCTTTCTACAGAAACTCTGCAGGCCAGAAAGGAATGGCAGGGTATACTGAAAGTCCTGAGAGAGAAAAACCTACAGCCAAGAATACTCTACCCAGCAAGAATCTCATTCAGATTGGAGGGAGAAATCAAAAGCTTTCCAGACAAGCAAAAGTTAAGAGAATTCAGCACCATCAAACCAGCCTTCAACAAGTGCTAAAGGAACTTCTCTGTAGGAAACACAAGAAAAGGAAAACACCTACAAAAACAAATCCAAAACAATTAAGAAAATGGTAATAGGAACATACATGTCAATAATCACCTTAAATGTAAATGGATTAAATGCTCCAACCAAAAGACACAGACTGGTTGAATGGATACAAAAACAAGACCCTTCTATATGCTGCCTACAAGAAACCCACTTCAGACCAAGGGACACATATAGGCTGAAAGTAAGGGGATGGAAAAAGATATTCCATGCAAATGGAAGTCAAAAGAAAGCTGGAGTAGCAATACTCATATCAGACAAATTAGACTTTAAAATAAAGACTATTACAAGAGACAAGGAAGGACACTACTTAATGATCAAGGGATCCATCCAAGAAGAAGATATAACAATTGTAAATATCTATGCCCCCAACACATAAGGCAAAGACTAACAGCCATAAAAGGAGACATCGACAGTAACACAATAATAGTAGGAGACTTGAACACCCCACTTACAACAATGGACAGATCATCCAAACAGAAAATAAATAAGGACACACAAGCTTTAAATGACACATTAGACCATCTCGACTTCATTGATATTTATAGGACATTCCATCCAAAAACGACAGAATACAATTTCTTCTCAAGTGCACACGGAACATTATCCAGGATAGATCTCATCTTGGGTCACAAATCAAGCCTCGGTAAATTCAAAAAAATTGAAATTGTATCAAGCATTTTCTCTGACCACAATGCCATGAGACTAG
Source organism: Hippopotamus amphibius kiboko (assembly GCF_030028045.1). NCBI lineage: Eukaryota > Metazoa > Chordata > Mammalia > Artiodactyla > Hippopotamidae > Hippopotamus > Hippopotamus amphibius. The sequence continues at coordinate 116,869,666 of NC_080192.1, forward strand.
ATATCAATTACAGCAAAAAATCAGTAAAAAATACAACCACATGGAGACTAAACAATATGCTATTAAACAACCAAGAAATCACTGAAGAAATCAAAAAGGAAATCAAAAAATACCTAGAAACAAATGACAATGAAAACACAATGACCCAAAACTTATGGGATGCGGCAAAAGCAGTCATAAGAGGGAAGTTTATAGCAATACAGTCCTACCTCAAGAAACAAGAAAAATATCAAATAAACAACCTAACCTTACACCTAAAACAACTAGAGAAAGAAGAACAAAAAACCCCCAAAGTGAGCAGAAGGAAAGAAATCATAAAGATCACATCAGAAATAAATGAAAAAGAAATGAAGGAAACAATAGCAAAGATCAATAAAACTAAAAGCTGGTTCTTTGAGAAGATAAACAAAATTGATAAACCATTAGCCAAGCTTATCAGGAAAAAAAATGGAGAAGATGCAAATCAACAGAATTAGAAATGAAAAAGGAGAAGTAACAACAGACACTGCAGAAATACAAAAGATCATGAGACACTACTACAAGCAACTATATGCCAATCAATTGGATAACCTGGAAGAAATGGATAAGTTCTTAGAAAAGTATGATCTTCCAAAACTGAACTAGGAAGAAACAGAACATATGAACAGACCAATCACAAGTACGGAAATTGAAACTGTGATTAAAAATCTCCCAACACACAAAAGCCCAGGGCCAGATGGCTTCACAGGCAAATTCTATCAAACATTAAGAGAAGAGTTAACACCTATCCTTCTCAAACTCTTCCAAATTATAGCAGAAGGAGGAGCACTCCCAAACTCATTCTACAAGGCCACCATCACCCTGATACCAAAACCAGGCAAAGATGTCACAAAAAAAGAAAACTACAGACCAATATCACTGCTGAATATAGATGCAAAAATCCTCAACAAAATACTAGCTAACAGAATCCAACAGCATATTAAAAAGATCATCCACCATGATCAAGTGGGATTTATCCCTGGAATGCAAGGATTCTTCAGTATATGCAAATCAATCAATGTGATACATCATATTAACAAATTGAAAGATAAAAACCATTTGATAATCTCAATAGATGCAGAAAAAGCTTTTGACAAAATTCAACATCCATTTATGATAAAAACTCTCCAGAAAATGGGCATAGAAGGAAATTACCTCAACATAATAAAAGCCATATATGACAAACCAAGAGCCAACATCGTCCTAAATGGTGAAAAACTGAAAGCATTCCCTCTAAGGTCAGGAACAAGACAGGGGTGTCCACTCTCACCATTATTATTCAACATAGTTCTGGAAGTGTTAGCCACAGCAATCAGAGAAGAAAATGAAATAAAAGGAATCCAGATTGGAAAAGAAGTAAAATTGTCACTCATCGTAGATGACATATTATACATAGAAAACCCTAAAGACTCTACCAGAAACCTGCTAGCACTAATCGATGAATTTAGTAAAGTAGCAGGATACAAAATTAATGCACAGAAATCTCTTGCATTCCTATACACTAACAATGGAAGAGCAGAAAGAGAAATTAAGGAAACTTTTCCATTTACCATTGCAACAAAAAGAATAAAATACCTAGGAATAAATCTGCCTAAGGAGGCAAAAGACCTGCATGCAGAAAACTATAAGACACTGATGAAAGAAATCAAAGACGACACAAACAGATGGAGAGACATACCATGTTCCTGGATTGGAAGAATCAATATTGTGAAAATGACTATCTTACCCAAAGCAATTTACAGATTCATTGCAATCCCTATGAAATTACCGATGGCATTTTTCACAGAACTAGAACAAGAAATCTTACGATTTGTATGGAAACGCAAAAGACCCCGAACAGCCAAAGCAATCTTGAGAAGGGAAGATGGAGTTGGTGGAATTAGGCTTCTTGACTTCAAACTATACTATAAGGCCACAGTGATCAAGACAGTATGGTGCTGGCACAAAAACAGAAAGGAAGATCAGTGGAACAGAATAGAGAACTCAGAGATAAACCCAAGCACATATGGGCAGCTTATCCTTGACAAAGGAGGCAAGAATATACAATGGAAAAAAAGATAGCCTCTTCAATAAGTGGTGCTGGGAAAATTGGACAGCTACATGTAAAAGAATGAAATTAGAACACTTCCTAACACCATACACAAAAAGAAACTCCAAATGGATTAAAGACCTACATGTAAGGCCAAACACTATAAAACTCCTAGAGGAAAACATAGGCAGAACACTATGACATCCATCAAAGCAAGATCCTTTTGGACCCACCTCCTAGAATCATGGAAATAAAATCAAGAATAAACAAATGGGACCTAATGAAACTTAAAAGCTTTTGCACAGCGAAAGAATCCATAAACAACACAAGAAGACAACCCTCAGAATGGGAGAAAATAGTTGCCAATGAAACAATGGACAAAGGATTAATCTCCAAAATATACAAGCAGCTCATACAGCTTAATACCAAAAAAGCAAATAACCTAACCCACAAATGGGCAGAAGACCTAAATAGACATTTCTCCAAAGACATACAGATGGCCAACAAACACATGAAAAGATGCTCAGCATCACTAATTATTAGTGAAATGCAGGTCAAAGCCACAATGAGGTATCACCTCACACTGGTCAGAATGACCACCATCAAAACATCTAGGGACAATAAATGTTGGAGAGGGTGTTGAAAAAAGGGAACTCCCCTGCACTGTTGGTGGGATTGTAAGCTGGTACAGCCACTATGGAAAACAGTTTGGAGGTTCCTTAAAAAACTAAAAATAGAACTACCATATGACCCAGTAATCCCACTATTGGGCATATACTCAGAGAAAACCATGATCCAAAAAGAAACAAGTAGCATAATGTTCATTGCAGCACTATTTACAATAGCCAGGACATGGAAACAACCTAGATGCCCATCAACAGATGAATGGATAAAGAAGATGTGGCATATATATACAATGGAATATTACTCAGCCATAAAAAGGAATGAAATTGAACTATATGTCATGAGGTGGCTAGACCTAGAGTGTGTCATACAGAGTGAAGTAAGCCAGAAAGAGATAAGCAAATACTGTATGCTAACACATATATATGGAATCTGAAGAAATGGTACTGATGAAACCAGTGACAGGCAAGAGTGGAGATACAGAAGTAGAGAATGGACTTGAGGACACAGGGCTGGGGTGGGGGGCAAAGGGGAAGTTGGGACGAGGTGAGAGAGTAACATAGACATATTTACACTACCAGCTATAAAATAGATAGCTAGTGGGAAGTTGCTGTATAACAAAAGGAGATCAACTTCATGGGAGATGCCTTTGAGGGCCAGGATGGGGAGGGTGTGGGGGATTCGTGGGAGGGAGGGGATATGGGGATATGTGTGTAGATGCAGCTGATTCACTTTGGTATACTTCAGAGATGGGTACAAGAGTGTGGAGCAAATATATTCCAATAAAGAGTTTTAAAAAAAATATCCATGACATTTTTCACAGAAATAGAATAATCCTAAAGTTTACATTGGAACAAAAGAAGACCATGAATTGCCAAAGCAATCCTGAGGAAAAAAAACAAAGCCAGAGTTATAACCCTTCCAGACTTCAGTCTCTACTATCAATACAAAGCTACAGCAAACCAAGCAGTATGCTATTGGCACAAAAACAGAGATATAGATCAATGGAGCAGAATAGAGAACCCAGAAATAAAAACATGCACCTTCAGTCAATTAATCTATGACAAAGAAGGCAAGAATATATAATGGAGAAAGACAGTCTCTTCAACAAGTGGTGCTGGGAAACCTACGCAGCTACATGTAAAATAATGAAATCAGAACACTCCCCCACACCATATACAAAAGTAAACTCAAAATGGTTTAAAGACATAAATGTAAGACCTGAAACCATAAAACTCCTAGAAGAGAACATAGGCAGAACACTCTTTGACACAAATCATAGCCATATTTTCTTGGATCAGTCTCCTAAAGCAAAAGAAATAAAATCAAAAGTAAACAAATGGGGCCTAACCAAACTTAAAAAACTTTTGCACAGCAAAGGAAACCATCAATAAAACAAAAAGCAACCTATGGAACTGGAGAAAATATTTGTAAATGATATGACAGACAAGGGGTTAATATCCAAAATATATAGACAGCTCATACAACTCACACACAAATAAACAGATGGCAAACAGGCACATGCAAAGATGCTCATCATTGCTAATTATTAGAGAAGTGCAAATCAAAACCACAATGAGGTATCACCTCACACTGGTCAAAATGGCTATCATCCAAAAGACACAAATAACAAATGTTGACGAGGATGTGGAGCAAAGGGAACACTTGAACATTGTTAGTGGGAATGTAAATTGGTGCAGCCACTATGGAAAACAGTATAGAGGATCATGAAATAGAACTACCATGTGATCCAGCAATTTCACTCCTGTGTATATATTTCAAACAATGAAAACACTAATTCAAAAAGAATCACGCCTCCAATGTTGACAGCAGCACTATTTATAATAGCCAAGACATGGAAGAAACTCAAGTGCCCATCAACAGACAACTGGATTAATTAATAACGTGGTGTGTGTGTGTGTGTACCTATATACACACAATTGAATATTACTCTACCATAAAAATGAATAAAATACTACCATTTTTAGCAATGTGGATGGACCTAGAGAATATTACTCTTAGTAAAATAAGTCAAACAAAAAAGACAAATACTGTATGATATCATTTATATGTGGAACCTTAAAAATAATACGATTGAATGTCTATTATGCATACAGAAACAGACTCACAGACACAGAAAACAAACTTGTGGTTGCCAAAGGGGAGAGGGAAGTGGGGAGGGACAGATGAGGGGTATAGAATTAACAGATAGAAATACTATATGTAAAATTTATAAGCAACAAGGATATACTTTATAGCACAGGGAATTACACCCATTATTTTGTCATAGCCTATAATGCAATACAATCTGCAAAAAACACTGAATCACCATGCTGCACACCCGAAACACAGTATTGTAAATCAACTATACTTCAAGTTTTAAGAAAAGGTTGAAGAGGATGGAACTTTCCCAATTCATTCTACAAGACCACCATTACCCTGACCAAAACCAAACAAAAACACTACAAAAACAGAAGATTACAGGCCAATATCTTGGTGAACATAGGTGCAAAAATGCTAAATAAAATATTAGCAGTTCCAAACCAACAAAATATTTAAAAGAATCACACACCATGATCCATTAGTATTTATTCCAGGATGCAAAGATGATTCAATATTCACAAAACAATTAATGTGATTCACCACACTAACAAAAGGAAGGATAACAATCAGATAATTACATCAATAGGTGCAGAAAAAAAGCATTTGACAAAAGTCAACATCCATTTATGATAAAAAAAAAAAAAAAACCCTCAACAAAGTGAGTACAGAGGAATATACCTCAACATAATAAAGACCATAATAACAAGCCCACAGCTAACATCTTACTCAGAAGTGAAAAGGGTAAGTTTTTCTTCTAATATCATGACCAAAACAAGAATGCCCTCTTGCCACTTTTATTACATAGTATTGGAATTCCAAGTCAGAACAATTAGATAAGAAGGAGTAATAGAAGCCACCTAAATTGAAAAGGAAGAAGTAAACCTGTCACTATTTGCAGCTGACATGATATATACAGTAAACTCTAAAGACTCCACCTAAGAACTGTTAGAATTAATAAATTCAGTAAAGTGGCAGGATACAAAATTAAAATACACAAACCTGTTACATCTCCAAACACTAATAAAAACTAACAGAAAAAGAAATTAAGGAAATCCCATTTATAATTGCATCAAAAAGAATAAATTTAACCAAGGAGCTGAAAGATCTGTATACTGAAAAATATAAGGCATTAATGAAAGAAATTGAAGAAGACACAAATAAATGGAAAAATATTCCATGCTCGTGTATTAGAAGGACTGATTGTTAAAATGTCCATACTACCCAAAACAATCCCTGTCAAAATTCCAATGACATTTTTCACAGAAAGAAAACAATCCTAAAATTTTTATGGAACCACAAAAGACCCCAAATAGCCAAAGCAATCTTAGGAAAGAGGAACAAAACTATAAGCATCATGCTCCTTTATTTCAAACTATAATACAAAGCTAAGGTAATCAAAACCATTTGGTTTTGAGATTAAAACCAACACATAGATCAATGGAACAGAAAAGAGAACCTAGAAATAAATCCACAGATATATGGTCAATTAATTTACAATAAAGGAGCCAAGAATATACAATGGGGAAAGGTTAGTCTCTTCAATAAATGATGTTGGGAAAACTGGATAGCAACATGCAAAAGGATGAAACTGGACCTCTATTTTACACCATCAATAACTCAAAATAGATTAAAGACGCAAACATAAGATTTGAAAGTATAAAAATCCTAGAAGAAAACATATGTGGTAAGCTCCTTGACATCACTCTTGGCAATGATTTTTTGAATCTGACACCAAAACCCAAGGTAACAAAAACAAAAATAAATAAGTAGGAGTACATCAAACAAAAAAGCTTTTGTATAGCAAAGTAAACCACCAAAAAAAGGAAAAGGCAACCTATTGAATGTGAGAAAACATTTGTAATTTATAGATCTGATAAAAGGTTAATATCCAAAATATATTAAAGATTCATGTAACTCAATAACAAAAAGCCTCAACAATCCAATTTTTCAAATGGGCAGATCTAAATAGACAGTTTTCCAAAGAAGATATACAGACAGTCTTCAGGTACATAAAAATATGTTCAATATCACTAATCAGGGAAATAAAAATCAAACCCACAGTGAGGTATCACCTCGCACCTGTTAGAATGGCTATTATCAAAAGGACAAATAACAAGTGTCAGTGAGGATGTGGAGGGAATCCTTGTATGTTGTTGGTGAGAATGTATATCAGTGCAGCCACTATAAATAAACAGTATGGAGAATCCTCAAACATTAAAAACATACCTATCTTATTATCCAGCAATTCCACTTCTGGATATTTATCTAAAGAAAACAAAAGACTGACTCAAAAAAGATATACACACTGCTATGTTTATTGCAGCATATTTATAATAGTCAAGATATGGAAACAACCTAATTGTCCATTGATGGACAAATGGATAAAGAAACTACAATACACGCACACACACACACACTGGAGTATTATTCAGCCATAAAAAAGAATGAAATCTTGCCATTTTGGACAACAGGAATGGACCTTGAGGGAATTATGCTACATGAAATGTCAGGCATAGAAAAACATATACCATATGATCTTACTAATATGTAGCATCTTAGAAAACAAACAAACAAACAAAAACTATAGAACAACAACAACAAAAACTACACACAAACCAAGGTCATAGATAGAAAGAAGAGATTGGCAGTTGCCAGAGGTGGGAGATGGGGGTGGACAAAATGGAGATCAAAGGAGTACAAACTTCTAGTTATGAAACAAGTCAAGGGGCTGTAATAGGCAGCATGGTAACTATAGCTAATAATACTGTATTGCACATTTGAAAGTTGCTAAGGGTAAATTTTTTTATGGCACCATTCCACATGCGGGATCCTAGTTCCACCACCAGGAATCGAACCTGTGCCCCCTGCAGTGGAAGCCTAGAGTCTTAACCACTGGACTGCCAGGGAAGTCCCAACAAAGGGTTAATCTTAAAAGTTCTCATCACAAGAAAAGAAATTGTAACTACATGTGATGATGGATAGTCACTAAACTTATTGCAGTGATCATTTTGCAAAATATGCAAATACCAAATCATTATATTGTGCACCGAAACTAATATTTTATATATCAATTATACCTCAAAAAGTATAGTATAGTAAAGTATAGTAAAAGTATAAAAACATATTGGGGATGAATAAGCACCAAATTTAGAATAGAGATTACTTTTGAAGGAGGGAAGGGATAAAGGAAAGGTATTGAGGGAACATCAAAAAGTATTTCTAATGTGTAACTTCACTAAAATATATATAGGAAGCAAATTAAGCAAACTGTAACCATTCACAAAGCTTAGGTAATGGGTAAGTGTATATTTTATTATCGTCTATGCTTTCTATGTGCCTCAAATATTTCATAATTTTTTTTAAAAAATCCAAGTGTTATTGAGTATATTGCTGAATATTACATTCAGAATCACATTCCTTTAAGATAAAGCAAACAGAAAGAGTATGGATTTATACATGCATGTCAATGTATTAATGAAGGAAGATGCAGATAGACTACTGACTTGTGGCTACCTCTGGAGTAAGAAATGAAAGGGGGAAGGAAGCAAAGAGAAGTTCTATGTTTTGTTTGGTATGCTTCTGTGTTGTTTGAATCTTTGAGAATATTTTACTTGAGTCACAATAAAGAGAAAACACAATGGAATTAAGCCCAGAGAAACACTCAAAGGCAAACCCCAAAGAACATGGAGTTTACACCACAGTTGTGTAGAAGAACAAGAACCTTTCCTGAGGGAAATGACTCCCCTCTTCAGTACCAGTGAATTCCTATGAGAGTAACTCAGAAGTGCTAAAGTATATGAGGCATTACTCGGGGGAAATTATTACCAGCGTTATCCTGAAGGTACACTCTCTCAACAGAAGGAGATCAAGTCTTAGGATGGCACAGTGATCATAATTTGTGCAGGACAATTGTTTCTAAGCCAAGGAATATTCACAAAATGGAACCATCTTGAGTCTTACAGATTAAATGTCAAGACTGCTGGGAGGGGAAGGACTTTGAGAAGCTGTTCTTCTCATCTCCAAAGATGAGGAAGCACATCCTCATTAATCACAGCGAAATCAAAGCTCAGCAATAAAAGCAGCTGGCTTCAGAATGAGCTGTTTTCCAGAAGTCATTTATTTATTTGATGTTTTGTCACTGATAAACTGCACCAACCATGATAAAGCCAAGTTTATTCAGATGCACACTGCTGCCTCCTAGAACAGCTAAGGCCAAAGCCCTCGATCTTTGTCAGGGACTCCAAAATGTTTGGGCATCTCAACAATGGGTCTCTGGTGGTAGCAACCAGTGCTTAAGACGTAAATTGTGCTCATGTGCTTAAGATGTAATCGTGCTCATCAAGGTATCTAAAAGCAAAAGGAAGGAGGTGTGGAGGTGTTGCAAAAGAGAGGGAATCTTTGCAGAATCATGTCAGAGAATCTCACCAAAGTCAGGAGGTTTGTCCTTCATTGTTTTCAGAAATTCAAATAATTGGAACACATAATAACAATATCCGACACTTCTTGTGGACTAATCATATGGCCAGCAGGAAACTGAGTGCTATTTGTATCCTACTTCTTTAAGCATCACAACCACATGCAGGCTTCTGTGTCATCAGGCCACACCCTCTGAGCCTTCTGCCCACAGCAGAGCTGGGTATCAGCAGGCTGGTGATGGTGTGAGTTGGGATGGAGTCCGGTTATGCCATATCCTTTGGGCAAATCATTTCATTTATCTGAGCTCCAGATTCCTCTCCTTTATCCTCACTAATGATAAAATGAAATAATGAATATAGAAAGTTTTTGAAAAGTGTTCAGCTACTAATATCTATAAAACCTAAATAAACAGCAGTGAGAGGTATAGTATTCTTCCAATATCCAACACACACACACACACACACACACACACACACACGCACAGATACCTGCCCTCAATTTCACAGGCACCATATCATCTTCCTTTTTCTTTTTTTTTTAAGAAAACCATAATCTTGGACTCCTTTCCTCAAAGCAATATCAAAACAAGAAACAAAGCAAAAAAGAGGCTAGTATTCAAGTCTCCAAAATGCAGCACTACGTACACATACATACCATTTCCATATATCACACTGCCCATCTCCCATCACACTTCCATCACCTGCTCCCCTTGCCATCATGCAAACAACCAGCCAGATCTCTTCATGTAGGTGACCGATTTCTTTTGGTCCATTCTTGGAGACTTAATGATATAGTTTCCACCTCAAGATGGCAAATCATTGTACAGCCAACAAAAATTACAGAGTAGTTTTATTGCTTTGAATTATTCAAATAAAAATAATGCCTTGCTCTTGTTAAAAATACATATATAAGCCTTAAATTCTCTTTAACCACTACCCCCAATTATTTTTACACACTTATTGGCATAGAAACACACACACGCACATACATAAAATTGTTATATGTGTCCCATAAATGGGGTTACATTGTACAAATTCTGTAACTTGCTTTCCTGCTTTTATGTTCATGTTAATTGATGTCCTGTTTACACAGACTCTATTCTGTGGAACTTGGTGGGATTGAGTGTATCTTATTATATTATTACTTAGAAAAAGTGAGGACAGTTTCCATTTCCCACTGAGAGGAGAGAGGAACAGAAAGACACAACTGCTGCGCTGGTTTCAGGGACGTCAGGTGCCCTGGTCCTCGGTTGAATGATTCAATTCATACCAATCTCTTATTTATAAGTGACAGTGTCAGGAAATCAGGATAGAAGAGACAGTAATAGCTCCAGAGCTTCAAAACATAGAAGCAGATTTTTTTAGCTGGAGGGGCCAGAAAAGAATTTTCTTTTCAAATCCCTTCATTTACTGGTAAGAAATCTGAGACTAAGAAATATTATCAATTTATCCAAGGTTATAGCCCAAGGTTCCTGGCTTTGCCCCTGTATTGGGTTTCCTTTTTTCCTACTTCTGCAGATCTGTCTCAAAGACCTCATGAGTAATCAATAAAGCAGTCCATATTTTAAAAAATAAAAATAAAACCTTGCAGCTCACCAGCTATAAAAGCTGCTGTATTTGATTTGTTCTTTAAGCTGGGACACAGCAGGAAAAATTAATTGATATTTAATCAATCAACAATGATAATGACAGATTGCTTTCAGACATTTCTAAAGGCCTAAGAAGTCAATATTTGCTCAAGTGGGGCAACCACAGGACGTCCATCAGCCACAAATAATATCTGTGGTGAGAATTAAATTTAATTAAGTGATGCATGTGATGCGTTTACTTAGCACAGTGCCTGGTACATCAATGCTTCCTACTGGTAAGCATTTTTATTTAAAGACACCCCCTTTGCTGGAAAGTCACCTATTACTCTGAATTAGAAGAAACCGAGGACCACTGAGTCCTGCTTACCAGAACCCTAGCCCAAGTCAGCTTTCCAATACTTGTTGTAATTTTATCAGAGAGGGGTGATGATTTATGGTCTATGGCGTTTGGGTCAATTTCAAAAGAAAAAATCCTATTTCATTAAGAAAAGTGTCTTCCCATTATGGAAGCCAACACTTTTCCTACCTGGCATCCCTGCTCAGTTATGAGTGGAAATGGTTTCTAATTATCCTCCCAGGCCCCCTCTCTATAAGTCTTTAGGCAACTGCCATGTGCCAGCTGGCAATGAACATTGAAGCTAAGGGACTCTTCTCAGGTTTTGCACATTTGCTGTATTAACAAGTTTATCCATTTTATTTTTTCCAAGACCTTCTTTCTAAATGAAAAGTAAACATACCATTGTCCTTGGATAAGAGCCTCTTTGACCTCTCTTAGCAGCTTATGAGAAGCAGATGCTATGTGGTTATAATCTGAACCTGGGGAAACCCATCAGTGTTTTAATCTTATGTGTGTAAACCACATCAGCCAAGGAATCCTGGCCCCTTGAAATGTAGATAAAATAAGCTCCAATCCTTGTTCCATGCCCAGTGCAAGCCCAAAGCATCTGCCCTCCCTCCAAACTTTTTTCAAATTCCTGGGCAGCGTCATGTTCACGGTCACCCCTGCTCCAGGCTCCTATTTCTCATAGGCTTGTTTTCTCCACCCAGCGCTGAATGTCCCCAGATGTCAAACTTAGCCTTGTAAGCAATTTCCAAATCAATCAATCAAACATAACCCCAAAGCATGTGCGACTGCAATTCAACTTAGGATCAGGGGTGGCGGGGGAGGGAGACAGAAGAGTCTGTTGCATCACAACTTTTATGCATTTCTGTTCTTAAGATGTCTTTAGGTCACTTCATCATGGGGAATTTCCACTGGCTGCTCCTGAGACCAGAATCCATCTTTCTGGCTTCTTTTTTCTTGTCCAACCTATTTCATATCTCTGTTCTTCATGGTACTCCAAGTTCCTCTCCTTCGGCTATGCAAAGCCATTCAATTCTCCCAAGATAAGACAGCAAAAGTCTGTCTTAGCTTACTTTCATTAACCAAACCCAACAAACTCTTCAGCAGGACCATATAAGCTCTGCCCTCCTTACAGAGCAGTTGTCATAGCTAATGGAAGTTTGTCCATTTTTTTTCCATTTTGTTCCATATAAATCAAATTCTTGGTTGAGGATGCAACCAGAGGACAGTATTGGTCATACTGAAGTTTTCATACTCCCTATAGTTGTGCACTCAGATACATGGCCATTTGCAGTCACCGTGAATGGAACCAAGGAGAAAATCATTTGAAGTTGTAGAAATTGACACCTTATGGAGAACCATTTATGGCCTAGGAAAGAAATGAGTTAGCAGCTAAAATTATGGGAAAAGAAAGAAATGCAAAAAAAAAAGTGACAAATTGAGAAAGAATGAGAAACAAGGAGTAGCTAAAAGAAGAAGAGGGGCCTTGTTTTATGACAAATAGGAAGAAAAGGAAGGAAAAATGTGAAAGAAGAGAGCATTGAAGGGGACAGTGGGAAGATGAAGGTGGCAGAGAAGAGAGATCACTCTGCCCACATTTTGTCCTGGCTCCATTATCCTTCTGATGTCACCCAGCCCATAGGTCTTTGGCAGCATGGTCTAACAAAGCAGAGCACTAGGCTTGAAGTTCTGATCCAAGTTCTAATGAGTGTCTGTAGGCAGGTCATTTACCTTCTCTGGTGTGGTTGCTGGCTGCTTTAAAAGACAGCAATTAAACTCAGTGTAAATGTCCCTTCCAGTGACAAGATTCAGTGTTCCCATGAGACAGGCTAGTTAATTCCTCAATCTCCTACCCCACTGCACACTTAGTTGCTCCCTTCTTTTCCCCTCTTCCCTTTGCTCCTCCTTCTTGATCTGGGCCTAGTGAGCCAGAAGCCAGGAAGCCCACGCTGAGGCAGCTATCCATCTACTGCCTAGGTAGCTGTTAGCTACCCAACAGCAACCCAAAGACAGTCAGAAGGAGGCACAATGTTCAAATGCATCTTTTTAACCATGATTCCAGCCACTTTTAAGTATCATGTAAAATCAAATGGTATCAAAATAAACTGGTTTTACTGTTTAGTAACTGGTATTACTGTTTTAAGATTTACTATTACTGTTTGACCTAAAAGGCCAAAATGCTGTGTGAATTTACATACAGATTCATCTGCCTTGTTCAACACTCATCGAGTCCCGGAGTGTGCAGACCTCTACCATACCCTATGGGAGATTCCAGAATCAAAGTATTGTGGATTGGGGAATCAGGAGTGTCCCAATCAAGGAAGGGTAGCGCTGGCAGGTAGGGAACTGGACTAGATGATTCTGGCCCCAAAGCCCAACAGCCTGTAACAGTCCTCATCAAAAGTCCTACCCTCTCAAAGCCCTCTCCCTACAACCTTTCAAGGGAAAATAGAGAATTAGAGCATCTAATTCATAGGATGCTATCAATGGCTGGAAATACTCTTTCTAAGGCAATACCAATAAAGCTATATAAATGAGTTGCTAAGTATATCATTCATATCATGTGAAGGGCTAAAGAGAAATACAGATATTTTTGAGCAAAGTTACCTTTTCTGTGCCTTTGAAATTATACTACACAGACTACATATTTCTCCACATGAACATCAAGTTGCATTTTTAAATGTAAATTTTTTTTCCATGTGCTGATACTAAAATGGAAAAAAAAAATGAGGAGAGAAAGGCTGGGAGATAAAGAAAGGCTAAGAAACCAATTAAGAGTACTAGGGATGGAGAATCTCACTGTTATACTTGGAGCAGACTTTATTTATATAGAGCAAGCCTGGCTGTAGCAGATTAAGTGCCTGAGAATTAGGTCAGAGAATTGGCCAGCACTTATAGTTTTTTTTTTTTTTTTGGGCACACGGGCTTAGTTGCTCCGCGGCATGTGGGATCTTCCTGGAGCTGGGATCGAACCCGTGACCTCTGCATTGGCAGGCGGATTCTTAACCACTGCGCCACCTAGGAAGCCCCAGCACTTATAGTTTTGAGAGTTTTAGTGGAAACCCTAAGAGAAGTTTTCCATGGTCAAATCTTTTTAGGAAATGCCATATTCTATACCCCTGTCTTTGATAATCACAGTACATATTAAAGACCATAAGGTTTCTTGTAGGAAAAAAAAAAAATTCTCTAACTCAGCAAGCTCAGCCTTGTCCAAACCCATCTGGCTATAGAACCCTTTCTTCACATAATGCCTACTCGATCTGGTATTCCAGAATCACACATTGGGAATGATTGACCCAACATCCTTCAGATATTCATAACTAACCTCTCCTCTGTCATAGGAAGATGAAGCCTAGGAGCTATAGAGCCTTAAAAATACAATTAACCCAGATTGGTGTTCACAGATGAAAGGCAAGTTGGGGGAGGGGGGTTTAATTTTACCAGGCAGAATAAGATGCAGATTAACCAAAAAGCATTGAGATGTGTATCACCATAGGAAGCCTTTCATTCTTTAGCTCTTGCTCTGGACAGGTGAAGGACCACCTGATTCTGAGCTACCTTTGCATGGCGTGTTATCTGACCTTCCTCCCACAGGTGGTCATTTTTGCCTTTTAATTCTTCAGTGAAGTAATCTCACTTTGTCATTAATGCAAAAGTGTGCTGTCTTGCTTGTAAGAGTCACAAAACCAAAGATTCTTAAGACAAAATGTAGGCAACTAGCACCAGTACACGCAATACTAGGGCACACATAGTTCTAAACTGTCTGTGAGAACTAGTAAGTACAATCTTGAACAAGGCTATGCCACCAACTAGCTGCTGTGTGACCTTGGCAAGAGCACTTAACACTCGGCCATGACTGCCTCACTTTCTAAAATAAGGGTGGAGGACTTGATGCTGCTCAGAAATCCCCGTCAGCGCTACTAGAACAAGAGACAAAACAGTAGGTAAGTATTCTGGCTGGAGAGTCAGAACAACGTGAATCCCAGCTCTGCCACTCACTGTCTGCATGCTTGGATCAATCATGGAATTTCTCTTGACTTTGGGAGAATAATCATCATCCCCGATCATCCATTAATAGTTAGGTGACCTAACACATGAGGCTTAAATACAATTAGTTATATTAAAAGTATTTACGGTCTGGATCTTATAAATGTTGCTATTATGATGAGCATTTCCTATGCCGCTGAATTCTGGGTATCTATGTAACAGACTGAGCCCCCAAAAAGGGACAGATTTGGCCATGTGAAGTCCACAGACACATGTAGAATAGTTTGATCATGCTAGCCTACACCACGTGTTAGAAATGCCTACTGCTTCTACATGCAGAAAACACACGTATGGTTACCAAAGGGGGTAGCGGGGAGAGGGGAGATCAGTTAAGAGTTTGGGATTAAAAACACACACTATTCTACGTAAAATAGATAACCAACAAGGACCTACTGCATAGCACAGGGAACTATATTCAGTATCTTGTAGGAACCTATAATGAAAGAGAATGTAAAAAAAGAAAGTATTTTATATATATGTATAACTGAATCACATTGCTGTACACCTGAAATACAACATTGTAAATTAACTGTATTTCAATAAAAATTTGAAGAAAAAAATAAAAAGAAATGCCTCCTGCTAGCTCACTTGCTGAGAGCTTTAAATGAATTAATACCACAGTTGGCCCTCTGTATCCTCAGGTTCCACATCCACAGATACGAAAGGACTGTGCTAGGCTACTTTGTATAAGGAACTTGAGCATCCATGGATTTTGGTATCCGCGGGGGTCCTGGAAGCATCTCCCTCAGATAGAGAGGGACGACTGTACTTAAATCAGATACTGTTGATGCTCTGCTTAAAACTCATTAATGGCTCCTGCTTTTATTCTATATTGAGAGCAAAATACCACATGCCTATAGGGTACCAACTGACCCCGATTTCCTCTCCTCCTCACTCACTTCTCCAGTCACACTGCTCTGCCATTATAATTGTGCTCCAGCTGCTGCTCTTACCTGGGCAGCACTTGCCCTCATTCTTTGATGGCCTGTTTTTTCTCATCGTTCAGATCCCAACTGAAATATTACTTCCTTAGAGAGACTTCCCCAACCACACCATTGAAAGTGGCTTCTAATTTCTTCCACTTGCAGTGCCAAATCCCATATTCTTTATCTTAGCACCCTGTAATCAATTCATTTGTTGATTTATTTAGCTCCAACTGCAGTACCTGAGGGCCCATCCTAACAACAAGTTATGTAAGTGGAGAGGAAAATTAGTCTGAAATTTTAGTCCTGATCTTTTGGCTCCAGTGTCCTCTACTTCCCATTCACAGCCTCTCTGTCTATCAAGTAAGAACCTGGGAAAAAAAAGAGAATCTTACCAGTGCAGCTAAGTTTAGAGATTCATCTTTAGTTCAATTAAATATGGGAAGGAGGTAGATCCTTGCCATACAATATGATTTACCATTGTGGGCAGAGGCTTGACAGATACCCCAAAACATGTCTGAACAGAGGTCCATGGAGCACAGTAGGAGAATTAAGCTCTGAGCAAAAGCTAGAAAACTTCTGCTCCTTTCAAGACCCACTCAGCATCTCCTTCACTTCTTCCTCCCCCTTTTCCTCTCCCACGGGGCATCCCTGACCCCCATGAAATCTTTTCCTAAGCAGCAATGACGACTTCCTCCTTTCCAAGAGCACCCACATTAAAGCACGTATCTCACTGCACTGTGATTTTCTGTGAATAAGTTCATCTCCCCTAATGAGCTGTAAGCACATCACACTGTGCCTACTTTGTATTCAATGTTCAACAACTCTTTAATAAATGAAGAAATCAATGCATGAATGAACTGACTAATTGAACGTTAACAGGTGACTGACAGATTTAAGAGAAGGAGAGCAATGAGTCATACTGAGAAATGTTGGGTCATATATTAGAAGTGTTGATCTATGCATAGTCAAGGATATAGAAAGAGATCATCTGTGTACCCCAGTGAGTGGCCCATAGTCAACCTCAGTAACTGGTAACTGTAATGATGATGACTTAGGGATGAGGTACAGAAAACATTTTTTCACTTCCAATGAAAAGGTGACAACTGTCCAGCACCTTCCTTCACCTTCTCTCCACATACTTTTAAATGTCACTCTCTAAAAAGACCATTTCATCCTGGTTCTGTGGGAGGATAATTAAAGTGAAAATATCTGCATTTCAGAGGATGCCTTACACTAAACTGAAATTAAACTCAAAGAAATAATCCATATTCGTTCCAAACATCTTGAAGCTCTTTTGGTCTCCAGCAGGAGAGGGTAATCCAGTTTTTATCATTTACTTTGCTTGAATACAGCTGCTTCCTTTTGCTGAAGCAGCTGGAATTTATCTTATTTCCAAAGTTTTGCTTCAGAACTTGGCTTTCCCCCTTTTTTTCTAGGCCTGGTGTAAATAAGGACATAAGTTGAGAATGAAAACATAAACTGAGACCAACTATCTAAGGAGTTCGAAAGTCTGTTTTCCTTATAAGCAATGCTGGGACTCCAATCCATCACCACTTTCCCAGGAATGTTTAGATGTTAGATGGGAGACCAATTACAGGTTGTCTGCAGAAAGCAACCTGTATCTAAAAGGATGGAGTTTCGGAGAAACAGTTCCAGAAAAAACTAACAGTATGTTTCTCAGAATGATAAGCTTAATAATTTGGATAATGTGAACAAAGACTGTTGAAGCATCATCCCATGTCCAATAACCCTGGCAATAGGCTAGTGCATTGCTCAATGACAAGTGAATATTGCGATATTGAACCTCAGCCATTGTCTTTACAAATCAAGAATGTTTCTGAGAGCGCTGGGGAATGTTTGACAAGAGAAAAAGGTAATTGCTTTCCACGTATTAATAATGGAGATTCCATGATATTAATAGCAAATATCATTATTGATATTTTATTTGAAAGCTTATAATTATAAACAATTGGGTTTGAATCTCAACTCTGCCACTTACTTACAGCTCTGTGACCAATAAGTTATGCAGTCTCTCTCTACCTCAGTTTACTCACCTAGAGTATGAGATTAATTGTATCTACCTCATAGGACTCGGTAAGGATTAAATCAACAGTGCATGGTACAGAATAAGGGCTCTATAAATATTAGCTCAATTATTCCTGAGTTCTTACTATGTATCTCAAGTTAGTTTGACCCTGAAGTCTCTGCTCCTAATCATCGTTCTATTCTGCCTTCTGCCTTCTGTCTTCTGTAGGTGGGGTGGATGAGGAGAGTGGATGGGTGGAAGATAGAGCAAAGGAAAGCATTAACAAAGAGACTCCAATGAACCTTATAACAGCTCACTTTGTGACTCATATCACACACTTACACATCATCACATATCACAAGACAGAGACTCAGAAACCATGGTCTCTCTAGAGAGGAGAGAATCTTGAAACAAATCTCACTGCATGCTCTGTATTTCTTCCAGATCATAGCATTTTCAGTCAGGGAAAATCTGATTTAAATCTATTTAACAAAGCTTTACTGAACAACTGAATGAACCAAGGATAAATCTTGGGTAATGAAAAGGCGAGAAAGTGGCAGAAGGTAATGGAGAAAATGTGGAACTTGCCAGAGGGCAAGATGATGGTGGTTGGGGTGGCAGCTGGTGGGTCGCTGGGGTCACTGATGCAGCGGAAGGCACCCCAATTAGCCCTCTACTCTTCTGTCCTCTTTTGATTTACATGATGGCAGAACCTGGGTGAGCTCCATTTACACTGAGGTTCTGGGGGAAGCCGGCTCTGAAATGGAGTTTAATGTGCAGGAAATTCACTAGAAAGTGTTCTCGGGATCAAGCCTGGTAAAAGATGGGGAAAGGAACCAGGATTGGGGGGAGGAAGAAGTTGAACTGTGACGCAAGACTTGTGGCCTCAGCCAACACCCTGAGGGGCTCTGGCACTGTCACAGCCATGAGACTGATCAGTGAGGAGCCAATGGGCCAGGCCTTTGAACTCCTGCCTGGATCAGTCACCGTTTGTGGGATGGGAGCAAGGAGGCTTTCTTCAGCTGAAGCAATCCCTGAGGGGCTGACAGCACTGCCAGCAGCTGGGCAATGATCCTTCCTTGCAGAGGGATTTGGGCAAAGTACCTGGCTGGTCCTCACAGCCCCCGGTCAGTGTTTCTCCACCTGTAGTCAAACAAGCACCTGCATCAGCTTCAACTAAAAGGGGCAGATTCCCGGGCCCCAACTCCAACCTACTGAATCAGAGTCTCTAGGGGTAAGGCCTGAGAGTATGCATTTTAATAACTCCACACGTGAATCTGGTTCACAGTGAAGGCTGAGAATAGCTCTAGGTATGAGTCTAAAGAAAAACTTGCTGCCAAACAAAGTAGAAACTTGAAAAAGAGAATTTCTAAATTCTGCTCCTAATCCTGCCATGTTCAATGTAATTGACAAAGTAAATCGTTGCCTAAAATAAATTTTCTCCAGCCCCCTCGGTGGCTCCTGTAAGAGGATTTTCCTCTGTGATCATGGATGGGTTTTCTGAGGCTGGCCATCCATCCTGTATGTCTGCCCACAGATGCCCAAGAGGGACACGGGGCTTCCAATACCTCAGCCTGAGCCTGGCAGGGCTAGTGCAGAAAACGCTGATTCATCGTGCCGACACAGTCTACGGGCTCATCTGTGTCTATCTTCCAAGGATTCCATGTCGCTTCTGAAAGCCCGTATGTTAACAGTACCACCCAGCTAAATCACTGCCTTGTATAAAGAAGCTTTGGGAGGTCATTAAATAAACTCCCAGCTCCACACCCTCTGAGCAGTACAAAATTTGGAGCACAATTTAATCTCTGTCTCAAAACCTCCACTTTTCTACACTTAACTGTTCACCTGAAACCCATCCTCTGGGCACTGCCACGTTTACCCCTCTTCCTGCCTTTCTTCCAATAAGGTCTGGGACTAGCAATGACATCAACCTAAAGGCCTTAAGCCTAAACCAGCCAAACAAAACTAAACATATGGAAAACAGCAAACCTTTCTGAAAAAGTAAATATTTATATTTGTCCATATACATTGTGAAACTCAATGAAGTTCATATGCTTTGACTCCATAATTCACCTCTTGGAAGCAAAGGGGCAAAAAAATAATAATAAATGTGGGAAAATCACAGAGATGTTCGTCATAGAATGACCTGTAAGAGTGACACAAAGGGAAAAAAAGCTAAATATGCCACGAAAAGAATAACTGAGTATACATTACATGATGTAGCTATTAAGATGTTTAGGAATAGTTTTGAATAACAAAGCAAAATGCCTTCATTTACTGTTAAGTGAGAAGTGCAGGATGCATAGTTGTTCACACAAAAAGAATTCAAATGTTAAAACTGCTTATAAAAAAATGACATGTACTAAAATGTTAATAGCAGTGTGTCTTGGTGATGGAAATAAACAATTTTCTTTGAAGAATTTTAACCTTACACTCTCAGGTTATAATTTTTAAGAAACACATAAAACTTAAATCCTTGAGTTTGTTAAGTCTCATTCTCTGTATTATCACAGAAGTCCATTAAAATGCATATTCCTAAGTATGAGGATAGCGTTTGCTTCCTAGGTATACCTTGTTATACCAGAAGTGTATTAGAGAAGGGATCATTTGTTATCACAGGTATAATCAATCCATAGACTTGGGCAATGTTTGACTTTTTCATCTGTGTTTTCGGAAGAGTTTTATTTGTTGATAATCCCCAAAGAAACTGCCCTTCCCTGGTGATGCAGTCACAGCCACAAGCAGTCACCTCTGGAAAGGAGTTTACAGCTGCCTGTGCTGTACGTGTGACATGTACAGATTGCTTTGCTTTGTGTATCTGGCTGTCTCTTAGGAGCCGCAGGTACTATTTCTGGTCATTCTGTGTGGGTTATCCTTCTTTGCTTGTCCTTTCATGGAAAGAAGTAAGAAACCTGAGTGTACAATACTAAATTCATCTACATAAAAATTGTAAGCAAAATTAAAAGGATAAAAGTTTTAAATGCAAATAAGCTGGGGAAACATGTGCCAGAAATATACGAGGATAGTAGTGTCCCGTTATTAAAGGAAAAATCAAAAAGAAAAATTGCACAAAAGTAAATACCTAGTAGGAATACATTAAATAAGGAAAAAGCGAACAATCAAGAAATTGAAATGTCATTTTAAATATAATATTCAATGCTGGCAAGTGTACAGTGAAACACTCACTCTCATACACTGATGAGAGGAGTGCTATTGACACAACCCTTCCAGAGGTCTGCAAGGCAATGTATCAAGAGCCTTTAAAATATTTATACTCTTACACAGCCTTTCCTTTTCTAGGAATCTATTCTAAGACATGTAAGGGGGAGGAGCAGTGCACGGCTATTATCTGA
Organism: Hippopotamus amphibius kiboko; assembly: GCF_030028045.1. Classification (NCBI taxonomy): domain Eukaryota; kingdom Metazoa; phylum Chordata; class Mammalia; order Artiodactyla; family Hippopotamidae; genus Hippopotamus; species Hippopotamus amphibius. Next base: position 116,891,139 of record NC_080192.1, read on the forward strand.
CATGTCATTCCAGCCCACCATAGCACTGGCTCCAGCTTCAGGCAGGGGAGGTCTGTTCATAACACGTAGCCAAGTTAGTGCATGTTTGAGATCTTGAGGTCCGTAAAGCCAAGGAGTGAATTACACAGTCAGGTAGCATGGAAGGCAGAAGTCCAAGCAAAGTTAAAGCTAAGAGCAGAAACAGTATGAAGGTGCCCATCACAGGCAGGGCTAAGGGCAGATTCCAAGCTGCTCCAGCCCAGTGCCCAGGATTGGCCGACTGATCACATTAAAAACTGATGTTTATGGGCTTCTTCCCAATTTATTAAACCCAACATTTATCTTTTATAATAATTTAAGTATGCCCATTATGGGATGTTAGGCAAATACTAAAAGGATATAAAGAAAGCAAAAAATAAAAACCAATGATAATTTGTAGGCACAAAGAACTGTTTTCTTTTTTACACAAATTATGCAGACTTTGTTCATTTTTTTAATCTAACATAAGCATTTTCCTTGATACTTGAAAATTTTTGTAAACCTAAATTTTTAATGATTATATGTATATTCTGGTACAAGGGCCAGTCCTCTATTTGGAGAGCATGACATGTACCAGGAAGACCTGCGTCTATTTGTCCACGTTTCTCGTCCACGTCTATACCTCAGCTTACTCTGTCCTCACCACCTGAAAACACTCTTCTGCCACCATCCTCACCCATTGATACTCTGATTAATTTTCAAGTAAAATGACAAAACTATCCAAGAGACCCCCCCCCAAGCTCTTTTGCTTCTGAATGCTTATAGCTTCTTGTTTCCACCATAACTATGCTACTTAATCCTTCTATCTGCATGCCATTCCTCTCTTTCCCTCAACAGCTCAAATTAGATGTGGCTTCCCTGACATCCCCCAAAACCTAACCCCACTCAAAGCTATGCTATGTCTTTCCGGTCAGCTCCCATGAGATTCTATGCTGACACCTTTCCTTGCACATCATATTTGTAGAATTATCTGTTTACCGTTCATTTGAACAATAAAACCCACCCATTTATCAGTTCCCCAAGGACAGGAATTGTCTTGACCACTGTTTTTGTAGGAGACACGGCCTTCCTCCAAAGCCATTTGCAATCCCCTCTCCCGCACCACATCTCACAATAAGTATTAAAAAGTCAAATCTTGTGTTACCAGCCATCTTTATAGAAAGGAGTTATGGTCCATGAGACATGAGAGAAAGTCTGCTGTGAGAGTTTTTATTGGAAAAAAAAAAAAAGCAACATTCGTCAGTGTCCTAGCCCTTTTCCTTTCCCTGTTGTTTCTACCTTGAGTGGCATCATAATAGGCAGAGGACAGCAGTCATCCTGTAATCAGTACGGAAAAAAACAAAAAAATTTCAGGGACGGCAGCACTACCATGACGGAGCTTCTAAATCCAATAGCAGGTACTTATGGGCATCTTATTATCTGAGAATAATAAAGCCTATCTGTTTAAACCAGCAAACTATGACCAGGGGCCAAATCTGGCCCATTTCCCGTTTTTATAAGTAAAGCTTACCAGAATATAGCCATGCCCATTCACTACGTATTGTCCATGGCTGCTTTTACAATGGTTGAATTGAGTAGTTACAATAAAGACCACATGGAAAAGCCTTAAATATTTACTACCTGGCCCTTTACAGAAAGTTTGTTGACCCCTGGTTTCAGCACCTGTTGATCGTGTTCCCTTTTGATTACATACAGCCAAGTGACTCTTTGATGACTGTCATATCCCCAACACCTAACACAGGACTATCCCACAGAAAATGCTCAATGGGTGTCCAAGGAATGGATGGGTCAATAATTTGATGTCACTGACAAGATCTCCACTAAAAAAAAAATCTTCCCTGGTGTGAAGCAGGGCCTTTCATAGTGGACACTTAATAAATGTTCAGAGATTTTTACCTAGATGTGGATACAAAAAAATAACTTTCAAAACAATTAGAGAAAATTTAGATACTAAACTGTGTGGGCTTAAGGGTAACAGTTCTGAGAATGCTGGGCTATATGCATGGGCTAGTGCAATAAAATGAATTTTCATGGTGCAGTTGGGAATTTTAACAATTTTATTCCCTTTTCTTGGTGGAATTACATTCAAACAATGCACACAGCATTTGACCAATAAAGAAGGGCTTTTAGAGGCATATTAATCCAGGATGATTTAGAAAAACATCTCCTAGGATTTCTGGTCCTAAGGATTTGACAAGTACTCTGGCAGCTTAAGACACTAGTTGTTTAACTGAGTAGAACTTACAGAAGAGGGGCCTGCTGGATGGGAATTCCTGATGGGAGGTGGAAGGTATTGGCACAAGAATAAAGTATAAAGGTAGAAAAGGCTATGGCATACAAGATATGGAGCAACATTTAGTTTCTCCATTTATTCTGGAATGTTGTTTTCTTTCTAAATAAAAACAAACAGGGACTTCCCCGGTGGCGCAGTGGTTAAGAATCTGCCTGCCAATGCAGGAGACATGGGTTCGAGCCCTGGTCCGGGAAGATCCCATATGCTATGCAGCAACTAAGCCCGTGCGCCACAACTACAGAGGCTGCACTCTAGAACTCAAGAGCCACAACTATTGAGCCCATGTGCCACAACTACTGAAGCCTGCGTGCCTAGAGCCCATGCTCCGCAACAAGAGATGCCACTGCATTGAGAAGCCTGCGCACCACAGTGAAGAGTAGCCCCACTTGCCGCAACTAGAGAAAGCCTGCACGCAGCAACAAAGACCAAATAAATACACAAATCTTAAAATAAATAAATAAAAACAAATATTAAATTCAGGATATTAATGGGGCCTCTCACCTGATAAATAAAAGTATTCATGGTCTCACAAGTAGTGGTCTCATCTTCTGAAGTGATCAATGATTTTAAACCACTATGAACAAAAGAACTATACTTTTACCTTAGGCTGATATGCCTGTAGGACAGTTTACTAAAATAATCTCTTTTCAGTGCGTGCCTTTAAACACTCAGGTGAGTCCATCAATAATCCAGAACTCTTTTGCATTTCAAAGTGATTTCTATCATAAAGAGAATGTGTTCAAATAAAGGTTCTACTTTTGATACACCCCTTCTGCCTATTGCAAGAACACTGGAAGCCCAGCATTAAAGATTTTGTAACCCATGTGCCATCCTTACCAAGTACTGGCTGCAAAGCTGTCAGAAATCTGAAGTAAAAACCTCCCAACTCCCAGTGAAGAAAATAAATGAAAAGCACTTTTTTTTAGGAATATAGAAGTGGTTTTCTTGGAGGGGGGAGAGAAAGGGAGATGAAGGAAACCTTATTTTGAACTGAAGCAAATTCAAAACATAATAAAAATCATAATGGATCCACCAAAAGTTGAAATGAATAAATGAGTCAGGGGACCAAGGCTGGGATAGCTGAGTGTGTCAAGAGATGAAATGGAAGGATGAGGAGCAGGCACATAAAGCCCACTTACTGTGCTTCTACAGACTTGAGCTTGACTTAAACCCCACCCTTGGTCAGCTGCAGCCCCAAAGGGAAGGCGAAAGACTCAGTCACTTTCTCTAATACTTAGAACACTTAACTCATTAGAGGGCCCACTTATAGCAGTTCTGCCTCCCTCTTAATCTCTTTTCTTGAAGGAATTTCACTCAAACAATGCATACAGCATTGGTCAATAAAAATCTTTTAGAAGTATATTGAGCCATGATGACTCAGAAGAAAAATCTCAAAGGATTTCTGATCCTAAGGATTTGATAAAGACTCTGACACCTTGGTGGGTTCCAAAACGCTTTGCCCTGTAGATATCCTGCTTCTTTGCCTTTTAACATTTTCTTCTACTTCCTCAGGCTAGTAAGAGAGATGAAACGAATATTATACGAAAATCAGACCTGAATTCTGGCCAAGGATCTGCCACAAAGTAGCCTATGGCTGAAGTCAAGTCACTTAACCTTCCTGTGTCTTAATTATGTCTTTTGCAAAATAACAGTTGAGAGCTCTGAAGTCCTTTCCAGCAATATGAGCCCTGATGGTAACCTGAGATCTTGCAGCAGGTATTATTCTGGCCTGTAACTGCACTAACATCACTCTAAGCTCCTGTAGAAATAAATTTAAAGAGAGTGCATTCAGGAAGATGGCAGAATGTAATAGAGAGCATGCGTATTTTGGAGTCAGATACCTAAGCTGACAGAAGGAAAAGAGCTGCTCTACGTAAATACAATTTGCCTGACTCGGGGCTGGTTCCTCAACCTCTTTGAGTCTCACTGCATATAAGGGTATCATGAGAATTACATGAAGCAACATACAAAGCATGTGGCAAGGTGCCTGATAAATTTCAAGTACTTAATGTTAGTTCCACACCCTCTTTACCCCCACCATTGGAGATGAGGAAGAGAGGAAAGAGATGAAAGGCAAGAGTTGAAAATTACGAAGGGCTTGACCAAGAGTGACTAGGAGTGTAGCGAATAAAACAGGCATGGGGATTTAGTAGAATAAAATGATTTGAAGGTAGAGAGAGTACAGTTTTAGGCATATCAGTTTGAGATGAAAGTTAAACACCTTAAAGAAAATGTCCAGTAGGCAGTTGAGAATGTAGAAAGTAAAGCTGATGAGAAATGTAAGAGGAGATAAAAAATTTAAGTGTCATTCACCATTAACACCATAGAGGGCAGGTTTTAAAATGCTGACTACAAGCCATTTTAAGAAATACATCTGACATTTCTAACTAGAACGTACAGTGCATGCGTGTGCGTGTGGATGCGTGCATGTATGTGTACAGGCATGTAACAAAGTCTTCGTTTAAAAGTTTGTGCCCTTATACCACGACACAGCTGTATCTTTTCTATTGCATTCTAGTCTATTCTACTTTTTCTGTTTCATTAAGGAAAGAAAAAAATTCTGGTGACAACTCTAAATTGATTCCAGGGCCCAATAATGTCAACAACCTACATTTTGAAAGATACTATTTTGGAGGAAATAGTGTCATAATGTATAGCTGTTATCGAAACCATCCACATTAAGAACTCAATAATGACCTTCCAGCTTTCTCCACAGAATGAGAACAACCCCTGGTTTCCCGAGAGAAGGAAATACCACGTGTCTGGTAATTTATTGGTTGATTTAATGTTGTATCCGTGAACACTTAACTGACTTGAATAAAAATTTTAACAGTTTTAAACTATGTTCATCTGGATTTGGGCCTCTGATCTCCTCGCCAAGCCTGGTTAAGAATTCACATTTGTTCATTTGACTCGTGAAGAAACTGTGGTTCTCAAGTTACACAGCTGTGAATGAGTCCGGATTTCCTTATTTTGGAGGTCATGCTGTTCACAAGTAAACCTGCATAACTATTTTGTTCAAAGCACCAAACAAATTGATAAACTACAGACAAAATATTCTTCCTCAAATCAATTCCTGCTACTGCTCAATACGGCAACTGTTTAACGAGCTTCACCCAAAACACAGTGCAGCGTGGACTTGTGTTTCCCTCCAAGAGTGTCCGCAGGTTGATTTCCATCAGTGTCACATCAAGTTTCTAGGTGTCTGTCCTCTGTCTGCAGCTAGGTTTCAGTGCTCTGCTGTTTCCGCATAACCAGATGAGAGAGGATCATAATTGAGATTATTACCCTGTTCCTCTAATGAGTGGTTTCTATTAAACCAAGTCCTTAGGTAGTCTCAATAAGAGGTAATTTCCTGATATTGGCTCTTTTTATGACTTCTTGTAAATGACTCAGTAGGGGGAAAATGCTTTTTCTTACAACTCTTTGCCCTGTAACAATTTTCTAGCCAACGGAAAAATTAAAACAAGAAACAATATACAGTTTGTTTGCTTAGATCTCTTTCATCTCTGCTCTCCCCCTCTCATATGCTTTGAATAAAATTAAGCTAAATCACCAAATAGTCAATTTTTCAAATGGTTTTCCTCTTGAAATTCTCCTCCTTCAAGACCCACTCTTAGTGTATCTTCTTTGCAAAGATTTCCCTGGTCATAAATAATGACTTCTAATGCCAGATAGCACAGTCTATGCAACTCTATTTCAACCATATCATTTTGCTTTTATTATTTAAAATTAATTTTTTTAGTTTAAAATTACTTGAATATCATAATAAAAAATGTATTTTATATTATTTATTATTATTTTGTTTGTATTTTTATTGATTTATAACCAGACTCCTTCGAAAGGCTAGGTCTCATCTATGACTTGATCTCCATCCCTTATGCACAGGAGGTCTCCAATAGATAGTGATATTGAATGCTCCATTAGTTAGAAATCAATGCAGTTTTGCAATATTCTTCCCTGGTACTAATCAATATAAACAGTTTTTATACTGACACTGTTTCCTCTCAGGAAAAGTAAATCATAATTAAAACCAAGGATAAAGGAAAGACCTCTGTGGACCACAAAGGAGGGAGAAAAGGCAGAGTCAACTGTGGGGAATCCCTCTCATTAAACAGCTGAGAAGGTGAATGGGAACTGAAATAAAACAGAAAAAATACAGAAATGAATGAAAAGATACAAAATTATAAGACAATAATTGGAAGGAACAACCCAATACGGATTGTAAATCTAGCACATACCCTGGATACACACAATGCCTTATCCAGTTCTCATGACAGCTCGACAAAAGGGTGATTTTCTGTCTTATAGATAAGGAAACTGAGGCTCAGAGAAGTTAAGCAGTTTGCAAAGGTTACATCCAATACGTATATAGATCAGGATTTAAATTTGGGTCTGTCTGATGCAAACCCCCTCTTCTTTCCCCACACGTGACTGCCTGTCTAAAATGTTATTTTTTCCTATTTGAATTGATAGGATGTATAAACACAGAGACAGCTATAAGACATTAGAATTCCCACCTCTCAGGTTTTATTACTTCTGCCTTTGTCTTGCCATTTCCCCAGGTAACATATGCCCCAAATTGTAATAATGGGACAGGCTTTACTTGCTTTTCCACAGACGCTTGGTCATAATCCCCTGGACACTAAAGATACTCTTTCCATGAAGGAACTGGCAGAGCTGCTAACCTTTAACCACAGGCGTCTCAGGACAAGCATCTTTAGGCTCTAATGTGGGAATAGCAGGACTGAGTGCCCCAAAATGGACAGGAAACCTTGTCTATAGGTAACTCAAGATACACACTCCATCAGTTCCAGGGGGACGTCATCAGGGTTTTGCATCAATCTAGAATCCTTTTTTCCTCATTTGCACTGATTGTAAGAGTTAGAAGATCTGTCTATCAAATGTTTAACAGAGTAACAAATAGAAGTAACCCCTTAAAAGGAAGTTGAATGAATTATTCTAACCCTTTCCCTTGAGACCTTAGTGCCTGATTAAAAGTTAAACCTATCCTTGGCCAAATACAATAATCAAAGTCATAGAAACAGAGAATAGAATAGTGGTTTCCAGGGGCTGGGGGGAAGGAAAAATGGGGAGTTGCTATTCAACAGGTATAAAGTATAAGTTCTAGAGATCTACTCTACAACAGTGTAGACACAGATAATAATACTATATTGTGAACTTAAAACTTTGTTAAGAGGGTAGATGGATGTCATGTTAGGTGTTCTTACTCCTAGGGAAGGAAGGGTACAGAGAGAGGACTTATATTGTGGAGGGAAATAGAAAAGAAAAAAAAAAGAAGTTTCACTGCTGGTTACCAGAACAAAGTGAGGTGGGGGTAAAATAAGTGAAGGGGCTCCAGTTATAAAATAAATAAGTCATGGGTATGTAACATAGAGCATAACATAGTAACCATCATGTTACCAGATGGTTACTATACTTACCATGGTGACCATTTCATAAAATTATTTAGATGGTGAATCACTATATGGTACACCTGAAACCAATGTAATATTGTCGTCAAATATACTTCTCAAAAAAAAGACATCAGTCAGGGTTCAGGACTGTGGAAAGACATTCAGAAGTCTTTCTGAAACCTTGTAAATGTTACTAAAAGTAGTTAAAGTATGTGGGCCGAGTGACTGGATGCAGGATGTCCTGCTTGAGCAGTGGAGGAGCTAAGGGTGCTGGGCGTGGAGACCATGGGGGCATAGGCTACCGTGGAAACAGAATATTGACCCTCTCTGGGGGCGCAGCCCCTTTCTCTCTTGCACACCTCATGTCACCCTGTTTGGCCCCGGAGGATGGCTGGTTAGCCAAAGACGGGTAAGATTCCTCAAGGGAGAAACAACCTAAGACAGGCACAGTCGCAGAGGGGCCAACAGGGGTGGGGCACAGACCCCTAATCCATCTGAGAGAGGTCTCCTGCCCCCAGGGCTGCTTTGCTCTCCACGCCCAGCTCAAATCCATGCCCAGCTCAAATCCACACCCAGCTCAAATCCACACCCAGCTCAAATCCACACCCAGGAGGCAAACAAAGATCATTGCCCCAGTCATGTGAGGCCTTTGTTTGTTTACTTCAAAGATAACCTTGCTTGTGGGACTAAAGTGGGAGTGTTAGACCCTTAGGCTATGCCAAGAACTCAATAAAAGCAACATGGGATGAATCAGGGACGCTCTTGATCCTAGAGGTCTTGAGCACCCCTGTCCCATCTTTCTCTTCAGTCTGCGTCTGTGTTTTCTTCAGTCTGTGTCTGTGTTTTCTTCAAGCTTGCGGCACCCGTCACTCACCTCGAGTCGCCGAGCTGGTCTCGGCACAGGACACCAATTTTACACTGAGCCTGTCGTTAGCTTCTGATTTAACCTTCCTATATTTATTTACACAAATGAGCAGATACAGATATCTTTTCCTATTCCCTTCTTACCTATATTGAAGGGAACTATGTTATAGACACTTTCAGTACTTTTCCACTTAACCAATATATTCTGAAAAACTCACCTCATATCAGTTCACAGAGACCTTCCTCAATTTTTTGACAATTGCACAGGACTCCATTGGATGGAAGTGCTGTAGTTGACTCAGTCACTCTACTATGGATGGGCATTTAGATTTTTCCCATTTGTATTTTCCAGTTATTAATGATAAACCTTGTACATTTATAATTTTCATATTGTTGGGATGTATCTTCAGAGCAGATTCCGAGAAGAGAGTTTGCAGGGTCAAAAGGTAAGCACAGTTTTGTAGGCATTGCTAAATAACCCTTAAGAAGGGATGTATAGTTTGCGTTTCAAGTTGCAGGTAGGAGAACTAACTGTTCCCCCATAGCCTTGCCAACAGAGTACGTTGTCAATACTTTTTAATTTTCACCCACCTTATAGGTGAAAAATGGTATCTCAGTGGTTTTATTAATTTGCATTTCTTTTATTGTAAATGGAAAGTTTTTAATATGTCTAAGGGCTATTTTACATGTTAATCTGTGAATTGTCTGATCATGTCTCTTTCCCACTTTTCTGTTGGATTTTGGCCCTTTGTTCCTTAATGTCTAAGCTTTCTTTATATATAAAGAAATATTTGGCTCTAGTCTGCAATATATGCTGCAAATATTCTCTCCCAGTTTTTCAGTTATGCTGGTTTTTTAACATGGAAAAACATTTTATTTTATGTAGTCAGTTATCAGTCTTTTATTGCCTACAGATTTTGAGGAGTAATTAGACTTTTTATACACCAAGTAAAGAGGAATTCATTCATGTTTTCTTATAGTACTAAATGGTTTTGTTTTTACATTTAGATCTTTGATGCATTTTAAGTTAATGATGCATTTGTTGTATAGTGTAAAGTACGAATCTAATTTTTTCTTTTTCCTAGAGGTAACCAGGTTGTCCAAGCTTCCTTTATTAATGTCATCTTTGCCTTTTATCCTATACTAAACTTCTATATGAACTTTGGTCTATTACTGTGTTTCTCTTCTATTCCACTAGTATATGTCTAGTTTATGCTCCAATACCTCCTTGTTTTAATTACAGAGGCTTATAGCATGTTAATATCTGACACGTTTAGTCCACCCTCATAATTTTTTCTTTTTCAGTTTTTCTCCTGTTATTCTTGTATATTTGGTTTTCTATAAAAATTTTTGCATCAATTTGTAAAACTGCATAAAAAGCTTATTTATATTTTATCAGTATTGTGGTAAATTTAAAAATTAATAGGAAGAACTGATATCTTTGTAATGATGTATTTGAGTTATTTGTATCTTTGATTCCCTTCAGTTTGTCAAATGTAATATATCATGTGCAGATAGATATAGTTTTACTTCTTTATCTATTCTTATACTTTTCTTGCATCTAATGCATTGGCTAATCTTTCTAGCAAAACATTGAAATTTAGGAAATACATTGGCATCCACACCACCCATACCTGATCTTAGAAATTCCTTTAGTGTTTCCCCATTAAGACTCTGGCTTTAGGATTAATAAATATTTAATCAGGCTAAGAAAGTAGCCCTCAATTCATTTGTTCTTGAATGCTTTTATCATCAGTTAATTTTTAATTTCATCAAAGGTCTTAGCAGCATCTAGGGAGATAATCACATGATATTTCCCCTTAGAGCTATTAATATGGTACATGATATTAATGAATTTACTAATATCAAACCAACCACAAAATAAACCTCACTTGGTCATAGTGTATTTTTTTCTTAATGTGCTGTTGAACTCTGCTATTATTTTTGCATCAATATTCATAAATAATATGGTTCTCTTATTGTAATTTTATAGTATATTTAGCAGGATTAAGCATCAATACTATATTTGCTTCATAAAAGAAGTTAGGAAATTTTTCATTTTTGTTTTCAATGCTCCAGAACAATTTATAGAGCATTAAGACTATTGCTTTTTGAAGACTTACTAGAATTCTGTGAAATCATCTGCTCCTGATTCTTTGTTTGTGGGATAGTTTCTTACCTCTATTATTTCTAATATAGAAATTGATCTGTTTATACTTTCTAACTCCAGTTTGGTCAAATTTGGTAATCTCTATTTTCCTAAAAATTTATCCAGTTCATCTAAATTTTCAGATTTTCATCACAGTCTGTAGTCTATTAGTTTCAAATTTTCCTGTTTCAATGGTTATTTCCCCTTTGTCAATTCTTATCTTGTATTTACGTGCTTTCTCCTTCGTTCTTGATCAAGTTGGCTAGTTTTGTTGACTTTTAAAAAATAGAATTTTGGATTTATTGATAAGGTCTACATATTTGCTATTCCTTACCCCACTGATTTCTGCTTTATCCTTATGATTGCCTTCCTTGTGTTTTATTTACTTTGTTGTTCTTTTACTAGTTTTTTGAGCTAAAACCTTATTTCCAGAATTTCATTTTTACTGGTATAAGTGTTTACTCCTATGAATTTTGCTTTGACAACTGCTTAAAATGTATCCCACAGATTCTAATAAAGAGAGAAATTTGTCTTAATTTTTCATTCTATAATTTCATTCTGTATTTCCCCTTTCACTAGGAGTTGTTTAATAAAAAGTTTAAACTTCAAAGAAGAGCATTTCTCTTTTTGTAATTTCTAGTTTTATCGCTTCGTGATCATGGAGTTTCATTTGTAATACTTCTACTTTATGAAACTTAGTAACGTGTTAGAGCTGACTTGTACTGGCTTATGAAATCCAATGGTCTTTATCTCTTCCCAGTTCCTTGTTCAGTGACATTACATTGGTAACTTCCGATTGGCTGTACAAAGATTTACATCAGAGAAATTGTGAAATACTGCAACAGAGCTTTTTTCTCCTAGAGAGATGCTTGTTAAATATTTATTATACCACTGAATTTACTGTGTGTGTGTGTCTGTGTGTGGTAGTATATAATCAAATTGTGTGACTGTTGCATGAACTTGAGAAGAAAATGTCTTCTCTATTGTCAAGGTATAGAGCGATACCTAGTCATAAGGTCTTCCACATAGATTATGTTTTTAGGTCTTTCATCTCCTGTATTTTTTGTCTACTTTGTCTTTCCTGTACTCACAGTGCATGAATGTCTCCTATTATTACTGTGATCACCTCTGTCTCCTTGCCTCTCCTATAGTTTATTTTTATAAAGGTGTTGCTATGTTACTTGATGCATAAATATTCATAGGGATGCATCTACATTGTGGATTGTGACTTTCCCATCAGAAAGTACCCTTCTCAGGTCTCAAAGAGATAATTCATACACTGCTGTTTATAACAGCATTGTTCACAATAGCTAAAAGGTGGAAGCAACCAAGTGTCCATCAAAAGATGAATGGATACACAAAATGTGGCATATACATATAATGGAATATTATTCAGCCTTAAAAAGAAAGGAAATTCTGACGTATTCCACAACATGAAAGTTGAGGACATTATGCTAAGTGAAATAAGCCAGACACAGGAAAACAAATACTGTATGGTTCAACTTATATGAGGTACCTAGGTTACTCAAAGTCATAGAGACACAAAGTAGCAAAGTGGTTGCCAGGGGATGGGAAGGGCAGAGGGATGGGGAGTTATGGTTTAATGAGTATAGGGTTTGTTTTGCTCAATGAAAAAGTTCTGGAGATAGAAGTTAGTGATGGTTGCACAACAAAATTAAGGTACTCAGTACCACTGATCTGTACACTTAAATATGGTGGTTAGGATGGTAAATTTTATGCATTTTACCAGAGTAAAAAAAAAAAAAATGGGGAACCAAGTGCCCTTCTTTGACCTGTTTATGCTTTTTGGCTTGAATTCTATATTGTCTAATATCAAGATTACTACCTCTACTTTCCATATTTTTCCATTTGCTTGCTATGCCTTAGTTCATCCATTTACTTTTAGCCTTTCAAAATTACTTATAGCTCCTATACACAGTATATACACAGTTAGTTCATGTTTTGTGAGTCAAATTGAATATCTTTACCTTTTAGTACATGAGTTAAACCTATTCACTTTTATTGATATAACTGATATGTTTGGTCTCAACCATGGCAAAATTTTATAATTATACATATTTGTTGTATTTGCTGTGTTTCCTTTTCTATGATATGTATTCTTTGCTCTTTAAAACAACTTTTGGTATTTGAAATTATTTTTGTGCTGGTGATTACAGTTGCGTTTATATGTTTGTAATGCTCCTAAGCTCCTGGAGTAAGTTGGTTGCTAGGTTGGTTTGATTTTGCTTTTGATGATCTCGTTTATCAGTTTTTGTTACCATACTTTACCTCCCACTTCCTGCTTATATGGTTATCAATAAGCTTATTCTATTTTCTTCTTCCCTTTCCCTTTCCTTCCTACTTTTCAGTCACATTATTTCTACTTTGTCACAACATTTGTACTTTAGACTTCTACCCTTATCCCCACCTTTTATTCTTTAATCTATATTTACATACTGAAAAGTTTCACCTGAGGTTTAGGATTTTCAGCAAAATCCTTTGGTTGAAATTTTCTCAGTCATTTCTTGTGGGGGGGTGGGCACGAATTTTATCCTCTATAACTGACAAAATTAATCCAATAATAAACACATCTTCAGCTTATTTGGCTATATAAATGGTATCCTAAAACTATGCTGTTGCCATTTTCTCTTCCTTAAACTAAATTAGTGGCAAAACACCAACTCTTTCTCTACCAATTCTTCCCACCCACTTCCACCAGAAAAAAAAATAAAATCTTTAAGTCCATGGTAATATCTCTTTCATATTGAGTAACCCATTTGGAAACATTGTCATTAAAAGCAACAAAAACATACCACACATCAGAAAAAAAGTCTTTCCAAAGACCTTTTAATAACATTCCTGCTGGAATATTTAGATATAAGCACCATTTAATTCAATCTTTGCTAAAACGTATAACCTTAAAAATGATATTCAGGGCTGGCACCAGCCCCAGTCAATTGCAGTTCTATTTATTCATTTGATGTCTTAACATTTAGTTGAATCATCTAACCAAAACATCCAAGAAAAGAATGGAGTAATTATATAAACACTTGGAGCAGAACAATTATAAAGCAAGAGCAGTTTGCATTCAGCCAGATTAGAGAACTAATCTGCATATGCATATACCCTGAGGTGCAGACATTGGTGGCCTTTACTACCCTTTTCGTTATATTGTTCTTTGATTTCTGCATGTTTATTAATTTTCTTTAATTAGACACCATAGAATGTTTTCCTCGCTTTGGTGTCAATGCTCATATATGCATATATCCTAATTCCAACTCAGAGATGGCCAGGAGCCATGGAAACATAGGTGGAGTACAATTCCAGGACACTGGGACATCAACAGGGAAGAAATAAACAGGGAAGTTTGTGTGGAGTTAGACCTCTTGTGCAGGTGGTAAGCACAAGGTCTACGATTAAATTCCTAAGTGGGCCTTCAACACACACATCAGCTCATCAGGTAAACCCCCAGCATTTAACTGTAAATGAAAATACCATGGAATTTTAGAAGACCTTTTTGCAGTTCTGGGTCCATTTCGTTAGCCTGAAGGGAAACCTTTAAGAAGGAGCAATTTCTCTGACCCTATTTTCTCCATACCTTTCGCATCCTTGCTTTTCCTCCCCAGCATCCTCTCACACAGCAACTATAAATATCTCTCTCTTGAACCCACTTGCTTAGGTACTTGACAGCTTGACTCAGCTCTCAAGGAAGATGTGGTTTTGATTCACGTGTGCCTAAATCACTTGCTTTAAAATATCACATTTCTCAAGAATATATCACTTGAGTCCAAGTGAAGGCAAGGAATATTTCATGAAGCTTAGTGGAACTAAAATTCTCTTTGGGAGAAAGGAAAAAAAGCTGGCCACTACAGAATGTTGTTCTACAATGAAAGGAACTAGATAAATAGTCTCAGGGACACCATGTGTCAGAACATGATCTTCTGCACAGAGGCTTCAGAAACCAAGAGGGGGGCACCCAGGCAGGTTCACTGTTAATCCATTCACTCTATGTGCCCTAAGACAAGAAAATGAAAACCTTAAAGGCAGAACACATCCTTTGCTTTTATACCCCATCTCAAGGACAGCTGTGTGTGAACTTAATGTCTTGATGAGGTGGTTAGTGCACAAAAGGAACATAAATGACTCATTCTCAATGACTCACTTGCATTCCCTCTTTATAAAAATTTTTAAAACAGCATGTAATTTCAAAGGTTCAAATTATGTGACCAATTTTTTCATTACATGTGTTAAGAAATCCCTCAGCAATTAAAAATGTCCTGGGAGGAAGGGTATGATGGTAACGTGCTAGTATCTTTTTGATACTGATGCACCATTTTCTAAAATAGCTCAAATTTCTTTATGGATAATTATTCTCAAAGTTTTCCAAATAATATGATTTTTAGCCTTTTTCTCCAGTCTAGCTGAAGGAAGGTCAAGAAGAGCACCTAGAGCGCAAATGATGCCTGACTCACTAGGAAAAGAGGCACAATGTAGTGGAAAGGACTGAATTTAGGGCAAAACAGGCAGGCATATCATACACAGTAAGACAGAGGTTTTTGCCAAAAACAAACAGGTTGAAAAGATATATGGAGGTCTGGGGCTCCTTGGACATAATACCTAGATAAATCTGTCACAATGTGATTCTTATCAACTTTACAAACCTAGGCATCTTTACAGACTCAGACATGAACATATTATTACCAATAGGGTCACAATAATGAAATTCACACTGAGACTCATATATAAACCAGAAAGCTAGTTTATGAAATTCCCAGTGGGGGTATGGTAGCCGTGGAGGTTCAAGAGAGAACCTATGATAGACTAAAAGAGCTAAGCATAGCTCTTACCCAGCAGCCCCTGCCAATTACTGAGCCCAGCACTGAGCAGGAATACAATGGCCTGGCTATTTCTGCCCAGTGCAAACTCTTTTATGGGCAATGCACTAGAGCTTTACTTCCTTTGACAAATATTTTCTCAGCGTTGCACCATAGTCCAAGACTCTTCATATCCAGTTTTCCTGCTTTCCTCCCTCCGTTTACAAGAATGAGACCGCATAGCAGACTGACTTCCACCCCTGCCTTTCCTTTTGTCTTACAGACATCACTCCCAATAAATCTCTTTTGCTTCTTTTTCCCAGTATCCGCTTCCAGGAAGACTTGACTGTCCAGAGTAACCATCACTTTCTTGTAACTACAATGTCAAATCTACATAACATTGCCCTCGTCTTGTTAGAAGGCATTAGAAGAACAGTCAGTAATCAGGAAACTGTCGAGTCCAGCAATGAAATGTGGCTGTTTCCTTGAACTCTATCCTTCAATAGTTCTGACATGCTTGCAGTTCTCTCAAATTCACCATGAGCTTTTCTCCCTCTTCCCCAACGTTTACCTGGTTTGCTTCTATTTACATTTCAGGATCAGATTAGGTATCTGTTTTTCTGGGATACCTTCTCTGACCTGAGCTCATCCATAGCTTTGGTGGTTCTGTTTTGGTTCTAAAAGATTATATATGTATCCCTTTTGTACCAATTACACTATATTATCCAAAAATTACACAGCTATTTACCCCACTAGACTACTATCTTGTTAGCAGGGACTTTGTCTTAAATGTCCTTGTATCCCCAGTACTAAGCTCAGCACCTGGATTAACTGGAACTCAATAAATGCATGATACGGAAGCGCTTCTGATTTCGGAATGACAGCAGAATAAGATAACTTGACAAACCCTCCTACAAAAGACACCTACCTATTGATACAAATGCTAGATGAAACATAAGAAACATTATTTCAGATACATAGCTGAGCTGATGAGGAAGAATTCCCAAGTGTTTAAAATGAAGGCAGCCCTGAAAACCAGACAAGTATGTTCTGCTAATGCTATAGCTGCCCTAGTAGAGTTACGTGAGAGGTGGAAGGTAGCAATCTTGGTAAACTAGGAGATGGGGTTCCAGTGCCATGCAGAAATAGGAGATTGAGGCCTTGGGCCAGTGTGAAGGGAGAAGGGGGAATTAAGTTACGATCCCTGAAGGGTTGCGATTTTATTGAAAGATTTGACCAGAAAGGAAATTCCCGCCACCACTCTAGGAGATGACAGGAAAATTTCTCTCTCTCAGACTCTGGATAAAACAAACAAAAATTCTCTATAAAAGTTTAAAACCCAGGCCTTCACTTCCTTTGGGTTTCTAATTCCAATGTGCATTGGTCTGGAATCTCCAAATTAAGTAACAGAAATTAAGATCAGACTCAAGATTTTCCTACAATGCTTGTCAAGAATCCATGCAAAAACATATACACAAAAACTGTTCCAGAGGGTCCTGCCCCAACATGAGTTATAGCTTTTCATCTACACATCCACACTGTGATCTAAAACAACAAAACACATAAGAAAACAATCCACTGTGAGCTAGAGACATCATAAGTACTCCAAAAACTTAGCCTGCTAAAATGTCAACCTGAAAAGAAATATTGTTAAAGTATATTTAAAAGTATTAAATATGCTAATGGAAGAAACAGAGTCCTAAGGAAAGAATAAGACACCATAAAAAATAATGGGTAATAAAATTCAAGAGGAGGGCTACAATTAAATTCAGCAGTAGAACTTTAACAATATTTCACAGTCTTAAATAAAATATAATTGTTATCAAAGAAATAAGAAAGGAAATAAGCCTAAGTAGAAACTGAGACATTATGTAAAAAATAAGGGAAAAATTAAACAAATCACCAATATAACATCTCATAACAAATATGCAGGCATTAAAATTTTAAGTGGATTACCCCTATCAAAATACTTATGATACTTTTCACAGAACTAGAACAAATAATTTTAAAATTTATATGGGAACACAAAAGACCCCAAATAGTCAGGAATAATTTGGAGAAAGAAGAACAGAGCTGGAGGTATCATATGCCTTGACTTTAGACTATACCACAAAGCTACAATAATGAAAACATTGGGGTACTGGCACAGAAACATATTTAAAGATTAATGGAACAGAATGGAGAGCCCAGAAATAAACCCACACATTTATGATTAATTATCTTATGACAAAGGAGGCAAGAATATACAATGGAGAAAAGACACTGATGCTAGGAAAACTGGACAGCTACATGTAGAAGAATGAAATTTGAACATTTTCTAACACCATATACAAAAATAAACTCAAAGGCCCAAATGTAAGACCAGAAACCATGAAACTGCTAAAAGAAAACATAGGCAGAACTCTCTTTAATATAAATCATAGCAATATTTTTTTGGATCTATCTCCTAAAGCAAAGGAAACAAAAGCAAAACCAAACAAATGGGACCTAATTAAACTTAAAAGCTTTTACACAGCAAAGGAAACCACTGACAAGACACAAAGACAACCTACTGAATGGGAGAAACTATTTGCAAATGATATGACCTATAAGGGGTTAATAGCCAAAATATACGAACAGCTCATACAACTCAACATCAAAAAAATATTCTAGTTAAAAGACAGGCAGAAGACCTGAATAGACATTTTTCCAAAGGAGACATACAGATGGCCAACAGGCACATGAAAAGATGCTAAACATCGTTAATCATCAGAGAAATGCAAATCAAAACCACACTGAAATATTACCTCACACATGTCAGAATGGCTATCATCTATAAAAAGACCACAAATAAATGTTGGCAAGAATGTGGAGAAAAGAGAACCCAAGTATGCTGTTGGTAGGAATGAAAACTGGTGTAGCCACTGTGGAAACAGTAAAAAGTTTTTTCAAAATACTAAAAATAGAACTACCGTACAATCCAGCAATTCCACTCCTGGACATATAGCTGAAGAAAATGCAAACACTAACTCAAAAAAATACATGCACTCCAATGTTCATAGCAGCATTATTTACAGTTGCCAAGATATGGAAGCAACCTGCATCCATCAACAGATGAATGGATGAAGAAGACGTCGTATACATACAAAATGGAATACTACTCAGTCATAAAAAAAAGAATGAATTCTGCTATTTGCAACAATGTGGATTGACTTGGAGGATATTATGCTAAGTGAAGCACATTAGAGAAAGACAAATAGTGTATAATATCACTTGTATGTGGAATCTGAAAAATGAACTAGTGAATATAACAAAAAAGAAACAGACTCACAGAGAACAAACTAGTGGTTACCAGTGAGGAGAGGGAAGGGGAGGGGGCAGGAGAGGGGTAGGGGTCCAAACTACTATATATAGAATAAATAAGCTACAAGGATATATTGTACAGCACAGGGAATATAGATAATATTTTATAATAACTATAAATGGAGTATAACCTTAAAAAATTGTGAATCACTGTCTTGTACTCCTGAAACTTACATAATATTGTAAACCAACTATATCTCAAAAAATATAAATATCAAATTAGTCATACTTTAAAAGAGACAATGAACTAGAAGCTAGATCTTAAGAAATCCAAAATAAAACACAGAAAAATAAAAAGTTGGAGAATATAAAAAGAAAGGAGAAATAAAAGAGAAATGAGTAGTTCTAATTTACATCTGGAAGGAGTTCCAGAAGAGGAAAATAGATGGTGAGAGGCAACTTCAAGGAAGTAATAGCAGACCATGGTCTAGAAAATAAAGAATCCTAAGATTCAGGAATTATAATGAGTCCCAAGAAGAATAAGTAACACTGAACCTACACCTAGACACTATATAGTGAAATGGCAGAAAACAAATGCAAAAAGAAAAACTTGAGTGTAACCAAGAAAAGAAGGTTAGACTACCTTAAAAAGCAACCACAATTAGACAAACAGCAAACTTCAGTTCCAGAATAGAAGCCAGAATAAAATCTTGGTGGAATGAATTCAAAAATAAGAGTTTGATTTAGGCCAAAGAAGACAAGGTTTTTATTTTGTATGCCCTCTTCCATCACCTAGTTACGTCCCCCTGGAAGGATTTTTTAAGTCCATTCAGTCTCAGCAGGGAAAAAAAAAAAGCCCTTATTGCTGTCTATCATTGGCAGAAGAAAGGCAAGTAAATCTTCAGTGTGTGTGTTTGTTATCCATCCAAAATCTAGGCTACAGTAAGACCCAGTGAAATCTTACTGCTCCACAGCAGAAAAATACCTTTCTGGGGCCAGAAAGTCAGAATAAAGGCCCTTAAATTTGTTTAATGAGGCTGTTCCAAAAATCAAGCTAATATATGTACAACGTGTCCTGTAAAAAAAAAATTTGTATTTAATCAATGGAATGTCAATTCTGAAGATAACACTGCTGAAGCGGTCTTCACCAGCATCCTTTGAGTGCCAGTACTTGGCACCCAAACATGCCTTCAACTTGGCAGAAAGAAGTTGATCCCTATGGTATGAAGATTAAAGGTGAAACTCAAGGGACCTAATACCACACTGGCCCCAATTAACTCCACCTTCCCTGACAATGGCTTGGCATTTATGGTATAGGTGTACAGCATAATTATAACTGGTTTCATAAAGGCAGAACCCATTAAGGATGTGGGTTTTATTACTAAAATACTATAGAGTATATAAAACTTTTTGGAATCTGGGGGTATATTTTCTCAAACAAATAGTGTAGCAGAGAGATTCACTCCCAAACCAACTGGCAGAAAACTGCATTGCCCTTAGTGAATGATGGAATACATATCGCTGGGTAGCACCTTACTGTGTCTTGTCCCCGAGGGAATGCCCACGTATAGATCCAACATCAAATGGAAGACCCAGGACTGCAAGACCAAAGTCCTTTCTTCCAGCCATGGCTTTCCCAATCTCACCATGTGTCCATAGGTGACACATGGACACTGAACCTCACACAGGACACATGTTCTGCTCCTAGACACTGCACCCCACCCAACCCCAAATTCAGAGGAGGTTGAAGCAGGATGAAGGGCTCCAATACTACATGTGTGGCCTTGGGCAGAGTGACCAAGAAAAGGTTTGCTTTCCTGGAGAAAGTATGAGCATGCTTACAAGCTAAAAATTAAAAAAAAAAAAAAAAAAAAAAAAAAAGACAAGGTGGCAGAGCCAGGATACTTCTATGTTTGTCTTCAAGACATCGGTCTATTAATTAAACTAATTCAAATAGCAATGTTTGAGATGTACTAAAGGTTTCAATAAATCAGGTAAGGCCCTGCATTAAGCACTTCATATATAGTACTTAAGTTTTCAGCTACCTATGAGATAGGTATTATCTCCCCCATTTTATAGACGAGGAAACTGAGGCTTAGAAATGTGAAGTCACTGGTCCAGGGTCGAAGAACTAGCCAGAGATGGAGACAGGATTTGACAAGACAAAAACAAAGTCTGGCTCCAGCTGCACCTCCATGAAGCATGGCTTCCTGTCCAACCCCATTAAGCTGTCAGGAAGAATGATTACACACAGGCATGACAAATTTTAACTCATGCCAGCTCTGATCTATTTGTGATTGTTTTGATAAAGATTCCATTGCTCCATCAGGACTCAGTGAAAAAGAATGTTGTGCTCACTTAGCAATGTCTGCCTGTGGTGAGAAAGTGGTCTAGGGAGGCTATTTGCTACGTATTTGCCATCCCCGGAGTAGCGAATTCTTTGGAGAGTTTCTATCTTTAATAATAATTCGAGTTAGAGTTATAAGAAGAAAAATAACATTGACGATTGCTGCCACTCCTGATTTATTTTTTAATGGAAAGACACCCATCTGTGATATGAAACTTAAAAATGGAACTCAAGCTGCTAAATTGTCCTGAAGTCTGTATTGAGAAAGGTTAACCTCAAATACTACTGCTTCCAACATTCTATAACTTTTTTAAATGAGAAAAGTGATAGTCCAGCAGCAGAGACAAAATGAAGTGGTGTGCTTTCCCCCCAAAAACCAAAACCAAAAACAAACAAAACCCCTTATAACTGACAACCAACTGCCAGGAGCTTCATGAGTCAAGCACCCAGATTCATAAATCCCAGTTCCCCACTGACCCAGGGAAACACACAGGAAAATCACATCTGTCTAAATATATATCTGACCACTTCTCACCACCAGACCAGCAACCACCAGGACCCACACCATCATCATCTCTCACCTGGGTGACTAATATCCTTCTACATGGCCTCATGGCTTCTACCTTTGTCCTCTACAGATTTTAGCACAGGTGCCAGAATGATTCCCTTAGAGCATACGTCAGATCCTGTCACTCACCCCTTTGCTCCAAACCATCCAATGACATCCCATATTACTCAGAGTAAAAGCCAAAATCCATACAGTGGCTTCTGAGGCTCTAAGCTGCGTTTTTTCCTTCCTATCTTCATGTCACCACTGTCCCCTGCCCTCCAATTCTAATGACACCAGCCTTTGCTATTCTTTAAACACGCCAGGCTCCCTCCATCTCAAAGCTCCTGTGCTTGCGGTTCGGTTTGCCTGGAATGTTTTCCCCAGATCTCCCCA
Source organism: Hippopotamus amphibius kiboko (assembly GCF_030028045.1). Taxonomy (NCBI): domain Eukaryota; kingdom Metazoa; phylum Chordata; class Mammalia; order Artiodactyla; family Hippopotamidae; genus Hippopotamus; species Hippopotamus amphibius. Next base: position 116,913,266 of record NC_080192.1, read on the forward strand.
CAAGCTCGCTCTCTCACCTCCCCCTTGTCTTTGCTCCAATGTCCTTTTCTCAACGAGGCCTTTCTGCTTAAAACTGCAACCCCGCACCCTCTACCATATCTGCCTTCTCTGCTTTTTAAAAAACATTTTTGTCTGTATCCCTTCCGACCATCCTACACATCACACATTCGCTTTTTGTCGACTTGCCCCTTCTCTCCACCCCTACTAAACTGTAAACTTCCTGAGGCCAGGGACCTCTTCTGTTTTGTTTTCTGCTCTTTTCCCAGGGTCTAGAATTGTGGCTGCCACATAGTAAATATTCCATGAATGAATGAAATAAGCATCTAGACATAAATCCTATTTCCTGTAAAACATGGGAAAAGAGTAAAATCAAAATTCCTAAACATTTTTTTTTTTACAGTGAATCCAGAATGCAGAAAGATTCCTAAATGTGGCTTTGATGTGAGAACCTGAGCCAATTCCTTTAACAAAGATGCCAATTTCTAGATGTCAGTCTCTAAGGCTCCACACTAAAGCACTCAGTCCACGGTGACCATAAGAGTATATTGTGTCCTTACTACTGCGTGTATAGCCAGAACTAATGAATCATAATATACCTTTTACCACCACCAACCCAGCTGTTCTTATGCACTTGAGAATCTGAGAAGCACGATCCTGTGTGATAGGCTTCCAGCAAAGGGCTCTGAGGTCTTATCAATGGAAGTGCAAGCCAGTCTTTGGACTCCAGGAAACCCAGGTGTTGCCCGTTCCTAGATAACAGAGCTTTTTAAAAAATGTTGACCTCAAATGTCAGGCTCCCACTTCTAAGTCCTGCATCAGGTACATGTGAAATCTCCTAAGTTTAAAGAAAACACGAAGAGCAAAAAAAAAACACCTTTGCTCCATGTCCCATGCTACCTTTAGTGAGCGCCCCATGGCCAACATGCATCACAGCCAAGAAAGCATCACATGAGGAAAGTAATGCCAGAGCTCTTGCACTGTAAGCCCTTTGATAGATCACGTTTTCCTCTTGGGGGCCCAGCTGAGTCATCTGTTTAAGTGGATAGGAATACAAGCTCTCCTTCCCCTCAAGAATGTTTTGAGTTTCAGATGGGATCATACTTGCCAAAGTCCCCTGAAAGGATAACAGTGCTGTATAATATGAGGTAGTATTTAAGCAATAGTATTTCACTTGCCATTTCCTAACACATGCTTGGTTCGTGCTTAGTGAGATGGATTCATGCCATATCACGATTAGCATTTGAGGACCAACTGTTGTTTGTTCTTGTGCCAGAAGCCGTAGCAGCTAAGGTAGGACATCTTCCAATTATGTGGTTTTGGTCCTAATTATTTTGCACAGCACCCACACAGCAATACATTTTCCCTTGCCACTGACAGAATTATAAGAAATAACGATCCTTCCTTCCTGAGTCATCAAATCATTAGAACTGAGTTCTGCCTCCCCTCTCCCCCCGACCCCCCAGAGTGTTCTCACCCTTTGTCTGTGCTTCAACCACCAGGTCCCTGGCAAATCTTGCCTCACTTTGAGGAGCAAAATAGCCTTGTCTTCCCAACTCTCCGGCTCTCTTCAGCTTTTGCTAATTCCTCTCTGATCTTACTGTTGCTCTCTGAATTCACAGGATTTACCCACCAGCAGTTCCACAGTCCCCCAGGCCGCCCTTCCACTTGTGATCACTGCCTCTATGCTACATCACCAACCAGAGTCAAAGTGCCTGGGCCTGGCGTCTTCTGAGTGACTTGATTCCAAGACCACTCGAGAGCTTGTGCTGGGTACCAGCATGCTGGGCCTTCTGATGAAACAGCTCACTCTCCCTGTGCCGTGTCTGGGTGCCATTGCTGTTTACAACCCCATGGCTGTTCTACGGGACACTCTCCAAAACTCCCATAAGTTCATTTATTTAAAAAGATGAACTTATCCACTGAAGTATAATGAGTATACAGGGATGCACACGAGTCAAATAGCTCAGTAGATATTCAAAGTGAACGTGTGTATGATTTCCATTCAGAAAAAGAAATTGAACATTTCCAGCACCTCAGAAGCCCCTTCACTCCCTTTCCCAGTCATTAAAATCCCCAACAATTGCTCCTCCTAATTACCCACCTCCCCCCAAATAACCATTCCCTTGACTTTTAATACCACAGGTTCATTTTGCCTGCTTTGGAACTTTATATATGGAATCATGCAGTATGGACTCTTTTGTGCCTTTTTTTTTTTTTTTTACTAAACAGGTCTATAAGATTTATCCATGTTGTCGCATGTACAGTTTATTCTTTGTTACTCTAAAGTATTACAGGTTATGAATATACCACTACTTACCTACTTTTGATGGACATTTGGTTATTTCCAGCTTTGTTCTATTACAAGTAGCATTACTATATGCATCTTTACACATGTCTTTTTGTGAACATAATGTATACTTTATGAGTGTATAACCAGGAGTAAAATAACTGGCTGAGAGAATGTACATGCCTTCACTGTCAGTAGATGTGACAGTTTTCCAAAGCTATTGTACAAGTTTACACTCCCATCACCAGTATTTGCAAATTCCAGTTACTCTACATCTTTGCAAACATCTGGTATTATCTTTTACACTTTAGCCATTCCAGTTATTATTTAATGTAATTCCCCATGATTGATGATTTCAAGTAACTTTTCTTCATATGTTTATTAGCATTTTGGATATTTGTTTTTGTAAGTGCTGTTCAAGTATTTTGTCCATTTTTCTTTTCACGCATCTTTTGCTTATTGCCACGTGGGGTAAGAATATTTATGTTTGTAGATAGTGCAAATGCCATCTCCCATGCTGCAATTTGCCTTATGGCTTTCTAAATAGTGTCTGTTGATAAAGAGACATTCCTAACTCAGAGTCCAGAAATCAAATTCTTCCCTTATGATTAGTTCTTTTTACGATTCAAGAATCCCAGGAAGCGACAGTCTACCTCTGATGGATGCAAATTGTCCCCACCTTGGCATCTGTTGATGTGAAAGTCACTCAAAATAGTCAATCTTTAAAGTCATACAAATGGCAACATTTCTCAGGTTTTCCCTGAAATTGACTTTTCTTAAAGCTGAGCCAGGGACTGGCCTGGATCTTTAAGTCATCTACATACTGCTAAGAATTACTGACATTGGCTTGAGAAATCCAGTCGCAAAAGATCCCCAGTAAATGAAGTAAAGACCTGTTAAAAAATGCCTGCCTCATAATTATTTAGCAATCAATGTGGTAAATAAAGACAAAAAGCATTGTGTTTAATTGTATTGCCTTAAAAAGAAAACACTGATCAACATCAGACTGTTAGGACCATTAAACCCCAGAGATGATTTAGGGCCATTTCATTTAATCCTCACCACAGAGAAGATAGTATTTTATCTTTTACAGGTGAGAAATTTGAAGCACAAGTGTAAGAAATTAGATAATACATGAAAGTCCATAGAACAGAGCCTGTCACATTGATTAAGCAGGCAATAAATCTTGGCTATGGTTGCTGTTATTACAAGTTCTTCATTTTGCAGTTGTAAAAAATGAGGCCCCAAAAGATAAAGCACTCGCTTCTCAACTCACATGGATTTCTCATTGCAGAATTAAGACTAAACCCTATATAATCATATTCTCAGCGAATAGTCTCTCAGAATTGCCTACCTAAAATATTGGCTGAGAATATTTACAGGGGAAATGAATTCATAAACATTTAATAACTGACAGGGGCACAACTTCATATTTTCATTTTCATCACTTAAATTATAATGCCATGCTTATAACAAATTGATCTTTTCATTATTGAAACATTTGTCCTAGTTTTCAACTAAGATCATTTCTCATCAAATATGAATGTTGCCTTCTCTACCAAAATACTATGATGAGTGTTTCAGTTAACTTTTATTTGTTGGGTAACAAACTACCCCAAAATGTGGTAATGTAGAACAGTAATCATTTCTTTTTCTCAGAAATCTAAGGGTCAGCAATCTAGGCTTTGCTTACCTGAATAGTTCTGATCTCAGCTGTACTCATTCACACATTTGTGTTCAACTGCAGATTAGCTACCCAGCTTTGCTCCTGGGGGTTGGTTGTTTAGCTGCAGGGATGATGGAGTCCCCGGCCTATGTATCTCTCATCATCCAACAGTCAACGTGGGCTTACATGGCGATTCCAAGAGAGCAAATGAAAGTGTGAAAGCCTCTTGGGGCCTAGACTCAGAAAGAGCAAACCACTTTTGCTACATTCTATCAGCCAAAGCAAGTCACAAGTTGTTAGAGGTGGTCATCAAGAGGGCATGGCTGCTGTTTGACCTGCATAACTAGAGGCTCCTCATCCCCTCACCTCTTCTTGCAGTGGAGGTCCCACCTACTATTCCCATACTAGCAGCCATTTCAAGGACAAGGACACACCCTTGAGCAAGTCAGGTGTGGTTGAGACCATCCTGATTGAACGCATGGCTGAGCCCAGTTAAGGCGTCTACATCAACTTTTAAGATTCTGGCAGTTGGGTGCGGAAATCTACTCATCTTGCAGCCGCCCAGGACAAGCCTCATGTGTAAGTTCTCGTGCTTATTAAACCTGCCAGCTACCAATCTGGAGTGGTCTGCCTCTTTCTTCCATCTCTCCTTGCCCTCTGTGTATGGTGGCTGATTTGTGGACCAACCCAAGTCCAGCTCAGATTCAAGGAGTGAAGAAATGGACTCTACCTCTTGATGGAAGATACTGCAAAATCACATTGCCAAAGTTGGATATGGGGAGGGAAAAAATTGTGGCCAAACTTTACCACAATGACTATATGTAAGTGTCAGATACACATGTTAACTCTATCCTTGTTTGGATTGGAATTATTCTTATCTTCTAGCAAAAGAAAGCTTACCCTGTAGTCATTAAAATATTTATGTTTTATATTTTTCTCCTATCACATGAGCAAATATTTAAAAAGTATAATACCCAAGATTGGCATATTAGGAAGGAAATGGACACTCATATGTATGTACATCAAAGTGCATACTTTTTGAATCAAGAATCTCATGATGAAGTTATTATTTTAAAAAATCATGGATTTCACAAAGATTTACCTCTCTGGCTATTTACTGAAACATTGTTTTTTTAATACTGAAACACTGAAAACTTTGATGTCCAACAATAAATAATTGGTCAAACACATTGACATAACCATATAATGGAATACTATAAAGTAATTAAAATGAAAATGTCAAATGATATGGAAAGATAGTCACAACATATTAAGGTCAAAAAGATTATATATAGTGTTGTTTGCCTTATTTGTATTTTTGGTTATAACTATTTTGTAAAGATACTAAAATTGGTATTTTTGCTTTTGCAATCAGATGGATAGATGCCCTTTGACAATAAGTTTGTCAGTCCTTTCACCTGCTACAAATGTAGCATTAAAAAAAAAACTGAATCTACCTTCAGTGATAGGCTACTATCACAGAAGAACTTAAAAATCTTATGTACTACAAGGCATTATTTAAACTTGAACCTGTGCAATGAGATATGAACCCATGCTTGCCAGTCATTTTCTGTTTTAATACTCTAGTAACTGGTATAGGCAGCACAGTTTACTTGGAAGGAAAGTCATAAAACGTTGTTAATAGGTCCAGCTCTGCCACGTTCTGGTTGAATGACTTGAAGAGAATCACCATCTCTTTTCATTTCATTTTCCCATCTGTCAAATGAGGATAGAACTGACTTCAAATTCCTTGAGAGAAAAAACTGACCCTATCTAATTCAACTCTGTGTACTCAGCTTTGCCTAGCGACACATTATATGTGCTCCAATAGCATACCTGCCTACTTCACAGAGGTGTCTGGGGAGCCACAGAGGTTGTATGAAATATACCATCACTCTGCAAGGAAGGTTTCCATAAGGAGGGAAGATGTATCAGACAATTCTTATGCACCATGTCATGCCCTCTCATACTCACCTATGCCCAGGGCACTTGGCCACTCATTCTAACCTCAGTGGCTATAGTAGCTACCAGCTCAGGATGTCTGGCCAATCTCACTCGGGTTCAACCCAACAGCATCTTACCACATACCCAAATCAAGGAAGATTGAGACACTATGGGACCCAGTTGAAATCCACACATACGCACAACGGAAAAGTACATAAGAATTAACACTCAAGGTGAAACTCTAACCAGTGGACAAAGTCTTCTCCCTTCTTCCCCAAATAGACCACCCTGAAAAATGGTCATTTACAGGGCCAATGGCACTTAGGTAATGCATCATCGTGTGAGATTGTCCACCTTCCTTGCTTCACTTCCCCTCTCCCTCACTCCTCCTACCTAGGATTTCAGGAAGGACAGTGGTGAATGAAATTCTAGTGGACAGAGCTGTGAGCAGTATATTTTATCATTCACTTTGTATGGAAAAATTGCCTAAAGTGTAGATATACAAGGACTCCTTTGCAATGGATTGGATGGCTGGCCAGGGGCCCAGAAGGAACAATTAGAATGTTGGGGTAAAAGAGGTCTGTGAAAGACATATAATGATGGACATTTGAGCATGGGCACAAAATATGCAAAGTATGTCCATCCGAGAATGTGAATGTCCTCCAGAGATTACTTACCATAGAGGAGACTCTCAAAGACCAAATGGATAGGAATGACTTGTCCTGTGGATATCAGCCAGGCTCTCTCCTTGACCACCCCAAGGCGGCACGATGAGCCTATGAACAGAGCCATCACGGTGGTAGGAATGGAGGTTGCACAAGGAAGCCTCAGCACAGACTCCCTCTCAGCAAGACTGGTCCAGTTCTACTGCTGCTGAATGCACAAGCTGCCAGGAGGAAAGACTAATGCTGAGCCCACACGTGGCATCAGCCTGGAGGGGACCAGCCAACTGTTTGATGGCAGGGTAATTATATCATATCCATTCCACCTTAGAGGAGATAGCAATTTCTCCCAACCAGAATCTGTGTCTACACTGCATGTGTTTTCCTCCCCTGCTACAGTGCCTCTGCCAGTATCATCCTCCAAGGACTTATAGAATGTCTGTTCTCCTAACGTGACATCCCATATAGCATTGCCTTAGACCAAGGGACCACTTTCTCATCAAGAACACTCAACAGGGACTTCCCTGGTGATGCAGTGGTTAAGAATCTGTCTGCTAGTGCAGGGGACACAGGTTTAATCACTGGTCCAGGAAGATCCCACATGCCATGGAGCAACTAAGCCCGTGTGCCACAACTACTAAGCCTGTGCTCTAGAGCTTGCGAGCCACAAATACTGAGCCCACGTGCTGCAACCACTGAAGCCCATGCGCCTAGAGACCGTGCTCTGCAACAAGAGAAGTGACCACACTGAGAAGCCTGTGCACCTCAATGAAGAGCAACCCCTGCTCACCACAACTAGAGAAAGCCCACGCCCAGAAATGAAGACCTAACACAGCCAAAAACTAAAAATTAAAATTAAAAAAAACACTCAGCAATAGGTACATGAACATATGATGAACTGCTCACACCCAAAAGCAGTCAACCTAACAAAACAGTGAATAGGCTATTAAAGGCTCAGCTAAAGTGCCAGGCTGAAGACAACCCTATGGATTTGAGGCTTTCTTGTCTCAAATGTGGTATATGTATTTAACCAACAGTGCTCTGTTCCCAATATGTGGAATATGGGCAGTCCAAGAACCAAAGGGTAAAAATAGGATCGGCCCCTTTCATCGCCACTCCTGATGACCCACTGTGGAATTTGTGTTTCTCATCCTATTTCCTAATTTGGGATGGAGTAGGGAAAAGTGAGCAGTGTCAGGAATAAATTTTTTCCATCACGGAACACATAATGGTTCCAGTGAATTCCTCGCTGTAATACCAAAGGTCACTGGCTTCCTCATGCTACTGGACAAAGAAGAGAGTCACACGATTCATAAGAGTGATCAGCCCTGACTGCCATGAGGAGCTGGGGTAGCTGCCACACAGTGGATGAAGGGAGGAGTCAGTTTAGAAGTAGAAGATTTCCTGGAACATCCCTTGGTGCTTCTCGGTCAAAGTAAAGAGACAACTGCAGCAATCACAGCCTGACAAACAACACATAGAAAACGTCAGGGATGAAGGCTTGAGTCATGTTACTGGGTCAGCACACCAGATCTGCTCAAGGGTTGGCCACAGGTCGGAGAAGTCTACAAGAGACGGCAGAGTTGGGAGAGGATACCTATCAATTAGCAACTAGCATTTGCATTATTAACCTTCTTGTCCAAGTCTTTTCAGAGTTCAAGCTGCCCATTTCTCGAAATATCCTATGACTGACTGGACCTTTGCCCTCTCCTCCCAGAGGAGGCACCATATTGTAGCATAGGAGCCAAATACAATGTCTGTTCTCATACCGGCACCATGTACTTCTTGCCTCCTGCCCAGGGTTTCCTGTTGGTACCATGATGGGACATGCTGCACAGCCCAGGTACACACATCCAAGATGTTCAGAGGTTAACTTTTGACCAAGGGCAGGCAGGAGGCAGTGGATGAATTCTTCTTACTTCCTCCCTTTGGCAGACTTTCTTGCAGACCAGTCATTTACACAATCTCTAAGAAGATGATCCTGCAAGACTGAGTTCCCAGCTGCTCTTGACACCAAGCGGTGGTGGGCTCAATAATGCAACTCTGTATTGGCTTTGCCTCCTTTCCTGACTCATTTCCACTTCCCTTCCCTCCTGTTCCTTGGGATTATACTCCCTAATAAGGAAGCAGCACAGAAGACTGTCTCAGGCTTTAATTTGGAAACCAGGATAAGACTGAAAATGATCGGCAGGCACAGCCGTGGTAGTCACACCAAGGGAGAGAAACCTGTGAGAGGGCAGCGAGGCTTCTAGAGGTGGTAGGACTAGAAACATCAGAGTCTTCATGAACTTCCTAGGGGCCTGGGTTCAGTGCCAAGATTAAGGCAAAGAATAGCCCTATAGCAAACAAATGGACAGATATTCCCCTAATTCCTTTCTTCTTTAGCCTTAGAACATATCTTTCCTGTTCTGATGGTGTTGACCCCATCTTTACCCCCAAGGATGGTCATGAAATCAGGCATGGCATAGCAAAAGCCCCCCTCCACCCCCCATACCATGATTGTTTCAGGGATTAGTCTCTGATTGGAGCCAAGCCAGTCAGGATCTTCTTTGGGATCTTTCTATCAGTTCTGTAAGGGAAAAAAAAAAAAAGAAAGCTTTCTTTTTGCTGGGGCACTGAAGCTGAGAGGATGTGAGCCTTGAGCTAGTGGCCTTCATCAGTGCCACATGGAATCTATCCAATAATGCAACCAAAAGAAAAAAAAAAAAGCAGAACTTAGAGCCGCAAATAAAGACCTTTATTTATTGACACCACTGCCATGGGCCCAGGTAGGACTATCAATAAATGAGCACACATTATCTTCTAAGAAGGAAGTCAGAGATTTTTATGACCACAGTACTGGAACAATGTGTTAGGCCTTTACTTGTTGAGACTTGAAGGCTGTCAAAATGTCATTAAAGCTAGCATAAGCATAATAGTCTAAAAGGTAGACTTCACACATGGCTGGATCTGAGGGTCCAAACAACATAATCATGACCACCCCTATTTTCAGCTCTGAGCTCTGCTTTTTTTTTTTTTTTTCTGTTGGCTTCACTATTGGGCAGATTCCATGTGCTGAGCAACCATGGCCTTGAGGCTCAGTGTGGCTATGGGAACTGCAGTAACTGGTTGTTGCAGGGGTCAGGCAGCAGGAGAGGGCCTGGGATGAGGCAGCCCTGAGAAGGTAGCTCGCTGGAAATGAGCACTTGACAACCTCACTAGCAGCTAGGAGAACAGATGCTCCAACCGCGCTTGGATTTGGTGGAGGTGGAAAGGAAAAGAGGCAGAAATCAAAGCTGGAGGCCTAGGGGTCACACTGGAAGGGAGCTAGGGAGAAAAATGGTGCTTTTGATTGGCACTTTTTTGTCCTCTATAGCTCCACCTTTGTCTTGCTATAAGCATGAACCAGGTCAAATGTTAAGCAGGTGACATTTGACAGTTATAAGATAATATCTTATTTTCTCCTTACCACAATAACATTCCCTTGCACGCCATTTGGATTTATCACTCTTGCCTGGAATTCCAATAGCTGAGTCACAAGAAGTGACAGACTGAGAAAGGATACTTTCTTGATTTTTAAAGAAAAAATTTTAAAGTTAACATAAGCATCAAACTATAGCGGCTGAGAATATATGAAATTTAGTTTTGCAATCAAAACTCCAAAAGGTTAATTTCATACCTCCTAAGACATACATAGACAGCATTCTTATGATCCCTAGGAATTACGTATATGAGTGGTTCAAAGAAATGACTTGTCATTGTTGCATTTTTCATAAAGTTAAATCAAACTGAGTCAGTTGTAGACAGGAAAGAAGACAAATGATTCCCTTAATCCTCTCCCACTGAGAAGCAATGCTGGAAGGAGCAAATCACTATCCCAAGGACCCCAACCCTTGTCTGGAATTTAGACTTCCCACCCTACTCCCAACAACCAGGGCCAAGACAGTGGTCAGCTGGTGGCTTGTCGAACAGCTGGAAACTCCATCCACATACATAAGGGAAGCTCAGTGGGGACTTCACTTGCCCTGTGATTAACCCCAGAGATTCCAGGGCAGCTTCCTGCTTCTTTTAAAGAACACACAGCATTAGACAAAGGGATTTTGAAGTTGGCAAGAAACTTCACATCCAAGGTGTCTAATACAGCAATTTTGCCAAAATAAAGGGTTTCCTGTCCCCAATTCTTTTTGCTTTCTATAAGATTTTAACGTACATTGAACTCAAAGGAGAGAGAGGATGAAGGGCTGAACTGTGATCCTTCCAGAAAAGCAAAGACAAATGAAGCAAGATAAGTGAAACTAGTACTAATAGTTATTTGGAAGGAAATATATAATAAAAATAACTAATGCTTTCCTCTAAGTTAAAAAAAAAAGGCAGACAATAATTGTCTATCTTTTCATGTGTTTGTTGGCCATCTCTATGTCTTCTTTGGAGAAATGTCTATTTAGGTCTTCTGCCCATTTTTGGATGGGGTTGTTTGTTTTATTCACATTGAGCTGCCTGAGCTGCCTGTATATTTTGGAGACAAACACATGAAAAGATGCTCAACATCACTAATCATTGAAGAAATGCAAATCAAAACCACAATGAGGTATCACCTAATACCAGTCAGAATGGCCATCATCAAAAAATCTAGGAACAATAAACACTGGAGAGGTTGTGGAGAAAAGGGAACCCTCCTGCACTGTTGATGGGAATGTGAATTGATACAGCCACTATGGAAAACAGTATGGAAGTTCCTTAAAAAACAAAAAATAGAACTACCATATGACCCAGCAATCCCACTACTGGGCATATACCCTGAGAAAACCATAATCCAAAAAGATACACACACCCCGATATTCACTGCAGCACTCTTTACAATAGCCAGGACATGAAACAACCTAAATTTCCATCAACAGATAAATGGATAAAGAAGAATGGATACAGAGAATGGACTGGAGAACTCGAGGTTTGGGAGGGGGCAGGGGGTGAAGGGGAAGCTGAGACGAAGCGAGAGAGTAGCACAGACATATATATACTACCAACTGTAAAATAGATAGTCAGTGGGAAGTTGTTGTATAACAAAGGGAGTCCAACTCGAGGATGTAAAATGCCTTAGAGGACTGGGGCAGGGAGGGTGGGGGGGACTCAGGGGGGGAGTCAAGGAAGGGAGGGAATATGGGGATATGTGTATAAAAACAGATGATTGAACTTGGTGTACCCCCCAAAAAATAATAAATAAATAAATAAAATAAAATAAAAAAAAAGAAGCTGTGGCACATATATACAATGGAATATTACTCAGCCATAAAAAGGAATGAAACTGAGTTATTTGTAGTGAGGTGGATGGACCTAGAGTCTTGTCATACAGAGTGAAGTAAGTGAGAAAGAGAAAAACAAATACCGTATGCTAACTCATATATATGGAATCTAAAAAAATGGTACTGATGAACTCAGTGGCAGGGGAAGAATAAAGACACAGATGTAGAGAACAGACTTGAGGACACAGGGCAGCAGCAGATGAGAAGCTGGGACAAAGTGAGAGAATAGCATTGACATATATACACTACCAAATATAAAATAGATGGCTAGTGGGAAGCAACTGCATAACACAGGGAGATCAACTCAATGGTGATGACCTAGAGGGGTGGGATAGGGAGGGTGGGAGGGAGGCTCAAGAAGGAGGGATATGGGGATATATGTATAAATACACCTGCTTCACTTTGTTGTATAGCAGAAAACAGCACAACAGTGTAAAGCAATTATACTCCAGTAAAGATCCAGAAAAATAATAATAATAATATTCTAAAAATCAAAACCAAACACCTGATTCCCTTCCACACCTCTCACCACCACACTACCACGTCTCTACCTGGAACAGCACTGTGCTACCTGAGGGCATAAAATGGTGAGGAGAGGAAGAGAGACACTGCATGTCTATTATCAGGAAAGCACAGGGCATGTGAGAGTGGTGAGAAGGGCCCCCTAACCCAGACTCTGGGGGTTAGAAAAGCTTCCTGCAGAGAACAGTATCTAAGCCAGAAACTAAAAATCAAGTTTAGACAATGTGGAGAAGAGCATTCCAGGAAGAGGAATGACATGTTAAGCCTGGAGAGGATAGAATAATTAAAAGAAGTTCAGGAGAGTTCATTTATTCGAGGGCAGGACATAGGTAAGGAGTAGAAAATAAGGAAGAGATGAAACTGAGGGGAGGGAGGCAGGAGCCAGATCATGAAGGGTTTAAAAGTCATGCTTAGGTGTTTGCAATTTATCCTAAGACAAATGACAAGACATTGAGGGGCTTTAAACTGGGGACAGATCCGAAAGTGTTCGAGAATCTTGGTAATCCCAGTGTCTAATATTGTGCCCGACTCTTCACAGGTGTTTAATAAATGCAGGTGCGAGGGAGTATGACAAGTGCAGAAGAGATGACTAACCAATAAAAAGATGGGTTTTATAGACTGTTGTAATACAAAGTGTTTATAAACATGCTATTAGTTTTAAGTGTATGCTATAAAGTAGTCAACTCTCATTAGACCACAGTCACAAAACAAAAACCATCACAACATTTAGGATGCCAATATCACATCATAAATATTAAAAACAAAGCCACAAATTATTTCATGAGTTTCCTCATTGCATAAATCAGATAGTTTTTTCATGCTAAGGGAATAGATGGCAAGAAGTTTCTGGTACTGGGGCAGAGAGAGATGATAGCCTAACCATAAAGGGTATGGGCTCTGGTTTATTCTATCTACATTCAAATCTCAGATCCTAACAAGATTCCCAGATGTGGAACACTGGCCAAGGATCTCACCTTTCTGTACCTCAGTTTCCTCATTTGACAAATGGAAATGAAATCACTTACCTCCAAAGCTTATTGTAGGAATTGGGTTACATAGTACCTGTAAAGCGACTACACCATGCCTGGTAGGGTGACTGCTTGGTCACCATTCGCTCCTCTCACAGGTGAGAGAGGAAGGCTTTAAAGAACAATATTATGAAGACTTTTAGAAACAGCATGGAATTCTTAAGGGTTGGGGCTGCAGAATAAAGTTTAGAAAGGAGGGTACCAGAGAATCCTGATCCGCTCTCAAATTTTATCTAGAGGTAGGCCCACCTCCTTTCTTGAGAATTTAGAATTGGGACAAAGTTCTGGTTCATTTCAGGTTCACTCATTCATTCATTCCATAAGCATTTCTTGAGCACCTATATATCAGGCAGTGCACTAAGGAGCTGGAGATTTGACAATGGAAAAAAACATACCAGAAACAAAAACAAAAAGGAAAACCAGGGGACCGGTATATGAAATACTATTACAAAGAAGGTTTACATCCCCAAGAAAGAAATGGAGTGATTTAGGCTGGGGTTCTTCAGATATTTTGTCAAAGGTGAGCTTCTTTTGCTTCCCTAAGTCTAGAGATGAAGAGCTAATGGTAAAAGCCCTGAGAAAAGTAAACATATTGCCAAGCAGAGGATGGAAATGGTGACGGCCCAGAGCTGCAGCATACACACGTGAGTACAACCAGCAGGTCCTGATGTACTGATTAAAGTCTCAGGGTTAGCAGAGCTTGTGGGAACTTCCTGAAGACTCTTCAAAAACTGAGAAGAATTAAGAAAAGTAGAGATAGCACATAGGAAGTTTTACATAATTTTTTTTGTCAAGGTCAACAATAAAGGTCAAGGAAAAGGGAGGGGGGGTATGCTACCTATTCAAGAGATGGGGGTGGTGATGAGAAAAGAGGAACAGCAGCAGCTTCTTCATAGGTACTAGAGAACTTAAACCATGTGTGAGGAATTTAGGATTGGAGAGTGGGAGCAGACAAGACACAAAAGGGAACAGAAGAACATTTGTTGGGATCTCATTAAAAAGAGAAGGGAAAGAGAAAAGTCATTAAGAATTGTAATTCACATCTGTTGTTCAATAAGCATTTAGAAGAACACAGCAAAAGAATACAGCCTGTCTTGTATAAAAAAAGAGGGGATAAAAACTACAAAGTAACTTGTTTTATCAGTGTAACCAGCATGGTCCCTCTCTCTCATGTATCCCCATTCCCCAAATGACAATATCTGAGATCCTTATTCCATTTCACTGGATTAGTCATCCCCAAGTATTCTGGACTTCCTGGGAAATGCCTCACACTCTTCAAATCCATCTCGATGGTCCCCCGGCTCCAGGCTTCTATCTGTGGACCATCACCTGCTCCAGCATATATGACCTTCTGCCACCTCATCGGAGGCTTCCATAAGGCTACTCTTCTCTTTTAGACAGCTTTGTCTAAACCCTGGGTACAGACACTTCCTCTGTCCCAGTTAAGACAGATTAAATAAACAAGATTGTTGCTGTTTTGAGGATAATAGAGGGATTGAAGAGAAAGAAATAAGGCAGTAAAATTGAAACCACTTTTAGATATGGTGCCCACAAAACCTACAAGCCAAGACCCAACACTAATTTTAAGAGATCCGTAACTGTACCTCTCCCATTTAGACCATATTTTAGGAACCTGCTTATGAACCACACACACAGTCTAGTGGGATGTCTTTAAACCTGTCCTGGTTTTCAATAAAACAGGTTCCTAATCCCAAGGCCCAGAAAGACAAAGGAGTTTATTCCTCACTTCCTAGTGTTCAGTCTATGACCTTGGACCAGTGTCTCCCTTTCAAGGGAAAACCTCCAAGGTAAGGTCTTGCTCTATGGCCTTCCTTCGAGTAAGCCTATAAATACACAAGAATTTGTGCAGATTCCCAAGTCTGGATATCCAATTTTTTTTAAAGTTCCCCATGTTATGCAGTATATCCTTGTTGTTTATCTAGTTTATAAAGAGTAGTATGTATCTCTTAATCGCATATGCCTATCTTTTTCCTCCCCTCTCTGGTAACCACTAGTTTGTTTTCTGTATCTGTGACTCTCTTTCTGTTTTGTTATATACCTTCATTTGTTTTATTTTTCAGATTCCTGGATATTGACACTTTAATGTAAGATCTGGGACCTCAACAGTCTAGTGTGTGCTGAGCTGCACCAGAGTCAGGACACTTGAGGTAAAGATCATATCTGCACATGTTTCCAGCCATGGCAAGCCTCAGCTTCTTCTCTCCTATCAGCAGCAGCTTAAATACACAGGAACTTATCCAGAGGAAAGGCAAGACTACACTGATATAGGGATATCCAAATTTATGCACAGGAAAGAAGCATATTCTAGGAAAAATGATCCTGTGATGCGATTCTGTTTGCTGTAAAGACACACTTTAAATTATAAACTCAAACAATTTAGCTTTTGGGGACCAAGAAGCCTCAACCCTTTTGAAGTCCAGAGAGGAGAATGTACTGTCTTCAGATCAAGGCCCAAAGGATGGAGGATGATGGTGTTCAGAATAAAGAGTAATGATGAGTCTCTGGTTAAGTAGCTCCTCTTCTTGAAGCTCTAAAATGAGCAGTTTTCAACTTCTACCACCCCCTTGTTAGGACTGTCACCCAAGGCACTAATATGTAACCAATTTGATATTTGTGAAGTATTTTTTTAAGTACTGAAGCATTAACGGTACATCTGTATGTTACACATTTATTTTTCATAATTAAAAAAAAAAAACCTGAAGGTCAAATATACGTGAAAGGACTTTGACAAGTATAACATATTGCCTCAGCAACTGTAAAGTTGCTTTGGTCAGTCTTTGCAAAGTTGAAGACAAAATAATTTGGGGACAACACAGATTGAAATAAGCTCAAGACCTTGAATACCACAAAGAGAGGGGCATGTCCTCAAATTTTTCCATACCCTAAATTGTATCCTTAGTACATTTTGAGAACCCATTGCCACATATCCCTGGCCAGAGGTCTTAGAAACCATTCACCTCTTTGAGCCCTTAACTACTTTAAAGTTCTTTGGTGCCAGATTGTCACTAATTGATCAGTTGCTTCTCAAACTGCATATGCCCCTTATATCTGAAGTCCTCCTACTGAAATTGTATATGTGAATTTTCCATAAATCTGAATATCAACCTTGGGCTTCCAGTTAAACATAATTTGGAAATGTATTTATTTTCACTTCTCCCCAACTCCACTAAGATCACTATGAATTTGTTTCAAAAGGCAAGGCAAATTCCTTAGGCTCAGAAATTCCTTGGAAGTACCAAGTGCCTCTAAGGTCATGGGAATTCAGTGAATATGAAATCTCTAGTTCTTTTCCCAATTTAGCTCCTAAAAGGCAAAGCAGCCAGGAATATGCTCCTCAGCCAGAAGATTGGAGAATTATCCCTAGGAAAAACTAACCCTCAAGAGAAAGACCTAAATATATTGACATTTTGCACCATTCCACAATGAAATGTGTAAGTCACACTTGATCACAAAAGTGGGCAAGTCCCATGATCACATGAAAACTTCCAAAGGGCATTTCAATGCCCCACGAACAAAATGAATAGCCAAGTACCACCAGATACTTAAGAAATACCTCTAAGATGAAGACAGAATCCAAAACAGAAAAAGAAAACATACAAGGAAGAGTCACAGATAATGCAGAGAAGAATATCTGAAAAGAACTATTAACTGTCATGCTCCAAGAGAAGATTTTTGGAAATATTACAAGAATGAGGTACTTGGAGGTGATATCTACATCATGGTATCACAAGATGTCCCTCATTTTTGTCCCCTTCCAAACCCCCTCCCCCCAAATTCAGGATTTCTCCATGGACAAAAGCGACTTTGAGGGATCTTGATCCACCACCATACACCAAGGAACCCAGAAGATCTCACCTACCCATAAATCAGGTAACAGGTAGACAGACCTCAGTCTCAGCTGTGGACTTTGCAGTAGCCCATGACTTGATTTCAGACCCTCTCAGCAATAGCCCAAGAGCCCCCGAAAAACATTGTCTTAAACACTCACCCATGGATGAGAGATTCTTTGTGGAAGTCCAAGTTTCCAGAGGAGAAGTTCCAACACACTGAAGAAGCAAATATATATATATATGTGTGTGTATGTATGTATATATGTGTGTGTGTGTGTGTGTGTGTGTGTGTGTGTGTGTGTACATGAATTTGGGTGCATTGAAGTGGGTCAGAAGAACAACTTAACTTTACTCTCATCATCCCTCCTCCAATATGATGCAGGTTAGGGCCAAGAGATCTTCTCTTGCCTGTGATTTCTCCTGCAAGAGAAAGAGAGAGTATGTGAGTGAGCAACAGGGTTCTCCAGCTCTGCAGGATGATGCCAAAGAGCTTAATTTCTCTCTCAACCCATCCAGAGTAATGATTGTGAGCTACATGACTGGAAGGTACGGGGAGGGGGCAGAAGAGAATGGGAGAATGGCAGATATGTCTCAAGGAGAGCATTAGAGGAACTAACCTCAACAGAAACTCCATCAAGAATCCCGTCCATGAGCTGCTAGGAATGTCTCACCAATAGATCTCCCCATCTGGCACATGGGCACCCCACAGAACTCTGCATGCCTCACCCACACACACTCCCATCCTGTGGCTGGCTCCCTGTGCATGCTCCCAACAGTGGCAGCAAGAACAACGTTTGGCAGACAGCTAGTGAGCATGCACGAAAAGCCAGTCCAAATCTACCAGACACTGAGAGACCACAAACTTGAACTTCAGCATCATCTTTGGAAAAACACAAGAGGCTGTCAGCACTCAACCTGGTGTGTTGTAGGATCTGGAAAAGCCATACAAGTCTAAGAATTCCGCACCAAGAGGGAGAAAGCATGGAGCAGGTTACCCATAGAGATTCTAAAGCTATCTCAGACTTTCTAACAAAACTAATGGAAGTCCTCTCTCTCCAGAAAGCAGTTATTAAAGACTAGAGGAGGTGACTGCTACTTCAAATACAAACAGCAATGCAAAACTTCAAGGAACGTAAAAAATCAAGGTAACATGACACCAAAGGATCACAGTTATCCAGTGACCAAACCTAAAGACATGGAGATCTGTAACTTAGCCATTAAGAATTAAAAATAGCTGTTTTAAAGAAGCTCAATGAGATATAAGAAAATACAGAGACAATTTAACAAAATCAGGAAAGCAATACATGAACAGAACAAGAAAAATCATAAATAAGAACCAAACAAATTCTAGAGCTGAGAATAAATAAATTCAATAGAGGGTATCAAAAGCAGAATGGACAAAGCAGAGAAAAAACAAAATCTGTGAGATAGAAGACAGGAACTTTGAAATTATCCAGTCAGAGGGAAACAAAGAAAAAATGATAAGGAGTGAAGCCTATGTGATCTATGGATTACAATCAAAAGTCACAATTTTTTAATTACTGTAGTTCCTGAAGGAGAAGAGAGAACTAGAGTAGAAAGCTTATTTAAAGAAATGATGACAGAGAACTTCCCAAATCTGGAGAAAGACTTGAACATACACATTAAGCTGATAGATCGCCAAATAAAAATCAACCTATAGAGACACTATCCAAGAAACATCACAATAAAAATGTCAAAGATCAAAACCAAAAAGAATCTTAAAGCAGCAGGAGAAATAAATCATCTAACTTACAAGGAAACCCCCAATAAGGCTATAAGCAGAAACTTTACAGGTCAGAGGAGAATGGGATGGTATGTATTCAAAGTGCTGAGAAGAAGAAAAAAAAAAAAAAAACTTCCAACCAAGAATATTTTACCCAGCAAAGCTTTCTTTCATAAGTGAAGAAGAGATAAAGACTTTCCAGGACAAACAAAAGCTGAGGGAGTTCACCACCACTCCCAAGTGCTAAAAGATCTGAAGGGAGAAATGGACAAAACCACAATAGTAGTAGGGAATTGAATATCCCACATTTGACAATGAATAGATAATCATACATAAGAAACAAAAAAATTTTGGACTTGAATCATTCTTTAGACCAAATGGACCTAACAGACATACAGAACATTCCAGTCAACAGCAGCAGAATGTACTCCTCTTAAGCACACACAGAACATTCTCCAGGATAGTTCATATGACAGGTCACAAAGTAAGCCTTAGCAAACTTAAGATTGAAATCATACCAAGTATCTTTTCCCACCATAATGACATGAAACTAGATATCTATAACAGGAGGAAAGCTGGCAAACTCACAAACATATGGTTGATCATACTCCTGAACAACCAGTGAGTCAAAGAAGAAACCAAAATGGATATCAAAAAATATCTTGAAACAAATAAAAAAGGAAATACAATATACCAAACCTATGAGATGCTACAAAGGCAGTTCTAAGAGAAAAGTTTGTAGTGATAAATGCCTACATTAAGAAAAAAATCTCAAACAACCTAACTTTACATCTCAAAGAACAAGAAAAGCAAAAACAAATTAAGTCCAATGTCAGCAAAAGGAAGGAAATAAAGATCAGAGCAGAAATAAATGAAATAGACACCAGGAAAAATAGTAGAAAAGATCCATAAAACTAAAAGCTGCTTTCCTGAAAAAATACACAAAATCGACCAATCTTTGACTAGACTAACTAGGAAAGACCAAATAAATAAAATCAGAGGAAACTTTGCCACTGATATACAAAGGATCATAAAGAGACCATTACAAACAATTATATGCCAACAAAATGGAAAGCCTAGAAGAAATGGATACCTTTCTAGAAACATAGACCCTACCAATACTGAATCATAAAGAAACAGAAAACCTAAATAGACCAATAATGAGTAAGGAGAGTGAATCAGTAATTAGAAAGTTCCCAACAAAGAAAAGTACAGGGCCAGATGGTTTCACTGGTGAGTTCTACCAAACATTTAAAGAATTAATACCAATCCTTCTTAAACTCTTCCAAAAGACTGAAGAGGAGAGAATATTCTCAAACTCATTTTATGAGGTCACCATTATACTGATAACAAAACCAGATAATGATACTACGAGGAAAGAAAATTACAGGCTAATATACCAGGTGAATACAGATACAAAAAATTCTCAACAAAATATTAGCAAACCAAATTCAACAGCACACTAAAAGGATCATACATCATGCAAGCAGGATTTATCCCTGGGATGCCAGAATGGTTCAACATATGCAAATCAATAAATGTGATATTGGTATAGAAGGAACATACTGTAACATAATAAAGGCCATATATGGCAAGCCTACAGCTAACATGATACTCAGTGGTGAAAGGTTGAAAACTTTTCCTCTAAAATCAGGAATAAAAAAATGCACCCATTCTCGCCAATTTTATTCAACAGCATAGTCGGCCCTTCACATCTGTGGGTTCCACATCCACAGATTTAACCAACAGTAGATCAAAAATACTTGGGGGACAAGGAAGGGAGGGAATACGGGGATATGTGTATAAAAACAGATGATTGAACTTGGTGTACCCCCCAAAAAATAAATTAAATAAAAAAAATAAAAAATAAATAAATAAAAAATAAAGAAATAAAGGATTACTCCTGATGTGCAACTTAAAAAAAAAAAAAAATACTTGGGGGAAAAAGTCCAGGAAATTCCAAAAAGCAAAACTTGAATTTGCAGTACACTGGCAACTATTTACACAGCATTTACATTGTTTTTTACATAGCATATACACTGTATTGGGTATTATAATCTAGCGATGATTTAAAGTATATGGGAGGATGTACATAGGTATAGGCAAATACACCATTTCATATAAAGGAGTTGAGCACTCATGAATTTTGCTATCTGCAGGGCTCCTGAAACTAGTCCCCCATGGTTACTGAGGGATGACTGTATTAGAAGTCCTAGCCAGAGAAATCAGGCCAAAGAAAAAGAAAGAAAAGGCACCCAAATCAAAAAGGAAGAAGTAAAATTGTCCTTGTTTGCAGATAATATCATCTTTTGTACAGAAAATCCTAAAGATTCTACCAAAAAAATCTGTTAGAACTAATCAACCAATTCACTACTAAAGTTGCAGTATACAAAATTAACATGCAGAAGTCAGTTATATTTCTATACATTAACAACAAAATATCTGAAAAACAACCCCATTCATAATAGCATCAAAAAAACTACTTAGCAATAAATTTAATCAAGGAAGTGAAAGATCTGTATATGGAAAATAAGACTGATGAAAGAAATTGAAGACACAAACAAATGGAAAGATATCTTGTGTTCATGGATCAGAAGAATATTTTTATCATGATCATACTACCCAAAGCCATCTATAGATTCAAGGAAATCCCTATCAAAATTCCAATGGTATTTTTCACAGAAATAGAGAAAATAATCCTAAAGTTTATATGGAAACAAAAAATCTCTGAATAGCCAAAGTAATCCTGAGAAAGAATAAAGCTGGAGGCATCATACTTTCTGATTTCAAACTATACTACAAAACTATAGTAAAAACAGTATGGTACTGGCATAAAAATAAATACACTGACCAAAGGAATCAGAACCCTCACACATCCAGTCAATGAATATTTGACAAGGGGGCCCAGAATACTCAATGGAAAACAGATAGTCTCTTCAATAAATAGTATTGGGAAAACTGGATAATCAGAAGCAGAAGAAAGAAATAGAACTGCTAACTTATACAACTCTCAAAAATTAACTCAAAATAGATTAAAAACTTGAAAACATAGGAAAACTCTCTCACACTGGTAATGAATTTTTGGATATGACACCAAGAACACAAGCAACAAAAGCAAAAATTAATAAGTGGGACTACATCAAACTAAACAGCTTTTGCACAGCAAAAGAACCTATAAAATGAAAAGGCAACCTACATAACAGGAAAAAATATTTGCCAATCGTATATCTGATAAGGGGTTAATATGCAAAATTTGTGAAGAATTCTTACCACTAAATAGCAAAAACACAATCCAGTTATAAAATGGGCTGAGGAATTGAATTTTTTTTCCAAAGAAGACATACAAATAGAAACAGGTATATGAAAAGTTGCTGAGCATCACTAATCACCAAAGAAGTGCAAATCAAAATCACAATGAGATATCACCTAACACTTATTAAGATGGCTGTCACTTGAAAGACAAGAGATAATTGTTGTTGAGTATATGGAGAAAAGGTTGGTGGGAATATAATTTGGTGTAGCCATTATAGAAAACAGTGTAAAGTTTCCTCAAAAAGTTAAAAATAGAACTACCATATGATCTGGCAATCCCAGTCCCAGGCATATAGCCCAAGGAAATAAAAACAGGATCTTGAAGAGATATCTGCACTCAATGTTCACTGCAGCACTATTCACAATAGCCAACATATGGAAACAACTTAAGTGTCCATCAGCAAATCAATGGAGTATTATTCAGCTATAAGAAAGATGAAAATCCTTCCATTTGCAATAACATGGATTGAACTTGAGGGCATTATGCTAGGGAAATAAGTCAGAGAAAAACAAATACTGTATGATCTCACTTATATGTGGAATCTAAAAATGCCAAACTCATAGAAACAGAGTGGTTGTCACTAGGGGTGGGGTGGCAAAAAAAAAAAAAATGGAGAGATTTTCAAAAGGTACAAATGTCCAGTTTTAAGATGATTAAGTTCTGGGGAGCTAATGTACAGCATGGTGATTATAGTTCATAAAACTGTATTATATACTTGAAAGTTGCTAAGACAGTAGATTTGAAATGTTCTTACCACAGAAAAGAAATGGTAATTGTGTGATGTAATGGAGGTGTTAGCTAACACTACTTCGGTAATCGTTTTACAGTACATAAGTATGAACTCAATATAGTGTATGCCTTAAACTTACTATATATCAATTATATCTCAACAAAGCTAGTAAAAGTCACAATGGTAAAAGCTATTATCATTAAAAGTTGATATGTGTTTAAAAATATGGTGAATCTCATTGTGAAATATTCCAAAGCAATATTTCAGGAAAGTAAAAATAAAATATTTTTAAAGAAAAAAGAATAAGATGCTTTAAAAACTGCAGTGGAACAGTATGGAACAAGAGACAGTTTATGGTAATTAAAAATACTATATATACATATATATGTATATATAGTGTATTATATAGATATGGATAGATATACATATATCACAATTCAATGTCTCAGAAGATAACAGTTGAACAAATCTCCCAGGGAGGCAAGTAGCAGCAGTAGGTCTGGGGTATAAGCCACTGGAATGTGGCCACATGAGCTGCTCCCACTGGAGCTGTGCCACATCTGGGGAAACTGAGCTTCCAGGACACCATATAAATTTAGTCCCTCCTAAATGGTCTGGAGCAGAGACTTTTGAGCTATTGTTCCTTCCTCCTCTCACACAGTGTCAAAGCATTCTTATCAACTGGGTCATTTACTTCATTAGATAGATAGATGGACTACAAGAGGCCAAATATCTCTATATTCAGTTCAGTCTATATAGACACTGCCTTGAAGCAGGGAGGTGGGAAAACCCTCAGAAATGTCCCATTTACTGTCTAACATGTACTGCAAAGCAAGGGGGCATTTTCCTCCTGCATTTCCTGCTTCCACAGTCAGTTCCAAAGAAATGATTACAACATAGGAAAATATGAGCCTTTGTCACCCATCACTGTTGAATAATGATCACTTCAGTCATGAAGGAGTCTGCTCCGATAAGGAAACACACTGTCTGGAAAATGTAATGTTTCATATTCATGCATCTGTACTCTTGTGAATGCTTTCTTGGCACCATCGTATTTTGTATGATTAACTTTCCACTAGATTTACAAAGGAATAAAAGTACTTCTTTATAGAAGTTTGACTTACATTTTCTGAGTAAATCCTGACACCAAATGCTGAAATTATGCCTTACTTTTCAGCAGAGAAAAAAAAAAGTTATTTTCTCCAGCTAGATATTTTTAGCTGGATGTTATCTTTTCTAACATAACTCTATGCTTTATCAGATTTATTTAGCAAAAGCACATTTTGGATATGCATTATAATATACTGAGTCTTCAGGCCTAATGTAGTCCTTCTAAACCTCCATATAGAAAGAATAAAGTAAAACCCAGAGTTCTGGTTCTCTAGCCCAGGACATACAGAGCAAGCTACTGTACACCCATCAGGGTACAATTCCAAGAGTGTAAACAGGAGAGCTCTGTAAGAGAATGGCATGACACTGAGCTAGGCTTGATGTCCGTTCTCAAAATGTAGAATTATCCCTCTTTTCTGAATTTTAGTCATGGTCATGGAAAAGTGATAGAAACTTCAGGGTCCTATGTCAAACGAAGAACCAGAAAGTAAGCTGTACATCATAGGTGCCATGCACCTATATCAGGAGGCACTATATTTTGTAGACAGTTTTCTTATACAGTAAACACTGTAGAACAACAAAAAACAGCTTCCTCTCACAACCCCCTAACCACCCCCTGCCCTCAAACACTTACACACATAACACTAACAAAATGTGGTTCATTCCATATATGATAGGGCCCAAGAATCTATATCTCTAAAAAACCCCAGTGATAATCAGCTACGGGATCACTTTTCTAAGTCATCTTTTAAGTCCTTTCCAGGACTTTGGCAGATAGAAAATATGGCCTGTGCTCTCCAGGAGCTTAAAATATAGTTAGACAGTTAAGACAGAACAGAGCAACATAAGCAAGTGCTTTATGAGCTATATGAGTATCATGTGTAACAAAAGTTCTAGGAATATAAAGGTTCAGAAGCTCATCTCTGGAGGAGGAAGACCTCGAGATGAGTCTCAAAGAATTTTTAGAATGTGCAAAGGCAAAAGAGATGGAGAAGGCCATTCTTGGAGAGAGACATGAAAAGAACACTGGAGGGCGATGTGGCAGGCCCAGTGATGCCTGCAGATGAATACTGGCTATGAGCAGTGCCACCAGCGTCTTGACACAACAATTCTCTCCTCTGGAGAGTTCTCACCCAGGTTGGTTTACCTTATGATGTCCTGCAGGAGGAAGGAGATGAGTACTCAGCCTACCACACTGATGTACACAGGCTGGTGTATCTTTCAAGGCCTAACTCAAGTCTAGCCTCTTTCATAAAGCCTTCTTAGGTCAACCCAAACCTATTACCTTTTTCCTCCTCTGAATTCAGCTAGAGATGAAATAAGAGCACTTAATCCAATGCTCTTATATCATATAACATCATTCTGAAAGGTTCAGTTGCTTACCCAATGTCACACAGGTAGAAGAGCTAAGCAAAGTAAATCCCTCATCTCTTGTTGAAAGTCCAATGTTCTCTGCATTGGTTGCCTAGGGTTGGGTGAAGTTGGAGGGCTAAGGGGTGATGGAGTATGGAGTTTTCTTCTGGGGTGAGAAAAATGGTCTAAAACTGATTTTGGAGACAGCTATGCAATACTGTTCAAGAGCCACTGAATTGTACACTTTGAGTGGGTGAATTGTATAGCATGTGATTCATCTCAATAAAGTTAAGGGTCAGACTTCCACACCCAGGAAAATGGAGTAGACATACTTTTCCCTATTCCTCCTGCCAAGTATAACTAAAATTCCTGGACATGGTATGTAAAG
This sequence comes from Hippopotamus amphibius kiboko, assembly GCF_030028045.1. NCBI lineage: Eukaryota > Metazoa > Chordata > Mammalia > Artiodactyla > Hippopotamidae > Hippopotamus > Hippopotamus amphibius. The sequence continues at coordinate 116,939,143 of NC_080192.1, forward strand.
ACAACATAAGACTCTGATAGGTAGAGGGAAGACAGACATTCAAGAATACTATAGATAATTCAGTATTCTGAAAAGTTGTTTGAGTAACCCACAGAAAGGCAGAAAAAAGAATATTAAAAAAAACAACAAAATTTAAGATGGCACATTTAAGCCCTAATATATGTAAAAAGTTATATTAAATATAAATAACTAAATACATTGACTAAAAAGACAGACTGGCAAATGGATTTTTAAAAATGATGCAACAATATGCTCTCTGCAAAAAAACTCACTTTAAATGTAACATAGGCTGATGGCAAGAAAAAAAGACTATCATGCAATTATCAAAGGAAAGCAAGAACAGCTATATTAATAGCAGATAAGTAGACTTCAGAGCAAGGAAAATTACCAGAGACAAAAAAAAAAAAAAAAGACACTATAGAACGATAAAAGGGACAGTCCACAAAAAAGACAATGCAATCCTACATGTGCATGCATCTAACAACAGAACTGCCAAATATGTGACGCAATACTGACAAGGCAAAAAAAGAAATCCACAATCACACTTTGAGACTTCAACAGCCCTCTCTCAATATTGATAGAACTACTTAGAAGATCAGCAAAGATGTAGAAGAACTTAATAACACATCAACCAACAGGACCTAATAAACATTTGTAAAACATTCCACCCCAAAACAGCAGAATGCACATTCTTTTCAAGCACCCAAAGAACATATATCAAGATAGATCATATGCTGGACCATAAAACAAACCTCAACAAATTCAGAATAGTTGAAATCATATACGGTCACTCTCCACAATGAAATCAAACTGAAAATCAATAGCAGATAACATGAAAATCTCCAAACACTTGAAAATGAAACCCTTCTAAATACACCATGGGTTGCACAGGAACTCTCGAAGGAAATTTTAAAATATGTTGAACTGAGTGAAGATGAAAATACAACATAAAAAATTGTGGGATACAACTAAAGCAATGCTAAGAAGGAAATTTATAGCACTAAATGATACGTTAGAAAAGAGAAGTCTCAAATCAATAGTCTTAAGTCTTGCCTCAAGAACCTAAAAAAGAACAAGATAAAGCAAGAAGAAGGAGACAGAGAACAAAAATCAACTTAAAGTAGAAAAACAGTTGTGAAGTGAACAGGGATAAATGTGGTTCTTTGAAAAAAATCAATAAAATTGTCAAACCTCAAGCAAGACCGGCAAAGAAAGAAAACTGGAATTATCGATATCAGGATTGAAACATGTGACCTACAGACTTCAAAAGGATAATAAGGGAATGCTCGGAATATCTCTGCAAGCATAAATTCAACAGCTTAGATGAGATGGACCAGTTCCTCAAAAACAATCACAACTCATCCAATATGAAATACAAAACTTGCATAAGTCCATAACAAACATATTAAGTTACAATTTCAGAACTCCCAAAAGAGAATGTGCCAGGCCAAGATATTTTCACTGGACAATTCTACCAAACATTTACTGAAGAGTTAATATCAATTTTACATAAACTTTCCCAGAAAATAGACTAGCAAAGAACACTTTCCAATTCATTTTATGAAGGTAGATTACCCTGATACTACCAGACAATATTTTAAAAGTCACAAATATTCTCATAAATATACCTGCAAAAAGTCCTTAATGAAATAGCATATAGAATTCAGCAACACATAAGAAGCATTATGTTAATTATACCTCAATTTTTAATTTTTTTTATTAAAAAACAGAATTATACACCATGACAAACCGGGGTTTATTCTCGAGATGCAAGCCTGGTTCAATTGATAGTAAAACAATATAATCCACTATATTATTAACAGTCTAAAAAGAAAAATCTCTGATCTTATCAATCAATATGGAAAATGCATTCAATAAAATACAATATCCATTTATGATTTTTAGAAAAAAAAAAACCTCTCAGTAAGGAAAACTTCTTCAACTTGATAAATAGACTCTACAAAATCCCACAGCTAACAGACTTAATGGTGAATGACTACTTTCTTCCTAAGTTCAGGAATAAGGCAGGGATGCCTCTTCCCACCATTTTTATCCATAACTGTAGTGGAAGTTCTAGCCAGTGGAATAAAGCAAAATAAACAAAAGGCACACAGATTGGAAAGGAAGAAATAAATCGTCCCTGACTGCAGATAATACAATTTTCTATGTGAAAAATCCCCAAACATCTACAAAACAAAAACTTTCTTAAACTAATTGAATCTGCAAAGTCACAGAAAACAAGATAAACATACAAAACTTTATTCCTATATACTAGCAATGAACAGCTGGGACACGGAAAGTTAAAAAAATAGCATTTAGTGTTGTTCAAGAAAATAAAATTAAAAAACCAACAAAAAGTTGTTAATCTAATAGCCTCAACTGGAAATAACCCAGGTGTCCTTCAACAAGTGAATGGTGAACTGCGGTATACCTATACCAGGGCATACTGCTCAGCAATAAAAAGGAGTAAACTATTGAAACAACAACTTAGATAAATATCCAGAGGAATCTTCTGAGTACAAAGAGCCAATCTCAAATGGTTTCATGCCGTTTAATTCTACTTAGATACCATTCTTGAAATGACACAATCACAAAAATGTTGAAGAACTCAGTAGTGGCCTGGTGTTAGGTAGAGGGCAGAAGGGGGAAGGAAGTGAGTGTGGCTATAAAAGGGCAACATAAAGGATCCTTGTGGTGATGGAAAAGTTCTGTATCTTGACTGTATCACTGTCGGTATCTTGGTTGTGATGTTGTGTTACAGTGTTGCAAGACGCTCCCAAAGGGGTGAATTGGGTGAAGAGTATATGGGATCTCTGCTTTATCTCTTACAATTTCATGAAAAGCTACAATCTCAAGATCCACAATCTCAAAATTAAATTTTTAATTTAAAAAGAAAGTGGCATGCTTCATGAAATAACATGAATACAATTTTGAACACACATTTTTTTAATCTAAATATCTTGTTCTAGATACTCATCCACACCTCCAACCTGATAGTTCTGCAGGGCTGCTAGAGGCAGCATGGTAGGCAAAGGGTAAGGAAGGTCACACACCTAGACGTCACTGCTAAGCCTCGGAAGTCACTTAATCAACTCCTAGTTAGAAAAAATCCCCCCCCCCCCCCCACCCAACCCAGGTTCTGCTCCACAGCCAAACAGGAAGGAGACTTGAAATCTCAAGGAATTTGTCTTCTTATCTAGGCAGGAGGACAGCAGTCCCCACAGACTTTGCACAGCTCTAACCAAGATAAGCAGGATGACATCTGTGACAAGAATTGAATTTCTCAAGGGACTCATTAAGTGAGGAATCCACTTGGTCTGTGGTGGTCATGATTGCAGTCTGAAGGAAAGGGAAGGTAATTCACACTAGGGATTTCCTGCGTGCCTACAATTTGCAAACGGAAAAGTGAAACAGGAATTGAGATAGAAGGGTGAGAAGGAAAGGTTTTAGTCCCAAATTGCATGGTTGGCTTGGGGTCTGAGGCAACCACTCCCCACCACCCACAGGCACAGGACCTCAAGAATTCCCTTCAGGATGTACTTTGCCAGTAACACAGCAGAATCCAATTTCGATCATGTGGTATCTCCTGTCTTATCAAATTGTCTCATCGAATCATTTCACATATTGTAAACTTAGCAACAGTCTGCATTCACACACAGCTTTCTCAATTTGAAGAATTTAACTATCTTAGAGTCATTCCAATGCCAACACTACCCTCTAGTGGCTGGAACAGGGAGCTAGATGGACAGAGCTGAACTTGCCTGTTTGGTCAGTTTTCTCTGTCATTACTGATAGCATTCTCCTCAACCAAAGCAGCTTCACAAGATAACCACTTCTTTTTGCCAAAAATGAATTCATCCTATGGTATCATAGACAAGCACGTTAGGACAGCATTTGTAAGTAGGTTAGCTATATGACTATGTTTAAGCCTCACTGAGTAATATCTAAAATTATCCGAGATTTTAAAGATTTATGATAAGATTCTATTTAAATATTCCTTATAAATTCATAATATCATTTTACAAAAATAAAACATTTGCCCACAACTCTAGGAATACCTATGGTATAAGATGAGTATGTAGCTTTCCACCACCTCATAAGGAAGAAAGGATGATTCTACCTCTTCAGAAGGCAAGATATTTAGCGAGTTGTGTGGAGTAAAGAACACCTGGTTTGGAGGACCCCAGATACAAGTTTAGATCCTGCCTTGCTATTGGTTGAGGATCTTGGTCAAGTACCTCGATTTTATGATGCCTTGGTTGCCTATTCTATAAAAATGGGAATAAAAATAATGCCTGGCTCACAAATAAACTGGGAGAAATTTTACAATTCCTGGCACAGAACAGCTTCTTAATAAATCGCGTCTATACTTAGGTATAAATTTGTATCCGTTTAGACATGCCGGAGAAATTCAAGATATATATGGAAACTCATTAGGAAGAAATACGAAAAATAATTTCCTTTCCAATCTAATGACCAAGATAGGAATATAAGACCCTATCTCCAAATGCTGTATCTTTTAGGAATTCTTTGAAATAGCATTTACTGTACGATAACCACTGTTTTCAATACTTTACATGAAATATTTAATCTTACAAATATCCGACCAGAAAATCAGAAAGGTCAAGGTTGTATGTGGCCTAGCGGACACTTGAACCCAGACACTTAACTCCAGCTGCACCCTGCTACTACCATGCAGTATCATCTCCCTCAGGCAAACATGAGCATGTAGATGGGAATATCGACTTAAGATTCGTAATCACTGAGGGCTTACTCTTAACAAGACATAAGATAGGGCTGACTGGTTTTAGAGGATAGAGAAGTGAGTTACCACCAAGAATCAAAATACCCATTTCTAATAAAAAAAATTCATCCTACCCACTCATTTTATTTGCTTGTCATGCATAAACCAGAAAAATGAACAGGCAAAATGTTCTCATTTGTTCAGCATTTTATGGTATATGATTTCTTCCAACTCCTGAAGACTGTTTTTATCCTCACAATAATGTTGACACAGGAAAGTGTTATCCCTCACTTCAGACATCCGAGACCGAGATGGTCAAGTGGACCGTCCAAGGTCACAAAACCAGGGAATGTCAGAACTATGACCCTTAAATTCCATTCTTCACTGCCAATCCTGTTCTTTCCCCTACATGGTCTCTGTAAATAAGGTCTCTAGAAAATCCTGTCTAAGTAGATCTTGAAGCCTACTTTCAACAGTGGAAAAGCTGGTCTTTATTAGGGGGAAAAATGGAAACAAGTTGGAGGTTGATCAGCCCAGAGTACCACATTCTTAAGGAGCCATTGTTGCCTTTTCCTGTTTCCAAGTCAGCTATGGCTCCTCCAAGCCACAAAGAGGTTAAGACAGGGATAGCAGGTAGATGTGCATCCACATATCTGTCTTTAAATCCATCAGCACATAGAGACCAATCTTCACCTGCCAGCTCTCAGGGATAAGTAATTGCATTGCTGCATTGGAGGACACACATCCTACTTTGCCTTACAATCGGCAGGCAATGGAATTTGTTTTGTATACTGCTATTTTCAGCCTTCCAGTAAAATCTGAAGATGATGGAGAGGCTCTTCCCAAAATCATCACATCAGACTTTTAGTGGCTCATCCTATCTCAGTGTTCCTTCTCCCTCATTTATATTTTCAAGCTCTATCTATCACGTCCTGATACTTCATCTTCAAAAGATACTTTTGATGTTAAGTTGGAAGAGTCCAATCCTTTGAAATTGCTGTTCTCCATCCTGAAAAACCTATCAATTCTTCATGTTTATAATCTTCACTCAAAATGAAACCATACTGATTGCCTTTTTTTTATCGAAGGGGAAAACACCCTCTAAAGTTAGAACTGGCTGCCTGTCCCCCAGCTACCATGATGTCTCATGGTGGAGGCGGGACGCTCCAGTGGCTTTTCAATTCAAGAGGCAAAGTCACCCTCAAGCATATGGGGACAACGAAGACTGCACTTTCCAAACTTGCCTGGCAAATTATCTTGTCCCCTACTGAAAAAAAAAAAAAAAAAAAAAAAAACAAATCCCTACAGATATATGCAGCTGCAAGCAATTACTCATCTCCATTAAACACTCACTTAAAAAACTAATTCAAACAACCCGCTGCCTACACCTGTGTGAAGAAAGTAAACAAGTTATAAGGGGAAAGGGCAACATCTACATTTTAAAAAATAATTGTCTGTAAAAGCCTATAAATGGTCATTTCCAGAACACCAATATTAGCTAATCAAGGCATCAAATAACTTTTCATTAGTAAGTGGCCTGGGTTACTCCCAGAGTAAGCAGTCTATTGGTTCTGTTGCTAAATATTGTCAATCTCTTATTACATAAAGTACAAGTCTCATGCTACTCTTTAAAAATGGCATAAAATTAACAATTTGAGAGAGACTTTAGGGCCCAGTAATAGCCCCCAACATCCACCCAGGGACAGAAAAATGTGTGCTTAAAAGTTTCACAAAGTAACAAAAATCTGTGTAGGGCATGAACATAAGATATAAAATACTGCCCCTCTGGACATGACCTATGATCCAGGCAGTGTGCTGGTAACATTTCGTGGGTTATTTTATTGTATGTTCACCACAAATATACAACGTTGTTAGTATCGTTTTCAAACTTCACAGAAGTCCGGTAACCTGTCCTGTTCGCACAGCTTGTGAACAGCCAAACAGGAATGGGAATCATCTCACTCCCAAGCCCAAAGTCTTAATCACTCTGCTAGTCTGCCTCAGGGACTGAGTGTTTAATACACAGCATCTCAAATGTGCCTGCCTTTGGAATCACCTGCAGGGTTGTTTTTGTTTGTTTGTTTGTTTTTTTAAGGGTTTTTTTTAAAATTTTTTTTATTTATTTATTAATTTTTGGGGGGTACACCAAGTTCAATCATCTGTTTTTATACACATATCCCCATATTCCCTCCCTTCCTTGACTCCTCCCCCCTCAAGTCCCCCCCACCCTCCCCGCCCCAGTCCTCTAAGGCATCTTCCATCCTCGAGTTGGACTCCCTTTGTTATACAACAACTTCCCACTATCTATACTACAGTTGGTAGTATATATATGTCTGTGCTACTCTCTCGCTTCGTCTCAGCTTCCCCTTCACCCCCTGCCCCCTCCCAAACCTCGAGATCTCCAGTTCTTTCTCTGTACCTGCATCCTTGTTCTTGTCACTGAGTTCATCAGTACCATTTTTAGATTCCGTATATGTGAGTTAGCATACAATATTTGTCTTTCTCTTTCTGACTTACTTCACTCTGTATGACAGACTGTAGTTCTATCCACCTCATTACATATAGCTCCATCTCATCCCTTTTTATAGCTGAGTAATATTCCATTGTATATATATATGCCACATCGTCTTTATCCATTCATTTGTTGATGGGCATTTAGGTTGCTTCCACGTCCTGGTTATTGTAAATAGTGCTGCAATACACATTATGGTACAAGTTTCTTTTGGGATTATGGTTTTCTTTGGGTATATGCCCAGTAGTAGGATTACTGGATCATATGGTAGTTCTATTTGTAGTTTTTTAAGGAACCTCCAAATTGTTTTCCATAGTGGCTGTACCAACTTACATTCCCACCAACAGTGCAGGAGAGTTCCCTTTTCTCCACACCCTCTCCAACATCTTATGATTTGTATGGAAACGCAAAAGACCCCGAATAGCCAAAGCAATCTTGAGAAGAAAAAATGGAATTGGTGGAATCAGGCTTCCTGACTTCAAACTATACTACAAGGCCACAGTGATCAAGACAGTATGGTACTGGCACAAAAATAGAAAGGAAGAGCAATGGAATAGAATAGAGAACTCAGAAGTAAGCCCAAACACATATGGGCACCTTATCTTTGACAAAGGAGGCACGAATATACAATGGAAAAAAGACAGCCTCTTCAATAAGTGGTGCTGGGAAAATTGGACAGCTACATGTAAAAGAATGAAATTAGAACACTTCCTAACACCATACACAAAAAGAAACTCCAAATGGATTAAAGACCTACATGTAAGGCCAGACACTATCAAACTCCTAGAGGAAAACATAGGCAGAACACTCTATGACATACATCAAAGCAACATCCTTTTTGACCCACCTCCTAGAATCATGGAAACAAAATCAAGAATAAACAAATGGGACCTCATGAAACTTCAAAGCTTTTGCACAGCGAAAGAAACCATAAACAAGACTAAAAGGCAACCCTCAGGATGGGAAAAAATAACTGCCTATGAAACAACAGACAAAGGATTAACCTCCAAAATATACAAGCAGCTCATGAAGCTTAATACCCAAAAAGCAAATAACCCAATCCACAAATGGACAGAAGACCTAAATAGACATTTCTCCAAAGAAGACATACAGATGGCCAACAAACACATGAAAAGATGCTCAACATCACTAATCATCAGAGAAATGCAAGTCAAAGCCACAATGAGGTATCGCCTCACACCAGTCAGAATGGCTATCATCACAAAATCTGGAAACAACAAATGCAGGGTTGTTTTTTAATGCTAATATCTGGATTCAACCTCCAGGGAATTTGATTAAATAGGTTTCAAGTCTGTCCTGGACTTTGGGATTGTTTTCTAAAATTTCCCAGATAATTGTCTTGTATTTGCGAATTACTGGTGTAATATAACCAGTAGGGCTCCTGCATTGCTTTTCTCTTTATATTGGATGCCGGAAATGGGCGCAGTGTAGCATAGGGCTTAAGAGAGTTGGTTTGGGTCATTTGGATCTGAATCTCAGCTCTGTCATTGATGGTTTTATAATTTGGGCAAAATTAATCTCACTAAACCTGGGTTTTCCCTCTTATAAAATGGGAATTCAGGGACTTCCCTGGTAGCACAGTGGTTAAGCATCTGCCTGCCAATGCAGGGGACATGGGTTTGATCCCTGGTCTGGGAAGATCCCACATTGCCGCAAAGCAACTAAGCCCATGCGCCACAGTTACCGAGCCGGTGCTCTAGAGCCTGCAATCCACAACTACTGAGCCCGCATACTGCAACTACTGAAGCCCATGCACCTAGATCCCATGCTCCACAACAAGAGAAGCCACCACAGCGAGAAGCCTGTGCACCACAATGAAGAGTAGCCCCTGCATGCCACAACTAGAGAAAGTCTGGGCGCAGCAACAAAGACCCAATGCAACCAAAAATAAATATATTTATTTACTTAAAAAAAAAGGAAATTCAGTTAAATGTGATTATTTAAGGGCTTGTCATGGTGCCAACAGGCAGTAAGAATTCTGAGGATGTCACTATTATTGCTACCATCTTTGAAATGTTATATAACTTAGTTTAGTGAGTTTGTTAAATCTAGATATGAAATTATGCATAACACTGTTAATGTTGATAACCATCCCGGTGATTACCTATGGGAGTTTGTGAGATATATTCACTTATCACCTCATTTAATACTCATCACATCTCTGACATCGTTATTTCATATTGTAAGTGAAAATGAAGTCCAGGGATACTAATTTCACACAGTTCCTAAGGAGCAGAACCAGAATTTGAATCAGCCATCAAGATGGTTCAGGTTCAAGTAACACTTCATACAAACTGAAAGTGGTATTTTTTCAGAAACACATCAAAAAGCATGTAAGAATTTTTTCTTGTAGACTCCTCATTCTAAACAATTTGAGGTTATCTTTTGAACTGCCTGTAGAGCTAGTTTTTAAGTACAAGATGAAACCACTCTCATGTTGTTCTTTATTTTATATGTTAAGAAGTATTACCCAGTTTTATCCATCAGTCCACTGTGCTTCCTTTTAAATGATATTTCTTTGAGTATGGATTTGTTTCCTGAAAACAGACAATAGAGTTTTCAATCAATGAACGTGTTCAAAGGAATTTGCCTCAGATTCTGCAAGTAGTTTCAGAAAAGGAATTTAAAAATTGATGAAGCTGTAATAGCATCCTTCCAAAATGATTGGAAGAGACTGAACCTCTTTGGATGTACAAGGTTTGGTTTGTTTGTTTTTGATTCAAATTTCTTCATTTTATTGCAGCAGCTTGTATGTTTAGAGCTATTTCTAAAAATGCACGGGTGAGACCTTCAAGAAATGTCCAATGACTAGGATCGTTACAGGAAAAAAAATCCAATTTTATTCTCACCTTGGATTCCAGTCACTCCAAAGGCCCCAAAATCTTTTTTCTTCAACTGGGAGTCATTTTCCCTCTGATGCACATAGATAAAATCACCCAGCTTCATTTTTCTTTGATTTTATAGAAATGGCCTCTGTAAGGATATCCTGGAGGTTTACTAATTCTCACAATAATTTTCTTTATATTTTAATAGCTCCTCCTAAAGTTATATACCTATATTCCTATCGTCTGTTATCTTTATGAAATTGAGAATATTCTAAAAAAATGCCTGAAAACTAATCTCAGAAAGTTGCCCCTAAGGTAAATATATATGAAATACATGGAAAGAAAAATTAAGGACCAATATAGGCAGCAATGGAAATTAGGTCCATAACTATTATAACTCGAAGGGGTACTAAAGACCATCCAGTCCAACTCTCCTACCCCCTCCCGTGAGTTAAACTGAGGCTGAGAAATGTTGAAGGACTTGTCCACAGTCTCTCAACTAGCAGAGTGGGGATTATAACTCTTAAAATGTATGTCTGACGCTTAGGGCGGGGCCCCACATCAATGTTTGCATTGCTCCACACTTTAATAATAAGACAGCTCCTTCAGGTAGAACAGGTTTTAGAAACATGATCAAAATGAGATATAAGGATAAGGAACAAAACACTAATGTTGAGTCCAAGAAGTATTAGATTCCAGGGGCTAGAGAATCAATAGGTTCCTAGGCTTACAAAGGGACTTAGAGATCATCTAATCCTCACTTTACAAATAAGGAATCTACATGCAGAAGAGATGGCATAACTAAAAAGCAGCAGCAATAGCACATACTGCCTCTTGCTCTGAGTCAAGCACTTCCCTAAGCCACTGATATACATATTCTCATTTTTAATCACAGCAGCCTCAACAGGTAGGTTCTATTAGCAGTCCTGTTTGTAAAAGAGGAAACTGAACAAAAGAGTGTCATTACCAAGGCTGCATGCCTATTGTGGTAGGCAGCCTTCTGAAATGGCCCCCAGTGATCCCTGCCTTCTGGTGTTCATATTTACCAGTGACTGATTTCTAACAAATAGAATACAGCCAAAGTGATGGGGTGTCACTTCTGAGATTTGCTTACAAAAGACTGACTTGACTTGGTGGCCTTCTCTCTCTGGTTCTTCTAGCTTGCTCACTCCAATGAGGTCAGATGCACAGTATGAGCTGCCCTATGGAGGGGCCCACATGGCACGGGACTGTGGGTGACTTCTGGCCAAGATCTGGCAGTAAACCAAGCCCCTCAACCCAACAGCCCACAAGGGACTGAATCCTACCAGAGTGAGCTTAGAATAAGAATCTGATCTACCCTCAGTTGAGTCTGGAGATGACCACACCCCAAGCCAACACCTTGATTGCAGCTGGTGAAGATCCAACTAAGCTGTAACCAGGATTCCTGATACTCGGAAACTGAGGAATAATATTGTTTTAAGCTACTAAGAAGGGGAAACTGAGATGAAGCGAGAGAGTAGCACAGACATATATATACTACCAACTGTAAAATAGTCAGTGGGAAGTTGTTGTATAACAAAGGGAGTCCAACTTGCGGATGGAAGATGCCTTAGAGGACTGGGGCAGGGAGGGTGGGGGGACTCGAGAGGGGGAGTCAAGGAAGGGAGGAAATACGGGGATATGTGTATAAAAACAGATGATTGAACCTGGTGTACCCCCAAAAAAATAAAAAAAAAAAAATTAAGCTACTAAGGTTCGGGATAATTTGTTGTGCAGCAATATGAAAAATAATACATCCACAAAATTGAAATCTCAGGACTTAAGCTCAAGTGCAATTGACACCTCCCATTGCTTAGCTTATACAGCAACATCACAAGGATAGTCTATGAAAGATCATAGCCTATCATGGCTAAATTCACATCTTCATTCATTCATTAATTTTAAAAGCATTACTGAACCTCTACTAGGGATAAGAAACTCCTAGATTCTATGATATGAAGATGTGTAAGACAAGGTTTCCAATCTTATACTACGCACTTTCTATTAGGGAGGAAACATGCTAACAAGTAAACATTTTTAAGTACCACTCAAATTCAAATTACACATATTTACTTTTATGACTGTATATGCAGTTCTGGTCTTTCTAGATTTTTAATGTAGATATCCACTAAACATCTAATTCCTACTTTTGATGAGTTTTTTTTAATAGCATAGGAATTACTCCTACTTTATACATAAACAATGTTATTTAAAACCATTACCCACTTCTACCTCTTCATTCAACCTAAGTACACTGGTATTTTAAATAATAAAATAATTCCTGAAATTAATACAGGAAGCAGACATATAGCAGATAAGGTATTACAAAAGGAACCTATAGGGAAAAAATGTGAGATATTTAGAAATAAGTCAAAAATTAGAAAATAAGGAAGTTTTTAGGGAAATAAAAGGCAAGGGTGACAATAAACTTGACAGGGAGAGCTGATAGAAATATTGATTGCTGGCTGTAGCTAACCCACATGCTGACTTTTTTTTTCCCTGCTTTCCTCTTAGGTGCAAATGAGGAGAGTTTGCACTAAAATGACAACCCACAGCTTATTTGAAATTGTATCTGACTTAATTAGCAGAGGATGACAGAGAGGATAATGGCCCTGAATACTGACTTTGCGTTCCTAATGGTTTTCAGAGAATTTGTCTCAGTTTTGTTGATGAGACTGACAGGCTATGAAGTCAAAGTAGTGACAGAATAAAAAATGTTTTTTTTTCCCCCTCAAGCTATTGGATAAAGAGCTGGAGATATAGATTTTTTTATGAATTTACATTTTAATATCCGTAAATATTTCTTTCTGCCTCAGACAGCTTATGTCGTCTTTTCCAAAATATTAGCTTTGGCTTACCTTTGGGTTTCACGTTTTTATTTTCCTTAACCTCACTAATGCTGTGTGTTTCACCCCACAAATGACTTTTATGGGAAATAAAGCAGTGGTTTTTTTCTCAAGTCTCTAAAGTGAAAGAACTTCATACACATTAAATTAGCCACACCCTCATCATTCCTGCCAGACCATGTGCCTAACAGGTAAGTGTGTCTTCTCAAGGGAGTTATCCACCAAGAACATAAAGACTCTATTGGAGTTTCTGAGTGCCTGTCTTAGCTTAGGCTGCCAGAACAAAACATTGTCGATTACAGGGCATAAGTAACAGACATTTCCCATGGTTCTAGAGGCTGCAAGTTCAAGATCAGGGTGTCAGCATGGTCGGCCTCTAATGAGGGCCGTTTTCCTGTTTTGTAGATGGCTGCCTGCTCCCTGTGTCCTCATGCTGCAGAGAGAGAGCAGCTCCAGTCTCCTCCTCTTCTCATGAAAACCCTAACCCATCCCATCACTGGAGCTCTACCCTCATGACCTCCTCTAGACCTCGTTACCTCCCAAAGGCTCTGCTCCAAATACCATCGCATTGAGGGTTAGAGCTTCAATATATGAACTTGGGAAGAAACACAAACATTCTGTTTATAACACTGCCTAAAATCTTCCATTTAGGGCATTGGGGCTGATGAGCCCACAGTAGACTGAAATGTTCTGCTCAGCCTATGGGGCTGTAGCTATGAGCAGCTAAAAGGAGACAAGCCAAGCTGAACTATCTATGAAGCACACATGCAACGCATAGAACCAGCAGGGATAAATTCAATGATGTTAACATTTTTCAAAGCTGGATATAGAAGTTATTACATTGAGAAGAAAACTCAGTACAATGAATGAACAGCAGAATGGACTAAGTTAAATCACAGATTAGTGAGCTGAAAGATTCCTGGGAGAGTTCCTTAACCCAAACATGAGGAAGAACATAGGTATAGAAAGAGAAAATGTAAAGATAAAAGATACGATGGACAGAAGGAAGAGTGTCCACGAAGGAAAAATGGGATAAGTTATTTGAAAAAGTGACTAATGAGACTTTCCCAGAACTAAAGACAGACCTGAGGTCACAGATAGAAGAGTTCAGAATGCAAAGAAGTTTGAGAACACGGAGTCATTACTGAGACACGTTCTGATTTAAAAAAAAAAAAGTTTAGAACAAAGCCTTCTGAAGGGGATGAGGGAAGCAAGTCTTCTTCCAAAAAAATCCTGAAATTGATGTCTGATTTCTCAGCTGCATTGAATACATGAACACCAAGTGCTAATATCTTCAAACTGCTGAAAAGACAATTAACCCTCAAGTATTATATCCTGTTATGCTAGTATTTAAAAACGAAGACACAAAGACATTTTCAGACTTGTGAGAGGTCAAAAAAAAAAAAAGTACCAACACAGAGGCTGCTTGAAAGATATTCTACAGGAGGAAGAGAAATAAATGCAAAGGGAAGCAAAGAAATATGGGAGGTAAGCAAAAATAGAGAAATTTCTAAATTTTGTAGTTTAAATAAAGAGGAGCGGCAGGAGGAGGAGGAAAGAAGATGCAAGGTGGGAGGGAATGAGGCAGAGATGGAGGTGCAGGTAAGGACGATTGGAAAGCACAACAGGAAAAGAAAAAATATACTCGTAACAACTTTGGGTGAGCGAACCTTAAATACTAACAAAAGAATTAGGGAACAGAGGTGGGGCAGGAAGGGACCATAGGAAGATGAGAGTGTACTCTAGTCCTCCCCTTGTGTTGGTTGGGGGCCATAAGTACTGACGTATTTTATAAATTGATCTGGGGAACAGCTATACACATGGCTTTTGATAATTTAGGAGTAACCAGCAGAATAAAATTAAAGGTCAACTTTCAAGCCTATCCAGAAAAAGAGAAATAATTTTTTTAAAGAAAAAGCATAGCAAATAGGAAACCCTGAGCTAATTCTCAGATATTTTTGTCTTTCAGTCTGTGCAGTAAACCACATTAATAAATTTTCCGATGTTGAATCACTCTTCTCTTGAGAAACTATATTTAATCATGATGCATTAAAAAGCTATTAGATTTGTCTGTGTACTATATTAAGATTCTTGTATCTATATTCATAAATGAAATGGCCCTATAATTTTATTTTTGTTGTGTTCTTGTCTGGTTTGCATATCAAAGGTAATCTATTCCTGTACAATTATTCAAGCGGCTTTTTTTTTTTTTTTTTTTACTATGTTCTGGAAACAGATACAGTAAAGTCATCTTGTGCTTTGAATAACCTGTAAAAGCCTTTGTGCCCAGTACATCATGTGAAGGGTGGATTCTTGCCATTTTAATGTCTTCACTGGTTAACAAGTCTTCAAGGCTGTTTTAATCTGGCCCATTTATATCTGCAGAATGATCATCCTTGGCTTCTTACCATCTGTGGTCCAGCCAAGCCAGCCTGCTTGCAGTCATATCAATGTTACCTCTTCCCCCTCTCACTTCTTGTCCTTTCTATGTGTTCTTTCTTCTGCCTGGAATCACCCATCGACACTATCTGCCCAATTCCCACTTGCCTTTTATGCCTCCACCTGGGCATTTCTCCTCCTGAACACTTCCCCAACACACCCTCTAAGGGACCTGCACCAGGGCCTTGTTCATTGAATGGAGTCAACTTTCACAAATACCCCATTTTCCATTTATAGATGTCCTGGTTTCATAATTGACACATTTTCACAGTCCTTAGGTCAAGACCCCAGTGTGGAACATGTGTTCCTGCTGCAACTCCCTGGGTCTCCCCTGCCCTATGGAGACCTCAAGACAGAGGAGCCCTTATCAGGTCTCAGCAACCTGAGGACTCTAAAAAAGGGCAATTTTTTAAATGATTAACATATAAGAAACAGGTTGTGTTTTTCAGCTTGACAGAATCCATCTTTTACAGGACCATCAACTTCCCAGGATATACCCTCCACCTGACAGAAAGCCTCAGGGCATGCTTGGGTCAACCACTCTTCACCGGCTCGAGCTCTTTGTTGGACCCCCACCATACCTCACAACCTTGGGATCACCGCTATCATGATCCTTCTCCCATTGCACCGACCCTTGTCCATCTCTGGGTGTGCCACCAGCCTAGACGTGGGTGAGAGCAAACTAAGAGGCCCCTGGGCTGAAGCCAGACCTGGAATCGAGGTGAGGTTAAGTCCCAGCTACACACTTTACAAGTTTGGTAACTTGGGCTAGTGATTCTAGTGCTCTAGCTTACTTTCTCTCTATAAAATAAGCATTCCTATCTAGCTCATAGGGATCCCTACCATGAAAGGGATAAAAATGAGAGTTCTCTTATGAAAGTGTCTTATAAGCAAAGAATTATACAGATATATTATTCAGTAAGCAAAGAATTGTTGGCTGGCCTTAAAAAGGGCTGCAGTATTTCACGGCTGGCTTGCACTTCTGTGTATTAAGTATAAGAGATAATTTTCTAAATGACAGTCTCCTGGCTTGAAATGTTCATCTAACTCCCCTAGCTGAAAATTTTGCTGACTTCTCAGAGGAAGGACCAGATTTTTTCCATCTGCCTATACATATAATACAGTCAAAAAAGTTAACTCACACAACTCAGATGTGCAAGCTAGACAAATCATTAGTCTACGATTAATGTCATCTTTCTTCCAAGTCCCTGACTTCTTCTCAAGCCACTTTAGACAAAGTCTGATTCAACAATTTAAATGGTTCCTTGGAATAGTGTTCAGTCTCTCTAAGGAAGCACGCTCATGGTCCCAGTTTGCCTCTACCTGCCACTACCTCTCTCTCTAACTTGGTATCGGGGTGTAAGGGGGAGTCAAGTATTTGAGTCTCTGGGGACATTGGGGGTCCCCTTATCTCGTACTAGGGCTCTGCGGGCATTGTCTGGCCTGGCCTCTAGAACAATAATCCTAGTCGGCCTGGGTGCGCCTGGGCTCTGCTGGCCTTCCCTGCTGAAGCTGGTATAATTCGGCCTCATTCTTCTGACTCAGATGATGCTTGTGTGCTGACTCACCATAGTCTGGCTTCTATGGGCCTTAGGCCATGAGCTATTGATACTTACCACATCCTCGGTCCCGAGGGTCACCACCGCTGTATCAGCCCCCTTAATGGACCCACTGGCTCTCAGTTTAGTGACTTTCTGACAGAGGAATTAGGGCATCTCAGGAAGGCTCAAGTACCGGCTTCTCTATGCAGAGCACTCGGGATGCTTTCCTGCGTCCATGCTCCAGAGAAACAAGGAATGGGGAGCTTTTTCTGTTTGGCATTAGCCTCACTTACCCTGCACACCTGTTTCTCTTCAAGCCTAAACCTGGTGAAGGAAAAATGGGCAGCACACGTCTTACCATCTCCCTCCTTTTTGTCTCTATTCTCTGCACACTTTTACAAGACAGCAGACAGAGGAGGCATCCTTTTTTAAAAAAAATTTTATTGCAGTACAATTGATTTACAATGTTGTGTTAGTTTCAAGTATACAGCAAAGTGAATCAGTTATATACATAAATCCACTCTTAGATTCTTTTCCTATATAGGCCATTACAGAGTTTTGAGTAGAATTCCCTGTGCTGTACAGTAGGTCCTTATCAGTCATCCTCTTAATTCTCTTGCATCCTGTCCTCTCCACCCCCCTCAGAGGAGCAGGGTGGCACGAGCAAACAAGGCATCTTCCTCACACCTGGGAGGACTCTGCTTATTTGTTGATCCGTCCAGTCTTAGGTGTTAATATTAAGGGGAGATGAGAGAATGGACACATTTCTCAAAACCATATCATGGCTCACAACCTATTTTTAGATATCAAAAATCTGAGCATGCTCTTGCTCTTTCCCTCAGCATCCCTTTTGTAATACATTCTGTTCCCCAGCACATTCCCCTCCCCCCGCCGCCCCACCCCACAGCTGCCTGGGGGAGGCTGAGCTACAGAGCTTGTATCCAGAAAGGGAGAAGAAGAAAGCGAACTAATAAATTTTAAAGATATTACCCCTGTGACAGACAGGTAAATACACTGTGGAGACAGACAAGGTCCTCATGGAAGGACAAGGAATGAAATTCAGACACAGACCTCCATCTGGAAGTTTGGCTTTCTGAGGCCTCTTGAGAGCTTAGAACAAGGGATTCCCTGGTATTCAGGGAGCCTGGAGGATGCAGCCTAGAGAGGGTGCAAGGCTTCCGAGGGGTCAACCCTAGTATCAAGCTACGGCCGACATCCCAGATACTCCTGATGGAGATGGTGGGCAAGCGGTTGACTAGGGCCAGCCTGAACCCATATATTTGTGGGGAGCAGGGGCCACAAACCCAGATGTTGACAGGCGGCAGGCTGAGAGCACATGTCTGAAGCAGTTGGCTATAGGACATTAGAGGGTGGATGGGCTGGGGAACAGAATGTTCCACTCTGGGGCACCACAGAGTAGAGACTTTTTAAATTTTTTAAACACTTTCTTCCCCACCCCCTGCCAAAGCATTTAAGGCCAACTATAGCCTGTAATCCAAATTTTGCATCTTTGGGATTTACATACAATTAAAATAATCCTAAATGATTGGCGTCCTCAGAGTAGAGAGGGGGTTGGCAGCATTGAGAAAGCAAAAGAAGCATCTCGGAAACACATCAAGTGAGGAGTTAGTAACTTGCTACACTTCATATTAAACTCAAATGACTCTTTAAAGCTTATTTTGTCTATATTGATGGGGAAGAGGGTGTGAGCTTATATAGTGGGGAATCTATTTCTATCATGATTAATCTTTAAAAAGTATACTTAAGTCAGGAGTCACAAATCCAAATGGCCACAGGCCTCATGCAGGTAGGACCACTGTGTGAGGCACGAGGTGGACCACAGGATTGGGGGGCTATGAAAACCCGGGGAGGCCTACCTGCATGCAGACATTCAAACGTAATGTTTTAATGTAATCCTGAGCGACCAAAGCATCTGCTGCATCTCTGGGGTCAGCAGGGTACTTCTGGGGACCTCTGGTGTGTGTGAACAACTCATGTGTCTCCTGTAGAAGTGGAATTGGTTTCTATTTCATAGAACAAGATTAGGGGTGAATTAAATTTCTCCTCTGTGTGTGTATAAGTGCACAAGTGTGTCTGTGGTCCTGACACAGAATATAGGTCTGTAACCTTCGAAGGGGTTCTTCGTGAAAAATCAGTGAGATAGCAATGAAGATACAAATGTCACAGGTTTCAAATCCTTCTCCTTAAAAAGAAAGGGCTGAGAACTTCATTCCTTCTATATCTTTTCATTATTTTAATAAAGGGTAGCCTGAGTTAGAGAAAACCATGGATTGGTGGGAGGGACTATGTGGAAAGGAGATGAATGTTAAGAGAAAGCCCAGGCTTCTTGTGTGTTAGTCCTGCAAGCCTTCCCTCGCTTTACAACATTGGGGTTATTATAAAAAGACCCAATCAGTCAAATATGCCTGCAGACATATTTCCTTGTGCTTGTCTAGTGCTTTTAAATCATTGAATTATTTTCCATCCTTTAAGAGTTAAGAGATCCCAGCGGCACTTGAGCCAATATTCTGCCTGAGTTGAACAGAGGCTGCCTTGCGGTTCACCACACTCCCCACCACTCCCTTTAGTCTTCCCTGTCATGGAGCTTACCTTTTAATGTTATCTTGTGCTATTGTTTAATTTTTAGATACATTATTTATGTTTCCTGCCTGGCACCACAGGCAGCAGAGTCCACAATCCCTCTTCTAGAGCTCCCCTCCCCCTCCCCCCTGCCTCCAACACCAGGTTGTGGTCAGGATAGCTGCCTATGCTCAGCACTTCCCCTGTGAGATGCAGAGTGTGCATCCGCCTAAGAGTTTTGCCTACTAGGGAGTAACGGCTTCAGAGAGAGAATCATGACTTGGCTAATCCTGAGTCTACTACGTGGCCCGAGACAGACCAGGCTCAGGAATTGAGTAGCAGTGCTGGACAGCAGCTGGTCCAATTTGCGGGAAGATTCTTAAATGAATTCCTAAAGTGACTTGCTCCAATGGTTATCATACATGAATTTCCTCTTTCTAGAAAAGGGCACAGAGTTTCTCCACTTCATCTTCATCTCAGAAGAGAAAAAACAAACATCATCAAATCTGATGATTATTAGAAGGATGTGAACAAGCTGTGCTTCAGAGAAAAGTGGAAGTTTCCTTTTTTTCTGAGTTGGTTACTTAGTTTTCTGTGTGTGTGTGCGTGTGGAGTTATAGAACCTATCAAAATCTTGTATTTAGACCTCAAAAACCTAGCCTCCCAGCTTCACCAGCTGCAGTGATTTGTCCTGCTTTTGGAAACATCTGTGTTCTCAGCCAGCATCCGACTGCCCTGGATGGTTAGCCTGTAGGTCAAGGTGCGACACTACCATGGGCCTTCTGACGATCTCATGGGCTGATGGCTTCTCTTCTTCCTCCCAGGCAAAGGCCAAGCATAAGAGGCTAAAAGAGGTCATTTGTGAAAGATAGGCACCACCTTTTCTGGGAAAGCAAGAATGGGGTAGGGGGTGGCAGAGAGGGAATAGGGACAGAATTATGACCAGATGCCATTGGGAATATTTTTAAAATACTTCCTAGCATAGTTGTCCTTCTTGATAATTGTTCTTTCCCTGCAGCCCTTCCATTTTTTGCCCCAGAGAAGAGGAGGGCAAGTATCCCATGGGGCAGAAGGAGATGTAGGGGCCATTCCTGTCAGTCAAGAAGGGGAAACAGGAAATCCTCACAGTGAGGGGAGAAGTAGTTACAAGAGATATGAAGGCAGCCTGTGAGCAGTCAGATAAACTTCAACTGGAGGAAGAGGGAATAAATTTTAAAACCCAGTTAGTTATCAGGTGCCAGGTCAAGGCATGTCCTGGGATCAATTTTGTCAGTAATAAAACATTTTATCCTTATTTTTAAAAACTCCTGTATCATTTTTAATAAGTTCTAAATAGAAACAGATAATAGGGGTGCTGTTTATTAATTCCTCCTAAAATCCCATTAAGCATCAAGAGACTTTTACGTGCAGAATATTAGCACGTCCCCTGAAGTGCAGCTTTGATTAAATTCCAACATCTTAAACAATGATGGGGATAAAATGGGCTATTGAATCTGGTTAGGGATCATTGTCAGCCTCCCACAGGATATGGAAAGGAATGAAATGAAACTGCACTGTTACACAAAAGGTAAAATTGAAAGGCCTGCAAGTGATGAAGCAATGGAAAAAAACTTCTTGGCTATATAACTTAAGACTTTCTTGAAGGAATTCAGCATCATTAAACCAAAACCAGACTTCTGTTCTTCCTCCCAAGTCTAACAGTGTGAAAGAGATCATTTGTGAGGAAGAATAGGCACACATTGACATTAAAGAATTATACAGCAGAAGAGTCAAACTCACAAGGCAAGCCACGGACATTCATGATGCTCACATCAGAACAGAAGGAATTAAAAGGTGAAACATTATTATTCCTACAGATAGATGGCAGAACAGATGCTGATATCCTGGAACAACTACTCCATTTCCTGTGCCAGAAACCCTGCACATAATAGGACAAACTATGAAAGAGCCAAGGTGAAAGACATTGTGAAGATCAAAAGGAGACATGAATGGACCTGAAGACATCATCCTACACTTCCTGTCCCTTCTGCTCCTGCAGTGCGATCCACAGATGAGGCCTTGACCATCCCTACCTGTTAACCACACATTTATGAACTACCCATGACTCCTTCTTCAACCCTCAACATTTAGGTCAAAGGGGATTTTTTTTCCTCTACCAACTCCTTTAGGCCTCTATCAATGTACCATTGAATTGGAGATACAGACAAGATAATGGGTTCCCAAAGCCCTTTAAGCCTCATGACTTGAATCTTCACTTCCTTTTTTCATTCCACTCAAGCCAGCTTTTCTACACCTTCCAAGCAAATTTACTCTTCTGACTATTTGCTCATGTCAGTCTTATGTCTGGGGTTCTCCAGGGCACAGCTCACTCTGGAATTGCTTTCTCAATCTGGCCCAAATTCCAGTCACCCATCCCTTGGTCCCACCCCCCTAAGTAACTAGGCTTTTTATTATGTTTTTCAAAAAGCTGTCACATTCCATATTTTCCACCATAAACTACTGGACAAGAAATTTCTAGAATTTACTCTGCTGAAATATGCAAATTCTAGGAGGTGGTTTATTCACAGAATTTTTATATCATATGCAAGCCAAAGGGTAAATGCAGTTTATGGAGGTAGTGATCATTCTTTTACTAGATTAGAGGCCCCTAGAGGGTAGGGAGAAACCTTCTCTCTAATATATCTCCCAAATAGGTTATTAATGCTTTTAATAATGAAGATGAAATTCCCCACAACACTGTTTCATTCTTAAGACAAAACAGAAAGAGTAGGAATGGGAAGAGACCACCTCATGCCTATTAAGCTGGCTATTATCAAAAACGAAAACAAAACAGAAAATAACGAACGTTGGTGAGGATGTGGAGTAAAGGGAACCCCTGTGTACTGTTAATGTAAATGTAAAATGGTGCAACCACTATGGAAAACTATGGAAAGTCCACAATTATTTAAAATATAACTACTGGGACTTCCTTGGTGGTGCATTGGTTAAGAATCTGCCTGCCAATGCAGGGGACATGGGTTCAAGCCCTGGTCCAGGAAGATCCCACATGCTGTGGAGCAACCAAGCCCATGCACCACAACTACTGAGCCTGCACTCTAGAGCCCGTGAGCTGCAACTACTTAAGTCCACGTGCCTAGAGCCTGTGCTCCACAACAAGAGAAGCCACTGCAATGAGAAGCCCGTGTGCTGCAACAAAGAGTAGCCCCTGCTCGCTGCAGCTGGAGAAAGCCCACACGCAGCAACAAACACCCAACACAGCCATAAATAAATAAATAAATTTTAAAACATATATAAAACTACCATATGATCTAACAATTCCACTCTAAGGTTATATCCAAAAGAACTGAAAGCAGGGTCTCGAAGAGATATATGCAAACCCGTGTTTATAGCAGCGTTATTAACAAACAAGAGGTGGAAGCAGCCCAAATGTCCACCGACAGATGAACAGATTGATAAGATGTGACATATGCATAGAATGGAATATTATTCGGCCTTAAAAAGGAAATCCTATCATATGCTACAATATGTATGAACCTCGCAGATATTATGGTAAGTCAAAGAAGCCAGTCACAAAAAAGACTGAGGATTCCACTTATGAGGTATCTAAAATTGTTCAAGTTATAGAAGCAGAAAGTAGAATGGTGGTTGTTAAGGGCTGCAGGGAGGGGGGAAAGGAGTTGTTTAACGGGTATATAGTTTTTCAAGATGAAAATCTTCTGCAGATCTGTTTCACAACAAGGTGAATACATGTAATACTACTGAATTGTACAGTTAAAAATAGTCAAGATGGTAAATGGTATGTGTCTATCCCCGTAGGAATAAGTAAGTGCAGGCAGCTTCATGTCTAAGTATTATTTGCTGAGTTCTGATGTTCTGTGTACTCACACCTAAAATTTGCTGATTCAATCCATTCAATAAGACGTCTGATTGAATCCACATGAAATGAATAGTTCAGGCTAGCTTTTTGCACTGGATTAACCAAAATCTCCATGTAGACAAGGCCTCAGGCATGTGAGGTGTTTGTGTGCTTCGTACAGTATATGACAATAAACAGATTATTAATAGCATCCCTATAGTTAGGAACTCTGCCAAATAGTGTAATAAAAAGTACTGTAGGAATGGAGGGAGTCCCATTTTCCCTTCCCTGAGAAGCAGGGACTAGAGCTTTCTTCCTGTGGTGTTTGGGAATCTGAGCTGGGAATAGAATAGAAGCTGTGAGCTTTAATAAATGAAATGAAATAAGGTGGATGGTTTGAGAGGCACTATCCAGAAAAGAGAATCCAAACAGAATATTCATTTCAGGAGGAAAGGCGAAGAGAAGTAGAGTCCAAGGAAGACAAAATAGAAGATAAAGATCTGAAGTCTCCCTTGACCTCCCTTCCTAGGCCAAATGGCCATACTTTATGCTCTCTTAAAACCACAAATTCTTCATAGCATTTCTCTCAGTGACAATTATAATATCATAAGTATAAATACTTGACTGGAACTCACTAGCCTAGCTATGGCCTTACCAGAAGGGAGAAGAGTGATGCCACCTTGTTAATCATATCACAGGCCATGAAATTGTCCAGGATCAGTCATCAAAGAGGGTAACTCTAACACCTGTGTACTCTGCCCACCCACAGCTTCCAGTTTAGCCAAGGGAACAGAGCTCACCTATTCATTTGAGAGTCCTTTAAATTTCCATTTTTGGAGTCTGAAATCCAGAGACTGGTTAAAGTAGGGCACTTAGCAGAAATTGTTGATTTGCTATTTTGTCAGGGTTTCTTTTAACCGTGTAACAATCGCCCAGGAAAAGAGGAGGAGAAAACAACCCAAAACTTCTCACACATTTCGGTAGATCAGAAGTCAGGACAGACAGGCCCTGGTTAGCAGAATTTATTTCTTGCTATGTTTTCACCATCTTCACCTCTTTCAAAAAAATTGAAACACTGTTGAAGATTCATAGATTGGGCTATTTTTGTGCTGTTTTAAATTTAATGTAGGAAACTACACTTTAGAAGCTAGAGGGGGATTTGTTTTTCAGTCTCCACAGTAAACAGCATCAGGCTGTCCCATATAAGCTCAACAAGTCCCAGTATCCATTTTCTCTCCTAAGAAGCCACCCAAAGCAACACTTATCCAGGTATAAAGAGCTTCATTAAAAATTAATTTGCCTAAGTTTGGATTAAGATGGCAGAGTAGGAGGACGTGCGATCACTCCCTCTTGCAAGAGCACCAGAATTACAACTAAATGCTGAACAATCATCGACAGAAAGACACTGGAACTCACCAAAAAAGATTCCCCACATCCAGAAACAAAGGAGAAGCCACAATGAGATGGTAGGAGGGGCACAATCACACTAAAGTCGAGTCCCATAAATGCTGGGTGGGTGACCCACAAGCTGGAGAACAGTTATACTGCAGAAGTCCACCCACTCAAGTGAGGGTTCTGAGCCCCACGTTAGGCTTCCCAACCTCGGAGTCCAGCAATGGGAGGAGGAATCCCCAGAGAATCAGACTTTGAAGGCCAGCAGGATTTGATTGCAGGACCTCCACAGGACTGGGGGAAGCAGAGAATCCACTCTTGGAGGGCACACAGAGAGGTGTGCTCACCAGGACCCAGGGGTAAGGAGCAGTGACCCCATAGGAGACGGAACCAGACCTACCTGCTGGTGTTGGAGGGTTGCCTGTAGAGGTGGGGGGCAGCTGTGGCTCACCAAGGAGACAGGGGCACTGGCGGTGGGGGTTCTGGGAAGTGCTCATTGGCGTGAACCCTCCCAGAGTCCACCATTAGCCCCACCAAAGAGCCTGTAAGCTCCAGTGCTAAGTAGCCTCAGGCCAAACAACCAACAAGGTGTGAACACAGCCCCATCCATTAGCAGACAAGCAGATTAAAGCCTTACTGAGCTTTGCCCACCCAGCCCTATCCACCATCAGCCCCTCCCATCAGGAAGCATGCACGAGCCTCCTAGATAGCTCCCTCCACAAGAGGGCAGACAGCAGTATCAAGCAGTATGAGCAATACTTCATCTTGTGGAACTGAAAACCACAGCCACAGAAAGACAGAGAAAATGAAAAAGTGGAGGACTTTGTACCAGATGAAAGGACAGAATAAAACACCAGGAAAACAACTAAATGAAGAGGAGGTAGGCACCCTTCCAGAAAAAGAATTCAGAATAATGATGGTGAAGATGATTTAGGACTTTGAAAAGACTGGATACAAAGATCGAAAAGTTTACCAAAGACCTAGAAGAATTAAAGAACAAACAAACAGAGATATGCAACACAATAACTGAAATGAAAAATACACTAGAAGGAACCAATAGCAGAATAACTGAGGCAGAAGGGCGAATACGTGACCTGGAAGACAGAATGGTGATAATCACTGATGCGGAAAAGAATAAGGAAAAAAGAATGAAAAGAACTGAAGACAGCCTAAGAGACCTCTGGGACAATGTTAAACACACCAACATTCACATTCTAGGGGTCCCAGAAGGAGACGAGAGAGAGAAAGGACCTGAGAAGATATTGGAAGAGATTCTAGTTGAAAACTTCCCTAACATGGGAAAGGAAATAGCTACCTAAGTGCAGGAAGCACAGAGAGTCCCAGGCAGGATAAACCCAAGGAGAAACATGCCAAGATGTATAGTAGTCAAATTGACAAAAATTAAAGACAGAAAAGTTATTAAAAGCAACAAGGGATAAACAACAAACAACATACAAGGGAACTCCCATCAGGTTAACAGCTGATTTCTCAGCAGAAACTCTGCAAGCCAGAAGGGAGTTGCATGATATATTTCAAGTGATGAAAGGGAAGAACCTACAACCAAGAATACTCTACCCAGCAAGGATCTCATTCAGATTCGATGAAGAAATCAAAGGCTTTACAAACAAGCAACAGCTAAGAGAATTCAGCACCACCAAAACAGCCCTACAACAAATGCTAAAGGAAATTCTCTAAGTGGGAAACATAAGAGAAGAAAAGGACCTACAGAAACAACAACAATTAAGAAAATGGTAAAAGGAACATATATATCGATAATGACCTTGAATGTAAACAGACTAAATGCCCCAACCAAAAGACAGAGACTGGCTGAATGGATACAAAAACAAGACCCATATATATGCTGTCTACAAGACACCCACTTCAGACCTAGGGACACATACAGATGGAAAGTGAGGGGATGGAAAAAGATATTCCATGCAAATGGAAATCAAAAGAAAGCTGGAGTACTGATACTCATATCAGATAAAATAGACTTTAAAATAAAAAATGTTACAAGAGGCAAGAAAGGACATTACATAAAGATCAAGGGATCCATCCAAGAAGAGGAGATAACAATTATAAATATATATACACCCAATATAGGAGCACCTCAATACATAAGACAAATGCTAACAACTATGAAAGAGGAAATGCAAGGCAGAAATAGAAACACAGATCTAGAGAACAAACACACGGACACCAAGTGGGGAAAGCGGGGAGGGTTGGGGGGATGAATTGGGAGATTGGGATACCAAATTGTACACTCTAAATATATGCTGTTTTTTGTCTGTTAACTGTATCTCAATAAAAGTTCTTAAAAAAAAAAATTTGCCTAAGTTTGAACCCCAGCTTTACTACTTCCTTGCTATGTGATTCTAAGAAAGTTAAGCTCTCTATACCTTCATTTTCTCATCCATGAGATGGGCATACTGCTACTATCTACCTCACAGGATGGTTGTAAGGATTAAATTAGTCAATATATGTAAATGTCTAGATCAGCGCTTGCTATCTAAGAAGTGCTATATAAATGTTAACCTTCATTTCCTAATATTCGCCAGATTGATTAAAAATGGTTTGGTTTAAAATCTTACTACTTTGCAACAGCATGACCTAACCCCTGTAAAATGAAGTTTACTCATCTAAAAATGTTGAGAACCATGTGTCCCCTTCAGAGTTTGGTAAGGATTAAATGGGATGATCCAGGTAAAACACTGTGCCTGGGACCTGGTCCATGGTAACCACTCAGCTTTTGAGTTTTCATACATTCAACTTACAACTTCTGAAGGCATTCTATGTAAGGCACATGGGCAAAAGGATGCAAGGCTCCCTCTCTTGTCCTCATACTTATTCCCTTCTACTGAATAGAGATACATTTACAACCATGATGTGGGAGAAGTGCCAGAAGGGGAGACAGCACAGAGAGAGCATGGGCAGAGGACCAAGAGGGGAGCAACCTCAGGAAAAAACCTTCAAGGAGGGGATGGTATCTGGACTGAATTTTCAAGAATGGGCACGACTTTGAGAGGGAGAAATTGGTGGGGGTGGAGGTATAGCTGCATTTCCCGGGTAAGGAAATTGAGCCTACGAGAGCACAATTCACTTGCTCCACACTCCCCCACCCCCTTGTGAGCAGGTGGCAGGGCCCAGACCTGAATCCAGGCAGGTTGGCTCACAGCCCATGTGCTCCCCCACCAGTTCCTCTAGGAGTCTGCACTCCTTCCTCTTTTGGAATAAGACTTAGGGAATAAAATTTGTCAATGTTAGATAACTCTGATTGAACTAAAGAAAACTTTCTGGCCCAGTTAACATCCTCTCTTCCACGGTTATAAGCCCTCTAGCTGATCTGTCTTTACCTGACAGACATGAGCCTTCCTCACACCCCGACCCTGGGAGGGCCCAAGGGGATAAACTTGAAATCACATTGCATTTTGGGGAACAAGAGGCCTGCAGCTTTAATCTTGACACTGTCTCCACATGGCAGATGTTTATGGAGTTGCTCCTTATGGAGATGGTCAAGCCCCTCAAGACGGCTGCAAGGGTGACAGGATGGCACTAACTTTGAGGGACCCTGGGAGATTTGTTTCATGTTGAGTTTTTCCTCCCTGAGTGGGGATGGTGATATTGACTACATATTCCTCATGCAATGACCAAGGCCCAGGCTTACAAATGTTTCTGTTTATCTCAGGGAGGCACTGAAACCTTTAAGGAAAAACAATCTGGAGCTCTGTGATATTTATTGGATGCTTATGATCCAGCGGGGACCCATTGGTCACCAATGGCAGTGACACATCAGAAACTGGGTCGCAATAAACAAAGTTAACTACCCAGGGTAATGGCCTGTCCTCTCCTGCCCACCAGGAGTCACATTCATCTATCTTCTATTGATTCTAGTTTTCTTCTCAGAGTCTCTTTCAAGTTACGAGCCATAGAAGACCTTGACTGACACCAGATGCAATTAGATTTGCCAGAAGGTAAGAATTCAGAGATAGTGAAATAGATCATTCCAGAGCTACATCGTACAGAGAAGATGGAACACCAGGATGGAGAAAGCTAATGGGAACATATCTCCAGGGAGGGGTGGGGAGCCAGGATGACTTTCCTGCCACAACATCTGTTAGTATCAGTAACTCCCGTGGATGGTACATTTCTGAGATGCCAGGCACTGTGGCCACAAGCTTTACATGCCTCAGTTACTCCACACAAGAACCCTGGAAAATATATTATTGCTTAGATTTTACTGTTAAAGAAACTGAAGCTGAGAGTAGTTAGGAAACATGTCCAAGGTCACAGAGCTACCAAGTGGCAGATCTGGCACTGAAAACAGTTCTGTGATTCCAGATCTCCTGCTGTCCTTCTCCCACACACCCTGGTCCTATGACTGGTCCCCTGGAGACCCAACCACTCAGGAAACAGAAAAGGAAGGGGATGGAAGGGACTGATTATAGCTAAGTAGGCACCTCCTAGGCATCAACAAATATTATAACATTTGTTGATGAGATAAAGTTAATCATCAGGATTCGTACAGCTGAAATTGGTGACTCAACCATCATATGAACTAGAAGAGGCTTTAGCATGAGACAGACCTGGGGTCTATCCAGTCACAGATTATTCGACTTCTGAGCTGTTCTGAATTCCTTCCCATAAAAGTGGAGCTAACACCACCTGGTTCAGAAGGTTGTTGTAAAACTGAGTTACTTAACATACGTTAAATCATCTAGAACATAGCAAATGCTTAAGAAATGCTAATTCCAACCCCTCCTCATAGCCCCATGACTCCCTTCTTCTGTCTCGCAGTTTTGTAAGAGATGAGTGTACACCCCAACAGAATAAGCTAAGTCAGCCAAATGTGTACCCTTGCCATGGCCTGGGTTTCTCTTTTGCAATTCTTTCTGACATGTTATAACTGATTGAAAAAACAAACGTTTTGAATAAAAAGCTACACTTGGCCAATCTATTCCCTTTCTGTCACTCCCTTTTCTATACAAACCTCACATGTGGGAAACAAAATGTACTTAATATGCTTCAGATATGATTTCCTTCTTTCCATCTTCCCTATGGGCACAGCTCCCAGAAAAAGTCTTCATACCTCATAAAAAAATCACTGACTTTATTAAGAGTTTAGTTCTGGCTAGTCTTTCTCCGTCCCAAAAGATCTGGCTGTTGTAGATTTTCTCCCCAAAATACCCTAAAGGAGAATGACAATGGAAAAACAAATCTCCACAGGCGGGCTGTAAATCTTATTACTGTTTAAGGCATTATGTTTATGACCTGCCACACTTGATAAACAAAGATGCAACTTTAAGAAATACATATGGAGGCTTCCCTGGTGGCAGAGTGGTTAAGAATCTGCCTGCCAACGCATGGGACACGGATTCGATCCCTGGGCTGGGAAGATCCCACATGCCAAGGAGCAACTAAGTCTGCGCCACAACTACTGAGCCCACACACCACAACTACTCAATCCCGTGTGCTCTAGGGCCCATATGCCACAACTACTGAGCCCGCATGCTACAGTTACTGAAGCTCACACGCCTAGAGCCCATGCTTCACAACAGAAACCACCGCACTGAGAAACCCATGCACCACAGCAAAGAGTAGACCCTGTTCACCACAACTAGAGAAAAGCCCACATGCAGCAACAAAGACCCAAATGCAGCCAAAAATAATTAAAAAAAAAAAAAAGAAAAGAATTACATGTGACAAAGAAATGGTAATTATGTGATGTGATGCAGGTGTTAGCTCATGCTACAATGGTCATCATTTTGTAATATATCAATGTATCAAATCAATATGTTGCAAACCTTTAAACTTATAATTGATATGTCAATTATATCTCATTAAAGCTGGGGGAAAAAAATACATGTGCTCCAATAGTTACAACCAAATGCTTTGAATTACATTGTCCAACACAAGGAAATCCATTTTTTGATTTCTATGAGATTATGGTTTATTTTTCTTTTGTATTTTTATATTAATTTGACATCCCTGAGTACTTTTTTTTTTTTTTTTAACTACTCACCAAATCCCTCCCACACTCTCACGCTTCTAGCCAATCCTACCACCCTTTTAACAATACCATTTAATGGTATACCACTGATACCTGGAAAGGATCCTAGTCCCTGGAAGGCAGATGCCCCATAATTCATTTTGGTTCCTAGTTCATGGTCTTGCACATTATGGAAACTAAGTATTTAAAGTCAATTGAACCGCATCTTATTCATCTCTTGGATATCAAATAGAGCCTAAACTATTACCAGGTATCTAGGCCAGACTTTATATCCTCGGTTATTTTATCGAGCTGGTAGATTGTTAGCTTTTTTAACGCAAGCATGGCAATTTACACAGGAGAACACATTGTACAATAAAACATTCCCTGCATATTCAATTAAGTGGAAATTATGTTGAGCATTCCATGTAATGAACAATTAGTGAGCTGGAGAAAGCAGCTTGGGCCCTACTTCACCACTCTTACGGAAAAGAAGTAATTGATGTTAATTCTTGTAACAGAGAGATCAAGGAAGGATTCTCTTAAAGTGTGAAAGTATCATTTCTCACTGTGATAAGGACATAAAGTTCTCCTAGTTGTAGAGAGGCTCTAATTTTGTGAATACGTACGATGTGAGACTAAGCAATGTAGGGCTTCTTCAGCAGAGTAAAAAATGACCTAGATTTATAGTGGGAAATACCTCTATTCTAGATCAGTTCTTCCCAACTGGGGGCAATTTTGCTCCCAGAGGACACGTTGCAACATCTGGAGACATGTGATTATCACAACTTGGGACGCAGGGCAATATATAACTGGCATCTAGTGGGACAGAGGCCAAGGATGCTGCCAAACATCCTACAATGCACAGGATCACCCACCACCTCAAGGAATTCTCCACCCCAAAATGTTAATAGTGCTGGGACTGAGAAACCCTGTTCTACATCAAGCTCTACCACTTGCTACTTCTGTGACCTTGACCAAGTGACTTTCCTTAACTGTGATGTGGGGCATGGAATTCCTTTCCTATCTAGCTTGTAAGTGTTGTGAAGACCCAATATGGTAATAAAGTAGTATTTGATAAAACTAAGTACCTACATAAATATGTTGTTAGTATTTAAGCATATTTAAGAAGGCGTAAAAGCTGCTGAGTCATGAGTAGCCTCGGCCAGCCAATGCACCTCAAAATGAGCACTCCCAAGGGCTCAGGCCAAGGACATAGCTTCAAACACAGTCCTCTAGCAAGAAGGCCAGTTTTCCCTAGGATCCCAGGTCCACCTCAGAGCAGACCTTAACCCCCAAGGCTTTTCTAGAGCAAATGGAATCCCCCAGAAAGCATCTAGGAGATGCTTGGGAGACCAGCTAGGGAAGGGTACCTGGTTCCCTCCACCACTGGCCTCCATCAGACCCCAAGGCAGTGACTGGCTAGCCTGTACCAAGACAGACTTCCAGTTAGACACAACCAGGAAAGCCAAATTTGCTTCCATTCCAGTGGAAGTTCCTTAAATACAGAAACATTTATAGGCTGAAACTCGTTTGTCAAAGACATTCTACCAACACATGTTGATCTCAAACCCTGCAGTTTAGGGATTAGCGATGAGCCCAGGCACAGCCCAAACTCTGATGGAAACAGGAGCAAAGTGGTTCCGAACAGCAGTTAGTATCAAAACATATAATCTGGCCAGTTCTTTTGCAGCCGATGAAAACTCTGGCAGAAAGTAGCTTGAAGTATTTCTTTTTCTTCTTAGGCAATCCTTGGAGAAGAAATTCTCTAGAACTGTCTTCACAAATCATAAGCTTACTTGATGGGGGTGGGGCTGTGGGAGGGAGGGTATAGGTACACCTCAAAGATCAAATCATGTTTAATTGATTGTAAATCCTTGAAGTTTAGGACATTTAGTGGCATGCCCCCAAAGCTAATGAACTGTACATAGAATGCTAAGATTTTTCTTTGAGGTTTGGCATTAGCATTAGTCCAGTCAGCCTGCATCAATCATCGCCTGTAATTTAATAATACAGAGTAAACTTATACAGTTAGGCTCGTAAAACAGATGTTTTAAGAATTAAGATATGTGTGGATACAAATCTTAAAGAAGTTAACATGGGGAAAAAACAAAGTATACGTTATAGATATGTGTCACTTTTTTTGTCATTTTAACTAAGTTGTCTTCAGTGTGAAGTTCAGAGTTGAGGAAAGTTTTCTGAATATGTATGGCCATGAATTATAAGACAAGAGGATGGTATTATTTTCCAAATCCTAGGAAACAAAACATTAGTGGTTGTGGTACATTACTATTGATCCTTGGAAGATTTTTTTACCCTTTCGGAAAACTTATTAAAAGATCTGAGAATGAAAAATGTCGATTCTTCCTACATTCTGCATGTAAAAACACACTAAATCCTAACTTTATTGAAATGTGCTTATTTCTTTCTCCTTAAATGGTCCCTGCATTTGGAGCTGTAAGAAAAGATCAACAGCTGATGGGTGCTTCTCAAGCAGCCAAGTGCAAAGCACTTTGTTGAGGCCTCTCAAAAACACATCACATCTCATGAGGTTCCTGCCCTCAATTTTTATTGGAATGCTTGAATTTTCAGCTTTATTGAGGAAAATATGAGAGAAAAAATGAAAAACATGATCGTTTAAGAGATTAATGTGCTCAATATACCATTATAAGAGATTTTATAAAACAGGATATGATTACTTATTCTGTACGTAGGGTAAACTAAGGGCTATTAGAAGAATTACTGTGAATGGGAAACACCTAGGAAGGCATCACTGAGTGAGGGATCAGGATCAGAATTTTTCCAAAGATGAATATGATTATGACAGTCAGAATAAAAAGGCAAGGTATTTCATTGTGCCAAACAAAATACAGAAGAGAAAAATCCAGAGGACAGAGTGTTGAACAATTTAGCTGGGCCAGAGGGTGAAGGTAAGCCACTACAAGGAAGTCAAAACAAAACAAAACCTAAACTTATTGTAAAGGACCTGAAAGGTGAATTTCAATTTGCTTAAAAAAGAGAGAGAGAGAGAGAGAAAATCCTCATTGATGACCCAGTCCTGACACCAATGGCATAATCAAGACAGTATTTTTCATAAGATTAATTTAGTGGTAAAACATATATTACATCAGAAAAAGAAAAGCCAAGAGTTAAATGGACCAAGGCCAAAGACGAGGTATCCAGCAGTTCTTCCAAAGTTCAATTTCTTTGGCTATCCCAAACTATGTTTATTAAGAACGACATACCAATTTTGACTCACCTACTAAAAGGATCATTCATGTAAAAATAGCTGTCAATTTTTTAAGTATGTTTTCTGCTTGCCAATCAATATCATTAAAAATGAATTCTTCTCTTGTGGGTTCTACCACTCCAGTTAAAACATTGCTCAGTGAAAACCATGGACCATAGACAATCACAAAGTTTTGATTCAATTATCTTATAATGACTAAATGACAGAAATATTGTTCATATTATGAATCCCAACAGTTCCATTGTTTCCTACCTATCAGGAACATTGTGCTAAACTCTGGGGACCATATTTTAGAAGGACATTGGTTAATGTACCAGAATTGTCCAGAGTACAGCAACCAAGTTGGTAAAGAATCTGAATATAAAGCCAAAGAACAGTGGAAGAAAAAATCCAGATTCCTTACCAAGCTGGTTGCCCCATTCTGAACTATTATATATTGTGTAAAATATATATTTTGTTCCCCCCTCCCCAATACAAGAGAAATGGGAAGCACAGTAACTTTCGCTAAGAGTTAAAGAACCATCTTGAAGAAAAAGCATTAGTCTGTACTATTCTGGATGTCCGACCATAAGCACTAGGTCGAAAATACAGTAGAGTAACTTTGGACTAATATATGAAAGTTCAGATGACCAAATACAACCATTTGACAAAAGTGCAGACCTCCTCAGCATATAGTGACTTTTCCAACATCAGAAGTTTCCATCAGAAGCCAAACTGCCATCTGTCAAGGGGGCCATGAGAGTGATTCTTCAGTTTAGTGGGAAATCTAGGATTTAATACAATCCTTACATCTCCATCCTAGGATTCTCTCCTCTCCCAAGAATCATTTTGTTTGTTTAGCAGGAACTGAAACCTACTCAAACCAGTTTAAACAAAGGGCAAGTTTTACTAGAAGGACCTAGGGGTGACTCATAGAATCCAAAAGGCAAGAAGAGTAGTGGGCCATACAAGGAACTGGAAGCAGGGACAGAAGATGATCAGGATCCAGGAAACAATCTCTCCGTCTTTCCCTCCGCACTCTCCTCTCCTCTTCTTCCTCCCCCAACTCCATCTCTTATACCTTTTGATTTATATATGTATATAAATACGTATGTATATGCGAGTGTGTATGTATATCTCAACACTCAGATGGCAGCAATACTTCCCATATATACGTGAAAGTCTCTTTGGATCCTCAGAACAACTATAAAGGTCGGCAGAGTGTGTTATTATCTTCATTTAATTTTGAATCAGCTTTATAACCTATGAAATGAAGTCTACCAGTCTTACATTAATGGCCTAACTGGGCCTATATCCAGAAAGTCCAGTCTTTTCAGCTGCTCCTGCCACACAATATGCTGCCTCCCTCTATCGACTTTATTTTTTAATAAGTTGGTAGACTCAAGCAAGAATTATTTCACAGCCTGATGAGTAATAATCTACTGCCTCTTACACATCTTTCCACAACATGCTGCTTTCATTTACTACATTAAATTTAACTTGATTTTAAAAATATTCAAAGAATATTATGGACAAGGACAGATATACGACTGCAGTTTCTTCTGCCTGGGACACTTCTCCCCCCACCAATATACACCTGTTCACTGTCTCCCCCACTAGGATATAAGCTCCATGAGGAAGTGCCTAGAAAAGCACCTGAGGCAGTGTAGACGCATGATAAATATTTACTGAATATTTATCATGCATCTTTCTATTACAGAGTCTACAGACCTCCAGGAATTCTATATCCCAACAAAAGAAATAACTTTCCCACAGTCTTTGCTTAGTTTTCCTTTGGAGAAATTTCATCCAACACACAAAGTTGAAGATAACCTTGACCAAGGGAAGTAGGTAGGATAATTTTCCAAGAACAAATAAGGTCTCCTCTGAAACCTGCCTAACCCAATAGAAATAATGAGGGAGAGAAAGGAAAAAACAGACCCACATTAAGAACAGTAGACAAAGACCTATTAATGCTTTGGCTGAGATATCAAAAGGGGACAAAGTGGTGATGAGCGGAGTTACTCAGAGAAGACAGAGAATA
Organism: Hippopotamus amphibius kiboko; assembly: GCF_030028045.1. Taxonomy (NCBI): domain Eukaryota; kingdom Metazoa; phylum Chordata; class Mammalia; order Artiodactyla; family Hippopotamidae; genus Hippopotamus; species Hippopotamus amphibius. The sequence goes on from NC_080192.1 coordinate 116,975,179, forward strand.
TGAGGTACCAGCACCCAGAGCAAAGGAGGATTGCAGTGGGAAAGTTAGGGATAGATCAGCCTCCATCTAATTAGATTGAGAACTTGATGTATAGAACTCTTCTTGCCAGTGGAAAAAAAAAAATCCAAATCCAAGGCTACTACAAAGTCCAGGGTAGTTGTTTCAAGTACAGCTTTGAGCAGGGCTCAAGAAATGTGACTAGGACCCAATTTCTCTCCTTCCACCTTCTGCCTTGGTTCTATCTTCCGATAGGCTTTCACCCCTGGGCTGCAAGAGATTGCAGCATTTATAGGCTACGTCCTTCCAATTTCACGTTTAGCAGGGAAGAGTGGATCTGCCTTGATGACAGCAATAACCCACGTCCCAGAAGTGAGTCTCATTAACTTTGGCCAGACCTGGATAAGACTCCATCTCTGACCCAACCGCTTTGGCTAGCAGAACAGCAGCTTTAGATGGACTTGTGCCCAGGTCTCAGGCTCCATTGTTAAAATCAAGTATGGAGTCAACTTCTCTTGAAACACGTAAACCAAGAGTGGGGAGAGAGAGGAGCCCCCCAATGGGCTACCTTCTTAGGAAAAATATACCCTGGGAGAGCAGATGCTAGAGGCAAAAACAACTAGTGTTTACTCCATTTTCCAACTAAACTCAAGTGCGGCTTTTATCCTAGCTGGCCAAGGGTATACTTTGCTTCTGCTTTTTCGGAATCCCTCAAAACATCAGAGGTGACATGACTTTGGGAGACAGACAAGCGTGAATTAACACCTGACTCCATCTCATATTTGCTATGTGATCTAAAGCAAGTTATTTAACCTCAAATCAATTTCTTATAAGATAGTCATAATTTTTCCTCATAGAATTATTAGGAGGACTTAAATGATGTATGTAAATTTCTTGGCTCAATGACTGGCTAGTGAATCCCCAAAAGGATAGCTACGATGGGGCCAATCATCGTGACGCTATTTAGAGCTGCGCTGCTGCCGAAAGGACTTAGGTATGAGCCTAGGTCTCTATTCCACTCTGCTCAGCACATGCAAGGAGTTCACCCGAAGGAGGTGACGTGGCCATCCTAACCCATGTGTTCTACCTTTCTTTGATCTACCACCTCAATTCTATGGAGCTAAGTAAGATTTCATTAGACTTACCCTTTTGACATCTTAACATATGTTAAAGAAAAAGAATGCTTCTCTCTCCCACAGGATAAAAGATTAACTAGTTCTACCTTTAAAAAGGCAGAACTTCATCACTGTAAAAAGAAGACAAATACACAAATCCCTTTGGAAACCTGGCCAAATACCGAAAAGCCCTGTTTAAAACAAACATTTGGCCTCTGTGTCACATTCTCTGCAACTATAATTTTGGCATGCTCGACAAAAATCCCTTTTCTTGGGCAATAGAAACATTTAGTTGATTGCCCCTTGTTGCTAGGGTTTAATGAAACTGGTTCATTGACAGAAACAGGCAAATTCTCTCAGTGTCTCTCAGCACCTTCCCCAGGTCGAGGACAATGGAGCTTCCACCTTGAAAATGGAGAACCTTCATTTCTGTTTCTCCTTCAACATGCTGCCTAAACTTCAGGCTCTCAATGACACTGGGAAGGACTTACTTGGACCATTAGATGGAAGGCAGTATTTCTCTGTACATTTTAACGGTCTGTATGTCTAAGGCTTTTTCTATGTCCTTTCTTTGCCTTTCACTATGACTAGCAAATCTTCAGAAGACCTCTTGGCACTATTCATAATTCAGCTTGTCCTCATCCAATTTGATTCTACTTTAGAATAAATAATAGCTCATTATGGTCACTCGTCACACCATGAGCATCTTTGACATCAGAGGAGAAACTCAGTTTGATCATTTGGGTCATAATCTGAAGTATTCTTAGTACATGGTTTTTGGTATTAAAAATTTCATAAGAGGATTTAACACCTTTTTCCATGGCGCATCTTTTTTTCATAAATTTATTTATTTATTTTATTGGCTGTGTGGGGTCTTTTTTGCTGTGTGCAGGCATTCTTTTTAGTTGCGGTAAGTGGGGGCTTCTCTTGGTTGTGGTGCGTGGGCTCCTCATTGCCGTGGCTTCTCTTGTTGCGGAGCACAGGCTCTAGGTGCGTGGGCTTCAGTAGTTGCAGCACATGGGCTCCATAGTTGTGGCTCACGGGCTCTAAAGTGCAGGATCAATTGTTGTGGCACACAGGCTTAGTTGCTCCACAGCATGTGGGATCTTCCTGGAGCAGGGATTGAACCTGTGTCCCCTGCATTGGCAGGCGGATTCTCAACCACTGCGCCACCTAGGAAGCCCCATGGGGCATTTTTAAAGCCTGGTTTTCTAACATCTTCTATAAGGAGATAGATTGATTACCAGTAGGCCACTCAAGTGACATTAATTACAGCCTTCAGATTTCCTTTAGAAAATGTTAGAGGGCAAGGAGAATTTTGTATTCCGGAGTATGTAGACTCAGAAGAAAACTTCAAGTTGTATGATTCCTTGATTGCATTCATGATACTTTTCCTTCATCACTGTGCCCAGCAGGTATGAGGGTCCCACAGGCAAAAGTTTAAAAACAAAACACCAGTGGGACTAATGGTAGCTCATCACCTGTTGTCCTGAGGTGGCTAAACTCAGCACACATTGTTCTTTTTTTAGTTTAAAAAAAAAAAAAGAATCCTTGTATAAGATATTCACTTTATTAGACCTATCTATATAAGGACTGTAAAAACATAGGTTTTTGACATTAACATAAATAAAACTTCTGGAAGAAAAACTTCTAGGCTACACTCTCCTGGATTAATGAAGCCAGAATGGAGCATTTCCTTCCATGATTATCATAAAAATGAAATTCTCGAGTTAAGTCTTACTAACCAGGCAATCTGACAGCACTAACACCCTGTTCTTCAACAACAGCTTGTTTCCCTGGAAGACATCTGCTTTTAAGATATTAAGAAGTGTTCTGTTTAAAAATCAAATCCTACTTATGAATCCTGCTTTTATTTCTCCCACTCAAATTTTACCTTTCTGCTTTCAAAAGACAAAGAAACATTTTGACTTCTTGGGATTTTATATCACCTTCCTTTCAGCCTTAGCATCACTATTCGTTTATGGAACTTCTTAGGATTACAATGCTTGCTGGAATCTGTTTTTGGTTTTTTTGTTTTTGTTTTTTCATTTTATTTATTTTTTTTTTTTGGAGGTACACCAAGTTCAATCATCTGTATTTATACACATATCCCCGTATTCCCTCCCTCCCTCGACGCCCCCCCCCCCACCCTCCCCGTCCCAGTCCTCTAAGGCATCATCCATCCTCGAGTTGAACTCCCTTTGTCATACAGCAACTTCCCACTTGCTTGCTGGAATTTGAAGGGAACCAAAGTCCTGGGATATTAAGCAAGGCTTTATGTCACAGAACATACTCCCAACCCACCTTTTAGAGTTCCAGGTGGGGAGAGAGAATGGTGGTAAAGTCAGTAACGACACAAGACTCCCCCACTCCCTCCACGTTACGTGCTAGCTTTATTACCAGCTCATCCTTGCTTGCCCCACCCTCATGGAGCTTACAGACAAGAAAAGCAGCCCCTTCACTCACATTGCTCTGGGCCCCGCCAGTCCCTCGGCTAGACTTGGCCATACTTGTCATCCAAAATCAGACACTGGTCCTTCTTTGTCTTGGGTCTAGTCTGGCATCTAGAGCTCTTTCTCTGAAAGAGGTTCCAATGACTCAGCCTGCTTTCCTTTCCTCTTTAGTGCCACCACTGTATTCCTTGTGCCTTGGGGTTGCCACCCCACGTCGGCTAAGTGATGTTTAATGTATCAGCTTTCTGCTGCTTAGCAGACACCAGTGATATTTTTCATCTGATGGTCTTATAGTGAATCACTAAAGAGAAACCAAAGTAATCAACATGGAGGTGTTATTAAGTTGCTAACAAAGCAAGTGGCAGACTTATATTCCAGCCCCCCTGTTTTACTAGTAGGGGTGGAATAAAAAATCCATTCCCATCATGCCTGAACAGTGACGTAGGAAAGAGGAGAATCTTGGGTAACCAGCCTTTCTGTGGTTCCCAAGACCAGGTGACTCCCAGTTGTCCAGAACCCTAACTCCCAAGGATGGGAACCCTTGGAGCATTTTCTCAGAGGGCAAGGCTCCACGAAGATCCAGAAGCAAGAAAGGCAGGTGGAGTTAGAAGATGGGGCCCTCTGCTCTGTGAGATCTGGGCCACCTCTATAGGATACATCCTCTGATTAGGCCCATTTTGAAGAAAACTCTGGTGCTTCAAGAAGTGAACTTTGCCAAGATCACACAGCTAGTAAATGAAGAACCCAAACCCAATCTGCCCGACTCTGGAACCTCTACTCCTGATCCTTCTGCTGCACCACTTTCTACACCTTTGTCTCCTAGGGCACTTATTTTTTTTGCCTCCCCGCTATTCTAAAGAATTTTTAGCTGCTGTGTAAATAAGTGGGTACAAGCAGAAACAAGGGGCTCTAATCCCTCTGTCATTCTCGCCAGCAGCGTCAGGTCCCAGATGTAAATGCGCACTTTGTGGGCAAGGTACAGGCATAGCCAGTTCCAAGGGCCTGGGGAACCAGTCTTGGGACAGGATCAAGGACAAGCCTGTATCACGGGATGGGGGGACAGGTCAAGGCACACCCTGTCCACTTTCCAGGGAGAGGGACCTGACAGCAAAGAGACGCTTTAGAGGAGAGGACAGTGGTGCAAGGTCACAGCACAGAAGCCGAAGGAAAGTACCGGGAACATCACAGCAGTAAAAGGTCGTCACACAGAAGAGTTATTTTCAGCAGCTGCCATGAACCAGAAACCATGAAGAAAGGAAGATTGCTAAAGTTTTAGGAAGCCTTGTGTGTGGAAGACTCCATAAAATATCTATACTACCTTTCTAAAGAAAGTATGGTTTTAACAACAACAAAAAAGTCAAGTCTTCTGAAGTTAGATCACTGTTTCCTTGACGCACGATCAAGGTATACCGGGCCACATGAGGCTCGGGATTTATTGAAGTTACATAAAAAACAAATCAGCACCTTACCACAATTTCTACTTCTTTGGAAATGACTAGAAGCCTCTCTGATATGATTCATCCTACCTATCAATGCTGCCAACTAGCCATAACTCCAGTAGACACTGGCTCCTTTTATTTTTAAAATAAATTTTTTAAAAAAACAAAACCCTGTAAAATAGGCATTGGAGTTTTGTTTTGTTTTTTTTTTAAAAAAAGCACTGCAGGAGAAAAGGAAAATCCTAGTAAAACATAGTCGGCTTCCTGCAGAGCAGAAAATAAACCATATATACAATGACTAGATGTGTTGCTTCCAAAGTGTTAAAAATAAGGTTTGATTATGGGGACCCAGCAGGGATGTGGGTTTCCCTAATAGGTATCTCGATTCCAGGTGAACATCCTAGAGGACTCTAGGCGCATGTATGTGTATTCAGAGATAATTAGTCATCATTTAGTGGACCGTTATGCCAATTTTTCACCTTAGTGAGGTCTTAGATTGAGAGACCATTAAATTATATTTGCTCTTCGGCGGCTGACTTCCTGATCTACAAGGCAGAGTAATGAAATAGCGGTACTCGTATCAAGAGATGAAATTAAGGGGGTTATTTTCACCTTAGCAGGGAATAATTCACCTAGTAAACAACCTAGAAAAAAAAAAAAGCTAAACATCAGAAGTAAAAATCTTGATGTCGGGTTAACTTCCAAGCTGCTTAAAAAATGATTAAACTTTGTTAACAAAAACGTGTTTTCTGGACTCTTAAGGAAGACATTCCCTGAAATAGAGGCTGACTCCAGGAGTACAAGGCTTGGAGAACTTTTCTTCCTTAGACTAGAATAGAAGCTGCTCCAGTGAAACTGGATCCTCAAGCAGACAACCAACTCCCATAACTTTTACCCAGATATTTCCTCACTCAAAGCAATGGTAAATTACATGCTGCCATGAATATTCAGAATCCTAAAGAACAAAGAGTCCCAGGGCCCTCATTTTTTTCCATTCTTTTTAATTGCAGTAAAATTCAAATAAAATATCATGCACAATTCAGTGGCATTTAGAACACTGACAATGTTGTGTAATCACATCTAGTTTCAAAACACTTCTACCACTCTAGAAGGAAACCTTGTACCTATTAAATAGTCACTTCCCATTTCCCCTTCCCGCAACCCCTGGCAGCCACTACCCTTTCTCTATGGATTTACCTATTCTGGGTGTTTCACATAAATATAGGATTTGAGGGTCCCTGGCTTCTTCTACTTAGCATGAGGTTTTTGAGATACATCCATGTTGCAGCATGTATTAGTACTTCATTCTTTGTCACGGCTGAGTAATATTCCATTTTATGGATAGATCACATTGTGTTTATTCATCAGTTGGTGGACATTTGGGTTGTTTCTACCTTTTGGCTCTTATGAATGCTGCTGCTATGAGCTGGGGCCCTCACTAATATAAATACTTTATTCCTATGAAGTAGTGTATAATCCCCAGCAATTTGCATGTAGTACCTCATTTGTACCTCTAATAATATCCTCCCTGTTCATTTCTCAGATACAAAATCTATTTTTCAAAAGATAGAATTCCCAGTCACCCACTCTACCATCACTAAATGGTAGAACCCAGGTCCCTTGACTCTTAGTAGGGAGCTCTGTACCCCACACAGGAGGATTTCTGCTCCTTAACGCTACCTTATTTTCATGGGCAAGTAAGGCCATGAAAATTCCCGCTTCAAACTCCATTCAAACCTGCAGCTAGATGAAGTTCCTACATAGTGGGATTGGGTTTTCTCTTTATAGTCTACCATCGGATATAGTGTCTCTGTAGCACAGAGCTGGCATCAAAAGGTTTGGAGGGAGCAGAAGGAGAGGGATGGGGAGGAAGAGAGAGAAAGACACACACTAAACAGACTCACAATGTCAAGGTTGGGAGAACATTGTTTCCTGTGACTTTCCAAGATTTTGCTCCTTTTACACACGATGGGGACACGAGTCAGGGGAGCTTTGGAGAAGATCCAGACTGTGGGTAGAATCAGTTGTGGAAAGTGCTGCGGTCAGATCCCCAATGAGCAAAGTTTTTGCCATAACATCAGGCCTTTTGCTCATCCCTGTTTTTAAACAATTTCACTATCTAAAAACAAGATAATATGAAAACGAAGAACAAGAGCAGCAGCAAAAAATACTTGATAAAGGGGATTTATCCCATCATCCCACTGCCAAGGTTGTATTGTCCAAACCATGCTCTATGTCCAGGAGAGAAATTATGGCTCTAGGTACATTGTTCTTCTAGCCAGGCAAGTCCTGGGTTTATGATCCTACACACAAAGTATAGAGTTTCTAGGATACTGGGCAGATCCCAGAAGATGGCTTCTGATCCTTGAAGCACTCCAGAATCATAAAATCTCAGAAGCCTGTCTAATTCATATTCTCGATCTTTTCCCCATTGTAGTATATACATAAAAAATTATTTTCCCAAAAAAAAAAATGTATTTTCCTCCAATGTGTTGGGTTAAGTGGATAGCTGCTCACAGCTGGAGGCAATGAGCCTGGGACTGCTAGCTGAGAGGAATGGGAAGCTTTTTTTTTTACTTTTAAAACAGAAGCAAACAAAAATCCAATTGGCAAGATCAGCAACTGACCTCAGGTTATTACCTAACGGTAATAACTTTAAGCACTAAGTTTTTTTCCCTTTTCTTATTGGACCCTTCACAATAGCATTAGTACAACCCTCACAATGACTCCTCAAAGTATGTAGTAGTACTCCCATTTCATCGATGGGGAGGCCGAAGCTAAGAGTAACTGATTCATCCAGCTAATAAGTATCATATCCACTACTCGAAATCAGCCCTGATTAAGTTTGTTTTTCATGACAAAATTCGTTCCCAACCTTGGATACGCACCAGAATCAGGGAGGCTTATTAAATACTGATTTCCAAGGATGGAGTCATGGAAGCTGCGTTTCTGACAAGCCCCCAGGTACAGCCAGTCTTGGGCCCACATTCAGGAAGCACTGCCGGGCTGACATCCGGAGAGCTTAAAGCTGACCAAGTGTTCACCATTGGCCATTAGGTACCCACTGACTTGGCCTGACCAAGTTTCATCAGGCTTCTGCCCTCCCCCCAGGCCTCTGAAGCCTGAGAAGAACTAAAATGCAGAACATTGAGCCCTTAACAGCCCATCCTGGAAACAGGCCGACTACCTGTCTCACCACCCCATCCTGCTCGCTGTCTTCCTCCTGTTCACTTGCTTTATTTCTCCACAAAAGCTCCTCCTAGCCCTGCTTCCCCCTCCCTATAAAAGGCTTTTCCTGTTTGGAGAGGTTTGCAGATCCTCAGATCTGAGCGACCACCCTCTTACAACAGTCTTTTTGAATAAAGCTGCTCCTTACCCGAATCCGGAGTTGTTTTTGAGGCTCAGACACTCACGGAGCCTCAAGCTTCACAGAGCTTTCTCCACAGGGGGGAAAGAAAATCTCACAACACCATTTGGGGTTCTTTTGTGTAGGCAGCAAACTGGCTGGGAGTTTGACCCCATGACCAGCCTTGGGTGCCATCCCAGGCGCTCACTGTGGACCTTTCCGACCTGAGCCTCAGGACACAATTCCTGGCATTTGAACATCAGCCCTGTGGGGACCCTAAGATAAAAGGCTTGATATTTTCTCCAATTTTTTCTCACAACTCAAAGAAGGTAGAGGTGTCTGCCACGAAAGATTTCTCTCCAGAGATGCACAAGCAGGCTGGCAAGCAACCTCCAGGAATGTTTTGCAGAGCTGTCAAGGCCTCTTGTCAAAGTTATCTTGAAAAGTATTTTCCTCCAAGGAGCTGTCTCCCTTGGCTTTTTCTCCACTCAAGGTTGAGACACACGCTTTACATAAACTATGACTAAGCAGAATCTAAACAGCGTTAGGCTGCCTGCACACCCCTGCATCTCGTGGCTGAACACTTGGCCTTGGCTTTGCAGAGCTCTTGCCAGCAAATCACCCAGGCTCCCAAGATACAGATTTTATGGGAAGAAGAGAATGCCAAAGAATGAAATTAGAAGATCTTTTTTCTAAATGTACAATCGCTTTCCACCTGAATTAGAAAGCATTAAGCCATTTCTAGTCTAATGCTTAAAATGATTTCATTTGGTAGTTGTTTCTATAAATAATTACACAATTATGCCCTATTACACAATTCTGTGTTGCCAACTTTGTCTTTCAAGCAATGGAAGAAATCGACAAAATCCCTATTGATTCTTTTCTTAAAGATTATTAGAATCACAAGCAATGCTGCGAACGTAGCACTACCGATACAGTTCCAAAGCTTTCCAAGAGGTACTGTTTTGTCTTTCCTACTCCCCTAGAGACTCAGAATAAAAGGTGATCAATTATTAACAAGCAGCAGCACGTGTGGGAAAGAAAAACCCTAGAGTCGGGGTCCCCAACCCCCAGGATCTAATGCCTGATGATCTGAGGTGGAGCTGATGTAATAATACCAGAAATAAAGTGCACATTAAATGTAATGTGCTTGCAGCAAAAGAAACCATAAACAAGACTAAAAGGCAACCCTCAGAATGGGAAAAAATAATTGCCTATGAAACAACGGACAAAGGATTAACCTCCAAAATATACAAGCAGCTCATGAAGCTTAATACCAAAAAAGCAAATAACCCAATCCACAAATGGGCAGAAGACCTAAATAGACATTTCTCCAAAGAAGACATACAGATGACCAACAGACACATGAAAAGATGCTCAACATCACTCATCATCAGAGAAATGCAAGTCAAAGCTACAATGAGGTATCACCTCACACCAGTCAGAATGGCTATCATCACAAAATCTGGAAACCACAAATGTTGGAGAGGGTGTGGAGAAAAGGGAACTCTCCTGCACTGTTGGTGGGAATGTAAGTTGGTACAGCCACTATGGAAAACAATTTGGAGGTTCCTTAAAAAACTACAAATAGAACTACCATATGATCCAGTAATCCCACTCCTGGGCATATACCCAAAGAAAACCATAATCCCAAAAGAAACTTGTACCATAATGTTTATTGCAGCACTCTTTACAATAGCCAGGACATGGAAGCAACCTAAATGCCCATCAACAAATGAATGGATACAGAAGATGTGGCATATATATACAATGGAATATTACTCAGCTATAAAAAGGGATGAGATGGAGCTATATGTCATGAGGTGGATAGAACTACAATCTGTCATACAGAGTGAAGTAAGTCAGAAAGAGAAAGACAAATATTGTATGCTAACTCACATATACGGAATCTAAAAATGGTACTGATGAACTCAGTGACAAGAACAAGGATGCAGATACAGAGAATGGACTGGAGAACTCGAGGTATGGGAGGGGGTGGGGGGTGAAGGGGAAACTGAGACAAAGCAAGAGAGTAGCACAGACATATATATACTACCAACTGTAAAATAGTCAGTGGGAAGTTGTTGTATAACAAAGGGAGTCCAGCTCGAGGATGGAAGATGCCTTGGAGGACTGGGGCAGGGAGGGTGGGGGGGACTCGAGGGGGCGGGGTCGGGGAAGGGAGGGAGTACGGGATGTGTGTATGGAAACAGATGATTGAACCTGGTGTACCCCCCCCAAAAAAAAAAAGAAAGAAAGAAAGAAAAATAAAATAAAATAAAATAAAATTCTTATTTAAAAACAAAACAAAACAAAAAAAAATGTAATGTGCTTGGATAATCCCGAAACCATCCCCCACCCCCCACCCCTCGGTCCTTGGAAAAATTGTCTTCCACAAAAACGGTCTGTGGTGCCAAAAAGGTTGGGGACCGCTGCCCTAGAGGGAAAACACTCAGGTTTCAATCCCAGCTCACCACCTGTCTAAGGCAAGTTTGGTCTTAGGCAAGTCACTTAACCACTTTGAGTCTTGGTTTCTTGATCTATAAAAGTAGGCACAAACAGCATACAACCCAGCCTACCTCATTTGGTTGAGAAAAATGAAGCAATTTGAAAGCACTTTAAAACAGTAAAGTGTTTTAGAAAAGCAAAGCAATAAACAAACACGAAGTGCCACCATTAAAGCCTTCAACTCATCCCATCATGATTGCAATGTACCCTTTATTTCACATCTCCATCCAGAGAAAAGAGAACAATTCTCACCCTTGTATTATATCCCGAAGTCTTCATGGACGCCTTTGTCTAAGAAAATGACTGTACAGGTGAATGGTGGTGTGTTAAATAGCAAAGTGCATAATGTACGCAAATTTTCCTGAGACAGATCTTAGGTAATATATACACTCTAAGTACAACAGCACTCCACTTGTCTAAGGCCTCATACGGGAATTAAGCAATCAATTTACATAACTCAGTAGAACTGGTTGTACACATAAAGGTGCAGATTTTTTTGTCTTTCAAAGGGGCAAGAAATTTGCAATATTTTTCCAAACAAATCTTACAATGTCTCAAACACATTCTAGTTATCATGTTGGACCTGCCATGGAGAATTAATGTATTTCTATCACTTTAGAGAGAAGGAAACAGAGGCACAAAACAAACAAATCAGTCAAAAAGGGCTTTCAATTTCTTTTCTAGGCCTAGAAAATTGTTTCTGCTTTATGTGGGGATGGCGTGAAGGGGTTTTCTTACCTTGCAGGGTAAAGGGGGAGTCTCCATGGTCTGGAATGCTAAGGGAAGATCTTATGGAGAGCTGGAGTTCAGAACTGAGGCTTCAAAACAATGTCACCACCAAAATTCCAAAACAGAGCTAAGACCCAGTGTACCCGGGCCCTTTTCTGCCAAATCACACTCATCTTGGTGGCGCCCAAATGTAGTCTTGGGGCCAGCAACAGAGACAGCAGGGCCTTGCTGGAACTGCACTGTTCTCGGGACTCAAGCCAGAGAACTAAATAAGAAACTCTGGGGGTGGTGCCCAGAACGGTTTAATAAGCCCTCCAGGTGATCCCAATGCAGAATTAAGTGTGAGTGCCTCCGGTAACTTCGTGGTATAGTGGGACAAGCAGGACAGCTCTGGTTTTAAGTTGCTGTTTCTAGTGCCTGAAGTGGTCCTGGGTTCAGTGCAAACTCACTTTATTTGCCAGTTTTTATCATTTTTATCATAAGAAAAAATTTAAGTCATGTTGAAACCATGAGTAACAATTAGTCAAATCCATTTCACCTGCCTTCACTAATCAAGGTCATTTTTAAGACTTGCAGGTCCTCCAAACTGCACGTCGCCAAACAAGCACGTTTGCCAGAGCTGTTTTCCAGGAACTTGGAGTCAGCTGTGTCTAGTCGGAGCCGAGATGGTTACGACTGGATAGGACCACCCACCCCTCCAACAGGGCAGGCACATCTGCTCCGTGACCTTTTAATGTCAGAGGGCAGAAAACTCCACCCTCAGATGGTGTTAAGCACATCCATTTTTTAAGGTGCAGAGAGGCCCGTGGCTTAGTTATGCCTTAGCAGAAGGAAGATTAGCGCATCTTTTTCCAATCACCTTTCCCCACCTCCCCATGCCCCAGACCGCCCTGCTTCTTTAGTCCTCCTCCCATAAATACCCCAGCCCCCTGCCTTCCTGGAGGAGCTGAGCCTGGTTCTCCTGTCCCCACGCTTGGCTGCTTTGTGAATAAACCCTCTCTTTGCTGCAAACCTCAGTATGTCAGGGTTTTGGCTTACTGAGTGTTGGGCAAAACAAACCTAGTTTGGTAACTATGTTTTGGTGGAAGAAAGGAAAATAAAGTAAGCAATACAGGACAAATAGAACACACCTGTGACCCCACAACCCAGAAATAACCATTTAGGACTATTGCATTGCACAACTCCCACGTTTGTTTCACACACTACAACCTGGGCTATGTAACATAGCAGTCTTGACCACGATTCACAGTTTTGTGAATATCTTCTAAAGACATATATTCTACAAATTGAAGTGATGCTACATACCATTTTAGAAACTGCTTTTTTTCACTGAAAGATATACTTATCAATACTTTGTCTTTAGTATTTCTAATCAACATCTTACTTTTTTTAACAAATGTATGTATTTATTTATTGGATTTATTTTTTTATTGGCTGTGTTGGGTCTTTGTGGCTGCACATGGGCTTTCTCTAGTTGCTGAGAGCAAGGGCTACTCTTCCTTGTGGTGCATGGGCTCCTCATTGCCGTGGCTTCTCTTGTGGAGCACAGGCTCTAGGTGCGTTGGCTTCAGTAGTTGCGGCACATGGGCTCAATAGTTGTGGCTCAGGGGCTCTAGAGCACAGGCTCAATAGTTGTGACACATGGGCTTAGTTGCTCTGCAGCATGTGGTATCTTCCTGGGGCAGGGCTCAAACCCGTGTCCCCTGCATTGCCAGGCAGATTCTTACCCACTGTGCCACCTAGGAAGTCCCTCAACATCTTACTTTCAATGGCAGCACGGTAGTTAGCCGTTTTTTGAATGTTATCTTTTTAATTGAAGTATGGTTGATGTACAATAGTATATAAGTTGCAGGTATACAATATAGTGATTCACAATTTTTAAAGGTTATACTCCATTTATAGTTATTATAAATTATTGGCTATGTTCCCCATGTTGTTCAATGTATCCTTGTATTAGCTTATTTTATACATTATCGTTCGTAGCTCTTAATTACCTGCTCCTATCTTGCCCCTCCCTCCTTCCCTCTCCTCACCGGTAATAACCATTAGTTTGTTGTCTATATCAGCACAGTGGTCCTTTTTGTGGGTTTACCACAATTTAAGAAATCCTATATTTTTGATAATTTGGATATTTATAGTTTGGACCCCTTATAAATATTACAATAAACAACTTACAGCTGTCTCTTTGTGTACACCTATGGTTATTCTTTCATGGTTATAGTCTAAGCAGAGAAGTTAAAAATACGGCTTGTCATTATCTGCAGTGTTATAATTCTATTCTTCCTTGTAGCAAGCACTAATCTCTGCGTTTCCTGTCTTACCTATTTATGCTTGCTCAGTTACATATGTTAGGCTTCACCTATCTTTATCACAGAAGCATCTAGCTCAACAAAGAAGCAGTGTGAAAACACATGGATTGGTCTGCACGCTGCCATGTTAAAGAGAATTGAGATCCTATGATGGTTCTACTGTATTTTTTTAAAAAAACCTCCATACTGTTTTCTGTAGCAGCTGCATCATTTTATATTTCCACCAACAGTGCACAAGGGTTTCAATTTCTTCACCTCCTCACCAATACTAGCTATCCAGCAATCCCACTCTGGCTATATATCCAAAAGAATGAAAAGCAGGCTCTCAAAGAGATATTTGCACACTGTGTTCATAGCACCATTATTCACAACAGCCAAGAGGCAGAAGCCACCCAAATGTCGGTTGACAGATGAATAGATTAACAAGATATGGAATATATGTGGGATGAAATATTATTCAGCCTTAAAAAGGAAGGCAATCCCATCACACGCTACAATATGGATGAACCTTGAGGACATTATGCTGAGTGAAATAAGCCATTCACAAAAAGGCAAACACGATCCCACTTATGAGGGATCTAAAATAGCCAAATTCATAGAAACAGAAAGTAGAATGGTGATTGCCAGGGCCTGCAAGGAGAAGGGAAAGGACAGTTGTTTAACGGGTAGAGAGTTTCAGTTTTGCAAGATGAAAAAGTTCTGGTGATCTGTTTCACAACAATGTGAATACACTTAACATTACTGAACTGTACACTTAAAATGGTTAAGATGATGCACTTTATGTTATATGTTTTTTACCACAGTGAAGAAGAAAAAAAAAATGTACTCAGCTTCATGTCTAAGTATTACCTGCTGGCTTCTGATGTTCTATGCACTCACACATAAAACCTGTAACTAAAAGAATCAAACTGAAGGACTTCCCTGATAGCACAGTGGTTAAGAGTGGTTAAGAGTTAAGAGTTAAGAGTCCGCCTGCCAATGCAGGGGACACAGGTTTGATCCCTAGTCTGGGAAGATCCCACATGCCTCAGAGAAAATAAGCCCTGGCACCACAACTACTGAAGCCCGTGGGCCTAGAGCCCATGCTCTGCAATAAGAGAAGCCACCGCAATGAGGAGCCCAGGCACCACAATGAAGGGTAGCCCCCGTCTGCTGCAGCTAGAGAAAGCCCACATGCAGCAACGAAGACCAACATAGCTGGGGAAAAAAAAGTCAGACTTAGAGAAACAGAGAATACAGTGGTGGTTGCCAAGGGCTGGGAGGTGGAGAAATGGGCAGCTTGCTGTTCGACAAGTGTAAAGTTTCAGTTAGGCAAGATGAAAGAGTTCTAGAGACCTACTGTTTAACAATGTGCCTGTAGTTAGCAATACCGTGTTGTGACTTAAAAATTTGCTGAGCACAAGGGAGAATTTTCCCCCGTGTTCCTGATGCTCTTTGCTCTCTGAAGTTCAGCTCCTCTCCAGTATCTGGAATCCTTCAGTGGCCCTTTTCTTCCCTTCCCCTGGGACTGAGTGGACCTTTAATCAAGGTGCATTGTGTGGAAGCAAAGCCACTCTGGTGGGAACCGTGTTCCTGTGTGCTAAGCACTGGTGGAGACAGATCTCAGCCTTCCAAGGATCCGGTTCATAATGGAAGGCACTTCGTAACCTTAAAGTGCTGGGATCACAAGCTCCCGGCCCGCTTTGGGAAAGCAGGGAAAATTTCCACGGGTCGGTACAGCACAGCCAGGCCCCTGGTTGCAGCACGGCAGTCATCTGGCTGAAAGCTGCAGAGCCCGCTCCAATGCCCCAGCTGGGGAGGAAGTGAATCACACAATAAAACTGAGCAGGGCTCACCCCTCTGGTCCCTGGACGCCCAGCATGTCCACCGGGGCATTATTCAGCTCACATGGGCTGGAGGGAATTCGTGTTTCTCCTTCCTCTAGGTTATCACTCGATCTGCTGTGTTTTCCTTCTCTCCAGTTATGGCAGACGCGGAAATACACATGGAGGGAAACAGCACGGGTCGAGGGGAGCAGGTGGCCGAGCACCACGTGGAGGTGGACGTCACCAAGGCCTCAGCTCCTCCCGCTCCCCTGATTCCTCAGGGTCCTCACCTGTAAACAGGTGAGCGTGGCTGCTGCCCTCATCGCTCTCATATGTGGACGCTTAAGCTTAGCTCGCAACGCCTATCATTCATGAACTCCCACCTTCAGCCTCTAGGGACAAACCCTGACATAAGGGGGCATTAATTATGTCAGAATTTAGAAACATATTTGGGCCTTGTTTTGCCCCTTGAAATGGTCTCTTCCCACCATCCCCTCCTTGTCCACCTACTTGACGACTATTCACCCTTCGTCATCCTTCCAAGTCACATCAAGTGCCCCTCAGCCGGCCGCTGAGCTCTCTCTGACCACCCAGTCCACAGCCCACAGAGCGTTCTCCCGCCCGAGTCCCCTGGAACACTCATTGTCCCTCCCAGTCCTTGAGGGCTTATACTTACTTGTGTTATCCTTCCATTGTTTGTGTATATGTCTCATCTCTACCACTAAATTGTAAACTCCTTGAAGTCAGAGATTATCAGGAATACCCCCATGTGTGTCCTGTGGTGCCTCCCATCATGGCATTTATCCTAAGAAAATTATCACAGGCACTTTTATTTGGTGAGTGCCAACCAACAAGCTAACAGGAATATCCACTCCAAAAATTTCTCTTCTCTCAGTAGAGCCTGAAAGAGCAGTGATAGCCTGTCCCTCCCTCACTTATCACCGTCCCCTGCCTCCTAGTTCTCTACATCCCAGGACCCAATCCCCTGCCTATCTCTAGTTCTCCAAAAACTCTGGAGATTGCTGAACTAGGAGAGGGCAGGGTGGGGTTGTTGCTACCATATCCCACAGGGGCTGCTTTTTTTGCAAAATTCCAAACTGCCTCCAATTTCTTCAGATACAAGGACAATGTTCCCCAACATTCTCAAAGTCAAAACCCTGTATTCTAGGGGGAATTCTGAACTGAAATGAGTAAAGATGGTGGAATCCTGGAAGAATGGGGGATCACTGACCAGGAAGAAGCCCCCTCAGTGACAGAGGGGATGACAGTGTGAATGGTGACAGGCAGAGGAAATGGTGGGGTAGGGGCAGGAAGGATGGGCTTCACTTTGTCACTGTCTCCAGTGACCCGCCCCTAGGGATTCAGTCCCTTTCTTCTCACTGATGTCTGTCATTTATTTTAAGATAGACAAATCCTTTTGTTCTTCAATCAGAGATCACGTTTAAAATGCAAATATCCCCAGGGTTTAAACTGACATTAGGAGGTAAATGGTTTGTGTCAGATCCTTTACTTAATAAAGGCTTTGACAGCAAAACAATAAGAGGAGACTCACTGAATGAAGAAAGAGAATAGAAAAGGAGCAAAAGTCTCCCTTTTGGGCCAACAATGAATTTTATCTCTTTTTTTTTTTTTTTGAGCCCTGATCACATCTGCTCTAGAATAATAAATCAACAGAATCAAAAATCACAGTTTACTCTTGTAGAATGTGGTCTAATTTGTGTTCCAGAAGAACAACTCCGTGACTTGGACATAGTTCCCACTTGACTGGTAAAGAAATCCAGTCTCATGGAGGCAAAGTGAGGATCTCACGATATCACAGGTCGAATCAGGTCCTAAGCTTGGTCGTATGTCCACATATTCAGCAAGTAATGACGAAGGACCTACTCTAGGCCAGACGCATGCCAGGCGCTGGGGATAAAATGCTGTGAAAACCCACACAGACTGTCCTTAGGGATCTTGGAGTTAATTAAGGGGACAAGTGCTCAACCAATAACAGAAATAAATGTAGCATTACAGCTGCGCTAAGAGGAGTGGTGGTGATAATAGGAGAATTGACCTAGAGCCAGCCTGTGCATTCCAGAAACTCTAAGAAGGCCAGCATGGCAGCAGGCAGAGACCGAGGTTGCGGATAGTTTGGGGGAGGTAGGTGGGAGCTAGATCATGCAGAGTCTGCTTTGCAATGACTTCTGCTAAGTCCATGATCTTTCTGCTGAGAACAATTGATGCCACGAACATGTTTCAAGCAGGAGGATGATTCTGCGAAGTATCCATAATTGAAAAGCATCGTTGTGGACAAGGGTATCACGTTCCCGCTTGGAAATATGTCCAACTGAACTGAACATCTACAGTGGGCAGTGGGAAGCCACAGCCCTGTCACTTGCCACAGCCGTCCAGATCTGAGGGTTCTGCACCTGACATCAGGCCATTACCCCTTCCTCTTTTCACCCAACCAAACATCTCTATGTAAGGTTCTGGGCTGGACCACTCCAATCATGTCTCAGACTCGGATTCTGCTCTTGAAGAGGAGCCATGCAGACAGAGAGCTTGAGGACAAGGTGGGGAGTGATGACCACCTCCTGATAAAGGGAAAGGAAATAATCATAGAATGACTGAGCTGCAGTCGTTCCTCAAGATTTTAAACACTTGGTTTTCATTATTTTCTGACATTTATTATGGCAGAGAAGTCAGAGGCCGTGCTGATTCATTTTGTTTTATGAAGTCTCTCTTTTCCCTTTCCAGACACACGTAAGATTTATTCCTGTCTCTTTGCAATTCAAAATTTGACTCTGAGTCAGGTCACTCTTCAGTGATTTTGCTGAAAATGTAGATTGTTTTCAATCAGCCTATTTGAATCTTTTTTTCGACTTAGGAAAATTTTCTTTAAGCTTAAATATATTGTCAGTTAATGCTTCTGTTTGGAATGTTCTAGTACAGCCTTGGGATCATATAAAATGATTGAGCTGGTTCTCTATTCTCATATATATATATATGTTTATACATATATCTGTACATATACACACACGTGCACATACACTAGAATTTATATATGTGTGGCTGTACGAGTATGTCATCTGATGTGCATGCGTATAGAATAACGTCTTGTCTGTCACCTTTACTGCCTCTTTGTCCTTTTCCTCTGAATTCTGAGTTACTCTGTTTGCCTTCCACACCATTGATGTGGTGTCCTGTAATGTCCATTCTTCATGTTACTACTGCTAATGAGAATTTCAATTCTACTTCATTTTTTATTTTTTCATCTTAGTGCATCAGTTGCCTTGATTACATCTCTGGTTGTTCTCTCCTTACAGTTTTCTGCATTTGCTTCATAGATACCATGTCTTCTAGTTTTTTTATTGAAGCAGCTAAATAATGATTAAATTTTCCCTGGTGGTTCCTACAGTAGGTAATTTTAACAAGTCTGCTCCTCCTGGGACTTCCCTGGTGGTCCAGGGGTGAAGACTTCTCCTTCCAGTGCAGGGGGTGCAGGTTTGATCCCTGAACGGGGAGCTAACATCCCACATGTCTTACAGCCAAAAAAACAAAAAACATAAGACAGAAGCAATACTGTAACAAATTTAATAAAGACTTTAAAAATGGTCCACATCAAAAAAAATCTTTAAAAGAAATAGACAAAAAGTTAAAAAATAAAATAAAATAATAAAATAAAAATAAATCTGCTCCTCCTCTGAATTTTCAGGATGATGTACCATCTCACTTATTTTGCAGAAAGTTCTGTCTCATAGGAAACATATTTTTGTTTTTGTTTTATTTTTATTAAAACTCAAATGAAGAGCTATCTATCCAGGCCTGCATATGCCAAGTGACAAGGGGTTTGAAATGTCCTTCACCTAACTCTCTGTCCCATCTAGACTTTGTTGAAAATCCTTTCACAAGTCCAGAGGTGGTTGTGTGCAACTCAGACCAATTTCCAGTCTTGAATGGACTTTTCCTCAAGAGCAGCTCTGCCAGGTTTCTGTGGCATCTTTCCCAACTTTGACTGGCTACTTCCCTGCTGTGTTGAACAGATGGAGTAAATAAAAACCTCTGTCAGCACCTGTCTTCAGCCCATTACTCACGGGGTCAGCACCAAGGAGGGTTCAGGAACCCCACGAGTTCTCCCACCACCACCACCCTCTGTCCACGGAGATCCCAGTCTCTCAGTGGAAGTGTCATAACGAAAGCAAGAGGGGAGATTAGATTGTGGGAACGTTAAATTATTAGTCATGGGCTAATGGAGATGGATGTCTAGTTTTCTGGTTGATAGCAATCTTGCATTTCATGTGCAGGTGGCCCAGTGGAGTGGTTACAGAGGGTACTCAGAATATACTCTTCGGAAGGCAATCTTAATTCATTTCTAAACACATGTGGGCTGCTGCTTGTGTTTTTCAACTCAGTTTTTCAGCTGTGTAGTTTGTGGAAATTTCTCTCAAGTTTGGGTAATGGGCTGTCAGTCATATTTCCCATATTTTTTTCAGTGTCTCTCAGGGTATTTTATTCAGAAGCTTAGAGAAGTTATGTAGGGACCATTCATACCTCACTCAACACATGTTTTTTTTTATAGAGATTTTTTTCTCTTTAGCATCGGGACTCAACTAGAAGAATTAACTCCAAAACTAAGAAGAGAGCAGAATAGGGGTCTATCGTGGGCTGGAAAAATGCAGTCTACTCCTCCCAGGCTTACACATCTCAGCACCTGCCAAATGGAGAAACTATGATGCAAGAATGCAGACTCTAACCCTCCAGCATTTGTCCTGCCCACACTTGAGAGGATGCTTCTGGGAGCACGAGACTAGGATCTGTGCCTGAAAATTGATTGGTAATCAAACCCAAAATAAAAACAAATAGAAATGTAAAAGTTCAAGAGTAAGCTAAGATGTCCAGACTCTGGGTCTAGCTCTGTTCCGGTCTGGCTGTAGGACCTGGGAAATTCCTTGAGTCTAAGCCTCGGAGGCACTCATTCATTTAAAAAGTCGCTGCTCTCAGTGAGCGGTGCTCAAGTAGAAGAGATGTTACTGATAGGACAGCACCATATACATGGTGAGTGTGGAGGCAGATAAAGAACTGACAACCCTGAGATCTCTGCCCAAAGTGCAGCCAGGTATTAAGTGTGGTTTTATGAAAACCGAATTTGGCAAATGAGAAGTGAAGTTCTGGGTGACATTTGGTCCTACATTCTGAAGGCCCATAACGTCCCCGAACTGCCAGGAAATGCTCTTGCCAAGATCTCTGGAATGGCCCAGCCCAAGGTTACTTTACAGCTGGTGTGTGCTTTCCAAAGTGGTAATGTTCCTTAGGTTGCCAAACCAGCTGTGCTGGATTCAAACAATGACAAACGATAAACGTAAAATCCATGAAACCAAAGCAGGCATAAAGCAGTTTAGGCAAATGTGTATTGCACAAAATTGTGTTACCTTATTTTTTTCTTTCTTTCCAGCAGAGTGGGAGGGGAGAGAAAATCTGGAGCTCTTGTATTTTGACCTGAAAGGAGGAAATGCGCCCTTTAACGGTGCCTTTACCACATCTCCTATTTCTATAAGACACACACAGGGCTACCTCACATGGCCGCGCATTCATACAGACTATAATGTGAATGGCATTCTCCAGGTCATACACTGCACATCCTAGACAACATACACAATGCTTGTACATACACATGTGAACATGTGTATGGACAGAGCCAACATACACACATATCTGTTCAAGTACACTAAACATATGCACACATAACAAGGTACACATACACAAGGTACATACTACAGATATATCTGTATAAACACTAATGCATGCTTGCAAATACAAGTATAGCATACATCACATGCACAACACATGTGTACCTAACACATACACATTCACATGCATACGCGTGGAACGTATACATGGACATAACCAACATATACACATCCACATATCCACACACATCCACTAAACATATACACACACACCCAAGAACATAGACAAACAGTATAAACAATATACCCCATACATAAAGATAAATGTATACGTGCAAATACATAACACAGCACATGAACAATACACATACTTCTAACATACACACGTTCACATGCATCCACACATGTGCACGCATGCATGTGCTCAGACATGTACACTCATAGTAAGCATGTGTGTGCATATACATGTATGCGCCACAAGCACATGTATACTAACATGCATACAAAGTTATGACTCTGCACATACGTATACACCCTGGCTCCACGATAAGTTGTAATTAATCAACGAGAACGATAATAACTTTACTGAGGACATTTTATGTGCCAGGCACCTTTCTAAATAATTCACATGTTAACTCATCTAAACCTCACAAAATTCAGTGAGATCTTATTTTTATCCCCATTTTACGTGAACCAACTGCAGCAAAGGAAGCGTTAGTAACTTGCCTGTGGTCATAGAGCAAGTAAGGATCGGAACCATGATTTGCATAGGGTCTGTACTCACAGCTGTATGAAAGCTAGTTGGTTGTATCTAAGGTATTAGGGAGCATTTCTGTGAAGAGAAGTATATCATCTTAGTAAAAAACGGTACAGATAATATCTGTAAGGCCATAAAGCTGGACTGCAGTGGCCTCTCACCAGCCCTTTGAAAACGCTTTATTCCTTTTCTGATGCCTTCTCTGTGTCCATGTCCCCTCTTACCACTCCCACCTCTAGCCTCCTACACACACACACACACACACACACACACATACACACTCATTTTGGCAGTCTTCCAGATCTTCACCTTATATATCCACACATATATTATGCGTAGTTATTTATAATTATATCTCACATTTATAGAGTGCCTAATATATAGAAATGCTTTTCCTATATTTCTATACCACTTAATTTTCATAACATCCCTGAAAGGTATTCAGTATTGTTCCTATTTTATAAGAAGAAATTAAAGCACAGAGAGAAAAAAATTTGCTCAAGGACCCACAACTAGTGAACGGCAGAGCAGAAGTGAAAACCAGGCGTTTTGCTTCCAAAGCTCACGCTCTCTTCCCTGTATCACCCTGCTTCCCTCTTTTCATCCCATAAAAATTCCTAGCACTTTCATGCACAGATTACAGAAACTGTGAAGGATGAAATCTAAGGAACAAAAAGAGTTTAAGATTTTCGAAATATAATTGCTGGATTCAGTTGCAAATAATAAAAACCACTGTGGCCATGTTAGGGAGAAAGAAGTTTCACTCAGGTGATGGGACACTTACAAACTTACTGAAGGCCTGGGATCTGGATGGGGCCTGACCTCCAAACACCACCACAAAATGTGCCCCCCGCCTCCAGTGGAACTTCTACCTCTGCCCCAGGCAGGAATCTGGAATGAGGGTGGTGCTGATCTGCTGCTGGCTCCTGGGTCCACCATGCCCGCTGCGATCCGGGCATCGGGGAGGGGCGGCTTTAGGATGGTCAGCCTTGGAGCAAAGCCTCGCCTGCTGAGCTCTTATGAGCAAAACAGATGCCTCCTGCCCCACCACTGTTCTACCCTCAGTGCTGATTTCTGAATTTAAGTCTCCTTGAAGTGCACCCAATTGATGGAACCCAAATCCTTCCAAGGAAGACTGGGAAAGAAAGTTGATAGTTTTCCATCTGCAGTACAATAAGGCACACAAAAAAGGCTGAAACAGGTATTGAGAGACACAGTTCCCACCCCACCCTTTTTAACAGAAAGGAAATGAATCTCTAAAAGAGGAGTTTTGGGAAGTGTATATATTCAAATAAGGGAGCCTCCCAGTCAGCCAGCAAATAGCCCATAAAGCTCCTGCTGATGGTAAAGCCAATCCTTTGTGCTAAAGAACGAGCTTTGTCCTGGGAACTTTGAAACTTTCACTGGTGACAAGGAAGACCTTCAAAGACTGCTACCCATTAAATATATGGCCAGAGCAGGGGATGATGGGCTGACCTCCTCCCAGTCTCAAACTTTGAGAGTATCTTTCCCCAGCCTGAGAGAGGACAGACGGTGCTAAGTTGCCCCTCAGCGGGCTGCGAGAGGTAAAGCACTTCCCAAGACCTGTCATTTACTGTCCTCTCACCACTTGGATCCGGCCCAACCCTTGACATTTCCATCCAGCACACTGAGGACTTGATCGGGAAGGAAGCCACCCCAGGCCAATCCAGGCAAAATTAAACACTTCCCTCTCCCAACTCTGAGGCCAAAAAAATTAAAAGGGTTGCAATGATTCCCTACTTCCAAAATCGCCTTGATTTTAATCTGTCTGTATCTGCCTGCCTTCAGGTCAGATGGGCTGCAAACCAGATGTGACTAAGTCAACAAAACAAAACTGTTGTTTGAATACAAGAGTGAATTTTTTTTTAGAGTAACTGTGGTGTGGGCAACCAAAATTAGAGCTAGATGGCCATCGTGGACATGGGTTCAGACACATTCCTATATTACTGAGAACTTAAGTTTTCGAAACTGTATAAAAGACTTAAGGACACCACCAGCCATTCTCAAAATACCTGCTGGCAGCTGCCAACTGCAACCTTATGGTTTCAAGGTCTCCTCTTGCAACTGTGAAAATTTTTTCTTATTATATTAGTGGCAAATAAGACAGTTCAAGCTCTATCCTCCCAGCAGACGGCACTAAATTCTTTAGCCAGGATAGAATTAGATAATAAAATTGCTTTTTAAAAAGGGGAAAAAAGTGATTTTTTTTTTTTAAAGGAAAAAATTTATTTTTGAGTATCTTCCATGGACCAGACACTCTTCCAGGCAGTCTATATTTTACTTGATAAATCCTCACACCAAATCTACCAAACAATTCTCACTCTCTCCATTTTCCACTATTAAGTAATTTGCTTCAGGAACATAACTACTCTGCTATGGAGCTGGGGTTCGGACCTAAATCTCTGATTCCACAGCCCTTGCGGCTCCTAGTACACGTGTATTTCTCAGCCCTTTTTAGCCATGTCCTACCCACAAAACTTTACTAAGCATTCCCTTTAGTAGCTTATATTACAAAAATAATAGGCATTCTTTTCACTTTCCAAATACGAGCTATTATATTTCATTGTCAAATACAGAATTATTGAATGATCGTATTCATTCTTTCAAAACGCACATGCATCCCAACTTCTCCACAGGTTGTAATGATACACCGTTTCCCTCACCATTGCTATTGGGCCTTGAAGGATTAAAACAACATCAACCAAAGAAAAATACTTGAAAAGAAAGTGGCGGAAATTTCTAAACAATGTAAAAAGGCATGAAGTTTATAGACACGATCACCTTACAATAAGATATCCCAAATTCAAGTTTCAGTCTCTTGGGAGTTGGCTTCTTCATTTACACATTGTGTTCTGACATTCCACATACTTTAAAGAATTGTGAAGATGAATTATAAACTGGATGCTATGCAAAATGCTTTAGAAGTTGAAAGACTGTAGAAAAGAAGATAAAGTGTTCTTTTTGGATACTAACATATCTGTAATCAAATTGATCCCTATGACTTGAAAAAACCAATACTCATCAGAAAGCAAGTGCTTTCTTCCTCAGGGACAGGTGAACATAGCACTCTGAAAGAAATCTGGCTCAGACATCAATGAACATAAATTTCTAGAGAATAGAGATTTTTGTTTTTATATGGGACCTGGGAAGTGTGGCCTAGGGAAAGAAAAAAGACATGTTTTAGAGTCAGAAATCCTGGATCTGAACACAGTTCCTCCACACACTTTCTGAACAACATTAAACAACTTGCTCTCTCTGAACCTCATTTTCTCATCTTAAAAATTATGCCTTTACCCACATTACAAGCCTATGGTAAAAATCATGGGAGACAAAGTATACAAAAGTTCTGTACATACATAGTAATTATTACATTACATTCAATATATGAGCATCCCTGAATTGACCACACATCAGAGAAAACACCAAGTTATCTTTTGATAAAGTTAATTTTTATTTAAAATATAAGGGTTATATATCTGTGCTGTTTCTGAAGGAAGAAAAATTATCTCACCCACCTGATCAGGTATATAATGCTTTTTGATGAAGAGCAAAACTTTTAGTTCCCACATACTCTTCCCTGAAATACTAAGATGAAGTTCTTGGATCTCTTTAGTTTCAGTTTCGTACATTTACATCCCAATACTATTTACTGAGCAGATATAATTTTCTCCTTTCAGCAGGATCAGTAGCGAGCTGACTCTAAGCAGCGCCACCTAGTGGGTTGGAAAGTACGTGCACACCAAGCCTCTACCACCAGTGTTTCTCCGAATTTCTTAGACACTTACACAATCTTATACTGCCTTCTAAAATGTACACTACACATTGAGGTATATTACTTCAATGTGAGAAAGCTGATTTTATTTATCCACTTAATATCTATTAAAGTGTAAAAAACTTTATTGATTTCTTTTAAAAACATTTAAAGAAGATATTTTATCAGACCCTGCACTCTTAGAATATGAGAAAAGCATGCTTCTAAAAATGCTTAAAATATTCTTTATATACATAAATCTAGGAATATTTGAGGAAGAATTAATATTAGTCATGAGCAAAATATTTCAGCAAATATTTTCCCTCAAAATGGCAAAAATTATATCATTAGTCACCAATAAAATACAAAACGTGTTTTAGGAAGTGACAAAAAATATAAGGAAAATGCATATAACTTGGTGGGAAGATGGATACTGATACAAAAAAAATATCTGAACAGTCACGAAGTGCCAAGGGTAAAAGCACAGACACACACACAGACACACACATACACACACACGAAACTTCAGGTTTTGTGATGTACTTTTTCTGGGACTAGAAATACAATTGCGAGTCACCTTTATCCACATTGAAGAGGTAGTAGGGTGAAGAGAACTATGTCCTGAAAGACCTGGACAATTTGCCAATACCTGTCCTGGGCTGATTCTTTTCAATTAAAAAAGATAATAGATTCAAGACAGTCCCTGGAAAATTATCATGCAGTTTCCCAGGAAACAGATGCCCATCAAACTCCATTCCATAGATAAAATGAGAATTCAGAGATTGGAATTTTTACTCTCTTCTAATAAGTTTTAAGTCTGAAATATTTCAAACATATGGAAAAGTGTAAACAATAATGAGCACGTATGAACCCACATGAACAAATGTTAACATATTGCCCAATGTGCTTCAAATATTGTGTTTCTCTCTTTTGTTTTATTTTGTTTTAAGGAATAAAATATTGCAAAAAGTGTTGAAGTCTTCTATTAACTCCTCTCCAATCCCGTTTCCTTTCTTCCTACCCAGAGGTAATTGCAATCCTGAGATTATTAGGATTTGTTCCCATGCATATTCTAATAATATTAGAATTACTGCTGATAATTCTGAAATAATATAAACAGTACCTGGTAGGAATAGTCAAAGACAGTTGCTTTTGTTTGTTTGTTTTACTTTACAGCCCACATAAACCTGCTTAAAATCTACCCCAGTAGGGGGGGAAAATCAACTTTCAAAATTAAAACAAGTCAGTATCTATTAACAATGATGGCATTTTTTTCAGCCTGGGATAATTTTTTTTTCTCCAGGCGCAGCAATCTTAGCCAAGGGAATAAATACTGCCTAATTTCTTTTGTTCTAATAGCTTTCTTTGCCATATTTCCTCCATCCCTTATGTAGTATTCATTATCCAGAATGTTCAGGCTCATATTAGCAGTTTGCATCATCAACCAATGGGATTTCTGCAAATGATAGCAGCATTTCAAATCAGTCTGCAGTCCTTTGCTGATACTGGCAACTCAATGTCACTAAACATTTGGGCTGCAGCTCCCTATCTTTGGAGCTGCACTTCCTGAAGACTCCATCGTTTTAGAGCTATTTTCATCACCTCTATTGTTTTATCAAATGACACAAAATCTCTCTTCGTTCATTTCCTTTCTGAGATAACTTTTGAAAGCATTATAATAGAATAAACATTTAAAATCTTATGTTGCCTCTTGTTTCAAATTTTTTTCCTCATAAGCTGAGCAAGAATTTTGGAATCAAATCTTCCTGGCTAGAGGGGTGAAATATGTAACACACCCAAGCAGAAATACGTAGGGGTGCTGACCATCTGGTTTTGCCTTCACTGGGGACCACGGTCTTGCCTACTATTAAATTCCCCATGTATTCATACAGAATAATACAAAGATGAAATATCTTTAACTTCAAAACTTTATGGGGACAAAAAGAATTGTCAGAATGACTGAATTCACATTTGCTAGGAAATTTTATAAACAAGTTACTATACATATTTATATGTAACAATATATAGGGTTTAGCAACTGGTGATAAACTTTGATGGCCGTGGCTAAATGGTGGTCTTTATCCAACCTCAGAGCGGCTCTCCATCATTATTCTTTCCCTGGATGGTCTTAAATCTGAATTGCTCTCACAGATCATTTGCACTCTTCTATCATTTTCCCTGGGAGACTGCAAAATGCTGTCCCTCTCCCTCTCTGCCTCCAAACACAAAGCCTGGTGTCTGCAGAGCGGCTTCACTGTAATTCTGAGATAATCTGAGCACAGTGCCATTGGAGGGGGAGTGGAAGCACTGCCTTCCGCAGTAATGGAGCTACAAATGCATCCTACATTTGCACTGTACTGTGATACTTTCTGTACAGCATCAACAGATATTCTCCAACCTCTTCATAAAAGTAACTTAGAAGTATCTGGGGCATTATGATTGAAGTAGCTTCGCGCCCAGTCTTTGGACTAAAGGTGTCCTTTGACAGTCACCGGGAACCATCAGAAATGGTTGATCTGTTTTCTGACCTTCTTGTCCTAAAATATCCTGAATTCTAGAGCAGAATCTTGGCCACAAAAATGAGCTAAAAACCATCAGTACCATTACAAGAGTATCTTCATGGCCCTCTCCAGCTACAAGAAAGGGGTAGCCGCAAGAAATGGGGATTCACTGACTCAAATAGTAGAAAAGGAAACAGATATTATGGTCAAATCCTACCTATATTTCAGTTCTACTTCTCTCATAAACCCTGAACCCCTCACCCTGATAATTAATATCTTCCTTCTTTGAACTCCTGCTGCATTTCATCTCTACCATATACTATCACACACTATACACTACACTGTACACTACACGCTGTACACTACACTGTACACTCTGCCATTGGCGCATGTCGTAGTCTTGACTCTGCAATCTATATTTGAGGGCAAGTGCTCCCTACTACACACGAGTCCCTGTAAGCACCTACCCTATATTTAGGCACATATCACATGCCCCATAAATACTATTGTTTGATAACAGACAGAGCAGGCATGATTCACTAAGGACATGACTCACTAGGATATACTTGGAATATCAGCCTTCCCAAAATAAGAGCTAACATGCCACAAAACCAGAGCCATCGTCTAGTACTTCTTGAAGTGGAGCAGGTATAGGATGAAAGTTGGACAGTAACTAGCAGACTGTGCCTCTGATCCCACTGCTAGTTAATACCTGCTCTGCAGCTGTTATAGTACTGGTATAAATTAGTTCTGGTCTAAGTGCAAAACAGATCTGCATGATACTAATGTCAGAGTGGATATCACATCATCACTGCCAATCTCCTCATTAAAAGGCCGACATCTCGCATCATCCTTGCCTTCCCTCAAGTCATCCCACGAGCCTTAATCAGGAGTCTGCATCATGGTGGATGTTCAAGGCACAGCACCCAATGTTTTGCTTTGGGATGAAGAAGGGCTGACTCTAGATCATTCTTCTCTCTTTCATAGATTATTTTGCAACTGCTTAAAAAGAAATGAGTTGTGGGGTCAATTGTGATGAAGTGCTATTAGACCTGTGACCCTAACAGAGAGGAAAAGAGACTTGTGTGGTCTGCTGTGCCAATGAGGTATGAAATGAAAGTCAATTCATTGTTTTTCCCTACATAACCCTAGAGCAAAACTTAACCACTGGTTCTAACTTCCAAACCAAGCGCCTTTATTATACAGAATCACCCTCTTCAATGAATCTATAGCTGCTTCTCTCTATAAAAACACCCTTCAACTATCCAGGAAACATCTATTTAAAATTAAACCAGGATGCAGACTCTAACACAACAATTAGACTTTGATTTGTTCATTCAGTCTGCAGACAATGCTTGGTACACATACAAAGTCATTCATGAATCCTATATAATTCTCAGCCCCTAAGATGTATGGTCCACCTTGAGAATGACATGATTCATTTGACAAGGAAGTATTGGCCAAAAAATGGGAATTATCTGGAGTCACTATATTAATTCACTTAGAAGTAAACTCTATAAAGAAAAGAATCTCATTTGTGTTGTTCAGTTTTATCCCCAGGGCCTAGAAGAGTGAGTATCATAATAGTCATTAATTAGATAACTGTTAAATGTTACATGAATTCACATAATTTAATTTTTCTTGTGTTCATGGTTTCTTTCTCCACTTTACTTACCTCTTACCTTTTCCTACATTTAAGTCTTGCCTGGAAGATGCTCGGTCACGTCTTAGACCCACAGTTCAAAGTTTGACTCAGTAATTAACATGGGAGTTTGGGGCATCGTGCTAGAGCCCCAAAGGAGCTTATTTGGGGGTAGTGATTAGAGGCATTTCTAATGGCCCTCAAAACACACTGTACTGGTATCCTCCAAGTGACACCACAGTCTTTCCATGTAAAAGTTAACTTCAACAAGTGGTGGGAGCTTCCTAGGTGGCGCAGTGGTGAAGAACCCGCCTGCCAATGCAGGGGACACAGGTTTGATCCCTGGTCCAGGAAGATCCCACATGCTGTGGAGCAACTAAGCCCGTGCACCACAGCTATTGAGCCTGAGCTTTAGAGCCCGTAAGCCACAACTATTGAGCCCATGTGCTACAACTACTGAAGCCCACGCACCTAGAGCCCATGCTCCACAACAAGAGAAGCCACGGCAATGAGGAGCCTGTGCACCACAACGAAGAGTAGCCCCCACTCACCGCAACTAAAAGAACGCCCACACACAGCAAAAAAGACCCAACACAGCCAATTAAATAAATAAATAAATTTAACAACAACAACAAAAAAAACAAGTGGTGGACAAAGTAAACCCTAGAAAAACAATGAGAACACAGAAGAAAATTTATCCAGAAAAAAAAAAAATACGCCATGAGGCTATCACTCATGACTTTGCCTGGTTAGTCCCATAGACATAGAGTAAGGGGTGTGGAAGTGAGGAGTGAAGTAAAGGATGAAGGAAGGAAGACTTTGCCAGCAATCTTGGATATGCAGCTTGACTTAATTGAAATGGAAATTTTAGGATTAAAAACCCCTTGAGCACCTTTGAAACAAGAAAGGACACTGAAGAACATTTAAATCATTTTTTCCTTGCAAAACAAATCAAAGAGTTGAGACATTTTTATGCCACATAATGGAAAGTCAGGTTTCAACCTTGCAGAAGAATAGGTGATTTTGAATTTGAAAATAGAGTTGGGGAATTAATGGTACCATTAACATTTAAAAATGCTGTTCTGAGCACATGCATTAGAAAATTATAAAAACATGAAGCTCCTGTATTTAACAGCTCACTGCTTCTATATACCCTGCTCTCAGAGCAAACAAGCCAAATTGAAGAAGGGGCTCACTGGCCCTTTATCATCATGACATCCACAAACACTAGGCTTTTTTCAATAGTCCCTCTACGACCTTAATGATAACTCTGGTCCTCCCTAGGTTTTCCTGCCGTACTACTTCCCCCTATGTCTTCTAAAACAAAGACCACAGCAGGATTTAGATATGGAATCTTTCAGAGATAGCCACATTTTTTTCTATTTTAAAAACGTGACAAGATATTGCCATCAATTTCAATCTTTTTACATTAAATCATTGAGTCATACCTCTGGTTCTCAGGGGCAATCCAATCTGTTAGTGAGTTGTTAATATTTAGATATAAGGGAAATATCAAATCAAAATGTAAACAGAACTCTCAAATCTCACACTGCAAGTAAGATTAAAAAGAAAGCATGGATACCTATATTCATCTAATATTTTAGCTTTGAATTTTCATCACCAGTAGAATCACTGAGACTGGGGAAAGGGAATATGCCCACCTCACAGGCTCAACTTACTGTGTTTGTCTTTTCCTCTTTGTAACATTAAGGACATGCTTGGTCAAGCAGCAAAAAGATGCAAATTTAATCATGGCTCCACCACCTAAAAACTGTATGGCTTGGAGCAAGAATTTCTTGGAGCTTTGGTTCCCCCATTTATAACTCTATCTCAGACCCATTCTTGAGTTCCAGATATGAAAATGCAACTGTCTTTCTGACATCTCCACCTCAACAATTCCAAAGCATCTCAATCTAACAAGAAACTAACCTGTGATCTCCCACTATGAACTTGGTTATCTTCCATCATTCCTTATCCATCCACCTGAGCCGGCCAGGAATCTGAAACCCGTGCCTGACATCACCCTCTCCTCTGATGTTCAGTCTATTACCAAGTTTTGATAAATTCAGACCTTTCATTTCTGCCCACCTCTGTCCATCTCCGGCACACCACCACCCCCATTCAAGCCACCCTCACTCTTATCAGGACTCCTGTGAGACTTCCTCACTGGCCTACCTCCATCTACTCTTGTTCCTCTACTCATCTGTCCATCTGATCATATTCTTTTTAAAATGCAAATCTGATGATGTCACCCCTCCACCTAGACTATTTCAGTGAATTAGTCTAGCTATTTGGAAATCCAGCAATGGTCTCTGAACTCTTATCACTCAGTCCTTCTCTTCAGTTGCTTGCGCCCCACACCACAGGCCTTTGCACATACTCTTCCTCTGCCTGCCATACTATAACAGCTGTCCTCCAGCCAACAACTAGTCTTCCATCACACCTCATCGCAATTCTCCATATTCTGTCCATTCCCCTTATAATTCATGCTTATCATATTCTTACAGTTGTCATTTTTCATCTGTTTGGTGATCGTTTGACTATTGCCAGCTTTCCCATTAGATTAGAAGCTGCATAAGGCAGAAACCAAATCTCACTTTTCTCACATGGCATGTGCACAATAACTACTTGCTGAGCAATTGAATGCATCAATGAATATAAATAAATTAATAAATCTATGAAATTAATAAACCTCTGACCATTGAAAGCCTATGTCTATTATTTAACTTCTCTGTGCAATCACTAGTTGCACTCAAATGAAGCAAAGCTGTAAAACTATAAGTCCAAAGTTGGCCTAATGTCAGATTTCACTACTAGAATAAATAAATGGGTCTTGAAAAAAAATTCCTATATATCTAATGCTTGACAAGAAAGTAAACCATCTATCAAGACACTATAGGAGGCGACCTCCCTGGTGGCACAGTGGTTAAGAATCCGCCTGCCAATGCAGGTGACATAGGTTCGATCCTTGGTCTGGGAAGATCCCACATGCTGTGGAGCAACTAAGCCTGTGTGCCACAACCACTGAGCCTGCGCTCTAGAGCCCGTGCTCCACAACAAGAGAAGCCACCACACTGAGAAGCCCGAGCCCCACAAGGAAGAGTAGCCCCATTCTCTGAAACTAGAGAAAGTCCATGCACATGCACAGCAACAAAGACCCAACACAGCCAATTAATTAATTTTTTTAAAAAGGAGGGACCTCCCTGGTGGCACAGTGGTTAAGAATCTGCCTGCCAATGCAGAGGACACAGGTTCGACCCCTGGTCTGGGAAGATCCCACATGCCGTGGAGCAACTAAGTCCATGCGCCACAACTACTGAGCTCACACACTTGGAGCCCCTGAGCGACAACAAGAGAAGCCACTGCACTGAGAAACCCACGCACCTCAATGAAGGGTACCCCCCCGCTCGCCTGAACTAGACAAAAGCCCGCGTGTAGCAACTAAGAGCCAACGCAGCCAGTTACATAAAATAAATAAATAAATTTATGAAGAAAAAAAAGACACTGTAGGAAAGGTGTACAGAGTGGAGAAGCTGAAAACAGGGGGAAAAGACTGGTCCAGAAGAACGCCGACAAAGAGAACAGCCTAGATGCAAAAAATCTGAGTGGGAAGGGGCAGGGGAATACAGCATGGAGTACCCAAGAAGGATGAGCCACAGAAGGAGAAAACGGGATAGGAAATTACAAAATAATAGAGCCGAGCCCTGTATCTCCATGAACAGCCTCCCCTCACACAGGATCTGATTGGGCAAGTACCCTGTAAAATAGTTCAAGTCTAAAAGCTGAATTTTCTGCTTGGGACAACAGTTTTACGGCAGTGTTTTCATCTTTGGCAGCCTGAAAGATATTAGAGCAATGATCGTCTCCTGCCAACAGTGTACTATTTTGTTGGCTGTGCTTGTGGCAACACAGTTTGATTCTGCTATAAATGAGAGTTTCTTGATTACCTGTGTTAAAACTCTTGCTGCAGGCTCTATGGACAGATTCTGGGAAAGGGCAGCATCAAAGATACTTCAGAAGCTCCCAGAGAGTCTAATACACACACACACACACCCCCACACCACACACACACAAAGCACAACCTACGGGGCTTTTCCACTCAACTGAAAAGAAGAGAGAAACATATGTCACCCTTTACAGGAATAAGCACCATTTGTGGAAAACCCTCTTTCCCGATGCTGCATCCACACAGCCAAAAATCTAAGGGGCTCTATGATTGGCTCAAGACCCTACTCAAGTTTTTATATCTCCAATCCTCCAAATATTTTAGGGGATAATTGTTATTCTCCCTCCTTGGCAACAAGTACAACAAGCTCCCGAACTTGTGGCCTTCCCATAAGTCTTAAGCTCTTAAGTTGGCAATTGGGACCTAGCCCTTTCTCAAGGGAGTTCCCAGCCTGGCAGGCAGACTGAGGAGCATACTCTGTCAGTACCTCGTCAGCCACTCCCTCTGGCCAGAGGTGGGATTCCGCAGTATTGGTGTTTCAGAGCCCCAGAAGGTTCTGCTGAGCCCTCTCTTAACAACTGTGTCATCCAAGACACAATTCTTGAAAGGAACATGGTCCGGA
Organism: Hippopotamus amphibius kiboko; assembly: GCF_030028045.1. Classification (NCBI taxonomy): domain Eukaryota; kingdom Metazoa; phylum Chordata; class Mammalia; order Artiodactyla; family Hippopotamidae; genus Hippopotamus; species Hippopotamus amphibius. The sequence continues at coordinate 117,009,789 of NC_080192.1, forward strand.
TCTCCTAGCATTGGATTAGGGACCCCAGTTTCTGAAATAGTTCATGTCCTTCAAGTCTTCAGGATTTGGGGCAAGACACAGGTGTGCAAACTTTCCCTCAGCTCCAAGTGGTTTCCACATCAAGAGAATCTCTACTAGCAGTTCAGAAAAGAACCCATGATTCCCTTCTGGCAAATTCAAACTCGGGTCTTTTGGGGAGCTTATCCCCAAATCCCTCCCATATGTTCTTCCAATAAGACATTGGGATGCATTTGAGAGCTAGGATCAGGAAAATCCCTGAGTTTTCTAATACTGCCATTCAAGCTAATCTCCAAAAATGTAGAGGAGATGCCATTTTTTTTTTTTAAGGAATCATAGATTTAAGATGAAAATCATGCCCCTCCAACCACATACCATAAAGGAAACATCATCTCAGAAAAAAAATATTTGAGCAGAGAAATAGGAAAAATATAAATCACTTTTAGTACCCAGATGAATCTCTGCCAAGGTATTGTGTCTTTAGTACCTGACTAATTTTTATCCCTGGGAAAAATCAAGAAAATATAGATGCAAAAGGGATCTTGAGAAAACAGAATTGTCTCTATTCTCAAGTGACCGGTGATTGAGAACAACATATATGTTAGGTTTAAGACAACTATAAAATTTGCCTAGTAAAAAAGCCAATTACAAAATAATGGGAACATTAACCATACAAAATAAACCAAAGAGACTTGGTATACACTCAGTAACTTCTAAGCTTGGTTATTAATACAAATTCTATATCCATTCCCAGTTTACATTGAGAGGAGAAGCTATTATACTTCCATTTCATGAAAGTATGAGCTGGACCAGGAGAAAACAATAAAAGGAACAGAGGGCAGGGGAAATGTTGCCTGATTCTAGAAGGTCCCAGTATAATACTAAGAAGCAAGGCATCCTCCCTATGATTTATCTTTCATGCCCTCAAAAAACCATAGTAAAGTCTTCTAAACTCTTTGAAAAGTTTTCCCCAAAAGTGGAAATAACACACTGATTGTTTCTCTTGCGATCCTACATTTATACCTTTTGACTATATAAACTCTGTATGACTGTCACCCAGTTTAGGATAGAGTTCACACAATTATGGTTCCTTAGGCCTGCATTCAGATATAAGAGGTAAATCACGGCAGAGTTTTTTCATTTTTTCCCTAACATCAAACAATGACATCGAGAAGCATATGAAATGACTATTCTCTAGTCTAACTAGACAAACGTTCAGTACCTCATCCTCCATGTTTCTGCTCTGAATGAAGAAAGTCCTTAAAAACTCAAAATAATTACTGTGTACTTAACAACTTCTTAATTAGCCTCTGACCATGTGAGTATAATTCTTTTTCTGTGCTTTCTACAGTGGAAAGAGAATCACGTTAAGAAACTAAATGAGACCCTACCTACCCAGTCCATGAAATTATACATATAGACGATGTATACTGACAAAATTCCTCACAAAATATTAGTCACACTCTGATGGGGGCCCAGCCTTTTGGCTCTGTGACTCCAAATAAAGGACAGGAGGCTCAGATTCTAGTTAAAAGTAATGTCAAATTGAAATTTTTTCATTACTGCAGAAGAGGATCCATTCTATGTCCAAGTGGGAGAATAAAATCAGCACACTCAAAATAAAAATCTACCTCCTCACCCAAGTCCCCACCCCTTGTGATGTATGCAGGCATTCTTGCCCTTTGACCACAATTCTTCTTAGTTGTTTCTAGAAGTTTACAGACTGTCTGAAGCCCGCAAGTCGCCTACGCACACTTCTGGCTCCTTAGGGATCGCCTTACTCCCCACGCACGGAGTGGTATTCAGGTATTTCCTTAATGTCTGGGCACCTGCAGCAGGGCCGCCTCAAATACCCTGAGGTATTCGGGCTTCAGCCACAATCCTGTAATAGGGTGGCTGCCTGCAGTCTTCTCTGCTTTTCCTCTGTCCTTTCTCGAAAGTGTGCACATTCCTTTTCCTACACATACACTGTAATATTTATGTTAACAGTCAAGCATAAGCAAACAGGTTCTTTACCGCGTGGGCCTGAAACAGGGACAGCAAATAAGAGCCCAGCTGGCCCTCTCGCGCCTGCGGCCGACCTCAGTGGGCGCTGCAAGTAAAAACGTGTGAAGTATGACCTTTGCAAAAAAAAAAAAAAAAACAAAAAACATGAGTGGATACAGCTCTCCCCC